>NC_141990.1:235301301-236501301 GCF_049901715.1 Pseudonaja textilis
GTAGAATTCTTTTTTACAGTTTAACCCTACTGCTGAGGAAGTAATACAACTGATGATTCATCCAATTGTGATAATAGTGGGGATACAAGTAGTTCCAATAAGAGTTACTGTAGGAGTGTATTGGGGAAATGGACTCTGGCCAATAAAACAATCCCCCCCAAAATTACTGTTGTTGCTGTTATGAATATGCAGAAAACAGAAAATTGTTGGTCTCATAATAGTGATGTGGGGAATGTTTGTGACTATCATAGACTATTCTATGCAACATGTAAAGTGTATAGGTCATTGATCAACATATGTTTCATTGGAAGATAAATGTGCATTATCACAGTTGTGTTTGAAACTTGAGTATTCAGAATGGAAATGTTGGCTGGACTATCAGAAGTCAATTTTGGACATACTGAAACTAAAGTCTAGCGGAACCAGAGAGGCTTCATCTTTGAATGGAATGGAATTTAAGTTCTCTGAAAGTTTGCACAGCAAATAATTTTTTATGGATCATATTGGATATAGAGTTTAGTGACCTTTATGATGAATGCAGTCTACTGCAATCTACACAGTCCATCTTAATGTCTGAAGTCCCCTTCCAACACTGGATGGTTGAAAGAAGTAATTAACGAATGGCTACTGTTCAAGAAAAATTGAATTAAAGCTACTGGGATTTATGAAACTGTATGCAATAATAAACCATTTAGTTTCATGAGATATTTTGTTAGTTTGGTGCTTCTCTATGAATAAAACTGTGACAGAAACAGCCATTCTGAAATCAACACATTCAAAATAAGTCAGTCGTGGCAGGTGAGTTCAGGAAGACAAATAAAAACAAATAAAAACTGCAAGGCCAGAAATATGATTTTATTCAGCAGCAGCTGCATGAGAAACAAATATATTCTTTATGGAACAAGAGAAACAGATCGACTTCACTTAGCAGCAGCAATAGCAGCAATAATATTGGCACCTGTTCTTTCAAGCTGTATGGTGAACACGTACAAAAGTACCATGTAATGTTCCCAACCATGACAAAAAAGGAAGCATCTCTTCATTGTCCTTTTGAGTCTCCCTCTCAACAGGAAAAAAATCAACCAGTGACTTTCCTCACCAGGAAGAATGTTAACTACTTTTGCCATCTCTTCAGGACATTTCAAAGCATCCTTGTTCCACATAGTTTCATAGAATATAGGGACCACATTCAGACATATTCGTTTTCAGATTTGTGGATTGCATCAGCTATCATCATCAGCAACTATTGCAATTGTTAGCTTAGGGTTTTGTGAATTATCCAAGAAATCTGGATTGAATAAGTTGGGGGGAAACTAGAATAGGTAGCAAGACTTTTGTCACATTCATGTAGCTATCTATTATCATAAGCAAAAAAAAAGAAAAACATTCTGAGATTTTGTGAAATCCTAGCATGCATTCAACCAATATGGTGCTGTAAATGCCATAGAGTGTTTATGAGACCTGATCTATCTTGCAAATACCACAATACACCCAAGTCCATTGCAGTTAATGAAGGTTTCAACTGACCTGAATAGTTAGCCACTGAGAATTTCTTTAAGCTATGTGTATAGTAAGTGCAGTATTCGCAATCAAGTTATAGTTTCAATAAAGTGTGGTCAAGTTTTTGAATTGTTCAGATTCTTTTTGTTATGTTGGTGTTCAGGTGAAGGGCACAAGGAGCAAGGGAAAGAAGCAGAAATGTCCTAAAATTAGTCTAGGCATTGTGGCCCTGAAGTCAACAATAGAACAGGGAAAGTACAGACTGAATATGTTGGTCATCACACCACTGTGGTGCTCTTTGGTTCTTTTCTCACTTCAGGTAGGCCTGCTGAGGTCAGAACCAGAAGCCATTTGGGACTTTTTAAACCATTCAAGCAATCAACTTCTGGTTTTTAGACTGAAGTGTCTAATGCAAGCCATATTCACACACACACACACACACACACACACACACAATGACAAAACGTGCAACGTGACATCTCAATCCATAGCCCTGATGCAAGTACATAAGTCAAAGACCTTGTGCCAAGATATCATGCCACACATTTCATCACTTATCTTCATCCTCAGAGGAGGAAAAGAAATCAAAAGAGCAAGATCAGCACTTTTAATATGGAGAATTATTATCCATTAGCTATTTCCTGCTATTCATTCTACCCAACACAGCACTCTAGGTTTGTGGACAGACGGTTGCTGCCAAGGGTCTAAGAGTTCAGAAGACTTCATTCTCAATTCTGTGGATTCTTCTGCCTTTAGCAGAAATCACTTATTTCATATAGGCTTCCCAGGGGGCCTCCTTCTTACTGTAAGTGGCACTAATGGGAACAGACTTGAACCTGGACTTGATTCTAATCCACGCTCCCTATTTGCCAAGTAGTACCAATCTGGTAACACAGTATGATGGGCTACAGAGTTAAAAGTGCTGCTGTGACATGGTAGCATTAGCCGCATTGCAGATGTGATTCTGAACTGGGTCAGCTCAGTTTGTTGGTAGGTGTTGGACCTCATTTTGATTTGAGAAGCCGGGGCTTCTCTTTATCACATGCTTGGCAAGAGATTCCACTAAGTTTCATAGGGCCATGAAACAAGCCTACTGACAACTGTAGCCAATGTGCATTAGTCAAAACTTTGCTAATCCTGGAAGAATTTTTCCCAGATGGAAAGATTAGAGATGATGAGAAAGATGTTCCAGTCAGATGAGAAAAGTTTACTGGGCTTTGTTCTGAGTCATCCCTTGGAATTCTTCAGAGCTCCTGTTACCAGTACAATCTTAGTGTGGGGCAGCCCTCTGAGGCTTGTACCTGTCTGAAACCATTTATGCAAAAGGGCTGAGAGAATTCTGGTCATAACAGAGAATTATTAATGGAATGTTTGGTCTTTCTGGGAAAAACAAAGTCATAGAAGATGTTGCAAAATTAAAAAGGGGGAGAACATGAAGAATATAATAAACTAGTAAACTAGTCCAAGTTTTTTAATGGAAGCCTTCCCCAGAGATGCATAAATTAAAACTTCTCTGTCTTGTTTGATTTGGATGTTTTGTTCTTCTCATTTCCAAGGGGGCAGAATTGAGCAGAAATGAGTTTCAGAAAGTGGAGTGAACCTGGTAGTGTAAGAAACTACTTAGTCTCTTCTGTGCTTATCTCTCATATTTTAAATAATTTTAAAAATATAATTTGGAGGAACAATTAATGTTTTGGGAATGCATTGCTTTTCTTTTTCTTTAAAGAGGAATTTCTAGTGTGCTGTGCAATTATTTTTTATAGCATCTGTCCAATCCAGATCCCTTGCTATTAATAAATTAAAAAATACCCAAGGGATTCAGGATTAAGCTCCTAAACTTCATTTACTTTACTTTCTTCAACCAAGCTTGTCACTAAAATGCCTGCATACCACGGCATGTGGGGCACAATTCACACCATAGGTACTATTATGGCAAGAGACAGTAACACAAAACCCTAAAAGAAATCATAGTGATGTTGTTGGCCCAAACAGTGCAGTGAATTAGTAGCCATGGCAGAAAACCAAGTTTGCAGGTACAGAAAAAGACATTGGCTTGGAGGGGGGGAAAGGTTTGTCCAAATCTTGTGTTAGCTGATAATATTGAGCGCATCAATTAATGAGTGGAGCTCATCGCGCACATTTGTCAGGGAGTGGCAGATCTTCTGTGGGTGGTCCAAAAGCTCAATACTGTAGGTGTAAGGATCATATTTCACAGAAAAAGGTCGCTTGATATGTGCTGCATAGACCCTGAAAAGAAGAGGACAGACATCAAAGATGGTAATGTAGGCGGGCTACCTAAAATGTTAAGAGATAAAGAAGCACATTGTGTATAAACCAGCTTTCCTAGCCTGGACCTCGGAGAACAACATGGCCATTGATTGTCTAGGACAGGGCTGTAAAACTCCCAGCCAGCGAGCTGGATGCGTCACATGCTGGCCACACCCACGCCCAGTTTAGCGAAGGGGGGGAAGTCCCGATACGTCACATGACATCATTGTGATCGAGTTTGACACTCATGGTCTAGGACTATGGCAGCTCTGTTTGATGTTCTCTGGGATTATGGGAATTAATCTGGGAACAAAGGATTAATATTGTTATGAATCATTAAATACACATTGTAAGGTTCAACTACATTAAATTTAGTTGAATCTTACATATTTTTAGTCTAAAAATATGCAAGATTATCTAAACTCATCCCTATCCTTTGCCTAAATATAAATTCATTCTAAGCAAGCTGGTATCTCTGCCATGCTGTATATAAAATAGAAATGCATTTTCTACTTTTTGTTCAATAAATTTCACTAAGATTTTATTTCTTTCTACCTCTTTTAATTACATCACAGGAGTTTTTTAAAACAAAAACAAAAACAAAAATCCATATTGTGCTTAGGTAAATTAAACATGCAACAGGTTCTTTGCTCGCTGAAGGACAGCCAATTTCATAAATGATATATTGGCAATGCATTTCAGTGGAGCCAAAAGCTACAATTGAAAATAGCTGGCCACTTTGTGACCAAGGATGGAAGCCATTGAACTGATGAAGGATATGAAACAAATTGTAATAGCAAAAAGGCTGCAAACTAGAGGCTCAGCAGGTAGAGAGTTTTATGTCACAACACAAGGTAAAAAATTAAGTCACCAGACTGAACTGGAAAATTTATCTGCTCAATTGCACACATACATATAGTTAGAATCATTCTTATTGTAAAAAAAAAAGAAATTTTTTTTAGTTGAGATGATATTGTAGGCCAAAGGTGTCACAAACTTGCGTCATCACGTTGCCATCACATGACGTTTCATGGCATTTGAGTTGGGGTGGCATGACCTGCGCGTGACACATCCAACTCACAGGCCACCAGTTTGACACCCCTGTATGTATGCCCTTTTCCCTCTTCATCTGATGAAGCTTCATCTATAACTGTTGGAGATGTAGCCCACATAACCTAGCGTAGTATGGAATGAATCTCTATAGGACACAATAATTTCAGATTATTTATGTTATGGCACCATCTAGTGGCTTTGGAAAATAATATTAACTCTGCCCCCCCTCCAAAACAGTAGGGCAAATATTAACCTTTTCTCTTGTTTTACTGGGTGACTGCCTTTGATCACTTGTTCGTACTGATATTTAGATTTATTTGGGGATGCTGTGTGCCAATATTCTCTTCAGAATAAATTATGAGAATGGTCTTTGAAAAATCTGGCTCCAGTTAGTGTCGCTTCCCAACTTAAAATTAAAAAAGAAGCTAGAAGAACCATACAACTTTTTATGTGGCAGCATGTGCTATGGTACTACAGCCCATTGGAGTTCTTTCCTGTACATACAGTATATTTCACTCATGTACACTTCTTATCCTCCTCTTTAATAATATTGGTGGAAATGAAAACATATGGAATATTACTTTCTTTCCTAACGTAAACTTCCTTGAATCTTTAATGAAAACCAATCTGTAACAACAACTTACTGAACAGCAATTTTCACTGAATCTTTTGAGATCAGTGCAGTATTTGGAGAGATGCAATCTTGGTTAATCGAGGGACATGGTGGCTCAGTGCCTAAGACACTGAACTTGTTGATCAGAAAGGTCAGCAGTTCAGCAGTTTGAATCCCTAGCGTCATGTAACGGAGTGAATTCCTGTTATTTGTCCCAGATTCTGCCAACCTAGCAGTTCGAAAGCATGTAAAAATGCAAGTAGAAAAATAGGGACCACTTTGGTGGGAAGATAACAACATTCTGTGCTCCTTTAGCATTTAGTCATGCCAGCTACATGACCACAGAGATGTCTTCAGACAGCACTGGCCCTTTGGCTTTGTTACGGAGATGAGCACCACCCCCTAGAGATGGAAACGACTAGCACGTATGTGCGAAGGGAACCTTTACCTTTACTAACCTTGGTTAATGGAGGTATCAGAATGGGGCTTGGAGAAAAAAAGGAGTTGCTAACTAGATCAGTGTTCCACAACCATTCTAGCTTGGTGGGGACATGTGAGTGAGAGACGCACACCTGTGTGCACAGCTCCATTTGTGGGAGCTTTATGCGCTAATGCCCTTTACTCGTGGGAATGGAGGGTGCTTGCACTTGTGCGTGAAGTTTCACTCATGTGAGCGGCAGGCCCTTGTGCTTAAGCGGGGTCACCGCGCACCCATGGGCATGAAGCTGCACTCACACAAGCAGAGGGCATAAGCACACAAAGCTCTATTCGTGCAAATGGAGCTTCACACACGCGTGCTTGCCCGCCACTTGCATGAGTGAAGCTTTGCACATACACGCATACCCATCTCTTCTGTGGCCCGGTTTTGAACAGGTCATGGCCCAGTAATGAGTGGGGGGTTGGGGATCCCTGAACTAGATGACAACCAAGGATTTGCTCTAATCCAGTGGTCATTCCCATTATTCCATATAATTCTATTATAATTTAACCAGCAATCATTCCTGATGAAATGTGATACCCATGTTGCAAAATTTGAATATCTGGAACAGAAGTCTCCAAACTTGGCAACTTTAAGACTTGTGGACTTCAACTCCCAGAATTCTTCAGCCAGTATACCTGGCTGGATAATTCTGGGAATTGAAGTCCACAAGTCTTAAAGTTGCCAAGTTTGGGGATCCTCTGATCTAAAAGATCATATCGTTATAGTGGTTTATAATACAGTTACCTGATTTTCATAATTTCTTAAGTATCTATTTCACTATCAACTCTCATCAGATGTCTCGAAGTGGACCCAGGAGTTATTCTGGAAAGAGCATTTCTCTTTGGAAGCAATCAGTTACAGTCTTATGCACACATATCTGTAAGTGCTACTGAATGGAATAGTCATGTAATGTATTATTTAAAATATTTTTTAACTTTTGTATATATTTTAATGTTTTAATATTCTCATTCAATTATGTTTGCTATCCTTATTATCCTGTTGAAGAAAAGTAAGCAATACTAAAAATAAATTCACAAAGAAAAAATCAAGAAACCAGTTGTAAATGCACATACATATACAACCAGAATAAATTTAATTTATTCCACATTTACCAATGCTGTAATTTAGATTTCATTTAAAAAGCAACAGCAAGAAAAAAAATTTTTTTTAATTTTTGTTTGGAGGAAAACCTTTCTTCTGATTATTTGGTTAAGAGAGAAACCATTCATAATCTGCAGCAATCGAAACTCTATATTGCTGTAACTACTAGACATATAGATCCCCATTCTCCAATAATACAACCAATTATGATTCTTACCTGAGTTTAGCTTTGGCATCATTAAAACTCTCTGATACAAAATAAACAGGCTGATAAGTCTGATCTTGATAGGGTTGCATGGCTGTCATGTCCGGGTCAAAGTCCCTTAGTTCCGGTTCATCAGACAAAGAGTGCTAAATGAAGGAAAGGAGGGAGAAGAAAGCAGGAGAACCCCATAAGTCAACTACTGCAGCAATCGACCAAATAGGATCAACCAAGCTCAGAAGCAGCTGCTGCACTCTTCAGTTTACCACATTGGGGGGGCTTCAAAATTTTTTACTATCAGTTCTGTGGGTGTGGCTTGGTGGGCGTGGCAGGGGAAGCATAATGTGAAATCTCCAGTCAGAGGTGGTGTTTGCCAGTTCTCCAAACTCCTCAAAATTTCCGCTACCGGTTCTCCAGAACTGGTCAGAACCTGTTGAATACCACCTCTAGTTTACCAGTAGCTGGATGGAGGTAGATGGGGGCAGCACTTACTATGAGCTCTCCATAGGAAGAGAGGAGGCCAGCTCCATAGGCTTTAATGATTCCATTTTGCTTGCAGAGCCCAAATTCCACTGTGAACCAATAAAGCTGCAGAGAAAAGTGAGATGGAAAAAAAAAAGCAGCAATGGTTAGCTTTTTCTTTTCCATATTAAAGAGATAAATTTGGGTTTTTTATTGCATCTGTTCCTTTTTTGCATTGCATTTGAGAAGACAATTAAAAGCTCTTCTGAGGAAAAAAATGCATTATTATTATTTTTGGTTCTTAGAAATCAGTGTTTGTTTTCTCTTTGTTTGGTTATGCTGGAGTGTCTACTAATAATATTATTTCTTGGTGCCTGTTACTCCTTATATTGAAAACCTATACCTGATTATTCTATCCCAGTTTGGGCCCGGCCAGCTACATTGGCTACAATTCCTAGAAATTATGATTAGCCTAGCCAAAATTGGCATTTCGTATCAACATTTACAATCAAAATATATATGCAGAGCAGAATTTCACAGAAGCAATTACAGCTCTACCTGTATATCCTAGAATTAAGGACTTACTGTTGAAAGTTTTTCGATCTCCTCATCAGTTGCACCCAAAGATGCAAGACCAATGTCCTAGGAGCAAAAGGAAAACCATCATGTAATTATTATGTGTTTTTTCCCATGACCATTATATGTTTTGTGGGCACAGCTCGATTTTTATGGCTCATACAATAGGATTCGGCAGATTGGGTCAAAATTCAAAATATTATGACTTTCCAACTTCATCCCCTACAAAAATTAGCAGAAGTTCCATAATTCATAGCCAGATTGGTAAATGCTTCTAATTATAAAGTGGCAATCTTCCTGGCTAGGATATTATGATCCTGGCTACAACCTAACTGATGAGTTTTTATTTCAACCATATTTGTAAAAGCCCATTACCTATTGATATTAATAGATAATGGTAATATAATCAATATCAATTGATATAATATTGATATTATTATGGGAAGTCTATAAATCAATGTATACTGAATGCAGATAGAATTGCATTGTTTATGGCCTGCTTGCAATCTTGAAATTATTTTTATAATTACTTCAATATATTCTATTGCATATTTATTTACTTATTTATATTTCATATTTCTAGACCACCCATCTCCCTCAAGGAGAGACTCCAGTATACACCAAACTGTATTTTTTTACAATTCTTGTAATTGTTATCTCTATTTTGACATTTAATAATCTCTTTGAAGTACTATGATTCTGTTTGGGGTGCTCTGATGCATACATATGGCTTTAATCCTTTAACAAAAACCAATTGGAGCACACCCAATGATAGGGACACTTTGCAGAAGATACAAGAGGTTCATTTTAATTGCTAAAAAAAGAACAAATGGGGAGAGATGATAAGAAATGAGATTGTGATTAAACACGAAGGGGAAGGACATCCTAGTTAAGATATCTAGGCAACATTTGAAGGGTTGGGCCACAATTCTGCTTTTTGAGTTTCCAGAAATTCTATGAGTCCATTAGGTGCTATAGTGATATTGCCTACAATAATAGTGACTATTAACATTCTTAGGGAGGAAGGCAGGGAGGAATTTAGTAGAAATGGAAATAGAAACTACACCCATCTCCACTTTCAGCCAGGGGTGGGATTTGGTGGTTCACCAAACCAGCCATAACATTAGCTACGAGTCCACCCAAATCTGGGCAAACCCATAACAGCCCATCCTTAGACTGAATGGATAACGTCATCATGTTCTTTATGCATTTTGGCAATTTTATAAAATGTCATTTTATAAAAGAGTGCTTCTTTGATCTGGGAGCACCTTCTAGTTGGGTTATTTTTCAACTGCCACCATCCCAGTCAGCATGGCCAATGATTGCTCTAATGGCAAAATAGAGATTGTACCTTCATCACAAGGTGGCTCACCTGAGAGAACTGTGCAAATGTCTTATCAGCCAACATTGGTACGTGTCCCAGAAGTTCATGACAGCAGTCCCTTTAGAAAGAAAAACAGCTACTGTTTTTCAGTCTTCTCTGATTCTGAAACAGCAAGCCAAGCGCTAAAGAAGCCAATTCTATGAGGCCAATACTCACGGCTCTGGAGAGTGCATGGGAGAAGAAGCATGGCGGATGTACTGTGTACACTGAAACACTCTGAAGGCTAAACTGGCTAAGAAATCCCGAGCTGAGAGAAGGCCAGCTACTGGTCGGAGTTGGAACCCAGTTCTCTCTGAAACAATCCAAACCATCTCTTATGGTTGCTTGTATCATTTAAGAAAAGATGAACTTTAAGAGCTTACCTGGGTCTTTTCAAAGTAAAGTTGTATTTGTTTCAAACATGATTTGGGAGAAGTGCTCTGGATCTTGCACAAAAGAAAATTGTAGCTGTTTTAAAGGTCCCATTAACTTTAATGATTTGATTCTTTAAAGCAGCCACAACTTTTTTGGGGAGGAGGGACATGCAGGCTTTCCAGGAAGCCTGAAAATAATCAGGCCAATGGTAATGGAAACATTTTTTTTTCCTTAATCATTTTCAAAGCATGAACACCTTACTGTTTAGAACTGAATTTTGTGTTATACTGTAGCTGTTCAGGTACAGCTGAATTTTATGGAGGGATACAACTGGTCTCTTTCTAGCATCTTTTTCAATTTTGTACATTGGAAGTCTATTCATTCCAGATCTACATTATTATTGGAAAATACATTTATATTGATGGAATCCCATAATGTCTGTTTGAAAACCAATTGCATTGACAAATGTGATTTGGGTTACTGCAAATATATTAAAAATATAGTCTTAATGTTTATCTTAAAAAAAAATCTTAATGTTTACTTTTAAATAAAAGATTTCTATATTTCCTCCTAAAATGCAGTTTTATTACATATTTTGGTAGGATTTCTTGAGAAAAAACTTCAAAAATCTTCACAAATGCAATATCCCAATGGATAATTCTTTGGATCTACACATTAGTCCAGAAAAGGCAGAGCAGATTTGATTCCTGAAGCATCCTTTTTCTTTGGAAGAACAATAGCCTTATGGATGTTCCCTTCTACTGAGCATCTTTACAGAGCATTTTGGAGATTTCTTCTTGAACTCCCTCTTGCAGAAACCATAATTATCTTTTGATGTTTTATGAACAGTGACTTTTTTCCCTTACTTTGGCAGATTATTTTCTTTACCTGGCCAAGGAGATGTGACCTAAATATTATAGAGCATTTTCTTCTGAGAGCAAAACTGAATTGAATGCTTATTTTTCGTAATAAATGAATATACAGAATTGGAGATTGGAGAACAATGTTTTATATTGTTTCATAGATTTTGTCCTGGATAAAGAGTAGTATTTTATATGCATATATATAAACACACACACACACATATATGTGTGTGGTCAGCAATTTGGCAGTTCAAATCCCTAGCACCGCATAACAGAATGAGCTCCTGTTCCTTGTCCCAGCTTCTGCCAACTTAGCAGTTCAAAAGCATGTAAAAATGCAAGTAGAAAAATAGGGACCACCTTTGGTGGGAAGGTAATAGCGTTCCATGTGCTTTCAGTATTTAGTCATGCTGGCCACATGACCACGGAGACATCTTCAGATAGCACTGGCTCTTTGGCTTTGTAATAGAGATGACCACCACCCCCTAGAGTCAGAAACAACTAGCACATATGTGCGAATGGAACCTTGACCTATATATATATACTTTATATAGGTATTTTTATTTGCTATTTATTATCTAGACCAGGGCTGGTCACTCTGTTTTGTTGCCCACAAGGTCTCTTCAGTTAGGTCCCGTCTAGAGGTTCCAGAAGTATTGTTGAAATTGGGCAGCAAATCTATTAAACCACAGAGGTGAAAAGCTTCAAGCAGGGTTAACACCATAAAAATGTACAGTTCTCTAAACATGGCCACATACTTACCTTTCAGGAAACAAGAGACATCCTCCAGCTGAGGAATGTTGTTTTCACTATAGCCACTGTACCTTTCCAGTAAATGAAAGGCATCCAGGTGTTCTTTGCAGGCATGAGTGGGATAAAGACTCTTCAAAGTACTGTAGACTTCCCTCCTTTAAAAAAAAAAGGTAACATTTATATCTTTCCAGAGTATTTGCATAGAAAAGATAATTACCTTAGAATTCTGGCAATCTGTTTAGGATTGTTGATTGAAACATTATTTTATTTTATAGTTTTATTTTATTTTATTATTTTAAGAACCACGGTGGCACAGTGGTTAGAATGCAGTACTGCAGGCTACTTCTGACTGCCAGCAGTTTGAAAGTTTGACTCTCACCAGGCTCAAAATTGACTCAGCCTTCCATCCTTCTGAGGTTGGTAAAATGAGGACCCAGATTGCTGGGGGCCATATGCTGACTCTGTAAACCACTTAGAGTGGGCTGTAAAGCATTGTGAAGTGGTATATAAGTCTAAGTGCTATTGCTATCATTTTGTCTTTGATTCCATCTCGACACTTAGAGACTGCCTGGAAATGACCCTGTGGTTTTCAGAAGTGGTTTGCTATTGCCTCCTTCCTAGGGCCTATGACAATTCACCATGGCCAACTTGCCTTGGCCAATTCACTGCAGGACAACTTGCCACTGCCACCTCTTCACAGGACAACTCACTGTGGGATAAGAATTACACTAATATCAAAGAAATGGTGCAATAGAATCATTAAGGAAAGGATGCAAAAGAAGGACAGAATGAAATGTAAATGGCAAAAATTGAAATATTTTTTATTTATTTTAAAAAATTAAATACAATTGTTAAATTGTCCCACAATGAGTTGTCTTGTGGTGAGTTGGCCATGGTGAGTTCTCCTGCACCAAGTTTCCATGGTGAATTGGCTGTAGTGAATTGGCCATGGCATGTGGGCCACCGCAAGTTGGCTGCAGTGAGTTGGCTGTGGCAAGTTGTCCCATTTCCCCTTCCTAGGGCTCTGAGAGAGTGACTGGCCCAAGGTCACTCATCTGACTTTGTACCTAAGTTGGAACTAGAATTCACAGGCATCTTGTTTCTAGTTTGGTACCTTAACCACTACACCAGAGTGGAAGACCATGAGGTGTTTAAAACATATAAAAACATGAAAAATATAGTACAAATGTCTGGGTAAAAATCTTTTTCTGATCTAGAATTATTGAGTCAAATGATACCTTAAGAATTCAGATGAAAATGGTGGTACAGCTATTGTTCTAGAAAACGCAATTTGACTATTCTGAAAGGATCTAAGATAAGATCTAGAAAAGGTTCCTTCACACTTACCAAGTGTTAATCTCCTCTTCTGTGTAGTCAACTCGAGGAATTGGGTCTCCACTATTAGAAGAATACAAGGAGCAGGTACTTAAAAATAATAGTGTAACAAATAGTATAGACAAGCCCTGCAATATTTAACTAAGTCATACCCAGTCATGCCTGAAATCTGTCATAGAGTACCATATGCTGGATTATAGAATACCATAAACTAAATAACATCAATTGATTGAAACAAAAGAGAGATATGATAGTTAGAACCACTAAATTAACCAATCAATAAAAACACTTAATTCTTATATGGGTACTATGAGCATATGTATTTTATTCTAAAGGAGGGCCCTTTATTTCAGAAAACTATCTTTTAGATTTATTTACGTATTTATTTTCATGGTTTTGTCATTGAATTTTCCATTGTAAAGCAAAATTATAAACATTTTTTTATGCCCATGAACCTTTCAGATATGCCCTTTTTCAGGTTTATCTTTACTTTTTCTAAGAAAATATGGTCACTGTAAGTAAGAGCACTCATTTATAGGGTAGATCAAGTGTGATCAGTAAGATCCTCAGTGTTTTGAGCCAAAGGGACCACTTGGAAGTTTGAGATCATGGCACCCAAGTCACTTACATACCAGAAGGAAAAGAAAACACTGAGATGCAGTAAAGATTATTATATTTTTTTCTAAAAATGGCCCCGAGTGAAGTTGTTCAATATTTAGATCCAAATGAAAAAGCTACATCAGAGCCAACATGGGTGTGCTTGCTTTATCTGTCAACAGTTCATTAAAGAAGCTGCACCTTTGGGGGGGGGGGCTTTCTTGGTAAAAGTATTATCTCAAAAAAATGCACATTTTAATTAAAGGTGTCCCCAAATCTGAATATCTTTCAGCTCTAAGAAGAGAGTAACCAACACTCTAATTTAGAATTAGGTTGCAGTAATTTGATTCAAGTTTGAATGTGTGAATTGATTGAAGGCAATAGTGTCACACAATACAACTGGCAAAGATGGGACACTGGAAGCAAGATGGAAGAGTGTGAAAGAGAAGAATGATGAAGCAGAGAAGGGAGAAAAATAAAACATGTTTATATGTCCATAGATAACGGTGGGCAAGGTGGCAAGTCTTACTGCTTATAGTGAAAAGCAATTTCTGCAATCATTTTTCTTCGCTCACGATATACTTGGTCAGAGAATCCCTTGGAGAGAAAAAAAAAAGACCATCTCAGATTTGAACTCAACAGTATTATTTAAGAAGATACCAAATTCTTATTAAAGGTTCAAGAAGAAGCAAGAGCTGATACGAAGGAGTCACTTGTCTAAAGACATTCCAACACTGGCAGTTTTATTTTAAATCTCTTTGCTAGTGTTCCCTAGCACAAAATTTGCCTTTTTACATTTGTCATAAGCATGTTATGACCTCAGGGCAAACAGTTCAGATTTCATCAGTACATAGGTGAAATTGGGATTTTTCTCAATTTAAATCACTTCACACGTGAACTGTGCAGATCAATAAGAATGACAATTTCTTATCTCATAAAATGAAACTTTAGGTTATCCTCCTGAAGAAATAATGAAAAAAATGTTTACTTACTGGGTGATCCAGATCCAAATCAGGGTCAAATTTGGTAACTAAATGGTGGCATAGATCTAACTCCGAAATTTTCCTTGGAAACCAATGAACTGAAATCCAAAATAAGAAAGAGGAAGTTAGGTGAAAGCCCACAAAGTGATATGATGGAGTTGGTGATGGTGGGAATGTTGGGTTTTATGTAAGAAGACCAAAAGCAGAAACATAAAATAGTTGCTCCTATTAATATCAGTAATCCATGAACTGTATTTATCTGCCAATACCTGGCAGCATCTCCTTTAGCATAACATAATAACCATGTAATTCTTTTTTTTTTTTTTTTTTGGCCACCATTCTTTTACTTGAATATAAATAAGAGACAAATCCCTAGGTAAAAGGTGAAATAATCCATATCACTGAATAATATGGAGAAATTGCAACAAAATGAATCTAAGATTCTCATAGGCATTCTTAGACATAGTAGCACTGGGAAAACTGATCATACAGAAGCTCTGATTTAGGTCTTTGGTATCACCCCACCAAAAGCAAACTGGGGATCGGTGGGCTTTGACCATTCCAATTCATCAACATTGGTCACTACTGGATGATCTAAAATAGCCTTTCTCAACTTAGTCTTATCCATATACATTTGACTTCAAATCTCATAATCGCAGCCAGCATAGCTGTGACCATGCAGTTTTTGAGGTTAGCTATTTATCAGATTTATATGGCTACTCATTTCACAGAAAGTGACTCTAGGTGGTGTACAACAATGCAGTAAAAACAGGAAATAAATCACTCACTAAAACCTTTCTATAATGATTATTAAAATGAATTAAAAATTAGAAAAACAAGCTAAATTTGGGAAAGGAAATAAGAAAAGGAGTGATATTAATAGTAAGTAGCTATCGCACAGGTTCATCTGTCCGTTGCTGGCATAACAAGTCTTGAGGGAACTTCAGGAGCTCAAGAGTGATGAGGCCAACCTTATACCTGGGAAGGGGGGAGTTAATGAAGTTGCCTTCATTCAGGAAGTTCTGTGAGATCAGAGATGTAGTCCTCTGAATCTCAGTGAAAGTAACAAGACTTACTAATTAGATCCACAGATCTAGAAACATATGTGGAAAGTTAGTCCTTAGAAGAAACTAGATGTATATATTTCTTAATGTTTTGCTAAATAATCAGAAGATTGCAATGCAAGGCACTGAAAAGTGATTTATGAAATTGTCAGGTATAAGCAAACCAGAACCACTTCATGAATAGACCCTAGTAAAAGCTTTATTGCTGATCACCTATATTACAGGAATCTTGTCAGACAATCTGCTTTCCCTTGGGAAATGGCAAATATAGGCCTAGAAGTTTGAAACAACTCTGAAACAATTCTAACCTGGAATGTCTTTTTACACACACACCCAAGGCCCCCCTCTTCTTTATCAGTGATTCCATTTCATCAATATCTCCTGCTCCTCATATATTATATAAGCCACAAAGTCCTTCTTACACTTGTCTTCTTTTGTGCTCCTTACATCTTCTGACACTCTTTTAAGGGAACTGATGAATGTGTTCAGTGCAGAGCAATGGAGTTCACATCGCACAAAGTATTCCAGGTCAGGAGAACCTTCTCGTACTTTCTTACAGGGCCTTGTTTCCAAATGATGAATTTTGGCTTCAAAAGTCTTTAGAGACAGAGAGAAGGGAAACAGTAACTGAGAAAAAATATGGAGGTTCCATCCAGATAAAACAAGGAATAAACATTACATTAAAAACAAAACAAAAACTTTAAGTAAACTGCTATTTATTTTTTTAAACTAAAACTATTTTTATTAGAATTTTTCAGGGTAATAAAAGAAAAATGAAACAAAAAAGGAATATTAAGAAAGGAAAGATGTAGGGGGAAATGGTAATAGAATTTTGATTTCATTTTTTATTATTTATCTTATTTCAGGTCTTCCCAATTTTTGCTTGCAAGCAAGTGGTATTTCTTGCAGAAATATCAATGCACCATTGTTTGTCATGCTGTTTTTGTGCCAATCTGTGTGATCTTGCAATAGCTAACTATGTGGTTCATTGTTTCTTCAGTCTATATTATTATTTAATTTGTCCCATTTAGGACAAATAAGGAGGATATACTTCTTAATCTATAAAACAGGGCTATAGCCAATGGGTAGGAATATCACAAAAGTGTTTTTTGACTAAATATTTAGAGAAATTTCAAAATGATAAAGCTCCTGTACAGTGGAATAGACAATTGTAGGAAGGTGTTCCTTCATTACAGATAGTCCTTGCTTACCAACCAATGATTCAGTGACCATTCAAAATTACAACAGCATTGACAAGAGATTTACAATTGATCCTCAAAGTTGCCACTGCAACTTCCCTGCAGTCACATGATCACAATTTGGGCTCTTGGCAGCCGGCACACATTTACAACAATTGCAGCATTGCAGATCATATGGTCACCATTTGCAAGCTTCACAGCTGACTTCCAGCAAACAAAGTCAATGGAGAAGCCAGCCAGAAGTTGCAAGTTGAGGTCAGGTATCATTGCACTGAATGATATGGATTCACTAACAAATTGCACTGGATGATATGGATTCACATGGATTCACTAACAACCATAGCTGGAACTATTGTCATATGTTAAGCATAGTCACATATTTAACTTTACAACTATATCACTTGGCAATGGAATTGTCAGTCATAGTTGGTAAGCAAGGATTACCTATACCCACATATAAATAAATACTGGCCAGTCAACTGTCTGAAATATTGTACTTACACTCAGTCAGATCACTTCTGAAGAATGTTCCAAGTCAACAGATATATCATTTGTGGAAGCTATTATTTCATAAGAACTAGAAGCTATAGGCTAGAACGGTCCAATTCAAAGTGCACCATTATGAACACAATAGCTTTAGCCCACCGTTATCCTACTTGCACTATAAGAATAAAGATCTGCTAGAGAAAGGATTCTTGTAACACTGGTGACACAGCTTAATACCTAAAGCTATTGTAGGATGATGAATGATACTGTACTTAGTGTTGCATCATATAGTGTAATGACACTATTTTTATGAATACACTATTAATTCAATTATATCACATCATTACAAGTATGTCAAGATAAATGGAAGCCTGGGAATTTTTAAGAAAGCTGAATGTCTTATTTTCCTTATAGTTTTTGAATAGCCCCAGCACTATGCTCTGGCCAAGGTGCTGAATGTAAAATATCAAGTGAAGTGCTTTGACTTCTAAGACAAATTCCTTCTGGAAATTTTGGGCTGAACCCCTTGATTGGCACAATTCTCGTGTAAGTGTCATATCCCAGGAGAAGCACATTGGAAGGAGGGGGAAGGCTTAAACAGGCCCACATCCAGTTCTAGAATCTTCTCATTTAAAAACAAACCTTCATTAAGACTAAATCTCTGGGTGAAATGGATAAGGAAATAGGCAAGGTTTCTCCTTTCCAAATTTTCACTCCTGAAACACCTACAGACAGAGTGTGATGCATTGGTAGATCTGGTATAGAATGACAAGGATTTCTAACATCCTTTGACCTAATCTCCGCAACCCCCAAATAACCACCAGGTTGTTGAAAACAGATACTTAGGATGAAGTCTAAATGTAAAAAGATTTATGATCTTGCTTCTGTTCATTGATTGCAAATTCCTGGATTGAGTATGTCTCACAACATTCCTTAATTTTTAGAATATGTCTTCCTGCATGAGCCTCCACCATGAATTCAGCTCTAACTGGTGTATCAAAATCTGAGATCTGCATGTTTCTGACATAGATATTACATTTCATTGATGCCAAATGTTCTCACCCATGCAAAATTCCTGCTCATACTTCCATATCTAATGCTAATAACAAGGCTTTTGTTTCTACTTCTTCAAGAGTTAAATTATCTCTTTCTCAGAGATACAATAGGGGAAAGGCTGCCATTTTTACTTAATCAGAGATAGACCAAGGGAAGAGAAAGCAATGTCACGAATAAATTCAATTTAGCTCCATGTTTTGTAGATACATTGTTTGAATGTGGGATGTAGAACAATCAATACCTCAGCATTAATTTGACAGATCTGATTGCATTACACTTGCTTTAGTTGTATATAATGTAAAACAGCAGAGGGAAACAAGGCTGCCCACTGCCTTTTTCATCAACAGGCAAATGTCATTACATCCATCTGTTTTCATATCTTCTACCTGCAGTGCCGGAGGGATCGGAATAATGAATCTTTCACTGTGGAAGCCTGGTGTGCATTGGTGTTTACTTTCCTTACACTTCATGATTGCCCAAAAGAGCTTTGCAGTCCTGAAAATCTCTCTTGAAGGTCTCAGTGCTCTTCAGATAAATGTCCTTTAGTCTTACAAATCTGTACACTCTTTTGGAGTGTTATTATTAATCTTATTCAACTGACTGTAAAATACTTTTCACGCACATTTGTGTATACATATACACACACAAATAGTTAATTTATAAAAATAATGGATACTAAGAGACATAACAAATTACCTTTGGGCCTTATCATATATACTTTCTGCAACATTTCTGAGCTTTCATAGTAATTATGGCAACAATAACTAAATTCTCTCCATCTCTGGATTAGCTTTGTTTGCCTTAAAGATACTGAGCTCACATTTTAGTACTTCAATTTTCTTTTGAGTTTGTTTCAACATTTTCCCATTTAATCCTGGGTTTTGTAATTATTTTTGCTTTTGGAGTAGCCTGTTAAAAAAAGACAGATGATGGTAATTTCTGGATTCCTGGCATTATTTTTATTTGTTATTATTATGTTGGCTTTTGATCTGCCCAATATTAGAAAGAATCTGTTTGCAAACCCAATTCTGGCTGAACAAGAAAGCAAGCAAATACTGAAAAATGCATCCAATAAACCCTACTAAGGAATTGATATCCCTGAATGCATCCAGTCAGAATCCAGTCATCTAACCTAAGAAATGTTGAGAAATTCCACCAGAGCTGTGTCTGACTACTTATAATAAGATGTGCAATGCATGAATTTTTCTGATTTCAATTCTTATCTTAAAAGTTATTCTAAGAATCTTAAACTGGAATAATGTATCCTTTCTTTCTCTTTTCTTTTCCTCTCTTCCCTTTCTCTCCCTCCCCCCCCCCCCCAACAATAGTTGCTTTAGCTGCAACTATTTGGTGAGGGAAATGTCCATTGAGTAATAGCCCTATCCTTGTCAACTTCTGTATCTTCAAAGTGTTTCATATGACCATTGTGCCTCCTGGCTCACCTCAAAGATTTTAAGTGCACGAGATGGGAGTGAAGTCTTCCCTCCTTTAAGCGTGAACAGAAGATGCAACAGGGCTATTCCATCCTTCTCATCAAAGACAATGGTCTCAGTCAGTTCAGCAGCTTCAGCTGCAGCAGCTGCAGCAGCTTCTCTCTCCTTTCTGGCATCTTCAATAAGACTCTGACGTCTACCTATGAATTGTGGAGACTGGGAAAAGAACACAAGAAGAGAAAATGCAACACAACCATGGAAAATTATTCTCATCTCTATGCAATGTATGAATAATCAGCCTACTTCTGCTTCAAATGTAACTTTAATTATCCTTCTGGTATCCTCCTGGATAATATGCTAGGTCAGGAATTGGACACTTGTTTCAGCAATTTCATTCTTATAGACATGATGTTTCAATCAGTGATATGGGGGAGAAGAACCCTTCTCAGTCATATTCCCATCCCTATTGTTTAATATCTATATGAGGGAACTAGAGATGACAACATCTGATATCCAAGTATGGGTCATTACCCGAAACTGGTCCAGGGAGGCTGTTGATATCTTGACTCAGGGTCTGGAGACAATAAGGGATTGAGGAGAGGGGAATAAGCTGAACTTAAATTCTGATATTGTTTATCAGGAAGCCATCAGATACTTGATTGGCTACAGTTATCACTCTAGATGGGATACTATTCCCCTCTGAAGGAGCAATTTGATATCTTAGGGGTCACTCACATCTGCTCAAGATGGACAAATGGAAGTCACTATTGGAAAGGTGGTCCAGCTTTGGTTAGTGTGCTAGTTGCCATCCTATCTGGAGAAAGAGGCCCTGACAACAAACATTCAGACTTATCCCAGCCTACTATTTTATGTAGGTCTACTTTTGGTGACTACTAAGAAGCTGCAATTGACTCAGATATCAGCATTCCAACTAACCAACTCCAAATAAATAAACTCCGAGATAGGCATTTTCTCAAAGTTCCATTTTATCAAAGTTGCCATATTGACACATTTGGGAAAACTGAATCTGAGAGTTCTGGGTTTTCCCCACCCAAAAGAAATTCAAAGATCCAACCCCTGCACCCACCAGTCCATCACATGACCCAATCAAACATCGTCCCAACTGGAGACTTTCCTCCAGACACTCCTCTCCAGGTGCAGAGTAACATGTCCTTGACTTTCAGAGAAAGAATGTTGTTGAGTCTAATCTTCCACCTTTCTATGAAATCCCCCCTCTCAAATTCCCTGGCAATAAATGTGGCAGCCTCAAAGCTTCCATGTAAAATATGGCTTCCAAAGCTGACATCAGACTCTAAAAACCCATGTTCTGACTGAATGTTGCAGGTACTATCTAAGTAGCCAATGGGATTCCAGGTATCATTCAAATACAATATAATCACTTAAGAAATCCAATATATATGTAAATATATAGTGGCTTCCAGAAAGTGATAGGACTTTCTGCCTTGAGTGATGACAACGCACCTGGTGTGCACCTCCCCATGAAGGATGGGAAGCAGAAAACTAGGCTTTCACTAAATGCTCTATCACTGTGGAAAAGACCACTTTTTATTTGGATGGCATCCTCTATGATGCTTTTTAGGAAGGTAGTAAAGACTGAATTGTTTCAAAGAACATTTAGTTTTTAATATTGCTGAGATAGGCGCTGGGGAAGAAGGATGGATCATTTTTATCACAGCTTTAATGTATCTGTATCAAACTTTTTAAAATTTTGTTATTATTGTTGTAAATTCATGTGAACTGTTAAAAGCCTATATTGAATTGGCAGAATACAAATGTTATAGCATATAAATAAATAATACACCATGCATTAAAAACATTACTGAAATATACAAAAGGCTAAATTATTTCAGGTTATAAAATCTACAGTGGCAATCAATTTCTTTAGCATGCTGATATTTATGTTGAAAGCAACAAGCTGTTCTTTTCTAAAATGTATTCAATCTTTTTGCTAACTTTTGACAAATTTATGGCAGCAGTTTTAGAATAGTTTGCCTCAAATGGAGAGGAGGGCATCAATTCCCTTCCGACGAAGCAGATTTTTTCCTAGCCATAATCTCTATATTGCCCTGGTTCAGGAAGGCATAAATAGCAAAAACCTTAATCTTGCATATGATCAGCCACCGCTGACATCAAGCAGCTTGCAGAGAAAGAGCCGAATGTTAGAAGAAAGGGCAATGCAACTCCAAAGGCTGCCTTTTGAAAGCAGGAACTTTGGATTGTCCATTTAGGGTGGACAATGACCTATAAAACTCCCTTTGGTAAGTTGAGATTTTTTTTGTTTATGTCTTTGCTCGGGAGGGATATTATGGAAAAAAGGACAGAGTGAGATTTTGAGATAACTCCTGTAAGCGTGCTCAATTGCTTGCTTCCTACCCCCATCTGTCTTTATTTTCAAAACACCAGAAAGAATTTTTGCACATCTGGCAGCAATAATAATAGTGAAAGGAGAACATAAATGCATAAATAGCAGCTTTCTCTGTTCAGAAGCGCATCCAACCCATGCTTGTCAGTTTTCTAGCAAAACATTTTTGCCAAGCTTACCACTAATATGATGTTATTTGCAAACTGGAGGTATTAATTAGAAATCATGCCAACTGAGTAACTGATGTGTTAAAAAACAGATACAGATAACACTGAGAGCCAGTTTCCAACCTGGTTAGAAACTGGAGAGCTTATGAATTCTGCCTTAGGCAAAGCCAGCTGAGTGACCTTTGGCTGGTTGCTCTCTCTTAGCCTTAGAAAGCAAGCAATGGCAAACCATTTTTGAGTTTGTTAAGAAATCTGCAGGGACATACTGTACCTGAGAATCAGACATAATTGGAATGGAAGGAGAAAAAACATCAAAAGGCAGATATAAAGCATTTGAAAGAATTTCCATATGTAATGTTAGTATGAAATAGTCTTTTAGAGGTTCATTACTCAGTCCCATGCTGATTTGCCTGTTTCATGTCATGTAATATTTCCTTCCCCGACTTCACACAATATACACTTGATGGATTTTAACCCCTAAAATCCTCAACTGCCTTCACTATTGGTGGATAAGCTGCCTGGGCTTGATCGTTGATACCTGTGATTGATAATTATAGAACAACTCAGTTAAAAAGCATGAAGTTACCAAAGGTCAATGTGACAGAGCCCATAAAATGGGAAGGCTCCTCATTGCTCCTCATGAACATCTGAAGCTGACATAGAATGCGTTCAAGGAAACAGGGGAAACCAGATAAGGAAACAATGTGAACATAGTTTTAGAAACCAGTATACACCTATTTACCTAGAATTCATGCTATTTATAGGATTTACTTTTGAATGAACATATATAAACATATACTCTTAAATGTGGTGGTGGTGTTTAATCTAAATTATATATATGTAGTAAAAACCACTGTTGATTTTTTTTTTTGTATAATATCCCAGCTTGTAATGCCTGCCATTCCCCATCGAGTACCCTCCAAATTCCCAGAATCCTATTTGCTCCAAATGATTGGATATTCTAGGAATTACAATCCTAAATTATCTAGCCAGTTAGTTTGAGAAAAATTCCTATATGGGACTGTGGGCTTTTGGTTGATTTTATGGTGACACTGCTTCAGTGCTTCAGTTACTTAACTTGATGTGTTATTTAAGTCCTAGCCGTAGGCCGAGTTTCTGTGAAAAACTCGTTTTGTTCATCTTTGAGGAATAAGATACACTCATATCTACCTCCCTTTGGACAGAAAGTACAGGTTACTTCATTTATTAATTTTTAATTATTTTTTTAAAATATTTATTAATTATTTATTCATTTGTTTCCACCAGCACTCAATGGACAATGTTTTCTCTATCGAGGAAGATTAGTGATCACTTTTACTTTTATTTCCAGAAAAAAAAGGTGAAGGGAATCACAATTGCCTACTACACTGCCTGTCAGATATTGGTTAATCTTATTTGAAATGCAACCTGCTACGTTAAATAAGGAAGAGAGGATAATGAAAGCTGAAAGCAGCGGGTTTTATTCCTAACAGTACTTTTTAAGTCCGTGATTTCAAGCCGGTGTTTCATTATAGGTCATGCAATAGCCATCTGGGGCCAAAAGACCTTTCCACCTTATTGCGTAGCATTACTTCCCTATTTATATTGGGGTTGGAAAGAAATTAAAGATAAATATGATAGCTTTAAGCTTCCCTTTTTTAAAGTATGAGTTCAAGCAATGCCCTTGCATCTGCTCAGTTTTATTTAAAAAAGACCCTCTGTTCTACAAAGCAGTGAATCTTGATTACTTATATTGAAGAGTTAGTTAGCTAGCTTTACATACAAATAAACCCTGGAATATGCCTTCTCCTAGGAACTTTCAGATGTTTTAGACCACAGTTTCTACAGTTGTCTATGATTGACCTGACTGGCTAATATTCATAGAAGCTGAGATCTAAAACACTCCGAGAGTTCCACCTTGCTTTAAACAAAATTGTAAGGACTGCACATTTAGCCAAAACCAACCACAAAATTAGAATGAGCAAACATTTTGCAGTGCTAGAAAGCCAGTTTCGTGTAGTGGTTAAGCCCCATCAGGCTAGAAACTGGGAGACCATGAGTTCTAGTCCCACTTTAGACACAAGGCCAGTTGGGTGACCTGAGGTTGTTCCCTCTCTCTCAACCCTAGGAAGCAGGCAAGCAGGAAAACAGCAGAGATTTGTTCAGGAAGTCTCCAGCAGGCAAAACTGACTCAAAGACACCCCTGTCTCCTCACCCCAAAAGAGAGACACTTTGAATCTAAGCTGAATGAAACTGGCTAGTGGAATCAATTCAATGGATGAAGATTCCCCTCGCACATACGTGCTAGTCATTTCCAGCTCTAGGGGGCGGTGCTCATCTCCATTACAAAGCCAAAGAGCCAATGCTTTCTGAAGACATCTCCGTGGTCATGTTGCCGGCATGACTGTACACCAAAGGCGCATGAACGCAGTTACCTTCCCACCAAAGTAGTCCCTATTTTTCTACTTGCATTTTTACATTCTTTCGAACTGCTAGGTTGGCAGAAGCTGGGACAAGTAATGGGAGCTCACTCTGGTAGGTGGCATTAGGGATTCAAACCATCAAACTGCTGACTTTTCTGATCAAGAAGCTCAGTGTCTTACCCACTGAGCCACCACATCCATCAATGGATATAGTCTACTGCAATTTCAGCTTACAAAGTGGAGAGATTTTAAAAATCAAATTTGCTTGCCTTACTGGCTTCACAACATTGTTGTGAGGCTTGCATAGGGATAGCCCTTGTTCATCAATTGATTTCTTTGAAGGAATATCTTTTGGTTTCTATTTCAGGTTCTCTGTCAGAGGCAGCTAACTGCTTTTCTATTTTTTATGCTTGTGATAATAAATAAAAAGATTTCAAAGATAAGTAGCATTCAACTATAACATAAAAAAGAAATCAGAAGCTGCATAAAATATCAAGAATTTCTGACTTCTGAAACTTGAATAAATTAGATATGTAACTTAATGATTGCAATTATAAAATATGTTTAGATGGCTATTAATTAAATTCATGTTGTGGATTAAGTCAGGGGTGGGATTCAATTTTTTTAACAACCAGTTCTGTGGGCGTGGCTTAGTTGGTGGGTGTGGCTTGGTGGTAATGTGATTAGCTGGGCATGGCCAACTCAATATCACTCACATCGAGGTGCGCATCTCCTCGTCTGGCCTCTCGTGACTGTGGGGATGCTGCAATAGTCGTAAGTATGAAAAATGGTTATAAGTCACTTTTTTCAGTGCCATTGTAACTTTGAATGGTTACTCCACACAAGCAAGTATTGGGTCCAGTTCAGGGTGAAGAGAAATTTAAACTGAGACAAAACAAAACTAGACAAAGCCATTAAAAATGTCAATTAAAAAAAGAAAAGACATATTATCCCCCCCACCCCCCGGTGATGGGATTCAAATTTTTTAACAACCAGTTCTGTGGGTGTGGCTTAGTTGTTGGGCATGGCTTGATGGTCATGTTATTGGCTGGGCATCGCCAACTCAATATCACTCACATCGAGGCACGAATCTCCTCACCTGGCCTCTCATGACTGTGGGGATGTTGCAGAAGTTGTAAGTGTGAAAAATGGTCATAAGTCACTTATTTCAGTGCCATTGTAACTTTGAATGGTCACTCCACACAAGCAAAGTACCAGCAAAGGAGGGGGAAAAAACTCCAGAGACGTTCCAGAGACAGGAAGTCTAGTCCTGCCAAGAATGTAATAAGGGTTAACAGAGAAGCAGTTTCCGTAAGCAACACCAGAATGTTTCCTTCCTTACAGGATTAGGCCAGTAATTTCTTCTAACAACTGGTTCTCTGAACTGCTTAGAATGTTAACAACTGGTTCTGGCAAATAGGTGTGAACCAGTAGAATCCCACCCCTGGATTGAGTCATAAACTAACTGAACGGGCTAGATTCATAAAACGTGATATGTAAATGTTGCAGCAGATCCTGTTTCCAAATCAGGACACAAGACCATGAAGGGTTGGATAATACAGGTTTTTATTTGTGCACAAGGTTAAGAGCATTCGAATGGCAAATTCTGAACCCCTGGCTCTTCCGGAGGCGTCACTTTTATACATTTCATAACCTCAGTCTAGCCCAGGGTGTTTCTTAGGTTAAACTATACCAAAAAGGAGAAGTACATATATTATTTTCCAGACCCATCCTTATTCACTGAAACATGCTTGCTTCCAGTTCCTTAATTCAGCAATTTCGTGGTTTTGCACAATATTTCTATAAGAAGCAAGGTAAGAGGTCAGAGGAGTCCTGGTAAATGCATATTTTGTTTTTGACCTTTCCAAGCTGCTTCACCACAATAAATATAAACAAGACCTAGGTTAACCTAGGTTCTACAATGCATCTGCTAGAATTTCACACAAACTGTTTAAACTTGTGGTTTAATACAACCAATATTTTATTGCAACTTTCCTGAACACTTTGATATTAATGCCTTCCTCATCCCTAAATATAAAATAATATTTGATTATGATTTTTCTTTATATATTTTTAAAAGTAGCATGAAATCAAAACTGGAATTTGCTTTTTAAGGGAAGTGGCAATAAGTAGAGAAACTATGATATTTTACTTAAATGTAACTAAAATGTTATTTATAATTTATTTCCTATCATTCTC
Source organism: Pseudonaja textilis (assembly GCF_049901715.1). NCBI lineage: Eukaryota > Metazoa > Chordata > Lepidosauria > Squamata > Elapidae > Pseudonaja > Pseudonaja textilis. The sequence goes on from NC_141990.1 coordinate 235,328,216, forward strand.
TTGTAAAAAAAATCATTTAAAAGGTTATCTAAAGATCTGTTTTAACATTTAACCTAGTTTTAGATGTTTTGCAGTGTTGGCTCCCTGCCTCTCCTTTCGGCTTCCCCAAAATATATCTGTTGTTGTGAAAACTTCTCTTGGATTTAAAAATAAGTTTGTTACAGTAATTCCATTGTTGTTTTTAATGGGGAAAAAATTAAAAACCTCTCTTTCTTAAACATATTACTCTAGTTTCATAGACAAGTTTGATTAAGGTCTTTTATTAATTAATTGCAAAAAATGTACTGTAGGAGAATGTATGATTTCTGCTGAAAGATGTATAAAAACACAATAACTTGTAGAATTTAACATATTGGACTTTTCTTCACTGAAATGACTTTATTACTCTAAAACAATAGTGGAGTGCATCTAGAGTAAATATGAAACTGTTAACCCAAAGAGAATAAGAATTATTTCAATAAACAGTTTGTCCTTCAGACAGTAACATCAATTGCCACATTATATTTTGTGGTTATTTTTAAATAACCAAGATAAGTACTTTAGTTCAGGACCATGAAGAGTGAAGCCTTAATCCTTTCTTCCTACACAAATAATCCTCACAATAAAACTCTTATTTGTTGCACACTGAAAGATTTTGTGGGCAACAACCACAGGTTCCTTCCTGTGGTAAAATGCAGTTTCTTGGAAGATGGGGCAATTTTCATTGGGTCGGCAATATAGGAACAAAGTATATTCTGTGGAAATGCAACTAAGAAAGTAAGAGAAATGTAATCAATGTTTTATGCTCAAGCTGCTAGGGTGGAGTAGTTTATCTGACATCTTCATAATTATTCCAAGTTAATAAACCAGAACATTCAGAAGGTTGGTTTATATACATATATGCAGTACTTGATTCTTATGTACTTGATAATAGTCAGTCAAAAATATAGGTAAATTAAAAATAACAAATTTACCTTTAGTGCTAGAAGTGCAACAGTCACACATAACACAAAGTAATAGTTAGCAATATCTATAAAACTTTAATACAATCTGATATAGTTACATCAAGCGTCAGTGTATATCTACTGCAATAGTACAGACTTAACTCAGATGCTGCAGCAAGGAAAAATGCAGAGCTGAATTGACATTCAGTGTTATAAGAATGTATTAGCAATTTGCCATTGGATACAAATCACTATTCTCTTATCAAAAACAAGCAAATAAAGCAAGGCATATAACCACACCAAATTTCTACTAAACTAAAACATTGTAAATTTCCAATGCTAGACAATAAGACATGCAAAGCAATTCAAGCATCCCATAATAAAAGAAAGCCTTTTGCCATTGTTTTAGTTTTAGACTAGCTCTTATATGATTCCACATTTTTCCCATTTTGTTTTATTTTATTTTATTTTATTTTGTCACTTTTTCTTCTATAAATGGCATGCTTCTTCTGGGCAACTGCATTATTCTCTGTCTGGTAGTAATAATTAGCGCCAACATCTCTAAGAACTGATCTGCCTAGCTTTGGGATTCTCCCACAGTAGATTGCTGCTCATGATACAAAGTTAGGTTTCTCTTCCTTCCCTACATTGGTCTGTCTCTGCAAATCAACATCTCATCCCATGGATGGCTGAGAGCATCTTTGCTTACCATGATGGCCTCGGCTTGTTTAGAGTCCAGCTCCGATACTGCCCGCCGGAAGCCTTTGGCTGAAGAACTGGAGGCGTTTGGGGTTGGCATCCTTGCTGAAGGACTGGCTTAGCTTCCAGCACTGTTTTCCCTTCTTATTCTGGGTTTTTATAGGGCATGTCTGACGTCAAAGACCCTCACTGATCCCCCTCTGTCCACCTCCCTCCCTTCAGCCTCAGGGAGAGAAAAGAGGAGGAGGGAAGAGATGCAGAGGAAGAAAACACTTGTGTCCCATTAAATGTAATTGCCACAAAGATGACAGGCACTCAGCTCCTGCAAACTCACAGTTGACTCCCTGGCACCCAAAGTATTTGCTCAGTTATTTACCCTGGGTTTTTACTACAGCTTCCTCTAGTCATATGCATGCTGAACATTGTCAGTGAATTGTCCGCAATCTGCCTTTGATAAAGATGACTGTATTAGCCCTGCCAAGCAATATGTAAAGAGGTGAAAATAAAGAAGAGCAACATTTTGCTGGTTGTGTGAGTTGAGTCATGTGCTTAAGGAAAGGGAATAGAAAGAGGATTTGGGACCTGAGTTTGAAATCATTCTTAAGAGTTTGGTGGAGAACTTTGAGGAAATTTTGTCAGCTCAGAAGAATGGAACATTTGTTTAAAATAGAAAAGGTTTCTGATCTTCCACAGCAAATGCTAAACAGAGCAAATGCTGGACAGCCACAAAAGGTAAACTTTTAAGAATACACACTTGGGTCTTACCTACACTGAGTATATCTACTAACCCAAAAATAGTGGCTTTATTCTGTAACTGTTCTCCAGCTCTTCCACTCACATGATACAAAGTTTCATCTAAATACAGAGGCTGGGGTTCCATCAGAATAAAGACTCTTGTCATAAATTTCAAAGTTGACAAACATTAATAAAACTAGTCTCCATGTTAAAAATTACAGCTACCTCAACATCCTCAGTGGGGTTGACTGGGGGCTGTGTTTATTTTCTTTTATAGATCTTCTATATCTCAGAAAGCCTATCTGTTCTTTTTTTATTTATATCCATTGCCTGATCATCCATCTCAAAGCAGGCTTAAAATTCTCCAGAATAAATTAATAAAAGGTTCACCTCTGCTTAGTCTGCTATTATTATTGATGTATTCAAATATTTCTGTGAGGCTGGAAACTCAGAACTCTTTAATGGATCCTAGAACGTAACCTAGTACAAAATGTTCTATGTGCTTTCGATCAAGAATAGGAGATAGCTCCCAACAACTACTACGAACATGGTCAACAGGCAGTAATACTGAGTGTTCCCACTCCCTGAAATTATACTTTAAAAAAAAGTATACTTTAAAAAAACCTTGATGAGCAGGAAGCAGGGTTTTTTTCTTTCTTTCCAGCCCCTTTCCTCCCCACACACAAACATGTTGCTGATTGATTCAATGATGTTGATTCAATGACTTTCTCCACTAGCAATAATCAAAAAAGAGGGAGAGAGAGGGGGGGAGAATGGAGGGAGATTTCACTTTTAAAAGGCAAGGTGGAGAGAATTCTAGAATTCAGAATTAGATTGTCATAAGTATATTGAGTTGTGTTTAGAAATGCTGTGTTCATTCTCTGATTGATCTATGACCAGTTGCTCAATCTTATAGAAGGCAAATCTACATACATTTCATAAACAGAGCAAATAAATATATGAGGACCCCTTTGGTGTTATTGTTGGCTTTTTATTTTGTCATCAAGGTCACTGGCTCAAGAATAAAGCTACTATTATCCATACTTTTCCACAAAAAACCACATCAATAATAGATAGCCAAATTTGTCAGGTATGATTCTACCTGATTCCACATTTTTCCACTATTATGTTGGTATTGTTACCTTTTTGAGTGAGCTTGGCTTTTTTTCTTTTAAGACCAATCTAAACCTTCCTTTAAAGACCAAAACTCATTTTAGGAGGCACTGCTAACCAACGTTTTATCCATTTCTAATATGACAAGCAGCTGTTTCTAATGTGCTTTATTTTCCCTCCTGTATTTTTGTGTATATTTCTATTCCAATATACACATTTTCTTAGGTATTCTTAAGTGATAGGTTATATTGCAAAAAAATTGAAAAGCTGCAGATATCATTGTTTAATTATGTTCTAGTTTGTGCAAAGCTTTGAGAGGTGAAAATTAAATAAGCTCACATTAAAATGTGTACTAAGTGGATTTTCTCTGAAGGTTAACAGTCCCGTCCAATGTTTGAGACTGAGCAAAAAAAATCCTACAAAGCCCCTTAGCAATAGCCAGATGGTTTCTACCTTTGCTAGGCAGTAAAATAAAGATAAAATGGATGGCTGTCACTATGGCCCGATGTGCTGGTTTTTCTCTCATCTCAGTTCAGAGAACAAGAACGGCCAGAGGCATAGCAAATGAGCAGGAAGAAGTCTTTTGTCAAGTCCAAGTCAAAAGTGGATGAATTGACAGTGAACCTAGATCAGTGTTTCCCCAACATTAGCAATTTGAGGAAATGTGGCCTTCAACTCCTGGCTGGGGAATTCTGGTGTTGCAGCAGATCCTGTTTCCAATTAATGACACAAGACCATGAAGAGTTGGAGAACACAGGTTTATATGTGCAAAAGGGTCAGAGCATTAACATGACAAATTCTGAACCCCGGGCTATTCCCAAGGTGTTACTTTTATGCAGCTTACAGTCCTAGCTTCGCCCAGGGCGTTTCTCTTATCAAGCTATTCCATATGTCATGCCCCTGGTGGAGTCTGACTCTGAGGAAGAGGAGGAACAGCCCACAGGGAGTGGGAGTGTGGCTCCAGAGGTGGTGGAGGAGGCTGGGGAAGGGCAGAGGCCAGCTGAGCAGTCAGAGGAGGATCCAGGCCCATCCCCTATCCATCCTAGGTCATGCAGGAAGGAGAGCATCAGGGAAAAGTGAGGTCTACTCAAGAGGAGATTACCATGATCCTCCTCAAGGCTTGCAGGTGGGAGCTATGTATATAAGTTTTCAACTATGTAGTTAGAATTGCTGGAGTCAGTTAGCGTTTACCTTGAAAGAGGTTTATCTTTGCTGGCATTCTTCCCATGGATTTTTCTCAGTTATTTTCCTGGAGTTTATAATTAGTTATTTTGGCGTGCTTCGGAACATCAGTGTGGTTTGTTTTGGTTTTTTGTTTGCCTCATTATTTACTTTTGTGACTTTAAACTGTGCCTAATAAAACAGTGAAGTTAAGTTGAAGGCTTTACCGGACTTTAATATATGTTTTGGGTTTTGGGTTATTTTGAGAGACTACAGGTCATCACATTTTGACTTCAGCCTCCCCTTCAACTTATTTTTGCTTTTTGTGGGGTGACCATGGATCAGCTCAGAGCAGAGATTGCCCAGTTAAGCCAGCAAGTGGCTCTTTTGACTGCACAGGTGGCACAAATGCAAGCTGCCTGGCCATGCCGAAAACGCCCAGTGGCAGTGCCAGATAAATTTGATGGTTCACTGGCCCAATTTCCAGCATTTTTTAGGCAGTGCCAGCTTTACATGAGCCTTCGGCCTGAGGACTTTCCCACTGACCAGGATAAGGTGGGTTTTTTTATTAGTTTGTTGTCAGGCTCTGCAGCATGTTGGGCGATGCCTCTGCTGACTCAGCCCAACCAGGTGTTGGACAATTACGCCAAGTTTTGCCGTCAGTTTCAGGCCATGTTTGAGGACCCTGTTCGAAGCCAAACAGCAGACATTTGAGAGAGTTGAAGCAGGGGCGTGGCTCACTTGTGGATTATATTGCTAGTTTTTGAGTGGTTGTTCAGGATGTACAATGGAATGAGGCAGCACTATTAGACCAGTTCCAGAAGGGTTTGTCGTCGGAGCTTCTGGATGAGTTGGCACACACTGAATTCCTTTGCACCCTTCAGGAGCTCATGCATTTGTGTCTTCGTATCGATGCTAGACTTCAGCAGCGATGGATGCGACGATGGACAGAGACCGTATCTGTTTCTAGCAAGATGGTGCCCTTGGTGGAAGTGCCTTTGGAGGAACCATGCAGTTGGGGGCTGGCTGCCCTCGCCTGACTCAAGTAGAAAAGAATAGACGTCGTTGTGATGGTTTATGCCTCTATTGTGGCAATTGAGGACATTTTGCAGCCAAGTGTCCTGTTAAGACATCCACAGCAGCAACACCTGCGTGGCGGGAAATGAGCATCGCTTGGCCTATGGGGGTCTGCAGGTCAGGGTGTAAAGTCCATAGGCCCGCCATCTTCACCAACCTTGCCACCCTTGCCACCTTTGACATCTCCACCACAGTCGCTATTGCTGAAGCATCTTGTGCTGCCAGCAAGTATGTTCATGCCTGGTGTGAGAGCGGTGGAGATCCCAGCTTTGGTTGACTCAGGGGCCACAGCCAATTTCATGGATGCTCATTTTGTCAAGCAGTGGTTCATTCCTCAGCAACAGGTATACCCACCAGTAATGGTGGAGATGATTGATGGTCAGCCCCTTCGTTCGGGACCTGTGGTTGCTGCAATCAAACCTCTTTGCATGCATATTGGGCAGCATGTGGAGGAAACTATGTTTTACGTTGCCACAGTGCCTCATTTTCCGGTGGTGCTGGGTTTGGAATGGCTACAGGCCCATGATCCACAGATTGTCTGATCGTCTGGAGCTGTGCAGTTCCTTGATAGGAAGTGTGCCAACCATTGCTTGCGCTCCTGTGCAGGGAGTGTGGCTATGCCCGTGGACCTGGATCTACCTGCGGAGTTGGTGGACTTTGCTGATGTGTTTGGGGAGAAGGAGGTGGATCAGTTGCCTCGACATCAGGCGTATGACTGTCCAATTGACTTGTTGCCCAATGCAAAATTGCCAGTGGGTCGGATATATTCCCTGTCAGAACCGGAGTTGGCTGCATTGAAGGATTTTATTGACAAGAACCTCCTGAAAGGGTTTATCTGGGCTTCTACCTCCCCATTGGCTGCACCGGTGCTTTTTGTGAAAAAGAAATTGGGGGAGCTACGTTTGTGTTGTGATTACCACAAGTTGAATGCAATCACAGTGAGGAATCGGTACCCGCTTCCCCTCATCCCTGAACTGATTGAGTGGTTTCATCAAGCTAAGATCTTTATGAAGTTGGGGCCTACAATCTGGTTCGCATTCGTGCAGGGGACAAGTGGAAAACAGCTTTCCAGACAAGGTACAGGCATTTTGAGTATACTGTGATGCCTTTTGGATTAACCAATGCCCCAGCTATGTTCATGCATTTCATGCATGATGTTTTCCATGATTTGTTGGATCAATTCGTGGTCATTTATTTAGATGACATTTTGATTTACTCAGACTTCCTGCAGGAACATTGGTAGCATGTGTGGCTAGTGTTGCAACATTTGTGTGATAATCATCTGTTTGCTAAACGTGAGAAGTGTCAGTTCGCACAAACCATAATTGACTCGTATTGGGACATCGTATTTCACCTGCTGGGGTGGAAATGGACCTGGAAAAATTCAATAATTGTAGGAGTGGGGACCTCCACAGCAGGTTATGGATGTGCAACAACTGTTGGGATTTGCGAACTACTACCGCACATTGCTGCTTCCATTTCTAATCTGCTCAAGAAGGGGGAGAAATTCCATTGGGGTGTTGAGGAGCAGGCAGCTTTTGAGACATTGAAAGTTGCCTTTGCTTCTGAGCCTATCCTCAAACACCCTGATCCAGGCCAGCTATTTGTGATGGAAACAGATGCTTCCGGTGTGGCTGTTGGTGCAGTGTTCCTCCAGGCCTATGGTCCTGCAGCCACCTTGTTCCCATGCGCTTATTATTCGCAGAAGTTGTCAGCTCCAGAGCGCAACTACACAATTTGGGACAAGGAGCTATTGGTGGTTAAGATTGCTTTTGAGACATGGCGGCACCACCTGGAGGGGGCTCGTCACCAAATCAAGGTTTGGATGGATCATCGCAATTTGGAACACCTATGTACAACTCAGACATTGAACCAGGGTCCGGTGAGATGGTCCTTATTCTTTGCTCGATTTGATTTCTGGGTGACCTATGTTCCGAGTGGAGGGAATCAACGTGCTGATGCCCTATCTTGGAAGCCCGAGTATACCCGAAGGGAAGAAAATCTTGCCCCGGACAGTGATTCTGCTGGAGTGGTTTGGGGCCACCGAGGAACCTGTGGACCTTCAAGTGAGGATTCAGGAGGCGCAGTGGCAGGACCCATTTGTGACAGCTCAACATCGAGAATTGCATGAGAATGGGAGACAAGAGACTCCTTGGGCATATATTGGGGACCTGTTGCAGTTCTGTGATCGCATTTATGTGCCTGGAGGTCCTCTTTGTGGCTTTATCCTACGTCGATGTCATGATAGTCCACCAGCAGGACATTTTGGGGTGTTCAAAACACTGCACCTCATCTCTAGGACATTTTGGTGACTGAGACTTAAACATGATGTGTCGGGATATGTGGTGTCCTGTGGGATCTGTCGCCAAGCCAAGCATGCTCCTGGTGCGCCTCCTGGTCTATTGCAGCCCTTGCCCCTGCAAATTCAGCATATACGTATCTTATACCATCTGTTATTTTCCATACCCATCCTTGCCACTCTTGCCATATAGCTGTTACAGAAAATATGTAGTTCATAGGTCATTATACTTAGACATAGATTCAGCAAGTTTTCTGGTTTTCACAACATCAAGTTAAGCAACTGTTATAATATCTTCAATATAAGCCAAAGAACTTCTGCTAATTATATGAATATTTTTCTGGTAATTTTCCATCCTGTCTCATTGGGAGTTGAAATCCACACACATCCTAAAGTTGCTAAGATTGAGAAACACTGATCTAAATACTTTAAAGTCTAATTATTATGAAGGAAAGACTGACAAGAAGATCCTACTAGTTAGTTTTTACCCAGCAGTAGGATGATAGTTTACTAATCAGACGTAGAAGATTTAGCTAATTTTTTGGATTTACTGATTTGTCAATTGGTTGAATAAGAATCTATTGACCAGGTTTGTCAATTTTCCTTTTCTTCCTTTGTTCTTCCTCTTTTCAATTGCCTCATCATGGGTAGGAGATGTTTTGTAGATTGAAACTTAATTATTTTGTTTCAAAAAAGTGGGAAAAAACTAGCAGATTGGGCAAAATTGCTAGAGAGGCTGATCTATATCTTATTTGGAATGGTAACAGAAATGGATATATAGCAGTAGATTCTTAGAAGTAAGCATATCGTTAATGAATAATTGAAATGAACCACCAAGTTGACCTCATCATCTTTCCTATTACAGACTCCTCAGCATCTAAGTTCCAAGAAGGAAGACTTGCTCTACTATAATAGGGTAACATCTAGCTGATATTAGCAATCCTTAGATTCCCTCAATGTAGCTACTAATTTCTTTGCTTTTGTTGCACATAATACTAATGGATATCTATGCCTATCTTATGGAACTTTGAAAGGATCAAATGTGATAAGAGAGAGAGAGACAGAGAGAGAGACAGAGAGACAGAGAGACAGATAGAGAGAGAGAGAGAGACAGACAGACAGACAGACAGACAGAGAGACAGAAAAGTTGATAAATAGAATCTGAAGAGAATTATGAATGTCACTTTGTTCTCCCAACAGATCTTATCTGAAAAGATGTACAGTGCATCAAGGAAGTTGTGTGATGTGGTTCCTGTAACAAGCAGAAAAATGAAAACTGCCCTGGGGAGTTGGCTTAGTGGAACCGATCAAATGGGAAAGAAACAGTTCAAGCTAAGCTTAAACACAAATCCAAAGAAGATGAAAGAAATGGCATGATCAAGGGCAACAATGTGAATCCTTGGGATACTTGCTTTGACTTTTGAGCATTGTTTTGGAGATATAAAGAAGGGAAAATATACCTTCCAGGCATATGAACATTATGACTTTAAAGTGCCATATGAAATGTGCCCATCACTCAAATCCTTTCTTATGGGCTTTGTATACATTATTGGAAAGTGAATAATTACTTTCCAAGAATGTAGCAAGAGCTGTCTGCCTAATTCAGGCACTGTCATCATATTTTTTGCAAGTGTTTTTCTAAGGAGTTCTAGCATGATAATGGGCCTCCTGCTTGAGCAGGGGGTTGGACTAGAAGATCTCCAAGTTGCCTTCCTGCTCTATTCTGATTGGTTGGTTGGTTGATGATTGATTGATTGATTGATTGTCTACTGTGTTGGACTACTGTGGAAGACAGTTGTAACGGCAAAGAGGCATAATTATTTCCTTGATTTTTCACTGTGCATTTTTCACTACTCTTATATAAAATGGCTTTTCCTGTGTCAACCTGCATTTTTTTATAAAAAATATCCTGATTCTTCCATGATTCAGTTTCATTGGGGAATCTCTAGTTCCAGAATCTGGGAAAGGGAGAAATTGTTTCTTCTTGTCCACTTTATCTACACTGGAACACTTCAGTCTATGCCCTGTCCTCCTTTTGAGACTAAAAAGCGCCAAATGCCACAGCTTTCCTCGCAGCAAAGCTGTTCCTCCCCTGTGATCCTCTTAAATGCTCTCCTCTGAATCTTCTCCAGATCTCCTATACCCTTTCTAGGTGCCATGGACCTAAATACTGCAGATCCTGTCATGCCATTGATTTACATATAAGGGCATTACAATGCTGTTATCTCTATTTTCAATACCATTTCTTATTATCCATAACATGCTGTTGGGCTTTTTTTTTTACAATTGATGTATACTGCTTTTACACTTTCATGAACTGTTTACTATTATTCTCTTTCCCCATCAATCACTGCTAGCTCTGAACTTATTAGAAGCTTACATAAAAAAGAGAGACTATTCCTTATGCAACCATGGAGTTGTTTTTCATTCCACTACCAACATCTGGACAGGACTGGTCTTATCCATTGGCCTAAGGACAAACCTTGACACTTAATGGAATAAAACAGCTGTCTTGGTATTAGATGCTGGGTAATTCAGCAAGGGATTGCAAAATATGTTGTACTTTGGGTGGTATATCCTTCACCATCGAGTGCAATAGAGGAAACTGCCTATTGCAGATGACAAAAGCGTTTGGAGAGAAAAAAATACTGATTGCCAGCTTTGGTCCAAGCAGCAAAATATTTCTGGCCAAAGCTGCTTGACACAGAGTAGAGAGTCTGAACTATACTCTCCATTTTGAATGTCAGGGAGTATAATATGAATATTGTCCCATCTTGTTCATGTATGTACATTAATATATCATCTGCAAAAAAAAATTTGTAGAGTACAATTACTTACAGATGATGGAAAGAGGAAACAACCAACAGAAGAGTTCATACAGATCTATTTGTGAAGGCCAATCTCCATATAGTTTCTCCTTTCTCTTCCCCCCTCCCTCTCTCCTATAATCTTGAATAATTACAGTCTGTCACTTGTGGCAATTACAGCACAGTTTGGCATTCACTGAAAACTCTGCCATTCTCCCTTTACAGCTCCAATCAAGAAAAGCAAAAGCAATAGAGTTTAATAACCCATAATGATTCTTCATGGCTTAGCACCACCAGCAGCAACCTTTCTCGGACTTGAGAGACAACAGGAAAAATAGAATTAAAATCCTGCATAGTTACATGAACTTCAGACCCTTTCATTATATAAGCAACTCAGCTGCTGATTGCAGTCTGTAAATGGCAAATTCTTTGTGTCATCCCAATGAAATGAATTGTCCCACTCCAGACCAAGGGGCTCTAAAAGCAGGCCCCTTCAGGGTCTATGTTTTCCCCTGCAAATAAACATAGGCTGCTTTTGTTAAACAAAAAGAAATGCTTTAAAACCAAAAGCAGACTCAGGAGCCCCTGACTGAAATGAATGGAGAAGCAATCAGATTCTTCTTAGTTGTTTCGCTTTCAAGAAGATTCTATTCACACCTCTCCTATCATGCAATTCCTTGGAGTTCTATTTCCTCCATTTGTTAGAGCAGACTTACAAACACAGGAACTGAATTCAATGGTAGAACAGAAGAACTTGCCTTTTGCAAAGGGTCTCCTATATATATTTGGACCCAATCCTGCTGGCCTTTTATGGCATTCTAAAAACATGTGTTGGGTGTTGAGGCCAGGTTGACTGGAGTTGCCACCTGTTTGCCTGTTAATTAATCCTTGTTGCTTTTAATAGAATGAGGCACAGTGGTGCAATGGTTAGAGTGCAGTACTGCGGGCTACTTCTGCTGCATGCCAGCTGTCTGCAATTTAGCGGTTCAAATCTCACCAGGCTCAAGGTTGACTCAGCCTTCCATCCTTCTGAGGTAGGTAAAATGAGGACCTAGATTGTTGGGGGGGGCAATATGCTGACTCTATAAACCGCTTAGAGAGGGCTGTGAAGCAGTATATAAGTCTAAGTGCTATTGCTATTTTTTCTTGCTTGTTGATTGAAGCCCACCCAGAATCACAACTGCTTGAGCTGGGCAACCATATACTGTATATTTCTCACATTGTATAATTAGCAATTCAAGAATTCCTATAGGGGGAAACCAAGAAGGTTTCTACTACTATTATTATTATTATTATTATTATTATTATTATTATTATTATTATTATTATTATTATTATTACAAAACAACAAAATGAAGGACAAAAGGTTTCATTCACTTCAAGGTAAAGTGATCCTGCTGTGTCTTATGGAAGTAAATCATACCTTCAATAATAATCAGGACAAATTCTGTTAGGGACCTCTGGTGAGGCCATGGCAAGCTAGACATCCTGACAAAATAGGACAGCCTTACAGCCAAGATTGATGATGGATGTGGGGTTCTGGCCAGCAAAATTTCTCTGGAAAAAAGGAGAAGATTGCCCATGTGTTCACTAGGCAACCATTCCTTGTGGTTAGACCACAGGAACTGAGGGTTTTGTGGTCAATTTATGAGTTGAGTGGCTGTAAATTGAGGAATTAAGCTCTAAATTTACAGTCATCATGCAACTTTTGTGGACAAAAAGCTAAAATGGTGCCTCATTTTTTTAATCACCTTGAAATTAGCTTTTACTGCTTTTAAAAAAACTTTTAAAGTGTCTTTAGAACTTTGGAAGTTTGTATTGTAGTTCATTGCATTCACTAAGTAAATCTTCATAAAAGAAGTTTAAAATATGTATTTAAGGATTTAAAATATCACATGTTTAGAATAAACAGCAAAAGAGTGTTTAGAGTATTGATTTTGGAAAGCTAAAACCAAACTAAAAGTCTAGATGGATTTGAAATAAGAATTTGATATTATTTATAAGAGTCGCTTCTATGAGTAACTGTATCTATTTTATTTTGGGGAAAAAAACATGGTAAGATGGGTCTTTGAATTGTGAACAATAAAGGGGACCAAAAGAAACTAAAGATTACAATTAAAGGAGAAGAATACTCTAATTTGACACGTTACTACAAAATGGAGCCAAACACTTTAATAGTGATTTTTATGAACATTTCTGAATTATGGACTCAGAAATTAATTTTAAAAGTATTTAACATCATAGAGGATGGTATACAACTTTTGTGGCAGAAGAGGAACAAAACATAACTGGATAAGACTGAAATTGACAAGAATGTTGATTTAAACATTACAAGTTGCAAGAATGATGTGGAAAAAGAAGTTTGCATATACAAATGAAACTAGTTGATGTCTTGATATTATAAAAAAAACCATACAAGTATCAAAACAGAAGAGTGATTTGAATAAATTTTTAAACTGAATTTACAAAAGATATCACTTTTCTATGTTCATCCAAGTACAAATGTAGAAAACAGCAATTAATAGTAAATTTCAACTTTTCATTAGGATTTCTGTATTTTATTTATTCATTAAAATCCAAATTGTTCAATGTGACACTTTTTTTATTCTTACAACAATCCTATAGAGCATGTTATGTCAAGAGTTAATTTTTATGCATAGATGAAAATTGGGAACTCCTTAGAAAACAAATGTAACACATTTCATCACATTTCGTCATTGGGTAAAACTACCAAGCCACCCATGTTATTGTTCAATCTATTTTCCACTGCTAATAAGGAGCTACAGTGATCCTTTTTCTGTTCTGAAGGTCCTTTGTTGATAACTTCACCTACAATGAGCCACCACCTTTTACACAGACTTAGAGAATGTCTCCACTAAGGGTAATCTGCCTCAAACACAACTGTCTTTTATAAAGGTAATTACATTATGATCAGAGATGTATTCAACAGGTTCTGACCAGTTCTGGAGAACTGGTAGCAGAAATTTTGAGTAGTTGGAGAACCAGCAAATCCCACCTCTGACTGGAGATTTTACAGTATCCTTCCCCTGCCATGCCAACCAAGCCACGCCCACAGAACCAGTAGTAAAAAAAATTTGAATCCCACCACTGATTATGATGATACTTTAAGTAGTATGAATAATACTGTATAAAAAAAATATAAACATTCTGATAAAAGGACTGACTGTTGTTCTCCACCCTCCCAAAATATTATATGATTAAATGTTTTTAAGAGTTTTTTATCTCCAATTTTTCTTAGTTTCCTGAAAATGTGATGTCCACTGATGGGAAGTGCTGGATGACATTTCTTTTTTTTAAAAAATGCAGACAATGTTTTGGCACTGTTAGAATATTGGGAAGTATTTTTTTTTGTTGTTGTTGTTATTTAGTCCCAAAATAAGAAAGAAAGCATATCTTACTTTTCACATGGAAATGCTGTTGTAACAATTAAAATTGACAAGGCCCAGAAAAAGGGCAGGAAGTAAACAAAACATTTAAAAGGGGATATTAAGGACTCAACAACAGAGCTAAATACAGAAGTTGTCTTCAATCAATATAGAAACTTTTCAGTATAAAACAGACATTTAAAACACTGACAGCAAGAAAGCAGGACAGCAGTTAGGGGGGAAAAAATGATGGAAGAACTATTATTGGCTATATTTGTAACTAACACTATATATTTTCAAAATGAATGAATAATCAATCATTATATAAACTTAACCAATTCCAAAGTTGAGCCACCTGCCCCAGACTGCTCTTTGGGATGTGGTGGCTATCTTTCCATGATCCATTTACTCAGCAGTGGCTACAAGGTTCTACATACCTCGGGTTCAAACTGAACTTTCTTGGATTTTGTCAGTCCAACAAGGTTACAGTAGATCAAGCTATGAAACCAATAAATGTGATGTCCACATTATTGTTATTGTTTATTGTGTGACACATTCACATCACATTTCCATAAAAAAACCCCACAAGAGATAAATATATGAAATCTAAAATATAAAATATTTTACAGTCAGGACTATTTTTAATGTAACATCTACAATAACAGAATCTTGCAACTATGAACGTACTTCTCCTTTCCTTACTTGTGTGAACTAGGGAAAATATTTTGTGCGGCCATTTTCTCACCTTATTTTCATAGTAGCAGCTCTTCCTCCTGTCCCATTTCCCTTCAGGCTTTCTATAATAAAATTCACTGACTATTTAAGGTGTTGTTTTTCTTTTCTCCATTGAAACTCACAGGATCATTTCTCTGCTTTTGTCCTGCGAATCTACTGTTGTATCCCCAGATCTTGTGTCCATTTGATGAAGTTTTCAAGAGCAATGGGCTTGTAATCCTAGTATCCTTCCTTGGTTTTGTAACACTTGAGGACAGTCCCTTGTCAAGTACAACAAAAAACTTGAATCCAAACAAATTTACTTTAGCACCAATAATATTTTTCTCTCTCTTACAAATGTGCTCCACAAAATGAACATGACTTGTTTTCAGGACTACAGAAGAGAAAGAAGAGATCAAATCTCTTCCTATGTATTGTAATCCCAAATCAGATTAGGAAGTCATAAAATCCTTTTGAATGAGCAGCATCTAATTTTTAGCATTATATTCAGTGTTTCTTCAACATGTTGTACACTCTGCTCTGTCACCATTATTAACTTTCTGCAGTAGCCAAAACAGACCTCTGGTGCCTTGGAAAAGTTTGAACCCAGGACTAGAAAGAAAAATTGTGTCGACATTACCCTGAAAAATAGTTAGAAGTTTGTAGTCTAATATGGAAAGCCAAGATCAAAAAACTACCATGTACTGCTGTACCCAATTATTTTAAAGTCTATTCCTTTCTTCTCAAGGCTTTGGTATGATCTCCTAAGGATATTGTTTGTTCTCCAGGAAGTTCAAGGTTCCTTCATTAGCATAGCAAACCTATTTGTTCTGGGGCTAATCAGGATTCTGATGCTAATATGATCTCCAGAAGGACTAGAGAATGGATCTTACATGGAGTTCTATTGACTGATGAACTCTAGTCTCAAACCTCTACAATGAATGCCCTGGCACACTCAAAATTACATCCCCAAGCCAAGCAGCCAAATTTCAACCAACATTTTATAACCTATTGCTTATATTATGATGTACTGATTTTGTAACCTTTTGGAAATCAGATATTTCAAAGATTCAAATAGATAAAGTTATTTTGCAGAGGAGTTATATAATTTTTCAGTTAGGCAAAATTCTATAGAGAATTCATTTCCTCTGCTCCACGATAGACACAAAATGACCGCTTCTGAACTAATCACCAATGTGTCAGACAATAAATAATGTTCCAGGTTTGTTAGAGACCAATTTATCAAGCAAGCCTATCAACAGCTGTATTGTGACAAGGAAGCATGGGTGATTATAGTTGGCATGTTCATTCCCTCTTTTCTCTTATTCCATCCTACTTCCTCTTTTAACTGCTTTTGCTGCCTTCTAATTTTTGACTGAGCAGACTGGACTAAAAAACCCTTGCATTTTTTAAGGTTATAGTTTCCAGGTTTCTTTTAAATAACAATCCAGGTTACAGCAAAAACTGTGTTAAGCAGTATAGGTAATCATCTGGTTTCTAATAATATAATAAGCACACATCTACCTAATCTTCTATATTCATTACTTCATTTCCTAAAGGTCTTACTGAACTTAGTATGCTTCCTTCTTGCTAGCTGTTCAAATGATATTTGCTATACAGAAACAAGTGATTCAATAATTGAAATAAGTCTGGAGAACACCCATCATATCCCAAGAATCAGTAATAAGGGGGCCTAATGCCACTCTGTAAACTTTCCAGTTTTCAGTAGAGCTTTTCAATAACCTATTTCTTATGACTGCAAGAGGGAAAGAACAGAATTTTGAAGGTTCTTATGTTGTATGCATCTCACAAGACCACTCCACTCCCAAAGGAAGAGAGGAATGTATTTCTATTGCCCAGGGTATCATAAGGGAAAGATGGGATTTGTTGTAGGATGGGGCACACACCCATGGGTCCAAATCTCTCATCCTCACCCCATATTTCCAGTAATGTTGGGAAGCTGCTTCTTCACCTCTGAAAGGATATGAAGGGGAAATTTCTCAGAAGTCCCCACTTGCATGTAATTTATTTTTAAAGTTGGCTTCTCAACAGGTAATGTATCTTTTTGTTTTCAATGTCATGGCTGCTAAATTATAAACTATATAAAATTATGGAGAACAGTTGCCATTTTGAAATACATTAGGGAAAACTATTGATAGGTCATAAATCAACTACCCTAATTTAGCTTCCTCTGAAATCCAGAGAGGATTATAACTCCTCTCACTCTCGGTCATAATGTCCAGTTATATGGGGACAGCCCCAAGATTGGGAAAACTTTCTTCAATGAATGTATACAGTATATAGAATGCAGCAATAATCAGACCTAATTCTAGATTCAAGTTTAAACAAATAAAATTAGAAGTAGACACAGATTCTTCATGTCAGTGTATATGGATGTATGATGTCATTGATCCCAGTTTTATTTTTGTCAGCTGTTTAGCCTATGGTTTGGAATAAAAAAAATTCAGAAAAAATGAGAACTATAAATTAGTAGCTAGATAAGAGGTCTAGAAAAAAAATACAGACTAATATAATTTTGAGTAGATGAACTGCAGTTCCTGTAAGCCCTCAATAATATCGATGCCACCTGGAAAACATACAGAGGTCAACCAAACATCTGAAGGCCACAAGATTTTCTACCCTAATGTGGTCCTAACCTCCCTGAAAAATTATCAACTACG
Organism: Pseudonaja textilis; assembly: GCF_049901715.1. Classification (NCBI taxonomy): domain Eukaryota; kingdom Metazoa; phylum Chordata; class Lepidosauria; order Squamata; family Elapidae; genus Pseudonaja; species Pseudonaja textilis. The sequence continues at coordinate 235,345,811 of NC_141990.1, forward strand.
TAGAAGAAACTCTTTAAAAATATCTGCAAGGACCCAGATTGGGAAAGCTTGAAATAGGAAATCCCAAATATTTCAGGAACTCAGGATTTTGTATAAGTGAAGAAGGTGAGCTGAACTCACTGCAGTCTAATTTTACTTTCTTTGAGAAAGTTATGGGAGAAGTCTTCTTAGTGTAGCTGTTCTTGCTTCAACCATCGTTTTGATAGCCTTTTGCCATTGGCACTTCCATCTTATCGGGGTGGGATTCAAATTTTTTAACAACCGGTTCTGTGGGCAAGGCTTAGGTTGTGGGCGTGGCTTAGGTGGTCATGTGACTGAGTGGACATGGCTTGGTGGTCATGTTATTGGCTGGGTGTGGCCAACTCAATATCACTCACATCAAGGCATGCATCTCCTTGCCTGACCTCTCATGACTGTGGGGATGCTACAACAGTTGTAAGTGTGAAAAATGGTCATAAGTCACTTTTTTCAGTGCCATTGTAACTTTAAATGGTCACTCCACACAAGCAAAGTACCAGAAAAGAATGGGGGAAAAACTCCAGAGACATTCCTGAGACAGGAAGTTTAGTCCTGCCAAGAACATAATAAGAGTTAACGGAGAAGCAGTTTCTGTAAGCAACACCAGAATGTTTCCCCTCTTCCTTCCTTACAGGATTAGGCCAGTAATTTATTTTAACAATCGGTTTTCTGAACAGCTTAGAATGCTAACAACCAATTCTAGAGAATCAGTTCGAACTGGTAGAATCCCACCCCTGCATCTTATCATTGCAAGCATAGGATGGTGAGATACATCTAGGGACCCTACATGAGATGGATAAAATGCTTTAGTTTAAAGTTAGCACAAATGTAACTACTATATGTTGTGAAGTATAATTCCTGATCCATTGTTCATTCTTGAAATATGGGGATTTATTTTCCAGTCCATTTGCAAATGGCATCATTATAATTCTTATTTCAGCCTCATCAATATCATTCCATCCAAATTTGTTTGATTCCAGTTTCCATCAGCCTCAGCCTGCATGCCTGGACATCTGTGATACTTGGAATTCTTATCCTCTTCAATTCCCCTTGATAATTTCATATTTTCCTAAGGGAACTGTTGCAGTTCCCCTTTGCCTATAGGGTATTGCCATTTCATATTTTGGACAGCTCCCAATTGGACTTCTTTCACCAGCCATTCCATTTTTTTTCACTTGCCTTTGCTTGCTTTCTTCCCACCTCCCACCATGTTCTGGGGCAAAGGAGGCCAAAAGGGTCCACACAAGTGATTTAAAAATAATTGTAGACTCGCAACCTCTCAGAAAATCTAAATTCCTCTGTGACATTTCCAGTCTCAGGCTCCCACTGATTCAGCTGCTGATTTTGATATTTAAAGAAGGATTACCTTGTTTGTTATCCTTTTTCTTTAGTTAAGAATGGATACTAAGGGAAAGTTCTTTTAACACTTTCCTATGCTCTTGCCTTTGATTTTGGACACTTATCTGACCAGATCCTACCAAATCACTAATCTCCAATCACTTAGCATCAAGTGGCCAAAGCCATCCCACCTCAAAGACTTATTCACACTGCTCCAATAAAGCCACCAGCAGTTGACTTCCTGCAGAGCAGAGGTGGGGAAGTATGGCCCTTTTACAACTGGCTCAGGAATTCTTGGAGTTGAAATCCACAAGCCATATAAGGGCCATAATTCCCACCTTTGCTGTAGAGCATTTGGTTGCAGCGAGTCAACATGGCCAGGTGATGCTTGCCTAAATGAGTGCATTTAACACTACTGAAGATCACATGAGTGGCTGCCATCTAATCTTAACCTTCCAAATTCCAATCAAACACAGAATTTGATCACCAATTTATATCCTACCTGGAATTCATGCTAAATAAATATAAATTTTACTTATTTGTTTGTTTGTATCCACCTTTATTATTTTTTTACAAATAACTCAAGGCAGCAAACATATTGAACACTTTCCTCCTCCTATTTTTCTCATAACAACAATCCTGCATTCTAAAATACATATTTGAAGAGAGATTTCTCACTAAAATCTTGCACTTCTAGAAAGCTAGCCTCCAATAATCAAAATATGTAATTCTTAGAGAAAGACCCAGCTTGGAGTACAACTGATGCTAATGCTGTGTCTCAGATATTATGGAATTATTATTTGGGAACAATTGTAAATACAGTAATTAAGAAGATAGTTTTAAAACATACCATAATTTTCTGGTGGTGATGTGTGGTCATGGCAGCACGGGAGATAGCGCTCTGTCCCCTGTAGATGATTTTCAGTGGTCTGGTGGTCGTCCAAGGTGAAAAATTGGTCCTGGGGGGATTGGTGAAGAAGAGGGGAAACTTTGGAATGAAGTGGGAAGGTGCGATCCCCAGTGGCACGAGCAAAGGAGCCCTCTGATCCAGAGCTGAAGAGCTCGGTCTTGATGGCCAAACCAGAGACCTGACATCCCACAAGAAAGGAAAAGGAAGCAAAAAGGAGAAAGATGTGGAATAAGTGATGGGAGCAAAGAAGATTGGAACTGTTAAAGTGCTAAAGAAGTGATGGCGTAAGTGATAGCTCAGAGAGCCCAGAGAGTTACGGCATAAGTGATAGCTCAGAGCGACGCATGAACAGTGGAACAGAGAGGAGAGTGGAGAAGGGAGAGGATGAAAGGTGGTGCCAGCAATAGAGAAGGAAAGAACAATGAAGAAGTGAAAGTAAGAGATCAAAAGTGATCTGCATGAAGAGGAGAGAGTGGACTGATTAGAACGGAACAACTGAATTGCCTGGGGCCAGCAAAGCGGCAACATTGTAGCAGCAGAAGAAACAAAAAATCAGAAAGAGGACTAAGGAAAGGAAAATGACAGTGCATAATTCAGAGAGTCAGACAACTTGAAAGTGAAAAGTAGAAGTTAACTCTTTCAGCACTCAGCTCTCAGTATCACAATAAGACTCAAAGTACCTGGTTGGAACTTTTAAAATATCTTAAAATATCCTTAATCAAAACTAACTGTTGTGATTGACTATAATATCTGTACTTATATTTATCTATATATTGAAAATTATATTGGCTGATGTTCTCCTTTTTTCTCTTTTTTTTCTTCTCTTTCTTTTCTTTTTAGTAGTTTACTTTTTGTAATAAAAATATTTAAGTTCATATACTCATATATTAAGATTTAAAGACGATTTATAGAAGGATATAGATTTATAGAACTAGTGATTGTGTAGTATAAATTAAAGATAAATTTGTCTTCACTGACTGAATATAAAAAAGATAGATATTTATTTATGATATAGACTCCTTTTGTACTTTAGAAAATTATTATTGATATTTAAGGTTTAGTTGAATATAGAATTGTAACTTTATATAATTATATTGACAGTCAGAGGGGAATAAACTCAGAAATTGAGTGTATAAGTTAAATAAATAAGTAATCAATGAATTAAATATCCAATAAGTTAATATACTTAGTAATTAAGAATATATAAAAACTAATATAGGTGTGATATTTGTTAACTGTCAATATAAGTGTGTTTCCTGATATTGGGATCGACCTGTAAAACTGCATGGTTTAGCTAAGTTTTGAAATGTCTGGAATAATTAAAATATAGTACGAGATATAAGTTTGTAGACTACACTGTAGAATAAAGATAGACACAGAAATTAGGGGAACAGTGAATGGTGGTGTGGGAGAAGATAGAGAAAATATTAGGAGAACAATATAGAATATTACAAGAAATGACAAGTATTACAACCACCACAGTGAAAGTTGGGAAGAAACCGACTTCAACAACAACTGCAGTGATAGCATCCCCGGCCACACAAAAAAACAATAGAAGGAATGTTTGCAACAGATAAACCAAACCCGCGATGAACATGCAGACTGTGCAGGCTGCCTTAATAGCAATACAAGAAACGATGGCAAAGCTTCTGGAAAATATGACTAAAAATCATGGAGAAATGAAAATAGAAATAGAAGAAGTGAAGAGAGAAGTGAGAAATGATATTCAAAAGTTAGATGAGAAGGTGGGCCTGATCCAGGAAGTGCTACAGAAAAATGATCAAAGACTACAAATGATTGAGGAAAGAACAGAAAAAACAGAACAAAAATTAGATTTGGTGGACCAGAAAATGAAAGAATGGAGTAGAGAAGTCGAAGAATCTTTGATCCAGTTGGAGATGGACAGAGCCTTGTTTTACCTGCGATTCCAGAATGTGGTGGAGACAGAAGAAGATCTGGCAGTAATAATGGAAGAAATAATTGCAGAGGCTCTCCAAAGAGATAAAAGAGAGATAATTAATGAGATGGATGAAGTCTATCACATATATACAAATTATGCCAGATGAAACAGACTGCCAAAAGAAGTCCACGTATGTTTTGCACAAAAAAAGTGAGGGACATAATTTATAAAATTACTCGAGGTGAACCAATTTCCTATAAAGGAAAAGAGATTATTACATTGAAGCAAGTCCTGAAAAGAGTGCGTGAACAATGGAGAGAATATCTTTTCCTAGTGGCCTGACTTAATAAAAACAATTTATTATTTAGATGGATAACACCAGAGGGAATGTTGGTGTCATGGCAGGGGAAGAAAATTAAGATAGACACTTTAGATAAAGCACAAGATTTCCACAACCAACAAGTAGGCACAGAAGAAATGGGCAGTAGTAGAGAAGAATTGGAGTCGGCGAGCCAAGAAGACCAACAACTGAAAAAGAAGGAGAGGGAGCAGGAAGAAGAGAAAAGGAGAGTAGAAGAAGAACCACAAGAAGAAAGTAGAGTAAGAACCACAAGAAGAAAGTAGAGTAAGAACAAGGGCACAAACAGGCAAGGAACAACAAGAATTAGTGAGTGGTGGCAAAGAAGAAACATGGAAAACAACTTGAAAATACTGTCTGTAAATATAAATGGACTCAACTCCCCAACTAAATGGAATCAAACTTTTAAGAAATTGGCAAAACAAAAAATGGATATAGTGTGCCTCCAGGAGGTACACATTAAAGCTCAGGATAAAAAATATCTACAATATAAAAAATTAGGAAAACTCTATGTAGCCCTAGCAGAAGAAAGAAAGAGGGGTAGCAATCTATGTTAGAAAAGGAATAAGAGCAGAAGTACTCTATGTAGATTCAGTAGGTAGAACAGTAATGTTAGAAAATTTCTGGGAATAGAGGAAACTACTATTAGTTGTAATATATGCATCTTACAACCAACAAGAAAATTATTATTTAAAAAATTCATGAGAAAATCCTAGAACTAGGCAAAGAAGATATTTGCATGACAGGAGATTTCAATGCAGTCATGGACATAAAAATGGGTTATCAGAATACCAGTAAAACGAAGAAAAAAAAAGAATACCTTTCCAAAAACATTTTTCAATATGGCAGAAGAACAAAATTCAACAGATTTATGGAGAATGCATAATCCAGAAAAATAGTGATTCACCTTTTATTCCATTCCCCATAAATCATGGTTGAGAATTGATATAGCTTGGATAAGTGAATGATATAGACCATGATATAGTGAATGATATAGACCAAATTGATATAGCACCAAATGTGTGGGCAGACCATAACCCACTAATAGTAACATGAAACAAGGTTTTCATCACAAAACTTATATATTATAGTTATATTCTGAAACCAGCTGTTGTTGATATATAAACATAATCCTCTACCCTTTGTTTTAACTGATATCTCTTCAATTCTATCTGATCTAAATGTCTGAAATCCTGGGGTGTATATGGTGTTGTCCCCATGAATTTGTGGATTAAGCCAGGTTTCAGTAAAACAAAGAACAGCTGAATTATAAAATTCAGAATTCCATCTATTTAAGAGATGAATTTCATCCATCTTGTTATCCAGTGAGTGTAAATTAGTCAGAAAGATTGAAGGGAGAGGAGTTTCCCCCCTCCCCCATTCCTTAGTCTGTTTAAAATTCCCACTCATTTACCTTGTCTCCTCTTCCGGCGTGGTCGCTTCTTTGCTTTCTTTGTTGTAATGCATAGCACTGGGGAATTGGTTAGAATCTCCTCCGCATTTGCAAAGACAAGTGGGGGTGAGGAATCAGAAAGCTGCTCCTCAAGGAAATATTGCCTAATTCTTAGCAGATGGTCTCATGAGTATGAAATCCATAGTGAACTGCAGATAATAATAAGGAATAAAGAAACCATTAGAGAGCATTTCACCAAGGCAGCTGTCATCAGTGCCATCTTGGCAGAAGATATATATAAAAACTAGGTGAAATATTTGATCCAATACTTTTAGAAATCTATAACGAAATACTTACAGGGGCAAGGCTACCAATGTCGTGAAGAGAAGCGTATATTATATTAATACTGAAAGAGGGTGCAGATACCACTTATATAAAAAATTATAAACCAATTTCTTTATTGAATGCCAATTATAAAATATTTATGAACATCATGGCTAATAGAATGAAAAAATATTGAGTAAAAACATACACCCAGATCAAAACGGTTTCCTACCAACAAGAGAAATAAAAAATAATACAAGGACAGTATTAGATGTTTTGGAGTACTACGAGGCACATCCTGAAAAACAAATTGCATTAGTTTTTCGGGATGCTCAAAAAGCCTTTGCCAAAGTAACTTGGAAATTGATGATTCGGCAAGTAAAGGAGATGAAATTTGGGGACAAATTTGAAAAAATGTTAGGGTCAATATACTCAAATCAAAAAATACATATAATAATTAATGGAGAAACTACAAGTACATTTGAGATAGGAAAAGAAGTCAGGCAGGGATGTCCACTTTCACCTCTGCTCTTTATCATGACACTAGAAATTTTGCTGAGGAGAATTAGATTGAATTCGGAAATAAAAGGATTAAGAATTAAACAAGAAGAATACAAGGTCCAAACTTTTGCAGATGACCTTGTATTCTTCATAGAGGAACCAATAAAATCAGGACCAAATTTAATTAAAGAGATAGAGAGATATGGAGAGATGGCAGGCTTAACAATTAACAAAGATGAAACCAAAAATGATAATAAAAAAATTAATAGAGAGTCAAAAAAAAAGAAATTAGTAGAATGGGTGTACAAATTGTTTAAAAAATCAAATATTTGGGCATGTGGCTCATAGCAAGATGTTCAATAAAAGAAGATAATTAGGTAAAATTAGTACAAGAAATAAAAAGGGACTTAGAAAAATGGGGGGAAATACAATTATCAACGTTAGGGAGAATTGCGACCATTAAAATGAACATCTTGCCAAGACTTTTTCAAATAATCCCAGTAAACTTGAACAATTTTTTAATGAATTAAATAAAATTACCACGAAATTCATTTGGTCCGGAAAAGGGGTGAGAATAAAACTAAGCACACTACAAGATAATAGATGCAGAGGTGGATTTAGACTCCCTGCCTGGGAACTCTATTATAAAGCAGCAGCCTTAATATGAATGAAAGAATGGGCCAATTTGAGAAATAAAAGAATTCTAATTCTAGAAGGGCATGATTTGCAGGTGGGGTGGCATGCCTTCATGTGGAACCCTGGAAACAAGATCTATTCTTACTTTAATAAACATGCAATTCGAAATTCATTAAGGAAGATTTGGAACGATATTAAGCACAGACATTTTATAAAGATTCCAGGGTGGTATCCCTCATGGAGGCATTGATTCACCCCAATGCATTAGAAACTGGAAGAAGGATCAAATACTACAGTGTCTTAGATTCCCAAGGAATACTAAAGACAAATCAAGAACTTAGAGAGCAAGGGATGAAGATAGAGTGGTGGCCATATTTACAACTTAAAACAAGGTACAAAAAAGATGTAGAAGAACTTGGAATAGAGGTGAAGCCAAATCAGTTAGACAAAATATTAGAGAGAACAGATGAAAAAATAATCTCCAAAATGTATAATTACCTACTAGAATTCGAATTGTCAGAATAAATAGTTAAGAGATGAAACCTAGCTTCCTAATAAATGATAGCCGTCCATTTACTCAGAGCCAAGCCTCACTAAAAGCCTCCAAATACAGGAAACAGAATGTTGCCAGCCAATCAAGACACACACAAAAAGCCACAAAACAGACAGAAGATATTAGAAACACCAATCAAGCAGAACACAGCAAACTCCAAGACCAATAAACACAGACCAAGACTCCCAACCAATCAGGATGAAGAAAAAAGCATTCTGGCACAGCAATAGGCTGCCCCAAATTTAAAACAGAAATGGCTGTGAAAATCTGACTCACAGACGAACACAATACAGAAGCCTGATGATGGCAGATAAGATTCTGCCAAAACGTTGCTACAACTTTAAAAGCACAACTACAATGACGTGGGAAAATACCCAAATAAAGCTGAATGCCATATATGTGTGTGTGTGTGTGTGTGTGTGTGTGTGTATGTATATGTATATGTATATAGACACACACACACATACACACACACATGCATATATATATATATATATATAATCTTTAATAAGGTTTATTTTTAAAATAAAAAACATACCATAATTTAAAAATATTATTGTGTTGTAATGATGAGGCAGTCGAGTTGTTTAATCATGAACAACTGAATCATGATGATCTTTATTGGAGTATAGTCTTGCATTTATATACATTTTTAGTTATCCTCCATCATTGGTTAACTTTGTTACTGCTTAATTTTCGTTACTGTTTAGTACAGTAATCCATACAATTAATTATCTCTAGTTAAAGTCTAACATATGTTTACTTCCCCTCACTAATCCTCCTTTATCCATAGATTAGTGACTTTGTTTGCCTGAGTTGTATTTGCTTGGAAACATTCTTTATCTGAGGTTTGCCATCCGAGATTGGAACATTCCTGCAATTACAACTCTACATTATTGTAATGCTATTATATGTTATAATATGGTATTATTTTTCAAACACTGGAATTCCAGAATCAGGTATCCAGGCTTTTTGTATAGATTTTACCTTTTTGTGAATAATTTCCTCTCTTTTTCAGGAGCAAAATGGCTCTCTGAATTTATGAAAAGCATCCTAAAATATCTTTGACAATTTAGAGATCTTGAAAAAACAATCTAAAATACTCTTTGCTTAGAGTTGAAAAATGAAAAAGCAAAGGCATCAGAGAGCAAATATATCCACAACTCCATAGAGGAAATATGTCCTTACTTTGGTGCAATGGGTTTCGTGATATCTTTAAATGTTTATCTAGTCTAGGTGAGAAACTGAACTGAATGCCTGTAGGGTTGGCTTTTATCATTTTTATAAAAAGAACAACGGACCTACCTTAAACATGAAATGAATTTTTTAATCCTTGAGAGAACTAGCAAGGCATGAGGATTAGATGAGGCTAGCAAAAGGTTTAGTGGAATATTATTGTTTCATACTTTTTGTAGAAACTTGGCAAATGTCACTTTAGCCAGATCCTAAATATCACTAAAATTAATATAAATTGAAAGTGGAAAAAAGAAAAAACAGAGAGAGAGAGAGAGAGAGACAGAGACAGAGACAGAGAGACAGAGACAGGGACAGAGAGAAACAGAGAGAGACAGAGAGACAGAACCTGAGAAAGAACTGAGTGACTCAAGAGATTAAACCTCTGTGCTGATTATATTTGGATTTTCTGAACAAAGATATGTGATAGGATCTTCCATTAGTTCTCTAGATGTAGTTATGTAATCATATATTAAATAATAACATTGTTTGAATATATGTTTTGGAACATACCCAAGATATAATAGTATAATTTTTCAATATCAAGTGTTTAAGAACCTAAGAAGAATCTTTGGGTCAGGGTTAGGGTTAAAGAACCATAGAATGCACCAACTTGTCTTCTCCGGTGGCCAAGCAAATACCTTTTTCGGAGTTCACCAGTCAAACTTGAGAAAAATAAGCCCTATCACACTCCTATTTCCCAACAGCTGGTGTCCAGTGGCATGTTGCCTTTGTTTTTGCAGATAACATACTATATTCATTTTAGCCTATTTGCAACAGAACTTCTCTCAGCTGTGATGTAGGGATTCAGCAGAACATTTCTGGATTACTTAGCTAATTCTCCCTTGGTAATGGCTTAATTATATCTTTATTAATAAACCTGGTTCCTAAAATGTTATATTTTTATGTAATGGAATATTTATTTTATTTGTTTAAACATATGGGAACCATTTTTAGATACTATAGCTGGCAGGGTTAATATTTTTAGAATGGTAGGGTTAATATTTTTTAGCCTTCACTGACATCTATCCCTTATCATAATGTGGCTGAATACCAAGCCATATCAGAGGTGGGGCTTGATCAAAATAGGCAAGATGACAGGCCCAGTAGTGCAATCCAAGATGCTCTTCTTTGTATTTGTAATAATTTTACATAGGAGGGATCTGGATTATGAGGCCATAAACATCATGTGGCTTGTTTGGATCCATATGTTTACAAACAGGTCAAATGCATAACCTAACATATGACCCATCATCTGACTTTCTGAAACATGGATATTTGAATCATCTGTTATCTCATGTTGATCTGGAACAGATTTAGAGAAATTTTCTTTTAATGAACAATCCATGATTTCATTGTACGAACAAATATAAAAAAATAAATAGTATTTAATTAATGGAATTTTCAAAGAGGCTTGAATAAAGGCAAATGTTCTTAACAGTTAGTAACCAAATGGCTAAATACATATTCTGATAAGGAAATTAGAGCAAGTTTTGAAGGCAGCAAAAATAATGATGCAAAAGCAGCCATTTGTGCCTCACAATATAAAATTACAATGTGCTCAATATCGTGTTCTTCTATGCATAGAAAACAATCATTAGACATAGTCACTTATGAAAGATCTATTTCTAAAATAATCAATGAAATTGTAGCACCTATTGAAAAGTAAAGTGCTAGTATGTGTTCAACGTAATTGTTTCAATGTAAGTGTCTCCAGTTTTGATTTCCAAAGAAAATTAAGAAATAGGTATGCATAAAGGAAATTCTCCAATTTCTGTCATAGAAATTCAGGGATGACTATACCTAAAGAAAAAGCATATCAATAGTAGTACCATGAAAAAGGGAGGGAGAACAGATAGTGAATGAAGGACTGAATTTTAAATATTAATATTCATGAATATTTTTTGTCCATGAATATTCAAATCCTAAAGTATTTTATTTGATCTTTTTTTAAAAAGGTATTACTTTACTATATTAAACCAAGTAATAAAAATGTATATGTGCATACATTGGTTTTAAAAATACAATGAAACATCAACATTGATAATCATAGCCTTTTTAAAGTTACCTTTTAAAACAGAACTTTTTAAAAAGAAAAGAACTTTCCTTCTTATTCCCTGCTTAATGTTGAATCATCCACTAAGCATTCAGTTTATTCTTATGCATGCTTTATTGCCATCATACAATATTTTTATCACATTCAGCAACCAACCTTTGATTTAGTATTAACACAAAATGTTGCATAATTCAAATCCTTTCACATGAATATGTGTTTTCTCTAAATGAACCAACATAGAGAAATTCTCTTTTTGTATCTCTGTATATTTCACAGTGATCTACTGTAGAGCAAAAACAGATCTAGACATCTCTGGTCCAACATAAAAACTATACTGTACTTCCCAAATTTTATTCATTGTCATTTCTTATATGCTTTAGTCACAGTTAAGCCAAACAACTTCCGAGACAAACTTCAATTAATGTTTCTGTAGATTTATATTCATCCTTGTTACCTTTTCTTCTATATATGGGAATAATAATAGGAGAGTTACATACTTCACATATATTTTAAACTAGTGTTTCTTGTCAGTTCTAAAATGTGTGGACTTTAACTCCCAGAATTCCTTAGCCAGTTGAGAAAAACTGAGCTTATCCCATTAAATACTATTCCTCTAGAGCAGGGGTGTCAAACTTGAGGCCCACGGGCCAGATGCATCACAAGGTGGCCACGCCCATGTCTGGTTTAGTAAAGGGGAAAAACGTTGGGATATGTCATGTGATTCCACCCTGACAATGCGAGTTTGACACCCCTGCTCTATAGTTATACCACCTATAGCTTCAGCCTCATCATTTCTTCAATAATCTCACAGGATACATGACTTCTTTTCCTTCATTTTTCCCTGAGACTTTAATGTTTAAAACAGGGGTCTCAAACACAATTTACCTGGGGGCTGCTGGAGGCAGAGGCTGGGTGAGGCTGGGCCGCATAAGGGATTCCACAAAAAATGTTGTTAAAAAAAATATCCTCAAATGTCATCAACAGTTAATGATTTCTCCAATACGTGAACTGTCCTGAACACATGAATGGAACATTGAATGAAGATCATGAACAGTTCCTCAGAACATGGCTTCTCCAGCTTACTCCTTGCTGCCAGAGACTTGACAATGCTTCCTCTCACATATCTGAGCCACATTTGGCTTGAGAGAGGAGGCACTTGAGACCCTCAGTATGGCTTGAAGTGATCATTAGTAAGTCTGGACCTGTACTTGGACTTGTTAAAGTTCAGGGTGGAGAAGAACTTTTCACGCAAATATGTGCTCCCAAAAAGGCACATGGTCCACTTGAACAATCGGGAAAGCTCAGGGAAGCTGGGGGACAATTCTCTCAAAAATTGCCCATGTTTGTCTGCTTTTCCATTCACCTCCCTAAATTTGGCCTTGAGGTCAGAGTTGCATTGCAGGTCAATAAGCTCCATTTGAAGCACAGGAGGGGCATCTTGCACATCAAAGGTGAAGGCGTCTGCAAAAATTTGAAAAGTGGCTCTGTGCATCTTGAAGTCTGCAAATCTGTGATCAAATTCCTTCTGTAGCTTCAAAATAGCATCAACATACTTCTCACCACTGAATGGTGTGCCTGCATCCACAAGTGCCTTGCATGCTGGGAAATGGCAAAGGTTTGTCTGAGAGAGCTGTGCTTTCCATAACACAAGTTTTGTGGAGAATGCTCTCACATTGTCATAGGCAGCACTGACAAGCTGCCCCTGGCCTTGTAACTTCTTGTTCAGTACAATCAGCTCATGTGTGATGTCGACAAGAAAAGCTAAGTCCATGAGCCATTTCTGATCATTCAACTCGGAAACAGCCATCCCATCCTTCTCCATGAAGGCTTTCACTTCTTCGCTCAGTTCAAAAAATCTTTTCAAGACATTTCCCCTGCTGAGCCAACATACCTTGGTGAAATAGAGCACATCTTCATATTCTGACTCCATTTCCTCTAAAAAAGCACGGAACCTCCTGTGCTTTAAGCCCCTGGATCTGATGTGGTTGATGCATTTCACAACAACAGACATCACGTTGTCACACTTCAGGCATTTGCTGCAAAGGGCTTGCTGATGGATAATACAATGCAGAGCAATAGCCTGTTCTACACCCTCCTCCTCAAGTTTTCTCTGAACAAATGCCACCAGTCCATTTTTCCTCCCTGTCATTGATGGCATTCCGTCGGTTGTTATTCCAACAAACCTATTCCAGGGCAAACCAGCATTCTCAATGACATCACACAGCTGGCGAAATATCTCATAAGCCATGCATTGGCCATACATTGGAATTACTCTGAGCAACTCCTCTGTCACTTCAAAATTGCGATCAGCACCATGGACATAAATTGTGAGCTGAGCAGTGTCAGTTATGTCTGTGCTCTCAACAAGAGCAACTGAATATGCATCAAAACATCTGGCTTTCTCACACAGTTGATGATAAATGTCACTTGACAGGTCAGAAATGTGCTCTGCCACTGTGTTGGCAGAAAGGCTGATGTTGCTACTTGCAGCCTGTAATATGCATTTTTTTACAAACTCGCCCTCTGTGAATGGTTTTCCCGCCTTAGCAATCATCTCACTAACCATATAGCTAGCTTCGACTGCTGCAGCATTCTCTTTGGTTGCTTTCTTGAAGAAATCTTGTTGCCTCACTAGACATGTTTAAGGCTGGCAACCCGGTTGGCTCTCTCATCCCCCTGATATTTTGCACATTCCTCAGCATGTTTAGTTGAATAATGACATTTCAGGTTGTATTCCTTGTGCACTGCAACTTTTTCAGCGCAAATAAGGCATGTCGGGATGCCCCTGTGCTCAACAAAGAAATACTGCATCTCCCATCTTTGCTGAAATTGTCTGTGCTCGTCACCTATCTTTCTCTTCACTGCAGGCTTTGGCTTTGACAAAGACATGATGAGGATGTGACAAAATTTAGTTTATTCCACTTGGCGTCGCTCTTGTTCCATGTTTCATAGAAGTGTTTAGCCAGCTAGCGACACATGGAGAACGTCTCGACACGTGACGTCATTTACACTTCTACTTGTCACAACAGCACGGCAGATGACGAACAGCCCGGTAGCAGTCGCCTTTCTCTGCGTTTGATTGTGGCATTTGTTGATGGTAGAAAGTACCGGAATGGTGACCGCAAAAAAAGCGACTACTACCGGACTGTTCCTCATCCGCCACACTGTTGTTACAAGCGTAGTGTGAATGAAGTCAGTGTAGCTTAGCCTAGCACCAAATGTCAGCCACGACGAGGAACGGCGGGCGGGACTTCCTTCAAAGGTCCATTTCCCCTGCAGGCGGCACTAATATTATACTTTCATATCACGGTGGGGGCCACAGGATATCATCCTGCGGGCCGCAATTGGCTGCGCGAATGAGACCTCTGGTTTAAAACATTATCTTTTACCCTTCAAAGGATTACTGTCATTCTTATACACATCTCTAAAATACAGCTTCTAGCATTTCCTCACTTCAGTTTTATCTCAAATCATGTCATCACTTTTATTTGTAATTCCAATCATTAAAAGTTTCTTATTTAACCCATTTCCAAAACATATATATTTCTATCAAAATAGCTCTGCATTCTCTCTTTTAGTCTTAATTTTCCTTGCATTTTAATTACATTTACAATTTTTCTTCTCACACATATTATATAGCATTTTTTTCATGTTTTGCAGCACCCACTCTCTTATATATTTTCTCATCCAAATTTTCTTTATTATTCCATAGCAAGCATTGTTTTTCAGATTTCCAATTAGTATAACTCCATAAACTCCCAATACAATTCTTTCTGTTCTAACTACTTTCTTTCATCTCCTTTCTTTATGTCTATATTTTGTTCATTCTGTTGGATGTTTAAATCTATTTTCTGTGTGTGTGTGTGTGTGTGTGTGTGTGTGTGTGTGTGTCTGTCTGTCTGTCTGTCTGTCTGTCTATACGTATATCTATAACTCTTTCTCTCTCTTTAAGTTTAAAATAGATTTAAACTTCCAACATATATAATTAACTAACAATTACAATTACAACAATAAAACATAATACAAAGTAAAACATGAAAGAATAAAAATGGAAGGTGCAGAAAAGAAAGAAAAATAAGAATTGAGTAATATATAACAAAATGTCTTCCCCTTCATCACAAGTACAAAGTTCTTATACTATAGCTGATTATACTGAGTGCTATCTAGAGTTCTAATAAAAATCAAGATGTGCATTGTCCCTTGTCTAGATCCTAAAGAATGTCATCTCCAGGGTAGCCAATACTGTTTCTGTCCCAAATTGTCATGCTTTCTTATCAAAGTCTATACACATCCATAGACTCTGATATTAATGGCCCCTGGTACCTGGCCATTTATTTTTCCATAAATTTTCATGAAATGACAATTATATTAAAATTCAAGATTACTTGGATCCTTTATGTTCCTTGGACTACCCCAAAAAGTGAGAGATACAGTTGTAGATCTGTAGACACGGGGTGAGAGTTTCTCAGCCCATTTTTGATCCATAAAATAAACTTCTGAAGAATGAAACTAAAGGAGAAGCAGAAACTCAGAAATAAAAAAACAGCCTGCAGATCGCAACCTTAATGTAATATACCTAATGAAAAATAAATGTCAATAGAAAATCAGGCTGGCGGAAGCTGCGTTAAGTCAAATACATCAAATAAATAAATAAAATAATAAGTACTAGAGGGCCCAAGCACCTACGTCATGTCATATATATATCTCATCATAGCTCCTATCACATTGCCACATTCAGTCTAAGCAAACATCACTTTCAATGAAAAAAAAAAAAAACTTGAGCAGGCGTATTTGTTAAACAGGAGCAGGGAAATGCAAAAATGCCTTCCTGTTGATTCCTCCACCAGTGACGCAACTCCCGCTTGCAGCAAGCACACTGAATCCCTATCCCTATTTATTCAGTACAAATTTGGGCTGAATCATTGACAGAAATAAAATACACACCACCAAAATGAACCTAGAACCTAGAATCATAGGGCTAGGAAGGGGCTTGAGGTCTTCTAATCCAACCGTTTGTTCAAGGCAGGAGACATTATATGATCTATGTTTTAATAGTTTTAAAGTATGGTGGGACCATTTGGTCCTGTCCAACCCTCTGTTTTGCTACTCCTGTTTTATAAGATTGCATTAAGAAATGTGAATAATTTCTCCCCCCCACCCCTTTAGATTGTATCTGATTTCTTAGTAGTTAGAGAAAAGGCAAAAGGAGTTGGCACAACTCCTTAGGACAGGGTGTCAAATTCAATTTCAATGAAGGCCACATCAGGATTGTGTTTGACCTTGGGGCATGGCCAGTTTGACATCATTTATATCAGTGGTGCCTGTGGTGACCCAGGTGCTCTGCCAGGAAAAATGGGCTCCTGAGCTCCATTTTTGGCTGTGATGCCCCCCTGGAGCCCTCTGCCAGTGAAAACGGAGCTCGGGTGGGCCACACATGCCACCCCAGGCCCCATTTTTTGACGCAACAACTCCATTTTCACTGGCAGAGGCACCACGGGCCAGTCTTTTGCTGTTTCCATGGTGGCCCTGCAGGCCAGATCTAAGCACCCTGCAGGCCGGATCCGGTCCCTGGGCCTTGAGTTTGACATCCCTGCCTTAGGGAAACTCTGTAGAAAATAAGAGGAACTAGAGCAGCATGACTTCAGCTAGTTGCTAAAATCTCAGTGTCAGATGAAAGGGCAAAACTATACCTCCATAGATGTGGACAAATAGAATTAAAGAGCTCACTTCATGATGGGATGGTTCATTTGCTCCTGATTTCTTACCCTCAACCATGTAACACCCAAATCAATCTGGGGGTGGATTCGAGCTATACAAGTCCCACAGGTGAAACTTGAAAAATGAGAATATTATGCAAGAGTTCATTTATTTCAGTAATGCAACTTAAAAGGTGAAACTAACATATGAGATAGACTCATTACATGCAAAGCAAGATAGTTCAAGCTGTGATGTGTCATAATTGAGATGATGATGGCTTACAGCTCATGAAAACTCCAAATCCACGATCTCAGAAAATTAGAATATTGTGAAAAGGTTCAATATTCTAGGCTCAAAATGTCCCACTCTAATCAGCTAATTAAGCCATAACACCTGCAAAGGGTTCCTGGGCCTAAAAATGGTCTCTCAGTCTGGTTCAGTAGGAAGCACAATCATGGGCAAGACCGCTGACCTGGCAGTTGTGCAGAAAACCATCATTGACACCCTCCATAAGGAGGGAAAGCCTCAAAAGGGAATTGCAAATGAAGTTGGATGTTCCCAAAGTGCTGTATCAAAGCACATTAATAGAAAGTTATGTGGAAGGGAAAAGTGTGCAAGAAAAAGGTGCACAAGCAGCAGGGATGACCGCAGCCTGGAGAGGATTGTCAGCAAAAGGCCATTCAAAAGTGTTGGGGACTTTCACAAGGAGTGGACTGAGGCTGGAGTCAGTGCATCAAGAGCCACCACACACAGACGGATCCTGGACATGGGCTTCAAATGTCGTATTCCTCTTGTCAAGCCGCTCCTGAACAACAAACAACATCAGAAGCGTCTTACCTAGGCTAAAGAAAAACAGACCTGGTCTGTTGCTCAGTGGTCCAAAGTCCTCTTTTTTGATAAAAGCAACTTTTGTATCTCATTTGGAAACCAAGGACTCAGAGTCTGGAGGAAGAATGGAGAGGCACACACTGCAAGAAGCTTGAAGTCCAGTGTGAAGTTTCCACAGTCTGTGTTGATTTGGGGAGCCATGTCATCTGCTGGTGTTGGTCCATGGTGCTTCATTAAGTCCAGGGTCAACACAGCCATCTACCAGGAGATTTTGGAGCACTTCATGCTTCCTTCCACAGACGAGCTTTATGGGGATGCTGACTTCATTTTCCAGCAGGACTTGACACCTGCCCACACTTCCAACAGCACCAAAACCTGGTTCAATGACTGTGGAGTTACTGTGCTTGATTGGCCAGCAAACTTGCCTGACCTGAACCCCATAGAGAAAATATGGGGCATTGCCAAGAGAAAGATGAGAGACATGAGACCGAACAATGCAGAAGAGCTGAAGGCCGCTATTGAAGCATCCTAGTCTTCCATAACACCTCAGCAGTGCCACAGGCTGATAGCTTCCATGCCACGCCGCATTGAGGCAGTAATTGCTGCAAAAGGGGCCCAAACCTAGTACTGAGTACATATGCATTCTTATATTTTTCAGAGGTCCGATATTGTTCTATGTACAATCCTTGTTTTATTGATTGCATGTAATATTCTAATTTTCTGAGATTGTGGATTTGGGGTTTTCATGAGCTGTAAGCCATAATCATCACAATTATGATAAATCATGGCTTGAACTATCTTGCTTTGCATGTAATGGGTCTATCTCATATATTAGTTTCACCTTTTAAGTTGCATTACTGAAATAAATGAACTTTTGCACGATATTCTAATTTTTCGAGTTTCACCTGTATGTAATTGACTGAGGCTTAGTCTTGCTTGGTTATCTGGGGACAGTTTGAACTTGATAATCTGAAGGAAATGGAAAGGATCCTTAGGGTGTTGAATTTACGGTCATACTCTAAATGGATGGTAAAGGGCTCCTGGGTTATGACACCTGACTGATTCCAAGTATCGGTGAATGCTTCTTTTCAAACAGTTAGAAAAATATTATGGAAGGTTGTATTTTATTTTTATTTTTATTTATTTTATTTGTATCCCCCGCCCCCCCCAAAGAACAATACCGTGTTAACAGAGATACATAGAAATGTTAGCCTTCGTTTTTGAGGTAAAATTTTCTGCAAAATGCAAACTGAGTTTCTAAGGCTAAATGACAATATTGATGCAAATAGAAAATATCAACAGAGGAAAACAATGTCCATAATTTTCTCTCTGCCAATAGATTTTTGCAAAGGTTTTAGTCATTCTTTAATCAAAGACCCAGCACTTGTCTTTCCCCTACTCTCTTCTTCGTCTGCTCTTTTTTTTAATTGGCTTTAGTCACCAAGCTGTTTAATGGCTCAACATCATCATGCCAATTATGGCTTTCCACAAATGTGTTCTTGTTAGTTGGGCCCTGTAATTTGGAGCCCTGTCACGCATCTGCTTCCGTGACATAAAATGCCTGCTGATTGCCTGTAGAAATGACTATGCTGACAGTTGGCCAGAAAAGAGCAAGTGAAGAAATAGAAGCTGTAATACATGCTTTAAATCATAACTATAGTTCTTCAGCATGTCAATAGTCAATTATAACAGGACTTTCCATTTCATTTCTGTTAAGGGCTACTTTATCTTAGGATAATCAACCTATATTGCCATGTTGGGTCCTTTTTTTCTTTCTTTTTTTCTTTCCTTTCTTTCTTTCTTTCTTTCTTTCTTTCTTTCTTTCTTTCTTTCTTTCTTTCTTTTCTTTTCTTTCTTTCCTTTCTTTCTTTTTTCTTTCCTTTCTTTCCTTTCTTTTCTTTCTTTCTTTCTTTCTTTCCTTTCTTTCTTTCCTTTCCTTTCCTTTCTTTCCTTTCTTTCTTTTTCCTTCCTTTCTTTTCTTTCTGTCCTTTCTTCCTTTCTTTCTTCCTTTCTTTCCCTTCCTTTTTCCCTTCCTTCCTTCCTTCCTTTCTTCCTTCCTTCCTTCCTTCCTTCCTCCCTTTCTTTCTTATGGTAGGGAGCCATGTTGGAATCTAAATCTAGCCCTGGGAATCTTGTAAGGGTAATGTGGTGTCCACCATTTCAACTAATTGAGAAACTTTTCCTGATCTTATCAGTTTATAGTTGCCATCTCAAAGTTATCTCTCACTTGCTGGCCTCCATGAAAATAGCCATTTCCAATTACTGAGGTATTTTGACTCAAGCAAGTTTTTTTTCTTTTCTTTTTCTTATATGTACCCATATCATGTATTCATAATTATGTATACACTTATACTTATTATCTTGTAAACAATTGACAAATAAAATAAATAAATATAAATAAATAAATAAATAAATAACGTAGGAAACCAAGTGATCCAGCTGTCTTGAAAATTCAAATAATTCATTTTTTTAACTTCCATACAAGGGCAAAAAAGAATCAGCACAAAACAAATGGAAACCTCTTTTCCCATTTGTTTTAGCCTCCAAATATCAAACTGTACATTTCAGCCCTCTAACACAAGTCCAGGACTAGCTCCAACCCAGGAAAGGAGTATGAGAAAAGAGATTGTGAATCTTCCTTATACCACATGCAGAATAGCCTCTTATTTCTGGAATCTTCCTAATACTTATATCACTCTTCTTCTCCGGAGCTGAGCTATAGGAAAGTGTTCTTTAACTCCCTTGCTGCTTCTCACAGTGGAAAAGAAATAAACTGTGTGTGTTTGGGGCGGAGGGGGGGCACAAATGTAAATATTTAGAAAAGATTTTCCTGATGCTCAAATGCCAGTCACAGGCCCAATCCAGTGAGTCATACTCTCCGAGGTGGTTTTTGCTACCATAAGGAGAGACGGTCGCCCTTGGATAAAGTTTAACAAATGTACGACAGATATTCTCATCCTAGGAAACATATTGAAGGGAATATAGTTTCTAAAACCTTTAGAGCACCAGGACTTCCTGGAGCAGTAAGGAACTGGCAGCAGTTTCTTTCAGTAAATACTAAAGGGTGGGGAGAATGTGTGTACCCGTGTAAAGCTGCATCATTTGCTCAATAAAAATTACCTGAAATGAAATCTATAATTGGATGCTGATGAAAGTCAGGAGAACAAGCTAGGAGAGGCCTCTTTGGCTCTTTTCTGCTAATGACAATATATTCCCTTTCCATTTAATTTGGATCCTGTTTTGGCCCAAGGCTGTTTGTTATAAAGCTGAACAACGTGAGGACCTGCCTTTCTCCATCTGCTTCTGTTACATCCACCTGGAACCCTGGAATATGTCACCAGACAATGATGTGGAACAGCACAAAGCTTCAACGTGCTCGGCGTCCCTTGCACCCTCTTTTAGGAACAACAGGCTTCAGGCAATTTCCAACTGCCACCATCTCCTTGCCCCTTCCTCCCCCGCCCCTCCATCAGATTGCCTCTGATCCATGTCTCTTTCAGCCCAGCTGACACTGACCCAGGTGTCAGTGGCAGAAGCTGTTTCATCAGGCATGCTCTCCCTTCTTTATCAGCTGTCCCTTCAGGCTTGGCATTTTCTGCACTTCTGACCTTTGTAACCGGAGAGTGTACACATTGGCCAACGTACACCAGCTCAGCAACCAGCCATCTTATGCCCTTGTGCAAACAATGGCTTATATGCTGGGTGGGAGCAAGTGGTCGGGGAGAAGATGAGGAATATGAGGAGGAAATAAAGTCTGTCCTTCCGTTTCTCTGCATTTCAACTGCTTTGTGCGATTTTAAAAAGGGAGGAGGATTTTTAAAGGGAGAGATTTTTTTTAAAAAAAATGGGATTAGCAAAATTGAACCTGAGAGAATTTTGTAAGGTTTGTGAAAAGTTCACTTTTCTCAGAAACAGAGAGGTAGAAAGATGTAAACTTTTTTGGGGGGTAGGGGGTGCCTTCAAGTTAATCTTGACCCCAGGCAACAAGTCCCTGAAGTTTTATTGGAAAGGTTTTTTAGAAGTGGTTTGACATTGCCTCCTTCCTAAGGCAGAGAGTAAATAATTGCCCCACAAATCTCACAATCTCGCCTTCTTCTGGTTTTTCTTTTAGCCCAGTACCTTTAACTACCATAATAGACTGGACCTCGTGGTAAATTTGCATTACATAAAAAAGACAAGATGTTAATGTTTCTGTAATGGGAAAGGATCTATTGCAATATTTGTGGAACATATTTGCTCATAGAGGTATTTTATTAATCTTAAATTTAAATTGCATCACAGATTTCTGGGGGGAAAAACCTTTTAAGTAATAAGGCTGGGCTGCATGTAGTAGATTCAGAAGCAAAAAAAGATGTTTTGAAGCATAAAATTGAACAGTTGTCTGCAATTTGTTGAATGAAATGAATCTTTTCCAGAATTCAGCTGCAGCTGCAGATGGTAGCCATGTTTTAACTGTTTTAAGAAGTTACAGACAGATGCTATGTGAGGTCTCCCATACTTTCCAAATCATTTCCGGTTCTGCATCCAAAGCACTGTGCACCCTAATCTAATCAAATCAAATAATAGCCAGCTTTCGAGTGAATGTATCTTTATAACTAATGCATTTATATTTCTCCCAATTTCTAACTAAAGATGTTGAAAAGTTTTCCCAGATCTTTCTTACGTTACCTCCAGTTTCTCCATCATTGCAAAGGAATTGTTTTGCAAGAACTATGCATGGGGACAGTTAATAACAGTATTCCTACTCAAAATGCTCAGCAAAGCACCTGCACTTTTCTCTAATATAAAGACAATCTTGTATTGCACATACATTCAATTAGAAAAGCAAAGAGATTTAACCAGGAAAAAATATCAGCAGGGCAGGAAACTCTAATTGAACCTCCAGACAGTGCTTCAACATGCTTTTCTCTGGATATGAAGCCCAGGCAAATATATTGATTCATTTGTCAAGTGGTCTATATCTCCCATTAAACTGTTTGATAAATATTCTGTCTGTCACACTGAAGGGCAACAGATTGTTTGCTTCTTGTTTATATTCTAAGCTGAAGATTTGTAAGGTCTCCAAGTAAAAGGAAGAAAACAACCCCTGAACTGTTCTTAGAATAAAGTTTGCACTTTTTTACGATTAGGAATTGTAGTCAGAAGTATTTGTGACTTTTACTTAAGTAGTGCAAATACAAGCATCCTAAGGGTCATTCCACAAAGCCTGATTATCTTCTATCAGTCTTTTTATTGAATAGCAATGTTGGATTATATAAATGTCATAATTAATTGAACTGCTGCGGCCTGCAGCCAATTTGTTTCAACATGTTCTGTATGGACTGTGGTTTCCTGAACTGTGAGGCACTGATGATGTTACCTAGTTTGGGTAAAAAAACATCTGCAAGAAAATAACCAAGCTCAGAGAGGACTCCTCATGTCAACCATGAACTACAACTATTCTCCTTTATTGATTCCTGAACTATGTATAGGTGTGGCACAAGGCAATGAGATCTTCTGGGATTCCACTTTTCCCAAGAATATTTCAAAATTAGGTATAAGCTACACTACTGAAGACCTTTCTATAATCAATGAAGATATAGACTTCTTTTTGGAATTATTTGGCTTTCTCGGTCATGCAATATGCCATCAACAAAAATGTATCTAGTTCCTTGGTCTTGTTTACAGCCAGTTTAAACATTTGGCATATCTTTTTCCATGTAATCTTTTTGGATGAACTTAATAATTATTTTGCTAGTATATGAAATTAAGAACATTTTAAAATGATTTGCACACTTTGTGTGTGCTAACTTCCAATTTGTTTTCTTCTGTTTCTTGGCCTTTGGCAATCTCTTTTTATATCCATCCTTAACAACTTCTTCAATTTAATTTCTCAATTCCTCTAATTGTCTATCAATGAGGTTTAGGATTTCAAAGTGATTTCTTATCACTTATCTTCTTCTAGTAAATAGTGGATTTGTGCTCAAGGGCATATCATGGAAAATGATTGTTGGCTTTCTTCTACACTTAGCTTGAATTGGAAAGTGTACATCAGTAGTTCATGATCTATTCCACAGTCATCCCATACCAAGCTTTGCTGAAACTGAACTGAGGCTCTTCCATCTCCTTGTACTAATAATGTAGTCAATTTGATTTCTGTGTATTCCATTTGATGATGTTCAAGTATGTAGAAATTGTTTGAGTTGTTGGCAGTGAAGAAATCATTGAATTGACAGAAGTAGATAAATCATTCATTTTGGTTTTCTAAACCATACAATCTAACTATGTTTTTCTCTCTCTAAAGCTGCATTGTTCCTTCTTTGTCTTTTATTTCCCCAGTTTGAACTTCTGATTGTATAATCATAGTCCATTTGATTTTGCTGATGCCTATGTTGTCAATGGGCAGTCAGTTCATTTCATCTTTTGCTCTATTGTGGTATTTCCATGCTTTTACATTCCTTGTTCCCACTGTAATTTTATCTTTGCAGTTTGGGGCTTTCTTTTCCTGCAAGGAGGCCTCCACAACTAGATATCTTTAATCTGTGGTATCATTAGAATCATTAGAATTGAGAGATTGAGCACCATCCAACTGGAACCATCATCTGACATTATCTTCTCAACTGCTTTATAATTTCTGTCCATGTGGTTTTCTTGATAAAATACAAGAGTTGTTTCTCACTGCCTTCTCCTATGCAATATAACACAACACCTTTGCCATTGTCACTAAAGTGACCATCCCCTTCCAGCAACTTTCTGTATCATTGCTGATCAATCTAGGTGCCTTCTTGCTTTAGCTGGGTACCTGGGGTGACCTTCGTATCTTGGGTGGCCCCACTAGGAGTATATACTCTTGCCATAGACTCCCTCCAGGACACTATCCTGCTCACCACCACCACCTCAATGAGATAGAACAACAAGATTCAGGGTGTTTTGCCTAATTTTTTCTAAAAATAAATCGTCATTCTGAAATGAAAATGCTGCACAGTTTATCATTTATCTTTTTCCATTGTGGAAAATATTTCATCAGGAGAGCAATTGTTCCATTGACACCACCTCTCAAAGTAATCAAATGGCAGCCATGCATGGGTAAACCAATGCTAGGTCTTTCAGTTACCCATCAGCATCTTAGGAGATCCATTCACACCTTGTAATTAATCATGGAACTGTTGGTCTGTGCCCCAGGTACCATGACCTTCTGACCACATTCACTAAGACCCAGATTTTGAACTACTCATCTGTAGTTTGATAATAGTTACATAAATCATCCTAATGCAAATCATAGGGGAATGTTTGAGCTACTTTAGCCATATTCAGCAGGAGCCAACTACTACATGCATGCATGCAAAACCTGCCACTTAAGTATATCATAGTTAGACATAACTATGTTTTCCTGCGTCTAATGTGATCACTCTTCATCACTGATCCAAATATATCACCAATGCATCATAGCTACTTAACACCTGAAAATTGTGAAAGTTAAAAGTTGCCCTGGTTCCATAAAATTCATGCAACAGTTTGTGTATTCTATGACTGATGTAAGTGTAATGAATTTCCTTCTGTAAGTTGATGCCTAACAAATTACAAAAGGAAATTCTTTAAACTTACATCAGTCACAGAATACACAAACTGTTGCATGAATTTTATGGAACCAAGGTAACTCTTAACTTTCAGGCCCACATTTAAGTCTTTTTTGGAGCCACTAAAAATGTTCAGTCATTTCCTTAAGGTCAAGTTGCTATCATTCCAAGTGCAAAAGTACTGAATAGTTTCCTGTTTGCATGTTTTCACATTTCCTTTTTTTCCTTCCTTGTAGCTGATATATCATCTCCCATAGATCCAATCATGGATCTAATGAACTACTAAACAAAGACAAGAAACATATTGTGAACATTTGTGCTAAAAAATTATCTAAGTTATTTCTAGGAAGCAAAGCCCTAAGAAGCTAGACTTTGAAAGAAGGAAACCAAATAGCAATGGTATTTTAGGCTTATATAACAAATGAACCAAATCCAACCCTAGACATGAACATTTAAGAGATTGTCCCTGTTGGTCTCATGGGCTCACAGTTCCTGCTGAACCTGGTTATTTTCTGTTTAGACGTTAATTGCATGACTATTGCTTGTACATCCCTCATTGATTTACAAAAGTGAACTACTTTGAAGATGGTAAAGGAAAAAGGAAATATACAAAATAAATGAAAAGATATAAAATAATTTGACAATGGAGACATGTTGGTGGGAAGTATCTAGACAGCTCACTAGAAGATGGCTCCCTCAGCCAAGAAACGGAGATGAGCATTGTGTCCTAGATTCCAACATGACTACAGAGAAGCCTTTACCTTTTAAAAAAGCACTATTAATAAGTGACTATAGATTTTTGAAAGTATATCTTCAGTTAATGATGAAAACATATCAGATATCCGAATCGCAAGCTGAATGTTGTCAAATCAACACACATCTAGGCAGTACATAAAGTTGACCACACGGTGGGGCCATGAGAACAGGTTTTTAAATAAAATGTGAGTTCTCCACACACCTAAGATCTATGAATAGAATAGAATAGAATTCTTTATTGGCTAAGTGTGATTGGACACACAAGGAATTTGTCTTCGTACAAATGTTTTCAGTATACATAAAAGAAAAGATAAATTTGTTCAAGTCAAGAATCATAAGGTACAACACTTAACGATAGTCATAGGGTACAATAAGCAATCAAATCATACTAGGAAACAGTCGATATAAAGCCTTCCAATTTTGAGAAAGCGGGTTTTTGGCCCTCCTTAGACATTCCATTTGATTACCGATATATTGGAGAGAGGTAATTTCCCTGAATTTTAGCTTATTCATTCCATTTCACTGTAAACACAGATCTGAATAACTAAGTAGCGGGTTTAAGATACTATGATTACAAGCCACATTTATACAAAGCCATGGAACAGCTTCTATTCATTTCACCACAAGTAAAAATAGTTTTTCCATTTCATTAAAAAAAAAATGATTTTATTAGAAATGTGGTGGCATCTTTAAAAAGTGACAAATTAATATCTGAAATGTATTAATCTCTCTTGCGCTATCTGCTGCTTCACTAAGATGGGTTTGAATGATCGAGGAAGTGTTTTCTGAAGATTTCTATTATTGCCATGCATCCCTCATCCCTCAGGAACATTAACTGTCCTTCAGTAAGGCTTCTATAAAGCACACAAAGCTGAATGTGTGTCCGGGTAGGAACCCCATCCGATTTTTCAGGTCACAAGTTTACTGAAGGTACAAACACTGGTACACGGTAAACGAGGGGATCAGAGGCCTGCTACACAGGGGGGCTCTGTAGACCTTTGAACAGGTTCTCACTTCTAGGAACTCTTGAGGAAACAGCACTTCAAGGTTGCTTGATGAAGCAATGCAGCCCCCACGCTTCTAAGAATGAAACAAAGCCACATTCATTTGCTCATCCTACCTCTAGCTGTTCCAGCAGCTAGAATAGACATTTACACATGGCTGCTTCTGCACTGAAAACTCTTCCAGCTATTGCAGGCATGGATTGAGGCAGCAGGATGACATGAAGTGCTTTGATGAGGCAAATGGTATTGCCTTCATGGCATGAAACACCCTGTCAAAATGAAGCCAACTCATGTCCCACAGGCTTAATATCCATAGGCATCAAGAGAATGGCTTATGAAAGATAAATTAGATGTGAACTTATGGGAACATAAGAGGGGGGGGAGGAGAGTTAAGAAGTCAAGATGACAACCTCAACTATGTAGCCAACTTGACCTTTTAATACCTCCCCTCCTTGTCCTCTCAAAGACACCTCTGTATCTTACTCAACTGAGAAGAACTATGCCAAGTATATTTTTTAAAAATAAACTCTAAGTTTTACTTTCCATATCCAGCCACAATTCTAATGAAAAGTCAATGAAGCACTGACATACTGAACCCTTACCAATTAACATTTAGTTAAATAAATAATGTTTTATTGATCTCCAATGAGATCAAACCAGATCTTGAAAAATATAGATTTTTTTCTAGAGACATAGTAGAAAATTGTTTGTAAGCTTTGTGTGCCCACTTCATCAGGACCATTCCAGTTGAGCAATCCAAGGTGGCTTGGATTATACTGGTTGACTTTTTGGAGGAGAGAATGGCTTAGCAAGGAGGGCTTCTATAGGAGGAAAATTACATCTGATGAAGGAGAGAACTTTGGGGAAGCAATAGCACTTAGACTTATATGCCTCTTCATAGTGCTTTACAACCTAAAACTAAGCAGTTTACAGAGTCAGCTAATTGTCCCCAACAATCTGGCTCCTCATTTTACCCACCTCAGAAGGATGGAAGGCCGAGTCAACCGTAAGTCTGGTGGGTTTGATCTGCCAAATTGCAGGCAGATGGCAGTCAGCAGAAGTATCCTGCAGTACTGCATTCTAACCAATGTGCCACCACAGCTCAAGTATAGGCTTCATATCCCTCTGTGACATCAACCAACCTAAAAAAAGAAAACTGGGGTGGGTTCTGGATGGGTTCATAGTCTGACATTTATTTTTACAAGGATATTGGTTCCACCTTAAGGGAACAATACCCCCTCTGTGTAATAGGCAGAAGAGTCCTAGAATGGTACCATGCCTAGGTGTTCCATGTTGCTATATGAATATGTCAATATCACTCTGATTAAGCATACTGTACATCTTGAAATTTTTGATAGAAGATCAGCAAGGTTTTTTTTAAAAAAAAAAAACTAAGCAAGCCTCCATATTCTATCTAATATGGCCTTTCTTCTCTGGTCTGAAGCTTTGATCAGGTGGCAATAGTGTTACTTGCTACTTGCTCTTGTTACTTGCTACTTGCTCTCAGAGTAGTTTATAGTATCCCATTAGGTTCACCTCTAATTAGAGGTGAACCTAATGGGATACTATAAACTACTCTGGGTTTTCATTGGTATAGAATTAACTCAATATACTTTACAGTTTGGATCAAACCCCAAACAATACATATATCCTTTATTTGCCATGGCTGTAAAATATGGAGTAATAGAACTATGCTATATTTATAAAGCCCAGTTAGTATGATTAATATAACAAAATCATTCCAAGTTTACCAAGGCATGTGATATTCATGCTACATTCAAGAAAACACAATTCAATAGTATACAGCACTTCTACTAGCCGTAGGCAAGCTTTCTGATCCTGGTCATATGAACTGACAAAATTGAAAAAGAAAATTAGCTATGTCTTTTCCACGAACAACTTTAATGGAACAGATCAGACAGTTAATGGTAATGATGGATGATGTGTTACCGGTTAGGGACAAGTCCCTTCTGTTGAAAACAAACTTAAAAAACTGTGCAGACAGGACTATAATCACAATTCAAAGAGTCCTTTGAACTTTGAATACTTGAGGTATTTGCATGAAAATGGATCTTTGTTGCCCTGGCTGAAATATGTGGAAAGAAAGAAAGAAAGAAGGTAAATTGATATCTTTTTCTTTTAGGTGAAAGAAAATAAAAGCTTACACAATTTGCACTAGTCAACTGAGTATTCTTCAGGTGTGTTAAATTACAAGGGCTTCCATGCTGTAATCCAATGTATCTGAATGGCACCAGGTTGGAAAAAGCTACATAAGAAGGCTCCTAGGTGCAAAAATAAAGAAATTGACCTGAGTAGGTTGTATTCGTTTCACACAATAGAGATGAAGTAGAAAATTGGACTGTGAGCCAAGATCTGATAGAATTAATATTTGGACTAAATTGCTTCAAAATTTAAGCATCTTTAGAAGTTCCAGAAGAATACGCAATTCCAATCATATAGAAAAAAATTAATATCTTAAGATAATCTAGTTTGTTGGATTGTTGGGATGATAAAATATAGCAAAGAAGGAAGAAAGAAGCACATAGTTTTAGACTCCTTGGAGAAATATAACATTTATTTATTTATTTTTTTAAAAAAGCACAATTTTCCAGACCTTCATTAAAATTTTCATAACATGGATGGTGCTAGTGACTTTTTAAATAAATAAGATTAAAGGGCATGAAGGAAGCTATAATCGAGAAAATATTCCACTTGAAGGGCAATATATAAAAGGATGAAGAAAAGATAAGGCGCCAGAGAAAACATTGAGCTAAATTGACAAAGTATCTGCATCAATGTCTGGGAATTTTGTATATTCGTACAAAATGACTAAATATGGAGATGGCTCTTCTTGCACATACAAGTATTGGGGGAGAGAGAAGATTTGGGACAACATACCTAAAGGGTATCGGGTTGAAAGGGCTCATATGGAGAAATTTGGAGCAAGTGGCATTGTTATCAGGCATTGTGTATCTAATTTCCATATCACCTATAAAAACAATAAGCTTCAATTTAATATTTCTGTGCTGCCTCAGTTTAAAACTGGGTGCATGATGTGTTGTTTGTACCAAGAAATATATGTCCACACATATTTAACATTTACCTGGGAAATCTTTCAAGTTTTAGGGCAGTTATAATGAACCCGGAATAAATGATTATTAATCATATTGGTTTGCACAGAAGTATCTAGGGAGCACAACAACTTCCACAGCACTACATGGGAGTTAAATGAATCTATTGATGAGGTACACATCTACAAGTTTTCAATCTGAAATACAAGGACAAAGTCACAGCCACTATCTTCCTTTCAGATTCCAAAAAGGGAAGGTAGCTTTCTCTGTTTTGATAGACTCTATCTCTATGCATAGCCCATTGTGTCAGTCAAAGCCTAGTCCCCCCAGCCCAATCAAAGCATCTAAGAGAGACAATATTATTCCTTAGTTTGTTTGCCTCCAATCATGCCGCAGTACCCCGTGACTGGAAAGGGAAATAGGGTAGCGCAAGAGTGTCTCTGGAGTGAAAGAGAGAGCTGGCTTCCATCCCTACTGCTGTCAGAAATTTATCAGATGTACACTGTCAGGGGCTTTAACTTTTCCTCCTCCTCCTCTGACCCCCTCTTTTCCTAACACACACACTTTGACCCCTAAATTAGCAAGGGAAAGAAAGATGTTCTTTTCAATGCTTCTACTGCGACTGCCGCTCAGCATTCCTTTTTTGCTCAATGGTCTTTCAGGAGAAACTCAGTGGTGGCAGTAGCTTGACAGTCAACAGATGGTGCCCCAATGGGGAGGAGGAGGAGGAGGAGGAGGAGGAGGAGGAGGAGGAGGAGGAGGAGGAGGAGGAGGAGGAGGAGGAGTTGTTTCAACATCCTCCCTTTGTGTCACCTTAATATCTGCACGGGTCAAGCATGAAGACAGAAGCAATAATAGAAGTCCACCATTCTCTTCAGTTCTACCAATTCCTACTAACCAGTGCCAACTTGCTCTTCAAAAACCAGTCTTCTTTCCTTTCTTCCCCCTAATTTTTCTTCAAATCTGAAATGTTGTCATACATACAAAAATATAAAACAAACATTTTATGAATGAATTCCTTCTCCTCAGTGGAGGAGTTGGAATTTCTTAGGGAGGAATTTCTGGAGGCAGACCTGTCAAACCATCTGGTGGGGTCTCTGCACCTGCTGAATGCCTGCTAGAAGGTACTGTGAGCATGGAAAGGTTGGCTGAAGCTCAAAGGAGAATCACATTCCTTTTCCACTTCAGGTGTGTGACACGCTTTTCCTTTTGAGTACAAGGTTCTGTTGCCCCATTCTTTCCTGTACAAGGTTTTCAAAATGAGGAAGGCCTTGTTCTTTAATACATGAGTTGATGGATTTCTGAGTAATCCTTTATATCAGAAATTAAATAAGCAAATAAAATGTAATCTTTCATTTTCAGACACAGCAAACAACATGGTAGAGGAAGACTAGCTTTCTTCCTGGCAAGTATCAGTAAAATTCCAAAAGCCACAATAGAGCAATATCTTCCTTCCGTTGACTTAAAGTCACAAGCTACCATATTGAGCAAGCTTTTGAGTTCTTTCGAACTCATGACAAGGTATGATGATGAACCAAAAAAAGGCAACACCATGTGTGAAGGAGAATAATTAATAACTCATACCAGGGAATCTGCACTTGCTCACAATCTTAAAGTGGCAGTACTGAGATAGGTTCAGTTGTGCCCAAGACTTACCACAAAACAATGGCAGATTCTTTGTTTTTGGAAAACAGAAAAAGAGCCGTGGTGGCACAGTGGTTAGAATACAGTATTGTAGGCTAATTCTGCCAACTGCTAACAGTATAATTCTCACCAGTTCAAGGTTGTCTCAGCCTTCCATCCTTCTGAGGTCAGTAAAATGAGGAGCCAGATTGTTGGGGGCAATATGCTGACTCAGTAAACCACTTAGAAAGGGCTATAAAGCACTATAAAACAATATATAAATCTAAGTGCTAGTGTTAAAACAAGAGGTATCAAATCAAATGTTTATCCATTTGCTTTAGATTCCCCAGTTTGGGTTAAGTCCTCTGTTCCCAGTTTCCAATATAGGCTATACTATGAGGCCACTCCCACAAATGGCACTCATGAATTTGCTGAAGCTTATATTCAAAGAATATACTGGGAAGTCTCACTTGTGGGGTGTTTACAGAGTAAGGTAAAAAAAACAACAACCACAAAATCAAGATGGAGGCTGAAGCTCCACCTGATTTGTTAATGTGTAACTGACATAAAAATTAGCAGAGTTTTAATTGCACTATCATGGCTACCATCTTGAATTCTTCTACCACATTCAGTGGTAGTATGTTGCTTGTATGTCTTATTTAGTTTCTTATTTCTTTTCATTGCTACAGAAACTATCACTACTGATATCTGGCTGAAGTTCTGTTCCATATAATATTTCATCTATTTTCAGCCTTAACATATTATAGCAATCACTGCATATGAGGAAATGTCAGGACAGCCTGACTATAATTCTTCCATGTTGGTGAAAGATGAGCACTGGAGATAAATTGAGGGTCCTGTTTTTCTCAAGCACTGCAAACTTTAATGTGTGAGTCATTAAATAGACAATAGTGGATACTGGGGATAATGTAGCCCTGTTGAAGTTTCTAAATTCCAAATTAAGTTCGACAGGTAGCTTTCCCATGTGAAAAATATATGAACCATTTGAACTTTTTCACATTTTTCTTTTGGGATACAAAATGGGAGCATTGTTTCTGATATTAAGTGACTGTGAGACAAAAAGTTATTTCTAGATTATTATTAGGGTTATATTGTGTCCAGACCAGAAGAAACGAAGAGGCTATATTGAGTAGAGATAATATAGCTGATTGAATAAGGGTAAATAATCTGTTCTGACATTGGATACGTTAACAGTCCAAACATGTCGGAATTATATTTCCCAGAATGTTCAGCCCATCTGGGAAGAGAGTTTTCATGGTGTTACCAGATTTGGACTACAAAAATCCAGACAACCGCTAAGAGAGGAAAGAGCTACACAAAACTCAAACACTGCTCCCTGCTAGTGGTCCTCAATTTTATTGCCCAGATCTGGAAGCCCCATCTAATTTGACTTTTGAGAGAAAGAAGGGCTAGGCTTATTTTTCATGGCAGAGGTCAGGCTGCAATCACATTATTTTAAAATTTTCTCCATGAAAACTACAGAACATATTTTAAGATTAACTCCATAATTCTGAAGACTTTTAAGCAGTAAAATAAGAAAGCATGTTTAAGCTCAAACCGTGTGTTCCTATTATTTCAGCAGCTGCAGATGGGGATGGATGGGCAAGAGAATAAACCAAAAGTCATGTCAATTCATACATACTCTCCCCACCACCACCACTCAATGCCCAATTATGTAGGTCTTTGTGTTTGTACAACTTCGTATACATTTAAAAATAGGTCCTTTTGAGAAAAACAAAACAAAACTGCCCTCTGCCCAAAGGCTGTACACCATTGGGTTCCCCCACCCTCCACCACCCACTTTAGAAAACCAAAGAGAAACTTTCCTGAATGTGTGGCATGAAAAGAAGATTGAAATGAAACCGAGCAGTAAACAGAATGCAGGCACCCTCATGACCAACAAAGCTGAAGACAATAGGAAGAAAAGTTAAAGGGGAAGAAAAGAAAAGCAAGGGAAAAGCACTTCATGTTGGTCATGAATTCAACAGTGTCATGGTCTTTATGCCAACCAAAGGCTGTCCTAGGGAAGCACACCGCTCCATTATCACACACTGAGCAAGCGTGATGAACGCTCACCAATAACACTGATTCTGGCTGATAAACGTTCTGTTCCTTGGGCAGGCACAGGCAGGGGTCCCCGCTACCCATATCCACTTGGGTCACTGACAATAAAAGGAAATTAAAATGCATCTGCTCCTGTGGTGTTCATGGAAGGGGCTGGAGTAAGGCAGCCTGCAAAGGGCATTGCCGCCGCCGCCTCCTCCTCAATGCAGTCATCACCTGACCTGTATAGATGATAAAGTCCTTGCTCTAATTTCATGCCTGCCACATCCAGCTGCTCCTGTGCTCACAACGATGCAAACCCATTCTGAGTCTCCTCCCCCAACCCCCAACCTCCCAAATACATCTCTTTCTTTCATGTATGAGACCGTAACTCTCATTCCGAACAAAGAATTCAACTGCTATGAACAAATTCTACAGCCAGAGTCTTAAGGAGCTATGGCAGAGGCCTGCCTGCAAAGCAAAATAGAGTACTGGCTGATGAACAAAAAGACTATTTTAGAGGAAAAACCCTATAGTTTCTCATTCAACTTTGCTCTCTTCTGCAAACTTCCAGCACACTGTTCTAGAGTCACAAGTTCAGGTTTTTCCCCTTCTCCTAAAATTGCTAGAGAGACTTAAAGGGGGTTCATTTGCAGTTTCCCTTACAATTTCTACTCTGAGTTGAACTCAGAGGAGACCTTATCCTTTTCAGATTAATTCTTTTGGGCTGGCTTTCTCAAAGACAATGTTCAGCAAACTCCAGGCTGCTCATGGGTACAACATCATTTGCACATATAGATGCCGCTATGGAGAATTGTATGCCCAAACAACCAGACATAAAGATAGTTTTCCCCACATGCCATCACTCTGCTGAACACTTAATTCCCACAGTGTTCTATCACCAGAACAAAGTAGACTCGAGACCGGAGTTGAGTTCAGCTCTTTATTTAACTCTCAGTAACTTCAACTAAACTCGAGCCATGGCATCCTCTTTTATAGTGGCTGCTCGTGGCTCGCCACCAATGGCATCATTTTAAACCTCCCACCGTTTAGGTGGCCAATCATATTCCGTTGTTAACCACCAATCGCTAGGCGGTAGTGATTGTCCAATCGGAACATAGTATTACGAGTATGCGAATGTCTGTATACAACACCCCTCCCCTCTTGGTATGGTCCAACCTCACGTGATGTAGTCATGCAAATAGGCGGGGCTTTTGTGGGTCCTACTTGACCTGCGCAGCTCAGTCTCTGTGGTGTCTTCACTTGGTTCGGACGGGATTGATATTTCTCCTGTCCTTCTCTCTGGAACCTCCTGGAAGGGTGAGCCAGTCATGCTGCTCCTGCCATGCTTTGTTAGATTGGTTGGTTGGGCAGTGTCGCTCCCTTCTAGCCTACTCGGACACGTAGAGTCGGCTCGGCTGCTTCTTCCTTGGTTCTCCTCCAGCTCTCTTCTTTCAAACTCGTCTATTGGTAAGTAGTTTTTATTTGTTCTTGGGCTTTCTGTTGCTGGTTGGTGGCCTGTTTTTAATTGTGTTAAAAGAGGGTCTTCCTTTTCTTT
This sequence comes from Pseudonaja textilis, assembly GCF_049901715.1. NCBI lineage: Eukaryota > Metazoa > Chordata > Lepidosauria > Squamata > Elapidae > Pseudonaja > Pseudonaja textilis. Next base: position 235,381,188 of record NC_141990.1, read on the forward strand.
ATTATTAAAAGGTTCCGCCCCCTCTCTGGTTTTATTATTACTTATTGGCTGTTTTGTGTGAGTTTGCTCTATGTTTCGGGGTATGTCGGTGTTGCGTTTGAGGTATCAGGATCGTAGTTGGTCTATGTGTCTTTTCCAGGTTCTGCTGTCCGTAGTTTCTAATCGGTACGACCGGGGGCCTGTTATTTGTGTTATCGTGGCCAGTAACCACAATTACCTCCTGGCTTACCTCCAGTAAGATTTTTCGTGTATACCAGGTTGCCTGGTATAAATGTGAGGTACTTACTGGAGGAGTCTGGTGGCTTCTCGGGGTTGTAGGTTGGGTGTAGTCTGTCCAAATATGTGCGCAGTTTTCTGCCCATTAAAAGTTAAGCTGGGCTCTTGTTTGTTGATGTGCACAGTGTTATATGTTGAATTGTGAGCATTGTATTTATTTTGTCTTGCATGTTGCCCCCTTCAAGTTTTTCTAATGCTTCTTTCATGTATCGAATCATGTGTTCTGCCCGTCCGTTCACCGCCGGATGAGCTGGCGCTGTCAGGGCATGTTGTATGCCTTGTTTTGCAAGGAATTGTTCAAAAGCTAAAGCTGTGAACTGTGGGCCATTGTCTGAGACTAACACGTCTGGTAATCCATGAGTGGTGAAGAGTTTATTTAGTTGTTTAGTGACGGCTTCAGTCGTTGTTGAACTCATGATGCTGACCTCCAACCACTTCGAGTAGGCATCGACAATGATTAAAAATGTATATCCCTTTGTGGGTCCGGTGAAATCTATGTGGATCCTTGACCAGGGGCCTCTGGGTGTCTCCCAGTCAAGGACCGGTGATAAAGGGGGGGTAGGTCTGGACGACTGACATTTATTACATGTTCTTATCCAGGTTTCAATGTCTTTGTCTATTCCTGGCCACCAGACGTAGCTTCTGGCCAGGGACTTCATTTTTACCATGCCCGGGTGTCCGTCATGTAACATGTTCAGCACGTCTTCTTGTAATTTTCTTGGAACACCAATCCTATCCCCCCACAATATGCATCCTTTTCCAATTGACAGCTCAGTTTGCCGGGTTTTAAAAGGTTTGAAAGTCTCGTTTTTGTCATTTTCCGGCCAGCCCCTCCCCACCCAGTTCAGGAGTTGGGCCATTAGTGCATCTTTTGTGGTTTCCCTTGTGATATCCAATGCGGTGACAGGCAGGTTCGATATTGTTTCAATTTGCAGGGTGCGTGTGGTGGGAGCTGGGTCATCATCATGGTCTGGTAGGGGTGAGCGGCTCAATGCGTTGGCGTGGGGTATGGCTTTTCCTGGTCGATAGACGAGCTTGTAATTGTAGGCTGCAAGAAATTCTGACCATCTTGTCATCCTTGGAGACAGGATGTTGGGGGTGGCCCTGTCTCCTGCCAGGATTCCTAGTAGTGGTTTGTGGTCATTAATTAAGGAAAATGTCCTACCATAAAGGTATTCGTGAAAACATTTTACCCCCGAGATAGCGGCTAAGGCTTCTCTGTCCAGTTGGCTGTAGTTTCTTTCAGCTTTTGACAGTGTTTTGGAATAAAAGGCGATCGGTGCCTCTCTGCCATCAGGTAGTGTGTGGCTAAATATTGCGCCTACGCCGAATGGTGAAGCGTCACAGGTGACTGTCAGTGGTAGCGTGTCGCTGTATTGGATTAATATGGATTTGGATGTTATTAAGTCCTTAATTCTTTAGAATGCCGCTTCTTCTTGTTGGCCCCATTTCCAGATGGCTTTTTTATCAAGTAGTCTATGCAGTGGTTCCGCTATTGTTGCCTTCTGCAGCAAAAAGACATTATAAAAATTAATGAGTCCCAAGAATGCTTCCAAGTCTGTTTTGTTTTTGGGCTTGGGTGCTTCTTTTATCACTCGTATTTTTTTTTCAGTGGGGTGGATTCCTGCTTCATCAATAAGATATCCTAGGAACTCGACCTGATTTGTGGCAAGTTGGCATTTTTCTTTTTTGACCTTGAGACCTGCTTCTCTAAACTTTTGCAAGACTGCCCTTAGCCGGCCTTTTAGTTGTTTTTTATTTTCGGCGGATATCAATACATCATCAAAATAGGGAACCACCCCTTTTAGTCCTTGGAGGAGGCATTCCATCAGGCTTTGGAAAACGCTGAGGGCCACGCTGACACCAAATTGCAATCTGTTGCATTTAAAAGCCCCCCTATGTGTTACAATAGTTTGTGCCTCAACCGGCAATTGTTGATATGCCTGCATGAGATCGAGTTTTAGAAAAACTTTTCCTCCCCCCAACGAGTGCAAGAGGTGCTGGACTACTGGAACGGGGAATGCGCTCTGCTGTAATGCGTGGTTCAGGGTGGCCTTATAGTCACCACAGATGCGCACGGACCCATCTGGTTTCATGGGAGTCACAATCGGGGGTTTCCCATCTCGCATGGTCGATTGGCTCTAGCACCCCTTGTGCAATGAGTTTGTTCAGCTGCTCATCAATTTTTGGCTTTAACGCAAAGGGGATGTGCCTGGCTTTAAGCCGGATGGGAGCTATGTTCGGGTTTAGGCTAAATGAGATAGGGGTCCCACGGTACTTGCCTAGTGTCCTGTCGAATACGTCCTGGAACTCCTTCATCAGGCTTTCTTCCCAGTCTGTCTCGGTGACACTGTTGATTCCTGTCATTTCGATCCCCAAAGGCACGAACCATTCTAAACCAAGCAGGCTGGGGCAGTCTCAGTCAACGATGGTCAATGGAAAAATTTCAGTGTGTTTCTTGAATGTTACCTTGAAATGTCCCAATCCAACTCCCGGAATCTTGTTTCCTTGGTAGTCTTTTAACATCAGGCTTTGCTCTTCGAGTTCTTTTCGTCATATGTCTGGTATCAAGCTTTTTATTGTGTTCCATGATACCATTGACAGATATGAACCGGAGTCCACTTCCATTTTGCATGGCTCTCCCTCTATTTTGACATTTATTCGAACCTTCTTACCATCAGTTGCTCTGGCATTCCCAATGATAATTGTCTGATGTGTTTTTTCCTTCTCGTTGAGCCGCTGACTTCTATTTTCCTGGTTCCAGCGACTTCCGGTTTGCTTCTCCTTAGTTCTGGGGGTGTGTGCTGCCTTTTCTTTTCGGACTATAGCTCTTTTTGTTTCAGCAGACCCTTGCAATGTGCCCCCATTTTTCGCAGTGTCTGCAGATGGCGTCCAAAAAACGGCACTCAGAACGCGGGTGATTCCCTCCACATCCGGCACACTGAAATTCAGGTTTCCTCCCTCTTTTTTCTCACCGGTTCCATTCTGACTGGAGCCTATATACCTCTTCATCTTCTTCCTCAGAGTCGGTTGATGACTCGATGTCTTCATGGTGAGTGGTTGCGGTAGTGTGTTTCTGGGTGCCTTCCGCTTTCTTTTCTCTGCTCTGGCTTGGGATGTTGGCCGTATTCATTTGCTTCATTTTTGCTGCAGATTTTTTCGCTGCTTCAGCTGTGGTTGCCTCAGCAATGGCTTCAATTACGGTGATGTTGGGTCGATTTAGTAGTTTGCTCTGCAGGGTAGTGTCTCTCAATCCGAGGACCACGCGATCTCTCATGGCTTCATCCATGTTGAGGAATTTGCATGCTCCTCCAATGTCCGTTAGTGCTGCTATAAAGTCCCCAATACTCTCGCCTTCTTGTTGATCCCTTTTATAAAATTCGTGTCTTTGAATGAGGTTGGACACAACAGGCGCGTAATGGGCTCTCAGTATCCGGTTCAGGTCCGGCCATGCCATCTGTTTGACATCGTGTGGTTTCGCCAATGCTTTTGCCATTTTAAAAATGGTTGGTCCGCAATGCCTCAGGAATACGGCTCTCTTCCTCTGGTCAGTGATTCCTTGCAGTTCGTTGCTTTCCAGGAACATCAGGAACCTGTCAATATAGGATTCCCAGTCTTCTTCAGCTGGGTTGAATGGTGCGGGTGGTGAGTTGTTGCCGGCCATCTCGTTGATTTCTCAGCTTTCGTTGCCACGTGCTTACGGTCTTTGTTTCTTTGATCCCACCTTTGTCGCCAGTGTTCTTTCGCCAGAACAAAGTAGACTCGAGACCGGAGTTGAGTTCAGCTCTTTATTTAACTCTCAGTAACTTCAACTAAACTCGACCCGCGGCAGCCTCTTTTATCGTGGCGGCTCGCGGCTCGCAACCAATGGCATCATTTTAAACCTCCTGCCATTTAGGAGCCAATGATATTCCATTGTTAACCACCAATCGCTAGGCGGTAGTGATTGTCCAATCGGAATGTAGTATTACGAGTATGCAAATGTCTATATACAGCACACAGCACTGTCTCATTTGTCATCTTTCCTACTATCTTCTCCTATTGGTTTCTTATAATTTATCAATTGTTGTCTGTAACTTACGGTTAATGATTATAAGTAAGATTATGACCTATGACCTATTACTTGCTGTTTATATGTACACTGTGAGCTTATGCACCAGAGACAAATTCCTTGTATGTCCGATTTCATTTGGCAAAATAAAGTAGTCTGTTCTACTCTATTCTATTTTCTGTGTGTATTAATAATATATATAATATTAGAATAACATTCTATATTAAATATAAATATAAATTACGTGTGTGTGTGTGTGTGTGTGTGTGTGTAGAGACAGAGAGAGAGAGAGAGAGACAGACAGACAGACATCACAATCTCTGAAACAAATATAATGTTGTCCACTTCGCTTTCGTTAAAGCTATACCTGGAACTTGTATTTTTAGAATAGTTTATACATATATACATACATACATAAAAAACTATTCTAAAAATATGAGTATATTTTATATATGAATACACACACAGAGAGACACTAATTTTATATAAGCAATACCCCAATCAAGAAACTGCCAGAGGCATCAGTAAACAGCCCAACGAAAAAATCCCTAAGACTGGCCCTACCCACACAGATAGGCAAGACACCAGAATATAAGCTTGTCAACAAATAGCACTCATTACTAACACTGATGATGTAAACCTAGTCAGGGTAATGAAACATCTGCAAGAAAACTAGCAAGCTCAGAAAGCACCAAGGACCCCTCATTCACAAGTGGTGTACAAGTGAGCAGCCTGGAGGAAGGCCAATTCACCTAGAAAGAAAATCAACTGTGGGAGCAACTCATTTGTAAAAGGAGTTAGGCAGTTGATCGTCAAGGCTTTCTGAACCACAGTATTATAACAATAGCATGTTTTTGTAAAGCTTTTTCTTTAAGCAGATAAATTAGGCATTAGTTATCATTCTCTAAAACCAAAGTGCCAAAATGCAACAATGGTTTAGTTACAACTAGGAAGATGATATGCTCCTACTTCAATGTAAAATGAACCTAAAACAAAATAGTCATAGTGCCCCCGCTCTCCATATTTGTTCAGCAACAATAAAAAGACAGAACTTCCCAAATAAGTCCCAGCTTGCTGCCACAAGAAATCTAACACAGGCATCATTCCCAGTGGCAATAGGCTGGCACTTCCCCATTCAAGTTTAGTGTACAATTTGGGGCTCTGCCTGAACTACAGTTTCAGCTCAGTGAGCAGGTGGTAGCTGTGGCATAGTGCAGAGTTCCATCTCAGCCACTTGTTGCACCTTGCTAGATTGATGGGCCCCTAAGAAACTCACTCATACTCTGGTCTCCTCAAGATACTGCAATGCACTTTTACATAAGACTGCATCTGAAGTTATTGGTTGTCCAAATAATCTGGGCCTGGTTGTTTGAGGAGCTGTCTGTCTCCTATCGCATCTGCCTGACTGATTAGCATGAGTAGGGTTGGGATACTGCAGGTTCCTTCAATTAAGCAATGTCATCTATTAGGACATCAGAAGCACACCTTCCCTGTCACAGGCCTATGGAATGTGTATCCTCCGAGATCAAAATGGCCCCAGTCTGCTAGTGTTTTGAAGGGATCTGAAGACCTGGGTCTTCAACCAGGCCCTTGGGTAGAGTGATCGGGGCCTTCTTTTAGTTGTTCACTTTGCTTTCCACTGATTCTGCCCTCACTATCCTTTTTTTGCTTCTTGTTTTTATTGTTACATTTTTCATATTTTAAATCATTTCTAAACTGCTCAGACTGCCTGGGAATCAGGTAACATATACATTTAATTGCTCAGTCTGGATTTTAAACATTTTCCACTTAAAACATCCTATTCAATTCAGTCTTGGACCATATAAGATTTAAGGCTATTTAAGAGTTTGTTCTTCTAAACTTTTCACTCCAAATTTTCAACATTTTTCTGTTATTGTTTCTGTTATGTCCTGAGGACTCAAGGAGTTCTCACTCAGGTCCACTCACTTTGTGTGGGCGTTATTCCCCCATTCCCATTGGTCAGTTCTCCCCAGCAGCCAGCTATAAAAGCAGGCTGCGGGGTCCAACTGGCTGCTGATTGCTGCGAGCCAGTTCCAGGCTTGGCAAGCACGGTCAGCCCTTTATTTGTAAAATAAAGTACTGTTGCACTCATGCTCTGGTTCAGCCTCTCATTGCTCAAACTTAACACTGGCGACGAGGATGGGATGGCTACCAGAAGCACCTTGCAACCGCTGAGTCACTAGCCACCGATCTACAGCCCAGAGAGAGCGATCGGCTGGCAACAAGGGAAACGCTGATCCGCAGCCAGAGAGAGCGGTCAGCTAGCGAAACGAGCGATCAAAAGAGCAAACGCAGATCCGCAGCCAGAGAAAGCGGTCTGAGTCAAATAGTTAGAAGCGCCTGTAGCCGCTTGTTAGCCTCGCTACGGGGAAAGTGAAGCGCTGCGAGCCGCAGCCGCTCTGCATTTGGCGCGAAATTCAAACGGTGTCATTTGAATTTCGAGCCAGTAGGAATCACAGCACAGCGCTGTAGAGAGTCACTAACGCCCACTTTTTTGGCGCGAATCAAGACACCTCCAACGGCTAGCAGCCAACGTGGTAACCCAGAGAGAGAGAAAGAGAGGGTAGCAAAAACCTCTCCAGAGCTGATATCACTAGTACTCACGAGCGTTCGTAGTCCCAGAGAGATTTCTCCCGCAGGTAGCCCAGCCGTTCCAGCACCATGAGTTCCAATCCAGTATTCCCGGCGTTTAAACCAGACGAAGAGAAGTGGGAATCGTATAAGAACCGTTTCAATCATTACATCGATGCGGTCGGCCTGTCGGATGCGGGAGAGCATCGGAAAAAATCCTATTTCCTAATCTACTGCGGAGCCACCGTTTACGATACCGCTGCAGCACTCGTGGCGCCGAGAGAATTAAAAACGTTCCGTGGTCCGAGTTGCTGGAGGTCCTCACTAACCACTACGCTCCCAGGCCTTCACAAATCGCCAGGAGGTTCACGTTCCGAATGAGGAAGCAATCAAGTAAGGAGACCATCAACCAATATATGGCCGCCTCAGAACAGCAGCCCTGCACTGCGGGTTTGGAACATACCTGGAGGACATGCTCCTCGATCAATTGGTTTGTGGGGTCAAGGATCTCAACCTACAGAGGCGACTGCTAGCTAAAAAGACCTCAACCTCGGCATGGCGGTAGAGGAGGCCCTAGCAGCCGAGCTAGCAACGAACTCAGCCACCGAAATTCAGGGCCCAAGCACCAAGCTAACAGCGTTCCCAGTCCATTCCGAAGAGGTGGAAGCGGAGGAAGGCCACAACGATGAGAACGATGTCCATCGCCTCACCAATGACAGACGGTCGCAGGTAGGGGCCAAACAAGAATACACCGTCCACCCAAGCACATCACCCTGTGCCTAGCCTGTGGGGATCACATCAAAGGGCCACCTGCAAGTTTAAAGGAGCCGTTTGCAACAACTGCCATAAGAGGGGGCACATTGCGCAGAGTCTGCCAAGCCCCCAAAGCGCTGCACAAAGACCCCCGTCCTCGCACTCGGGACCACAGAGGCAAGTATTAAACTGTCGCACGCACCGCCTTGCCAGGCGTACTTGCCACTCTGTTAGTAAAATTTCTCTCTCGTTTCCCTAGAAGGTAAACCGTGCCACATGGAGGTTGACACAGGGTCAGCGCTCTCAATAATCTCGTGGAACACCCTCAAGAGACTCCACCCCAGCCTATCTACTACCCGGCTTCAGAGATGCCAGTTCGGTCTGAAGGACTACCAGGGAAGGCCATTCCCGTGATCGGCAGAGGCAAGTTCTTTGTCAGTTTTAGAGCTTTTAAAGGCCACCTACCTCTAGTGGTAGTTAACGGCAATCTACCCACCTTATTGGGGCTCGATTGGTTTCCCCACCTCGGCCTAGGGTTAACAGGAGTCCATGCTGTCTCAACCTCAGACACTGACTCCTTATTCGCTGACTACGCAGATGTGTTCAGCGAGGAGCTGGGGTGTTATAATGGAACCCCCATCTCGTTCACCATTGACCCCCAGGCAGTTCCAATCAGATTAAAACCACGTAGAGTTCCATTTGTTATTCGACCAAAACTAGACGCTGAATTGGATAAACTACTAAAACAAGGGGTCATTGAGCCAACAGATTTCGCCAAGTGGGAGACGCCCATTGTCACACCCCTCAAAAAAGATGGTAGCCTGAGAATTTGCTCGGACTACAAGACAACAATCAATAAATATTTACAAGTTAGCGCCTACCCCGTGCCCGTCATTCAGCACTTATTGCACACATTCGAACCGGGCAGTATTTTTGCTAAATTGGACATGTCTCAAGCATATCAACAGTTCCCTGTTGATAACCAAACAGCGGAACTTCAGACCATCGTCACTCACAGGGGTGCCTTCCGATGCAAGCGTCTCCAATTTGGCGTAAGTGTTGCCCCGGGTATTTTTCAATCCCTCATGGAGCGGATTTTACAGGGCCTCCCTGGTGTAGTACCCTACTTGACGACATCTTGGTCTCAGCCAGGGACAGACCCCAACTCTTCCAGAGAGTGCGAGCAGTGTTAGAGAGGTTCAGACAGCATGGCCCTCAAGTTAAAAAAGAAAAATGTGCCATTGCCACTAGACAGGTGGACTTTCTGGGTTATAAAATTGACGCCTCTGGCATTCACCCCCTGGAGTCCAAGGTCAGGGCGATCCACGAAGCTCCCACACCGACCTCCAAAACGGAGCTACAAGCTTTCTTGGGACTCCTAAACTTTTATGCATCCTTTTTGCCCCATAAAGCCTCAGTAGCCAACCCCTACACAGATTACTAGACAAAAAGTCACCGTGGCACTGGGGGCACAAAGAAGACCAGGCGTTTAACGCCGTCAAATCACTACTTACGTCAGAGGCAGTGCTCATCCAATTCACCCCAACCTTCCTTTAGTACTGGCAGCAGACGCATCCCCTTTTGGAATTGGGGCGGTCCTTAGTCACCGACTTGCCAATGGCGCCGAGGCCCCCATCGCCTTTTTCTCCAGGACGCTCTCGGCCACGGAGCGAAATTACAGCCAAATAGACAAGGAAGCCCTAGCAGCTGTTGCAGCCGTGAAAAAGTTTCACGAATTCCTTTTGGCCACTTCTTGAACTGGTCACCGACCATAAGCCCCTCCTGGGCCTACTGGCCGGCGACAAACAGACACCTCAAGTCCTCTCCCCTCGGATGACAAGGTGGACGCTTTTCCTAGCGGCCTACTCATACAAACTTATCCACCGCCCGGGCAAAACTCTATCCCACGCTGACGCACTCAGTCGCTGCCCCTTACCCGCTCCGGCTGAAGACCCAGCTCCTGTCAATGCCATTTTGAAATCACCCAGTTGGACCTGCCCATCACCGCCCTTGACATCGCCGCCAAAACCAAGGCAGACCAAACGCTCGCCCAGGTGCTCGACTGGGTGAGGAGGGGGTGGCCGGGAGGCAATGTTGATAACAAATTCGCACCCTTTAAGACTCGCATGCAGGAGCTGTCCAGTTTGCAGGGTTGCCTACTGTGGGGCACTCGGTGGTCATCCCGACCTCGCTGCGTACCCGAGTCCTGGAAGCGTTGCACGAGGGACACCCCGCATTGTGAGAATGAAGGCGTTGGCACGCAGCTACGTGTGGTGGCCGGGTCTAGACGAGGATATTGTCAATTGGGTAAGTTCCTGCAGCATTTGCCAGGAATCCCGTCCTGCTCCCCCATCGCCACCCCTACCAGATGGGAGAGCGCCAGCGCCCTTGGTCTAGAATCCATATCGATCTGGCCGGCCCGTGCATGGAAAGATGTTCCTAGTGGTCGTGGACGCTTATTCCAAGTGGATAGACGTGGCGCAGCTATCCACGACCACCACACTAGCAATCACCAACGTGTTAACGCGCCTGTTCGTTACCCATGGACTACCCGACTCCTTGGTCTCCGATAATGGCCCACAGTTCGCATCAGTAGAATTCAGCCGTTTTGCAGCCAACCTAGGCATTCGCCACATTTTCACAGCCCCATTTCACCCTGCGAGTAATGGGTTGGCTGAAAGGGCCGTCAGGACCACCAAAGAGGCCCTCGCTAGGTTTGGCAGAGATGACTGGCACCACAAACTCTCACGGTTCCTGATGAGCCAGCACTCAACCCCCTGTGCAGTCACCAATAAGTCCCCAGCGGAACTTCTGATGGGCCGGCGCCTGAGGACTGTATTAGATAGACTGCACCCACAATACTGCCCTGACTCTCCCTCGCTTCCACTTCGGGGTTAGACATTTTATGTTACAGGAGCCGATATTCGCAAGGAATTTCGCTGGGGACCCACTTTGGATTCCGGGCGAGGTCATCGCCGTCACCGGGCCGAGATCATATAGAGTCAGGCTGGAGGACGGTCGCGTCTGGAGGAGACACATAGACCAACTCAGAAGGCGCCTCAGCAACCTCGCAAACAAGAATCCAGAGTCTCCAGTCGAAGGGGAACCGTTCCATCCGCCACCCAGCCACACCGCACCCAGTGACCAGTCTGCGCCAGCGGTCGTTCCGGTCAGCCCAAACTCGGACAACAGCGCCCAGAGAGTTGATCAACCGGATCCAACCCACGAGAGTTTGACTCCAGAAACCAACCCGGTGGTTTCCGAGGATGCCCAGTCCAGAGAGAGTGTTGGCGACACTATGCCAGCTCAACCGTCACAGACTGATACCGAACAGTCAGACAATGTTCCCGAGTTGCGCCGCTCCGGCGCCAACACAAACCCCCATCTACCTCAAGGACTATGCGTGTTCGCATCTGGGGGAAAGGGGTGTTATGTCCTGAGGACTCAAGGAGTTCTCACTCAGGTCCACTCACTTTGTGTGGGCGTTATTCCCCCATTCCCATTGGTCAGTTCTCCCCAGCAGCCAGCTATAAAAGCAGGCTGCGGGGTCCAACTGGCTGCTGATTGCTGCGAGCCAGTTCCAGGCTTGGCAAGCACGGTCAGCCCTTTATTTGTAAAATAAAGTACTGTTGCACTCATGCTCTGGTTCAGCCTCTCATTGCTCAAACTTAACAGTTTCCATCTTCCTTAATAGACATTCTCAGTTGTTTATAGATCCACTTCAGTCTTGGATGGAAGTTTATCTCATACACCATTTCACTGTGAAGAAAACTGCTTAAAATCAGCTTTCTCCTTTGTGAGTTATTGCATCTCATTTCCCAGGTCATATCACATACAAAATACACATCTGTTCTGTTCACTAACAGCTTTACAATGCATTTTGTTGGTGCCTGTGTTAGACAGGGAAAGCCAGATCATGGAACTGGAAAGATGTGGGTGATCAGTTTGACATGCATGCAAACATTTTGAGAGAATTATTATTTTGAAGCCTAAACAAAGCTCAGTTTCTTGCAAGAACTGAATTCTATGAGCTATAATATATCAGGAAAAAAAACTGGCTAGTATTCTCCAGACCAGAGTAATGTTGATAGATTACCACTTAGAGATTATTAGACAGTTTCAGTATGTCCTGCTCATCTTTTCATTTTGTGCTCCAGAAGTTAATGACAAGTAATTATTATTTCAGGACCTTTTGTTTTTCATATTTAGAATTTCATATTTCATAAGTGATTTCATAGCTGCATCAAAGTTCTGCATTTCATAGAAATCATTTCCCATTTTCCCCATGTTTTGTGCAAAACACAAGATAGTTGCATTTTCAAAGAGAAGAAATATCAAGGTAGTTTTATCACATATTTTTGTTGTCCTTATATTTTTAACTGTTTTAATTGAATTTTAATTGGTTTGTTTTATAATTGTTTTGATGGTTTATTGTTTATTATTTAACCAAATGTCCATCCTGAGTCATATATGCAGGATGGACAGCTATATAAATTTTAAAAATAAATAGCAATTCATCCCATGTTTGTAGAAACCATTCCTGGGGATTCCTGAATTTTGATCTCAGATTTCAGATCTACATAGGAATACTGAAGATATCCAGCACTACTGAATGCCTAAGTAGAATCCTTTTGCCATTCTATCCATTATAGCACCACAAGTTTCACGTTTTCTTTCTTCTTGCTTCTCTATTCATTTCTAAATATTTCTCTCTCTTGTCTCTCTCTCTTTCATCTCTCTCTCTCTCATCTCTCTCTCTCTCTCTCTCTCTCTCTCTCATCTCTTTCTCTCTCTCTCATCTCTCATTCCCCCAACTGACTTTACTAGTCTCTGTCCATTTATTTCTATTTCTTCACTAAGTAGAAATAGTGAAGGAGAACAAGAAAGAGAATCCTTCATGAATGAAGAATCCTCATCATTGTTTCTTCTTCTCATACATCTTTGAGTCAAGGAGAACATTAGGTGAGCTCTCTGCTGCAGACCCTGCTTTGTCTTTCTCCTGTCCTTCTCTGAAAGGGAGGGAGAAAATAGTAAACTTGGTGACCCTTAGGGATCAATGGCAAGCTTGATTTGAATGACACAACCAATCCTACAACGTATTGGCCTTGATCTATTGTCTGTCTTCCAGACTCTCTGTGAACCCAAGATTTGCTTAGCAACCAGCAAATAGAGAACAGAAGGAGCGATCTTGCTTCTACCAGCAGGATGGCATAATTAGATAAACTATGTGTAATGATGTGGGTCATGGTGCTTTGCATTGGATATGTGACTGAGTAGTTGCTCACAATATTGACCAGAACAACTGTCCCAAATATGTAATATGAAGCATAAGAGCCTATATTTAAAATGGGTGATATGTTAATCCACCCTGACAGTTTTGTTCTGAAGGATTGTTGTATGTATATGCACACTCACATATATACAGATCTTACAGATTAACAGAGTTGGAAGGGACCTTGAAGGTCATCTAGTCCAACCCCCTGCCCAAGCAGGAGACCCTACACCATCTCTGACAAATGGCAGTCCGGTATCTTCTTGAAATGTTCTGAACTTCATCTTTTGAAGGATTCACATAGAGACTATATGAACATTTCATAACTGGAGTTATCCTTGTTAAATGGCATTTTCCTCTCTACCACTTCCTTACGTTTCAACTTCCATATTAAGCTGGAGGATGGGAGGTACAGTGATACAGGAAATTTACAGTTTAGAATGGCCTTCAGAGATGAGAAAGAAGCAGAAGGTTCCAAAAAGGAACCTTTTATGCTAGTGCTGAAATGAACATTTAAAGTTTGGATATTTTTCCCCCAGATTTATCTATGAAATTTGAATTTGAGAAATTGCATTACTAAAAATTGCATAGCAGAAAATACTTCAGCAACAGAATGGCCAGTGCCTGGAACCCACTACCTGACCCTGTTGTTACATCCTCAAATCCCCCAAACTTTAACCTTAAACTGTCTACCGTGGACCTCCCTCCATTCCTAAGAGGTCTGTAAGGGGGCCTGCATAAGCGCACCAGCAGGCCTACCCTCCCTGTCCTACCATTTATTCGTACTCATTTATTATGTATATATTTACACCTGTTTATAGTTATATGTTTACATGTTATGTTCACACTTATACTTGTTTTCTCATATATTCTTGACAAACTAAAGAAAAAAAAGAAGAGAAGACAAGAGAAGAAAAGAAAAGAAAAGAAAAGAAAAGAAAAGAAAAGAAAAGAAAAGAAAAGAAAAGAAAATGTCTATGGAGATTCTCAGCCATGTCCCAAAGGTGCTTTTTCAAGAGGCAACTGGACTTCCTGGTTTTTCTTTGAAGATGTTTCACTTCTCATCCAAGAAGCTTCTTCAGCTTTTGATCTCAACTTTTATGTGGAATTTCTTGATAGCTTGAACTTCTCTTTCAAATGAAAAATCTTCTAAATCATCTGTTTATAATATTTCATATTTTTATAAATACATTAACAAACACATTGATTTATAGTAAATCTTTATGTATCAATTTTGGAACACTACCATTAGTTCAGCAGAATTCCACAGCAATCATCAAACCAGAATTCAGCTGACAGGATTGCTTTAGCCATCGAACCTCAAGCATTCTCTCAGCCCTTGATGGCTCCTTCTGATATACTCTCCTTCCTTTTGTTGCTGTGCAATTATGGTGGATCATCTCTTATGCTGGCTTGTAGGAGTTGTAGTCTAACCTATCCAAAAGGCAGAGGTTAGGGAATATGTATACAGTTACAAGCATGGTGTACTATCAGGTAATGTATGAGAATGAAAGAGAAAAGATTAACATTCGGTTTATCCCCCATGATCTTACTCTGAATGTCATCTATATTTGAGAGTTCCTGCAGGGGCTGAAAGCCATGTCAAGGATTTGTGTCCTCTTAAATACCAGAAGGGGAGGCTGCACAGGGCAGCTTCTCCGACTATGCTTTGAAATGACACGTTTAAAAAAAAGAAGAAGAAATATCATTGTGTCACCCACAATAAGCTTGAGGGTATTTCACCCCTTTGAAAAGCTAATTGAAAGATACAGCTCCCTCCTACAGGGAGCACCACATAGTTATGGGGCCCAAGGAAAGGTGCAACTATTCCCCTGAACTTGTTCTTCCTGAGTCAGCCACAACCTATTTTTATTCAGATTTTTATTCCATCCTATTTTTATTCCATCTATTGTTCTTGGAACAAGACCTCAGTCCCAGCAAATAGCTTCATGCTTTTATTCTTATTGGAACAGAAGCCTGATCACTATGGGATGCTTTTGACATTTTAAAACTTAAATCTTCAAAAAGGCCAATAACAAAGAGAGAACAGCCTTTTCCCCATAGCAGCCTTTGTTCAATAATCATCAGGGAATCTTCCCTTCGAGTTGGTTCTGCTAACTAAATTTAGGCTGGTAGTAATCATAAAAAGGCTTTACTTAGGGCAGAGACCCCCAAACTTGGCAAGTAAGACTTGTGGACTCCAAGTCCCAGAATTCCTAGCTGGCTGAGGAATTCTGGGAGTTGAAGTCCACAAGTCTTAAAGTTGCCATGTTTGGGGATCTCTGACTTAGGGCTTCTCTCCAACTCATCAGCAATGACAGACAGGAAGACCACAGGGCCAAAAGCAAATGGAAAGCTGCTGACCTCACAGGGCCTCTTTTTCCATTCTTTCAAAACAAGGCCAGAAAGGGCAGGATATTTTCTGGCGCTATTATAAGAATGTGGAGAAGAAAAGCAGGCTCTTCCTATTCTCTGCTGCCTGCCTCCCTTCCCCCACCAGCCCACATCCCTTATCATCTCCTGACCTTCCCTGTGCAATTATTAGCAAGAGTAAGAGCACTGAGATTTTTATACCACTTTACAGCCCTCTCTAAGTGGTTTGCAGAGTCAGCCTATTGCTCCCAACAGTCTGGATCTTAATTTTACCAACCTCAGAAAGATGGAAAGTTGAGTCAACCTTGAGCCTGGTGAGATTTGAACTGCCAAGTTGCAGGCAGCTGGCAGGCAGCAAATGTAGCCTGTAGTACGGCATTCTAACCACTGCACCACCATGACTATGGTGCTCTAGAGAACACCTCTGCCAACCACAGTGATAACTGTTTGCATTTGTATTGGCTTTTATGTTTGCATTATGTTTCCTGGTGTCATTTTTTAAAAACTCACCCTAAGTCAGGATGGGATTCTACCAGTTCTGTCCACTTCAGTAGAACCAGTTGCAGCAAACATACATAGAACCCGCTCTCCTGGGATCTTACCTGATCTTTATTTCCTGCGTTTTCAACCACAGCTGCTTTGCATGACACAGCTGCAGTTGAAAAAGCAGGATAAAAGGGCTTTTTCAACTGCTGCACCCTTGCACGCAGCGCTGCTCAGCTGTCCAGGCAGCTCAGCAGGTTATAAATTGTACCGGCAAGACACGCGCAACACAGAGCAACAGAACTGGTAGTTGTACCAGTTGGATCCCATCCCTGCCCTAAGTAAACATAAGGAAAAAACTAACACAGAGTTCCTCAACCCTTTTGGCTTTGCAGACTGGCAGTGGTGTGTGTGCGAGAGAGGAGATGGTTCTGCATGAGTGATGGGCAAACACAAATGCATGCACACAGTTCCATTTGTGCAAGCAGTGGGCAAACGCACCTGCCTCTCATGCAAACAGAGCACATATGCTCACCTGCTGTTTCCACAGCCTAGTTCCAAATGGCTCATGGTCCAGTAGTGGGCCATAGCCTGGCAGGTTGGGGACCCCTGAACTAACAACCAACTAACTACATTATTTAGCATCTGCATAGCCTCTTCTGAATCTGACAGAGGTTTAATGTTTTCAGCTAACCTCTCAAGGATTGAGCCAATGTATTTATTACAAGATAGGGAAAAGATAGGAACTGTTCAACTACATGCACCCTTTCTGCAGTAGTGGGATGCTACCGGTGTAACAACTGGTTCGCTAATTGCGTGCTTCACACATGTGTGCACCAGATGCCCGCTGCGTGCATGTGTACACCTTTCAAAATTACTTACCTTCAATGTTAGTTCAAGGAAGTAGTACAGCTGAGGCGTGGCAATCCCTGTGCTGCACAAATCAGTTGAGCGGATATAGGTGAGTACAATGCAGGGGCAGGTGGGCAGGCCACATAGCGAACCAGTTCAGAGCCAGCTGATCACTGGAACTAGGGGTTCACCCAAACCAGTCCAAACCAAAAAAAACCAATTTTTTTCACTACCAGTTCTGTGGTGTGGTTTGGTGGGCGTGGCAAGGGAAGGATACTGTAAAATCTCCAGTCAGAGGTAGCATTTGCCGGTTCTCTGAACCACTCAAAATTTCCACTACCGGTTCTCCAGAACTGGTCAGAACCTGCTGAATACCACCTTTGAATCCCACCCCTGCCTTTCTGGTAGCTAGAAATGGGGGTGGGATTCAAAAATTTTAACAACCGGTTCTGTGAGCGTGGCTTGGTAGTCATTCTTGGCAGAATCTGAGAGTTCTGGGTTTTCCCTTCCCCAAGAGAAAGTCAAAGACCCATCCCCTACATTCATCAATCCATTACATGACCCAATCAAACAGCATCCTAACCAGAGTCATTCCTGCAGACACTCCTCTCCAGATACAACCCTGTTTAGCTTTTTAAAATTAACCAAGGCTGGCTAAGTACCTCCACCTACCTAGACAATAAATCTAAATCTCCATATATTTTGTCTGGGGGATGTCCCCACCACTATCATCACCTCCTTTTGGGTGTTCCAGCTTCCCATTATGCCTTTCAGTTAGCACAGGGAACCAAATCACTAGAACTATTCTTTTAAATTATTTTTGTAAACTCTCAACATCTGACTTTAAGGGTTTTAAAATATTCCAATTGAAGACAGCAATTATTACACAACACTCTATTAAGTAACAGAATATCCCATTTCCTTCAGCATCTGAACTCACAATCATACTTAGCAATTTTGCTAGATCATGCTCAAGTGCTCACAAAATGAACTGAGGACATTCCTAGGTCAAGTTTGGTATGGTGAACTGTAGCAACACACAATCAGGGAACAAATCTGGGGACTACCTCTAAATATAGCCTCACAGAGATTTTGCCTGAAGAGTCCGGCCCCACACAAAGTTATGCTAGATCAAGAGATGGGGATAAGTTTAGCCTGAAACAAAAAGGATTGGTTTGTTGTACTTCAAGGCAAAGGCGGAGAGATGGGTGTGGTGGCTCATTTATTGTACTGCCTCAGAAACAGATACAAAGCTGAAGAATGTGACATTATTCAAAGGCATTTTCTTGTGCCACAAAAAAAGTATAGCATTGACTGAGAAGAAATCTGTGGCCAATATAAAAAAAAGCCCCATAAATATGATCAGGAAACGACCTAATATTTGCATTTTTATTGCATGCAAGAGACAAAATGTAAAAGAACAGGGTTGATATGTAAGTCAGCATTTTTTTAATGTGTTCTTGGGTAATGACTTAAAATTTGCTTGACAAAAGCAAGCCTATGAGTTTCCAGAGAGGCTATATCAGAAATAGCTCATGTTTCTTCAGAACTAAGACAACAGTCAGATCTGTGCAGAGATCTGGCAAAAGGCAAAATGTGCTTTGGCGCGTACAAGGCATGAACACAACATCCTCAGCATTGTCTTAAAGCAGCTGCATCTTTTCCTGGCTAGAAAAAGCTGATATCACACAGCTGATACCGTAGATGATCCTAGAAAAAGAAACATCTGACAGGTACTATACACATGCCCACTTGTGATATCAATCATATTCTGCCTTTCAAACTAGATTCCTGCACATCCACACACAATATCTTTCCATGAACTACAACCTTTCCCCAAAAAATACATCAGATAATTTTAAATGGACACTCACTAAGTCAAATTATGCATTAAGTCACACTTGTAGCATGTCACATTTCTATGCCTTTTTATTGTTTCCAGGGTAAGAATAGGGGAGTCTGATTCAATTACAGGTGAACATTTCAATTTATTTTTCTACCAGCTGCTTTCATTTCCAATTTCCTCTCAAATGTGAGATTTAAAGTAACTTCCAACAACATGTGAAATGCAACACACAGTTAGATTCCCTTTTTCATATACACACCAGCCAACATCTGGATGAGAAACATCTACATTGAAAATAATTGAAGACAAATGTAGACAAATGTGGAATCAGGAAACAGGTGGAAGTAAGGCTACTTATTCAGATAGGTCATACTTACTATAGGGAAGGAATATTATATGGTACAGTCACACCCTTAAAGTGAAATACCCCTGAAGTTGAGTTTGACTCTCAATTATTAATCGATACATCTCGGTAGCTATCTTGGAAGAACTCGGGAAGTGGTTTGCTATCAGCCAAAGTGTTATTCCAAATTCCTAATTAGCCTACACTACTAGGAGTTCCTATTATTCTCCCATCTAAAAGCTAACCAAGTCCAACCTTGCTTAGCTTTGAGATCAACCAATTGTTGGTAAAATGGACCAATGGGACTTCTACTTTTAGTTTAAGCAGAAAAAAACTGTTTCCATGGCAATTGAGAATGCATTCCCTACCCAAGCACTATCTTTGACGGCTTCCTATCTTCCTCAGAGGTGTGTGGGTTTTTTTTACTTTCTTCATCCTTTGCGTTTTAGACTCCTTTTTATTCTTCTCTTTCTCATTTATATTTCTCTGGTTAGAAAAAAAAATCCAAGGGACAATAGGTGTTTATGAACATACATGTATGCATGTAGATGAAGGGGAAAGTTATGAGGAAGAAGCCAACAATCAACTATGACCTGTGAGCTGTGTGTTGTTAGTGTGAAGTTTATGTTCCTGATGCAGAAAAGCTGTTTTCCCATTTGTAACATGATGATTTGCTAATAGCGTTAATTTTTTCTTCTTGCAATTGCATTCATCAGGAGCAAGTTTGGACATATGCCCCTTTACGGGCATCTGAGCTGGCATGAGACTGAATCCACACCTTGTCCTCTGGAGAAAACAAAAACAAAACCTCCCGCACAGATATGCTAATATCAGATCCCACCCATATTGCCTTATGAGATTTCAGGTTTGATTCTTTCCCAGATGTCCTTGTAATGACCTTATTCCCATCATGTTTCTAGCATTGTATAAGCACATAGAAGTGAATGGTGATACTATTACTAACATATGTTCTTTGCAATATAATTGTCTGGCTTTAAAGAAATACGTCACTGTAAAATTCCTGGAAAAGGCCACATTTTATTACTTTTTAACTCTCAAAGTCCAAATTAAAAGAGAGCAGGATACAATGGAATATTTAATACATTCTGGTGTGTGTTGTATGGTTTGACTTTGGGGCAGGGGTGGGATTCTACCAGTTCTGTCCACCTCTGTAGAACCTGTTGCTCTGAAGAGCAGCAGACATAGAACCGGTTCTATGTCTGCTGCTGTTTTAGCCCACCTGCCTGCCCGGGCTCTTACCTGACCCTTATTTCCTGCTTTTTCAACCTCAGTTGCTTTGCGCGGCACAGCTGTGGCTGAAAAAGCGGGAAAAAAGTGCTTTTTCGTCCACTGCGGACCCATGCATAGCGCTGCTCAGCTGTCCAGGCAGCAAGCTGATGACAATATACACACGTATATATAACTCTATAGATGTGATCACAACCATGCAGAATGGAAGGGAATAGAGCTTTGAATATACACATCTTTTAATCCATCTCAAGATGTTAGCTCTTCAAGCAATAGCACATAGACTTATACATCACTTCATAGTGCTTTACAACCCTCTCTAAGTGGTTTACAGTATCAGCATATTGCCCCAACAATGTGGTCCTTCACTTTACTGATTTTAGAAGGATGGACAGCTGAGTCAATCTTGAGTCGGTGAGAATCAAACTGCTGGGCAGTCGGGTGAATTGGCCTGCAATACTGCATTCTAACCACTGTGCCACCATGGCTCAGTAGCTGTCTTACACTGCTGTCTTATGTTCAGCTTGTTGTCAATGACCAAACACAAGTTCTTCTCTGATGTATTGCTTTCAAGACTCAGTTCCAACTGCCTCATCCTGATTGATTGATTGATTGATTGACTGATTGGCTGATTGGCTGATTTCCAGGCCAATGGTGGCCCATTCACACTCACAGAAGCAATGATAATTCCTCAAATCTAAAAGGAACAATGCTTGTAGCTTTAAATGTTTGTTCCAAAGTAAAAGCATGTGATATCAATAATCCATTTCTCTTCCTTCAGCCTAATAATATAGTATCTCAGCTTGCCCAGCAATGTCTAGGTTGAGAAGGTAAGCGAGACTAGACCTGTTTAACACTTGGATAGGAGACTGCAAGGAAATATTATGATTGTAAGCTAGACTATAGTGCAAAAAACTTATCAGAAGAAGACAATAACAAACTACTTCCACATTGTTGCCTAGAAAATGACAAGAATGTGTTTGTGAAGTCTGCAGAGTCCATGCTCTGTTTAAAGGAGACAGCAATACGATAACCTCTCATCAGTAGGGAAGTCCATTACCCCTTGTTTTTCTATACTGTGTGTAAATCTGTAGCTTTATAAATTAAAGCCCAAACTGATTAATAGCAAAGATGTTTTTCTGTAGACTATGCTAACAAGTGAAAATTGGAGATGAAATGCATCACTAAGACAATTTACCTTTAACAGTGACAAAACAAGTATTTATGCATTGAGCAAATAATGCTAACTAAGAAAACCTGCTACTGCGGTTCACACAACCCTGACCCCACAATCTTTAAATCTTTTCTTTCTTTTTTAATGGTCTTTCCCCCAATCTTTTGGAGAGATTAATGGTGCACCCATTGGATGTGTGTTGTTGGTTTTGGCTGTAATATGGATTTCTCTCCCATATATGATTTTTTAAATGTTTTACTGGTGTTATTTTCAGGTATTTTGCTAATTGAAATTATACACAGCTCAATCCAATCTGAACTGGGCAAGCTTTATAAAAACAAACTTTCAAATAAATAAATATCAATAAACCTTAGAAGAATTTAGTTGATTGGGGTGCAGACAAATGTACTTTTTTTTTTTTTGCTGTATGAGCCCACAGGGCATGGCAATATGATCTTCAGACTCAAAGCAAAACCCACAGATGCTTACTCTGCACTGTTTTAGGTAACATTTCACCATCTTTCATAACATACTGATCTAAAGAGCTTGTTGCTATGTGTTTTTCCTTAAGACTTCAAAGGTATTAAGTTGCACCCCACACCTTCTGCCTGGCAGTAGTGTGCAAAAGGAGCTGGTCTCTTTCCAAGTTCCTCATTCTTTCCAAGTTCTCAAATCATCCACCTGCCCTTCAGTGACTGTGTTTCTGTCTATCAGTAAAAAAAAAAATCAAGATCAATTAAAACAAACCCCTCGATCTGAAGATAATGCCAAAGAATCAGGATTAGAGATATAATTCTGCCAGTTAAAAATGTCACTGTTGAACTGTTCTTTTGAAAAATGGTGAAATGGCATGCAACTTTTTAAAATTCAGAGGACTGGATCACAAAACATTATGCTGTGCAAATAACGTCAGTTCACATATTGGTACAAGATCTGAATTAGATCAAATCTTGTCAAAATGTGGGTTGTCACTCCTTATTAAAAAGAAGCTACGTTTCTCCTAAATATATAGTAGCTGTAATTTTTTAAAATTTGCAGTAAGTAATAAGATACTCTCTGCTTTTTCATTTGCTTGGTTATCCCTGTTCAAAGAGCTTAATCTACTATGGCAGTGATGGCTAACGTTTTCTGGACCGAGTGCCCAAAGCATGTGTGCATGCCCAACCCCCAAAATGCAATGTGCGTCCCTCTGCATGCTCCCCACCCCTGCATATGCATGCATGACCCCTGCATGCACCTCCTGCACATGAGCTTGTGACCTCCCACATGCGCGCGTGACCCTCCCCTGTGCACCTGGGTGGCAGACACCCAAAAGGCCAGGTACCCAGCAGGAGGTGCATGCACATGCACATCGGAACTCAACTGGCGTGATGGCTCGCATGCCATCATAAAGGGTGCTGCGTGCCACCTCTAGCATGCATGCCATAGGTTTACCATCACGGCACTATGGACTTTATCACTTGCTTCATTTGCAGTTGTACTTTAAAGACAACTTTAGAACTCATTAGATGAAGGATGCTCATAAGAGACTGTTACCAGAATGGTTCCTCCCCGCACTTTAGAGTGCAGGTTATCCATGAGAGCCTGGAGTCGATGTCTCTTAGGAATGGGAAGAACCCCAGATTTCAAGATGGAGTCTATATAGACTGCTCAGGCTCTTGTGGGTAACATCTATGGTTATCTTGTTCAGTCTGAACTGGTCTACATCTTGTAGTTAAATCAATCCTAAAACTAATGAAATGCATTAGATGACATGCAACTAGGGGTGGGATTCTACCGGTTCTGTCCACTTCTGCATGAAAAAGCAGGAAAAAAGTGCTTTTTCAACGGCTGCACACCAGCGCGCAGCGCTGCTCAGCTGTCTAGGCAGCTAGATGATGATGAAATACACATGCGTGCAAAATGTAAAGTCACCGAACCGGTAGTTACACCGGTCGGATCCCACCCCTCCATGCAACTATGTGCAACATTAGATGATATGCAACTATAAACTATGAGATATAGTTTAAAGCTTCATATTTCTTCTAGCTATCTGCTGGAGCATCATGCTCCAGTAGATATAGAGAAGAATTATATAGCTTTAAACTATATTGCATATCTATCTATCTATCTATCTATTTATCTATCTATCTATCTATCTATCTATCCATCCATCATCTATTTTATTTAGTTGCCCATATCAGTCAATGACTCTGTGTGGCTTACATTTCAAAAAATAAATCAGCATTAAAAATTCTAAAATATTTTAAAACGATAAATACATCCAGATTAAATATAGGAGCAAGATACTTGGCCAGTTAGCAATACAGCCAGGAAACAGTGCGTTTGACACATTTAACGCCCTAGGCTCAGGAACATAGCCAAGTTTTTAGGAACTTACAGAAGGCTAACAAGGTTTTGGCCATTCTGATTTCTGAAGAGAGAATGTTCCACAGAGTCGGGGCTGCTGCAGAAAAAAACTCAACTTCTGGTGCCCACCAGGTGATACTCTTTGGCTGACAGGATCTGCAGCATGTCCATTCTATCTCGTTAAGACTCTTAGAAAAAAGGCAACCCACATGTACCCCAGTCCAGTTCTCAGCAAATGTGATTCAAGTTCTGTGATCAAGGTTCATTATCCCTTGAAAGAGATTTGTACTCCTTCTCATGTAACAATTCTCCCAGATAAACCATCCAAAGCTGACACCAGTCTTGCTGTATACACTATACACTCTGCTCCATACTGGAAAATTTACTGTGCTGTGCATTTTTCTTCCCTGGGAAATGGAACCTTGGAAAGCAATTCAGTTAGACAAATGGCTACATTATCTGCTCCAGGCCCTTAAAAGGGGATCCTAGCAACAATAATCTTGTCCCCTTAGCTCACAAATTCTTACTGATTCTGAGACAGATCCAAGATAAAAGAATATTCTACCCTTGTAGCTTTCATGAGCTCAGGGACCCCTTCAGAACCTCCTAAAGTTTGCCTCTTCTATTTCCAGGAAGAACAATGCAGATCTGGAATAGGATTTTCACCCTATTTATTGGTCAAAGAAGGAACAACTAGAATCTAGTTGCTATAGTCCTGGCCTGCACATCTGAAGGAAAGCTCCTCTGGCTTTATCCATTAACAAGTGACTAACAACTATCAATCGCAAATTGCCTGGAGGGTCAGTTGATCAAAAGACAAGATATGCATCTCCAAACATAATTGCTGTGTGTAGCAGAAGAAGAGTGGGTGTTTATCTATGTTGATTGGTCAATGAATCCACATACTCATGCATTACTTGTTAACACTCAAAGTCCAAATTAAAGAAGACCGGCGTGCAATGGAATATTTAATACATTCTGGTGCATATTGCGTGATAAAGAGACGTATATCCAGACTTGCTCCTGATGAAGAGAATCAGTTTGGTCTAGTGGTTAAGGCACCAGACTAGAAAGCAGCAGATGGTGAGTTCAAGTCCTGCCTTAGCCATGAAAGCCAGCTAAGTGAGTTTGGACCAGTCACTCTCTCTCAGCCCAACCAACCTCACAGGGCTGTTATTGTGAGGAAAATAGGAAGAGGAAGGTATGTTCACCAGCTTGAGTTATTTGTAAAAATAATAAAAGTGGGAAATAAAGAAAAATTAAAAATATCAATACATTTAGGTGTTGGACGAAGTCTATATGCATGCTTTAATTATGGCCTGCTCTGGCATATAAAGTTTGCCTAGCCCTATTGTGGAGTTTTAAAAGTTCATAATTTAACTTTGGTTCCCCCAAAATAAAGAGGCAGCAAATAGAAATGGCACAAAATAGTTGTAATAAGAAATGTCTCGTTACTATAAGCATGCTTGCAGCTTTGTTCTGCACGAGTTTCTAGGTTGGACATATAATATATCACACTGATCTAGAGTAACCAAAGGCTGTTAATTGGACAAATAATAGGAGAGAAACTAAAGTACATTCAAATGCATAATTAATAGGACAGAATATACTTCAGGGCAATTAGAAGTAAGAAAGAGATGTGAATGTAATATACACTGCAGTTACACTGCAGTTGCCAGAATATTCTGTTTCTCTTACATTTGAATGAATGGGAAGGTGGCTTCTTGGACACAACGGCTTTTCTTCATCAAACTGTGAAGAACTCTTATAAAAATAGCTACATTTTTCCCCTGCCTTCACCTCTTTTCTATTACGTGGCATTAAACATAACAATGTCATAACTTTGTCCAAAGTGAGGCTGGAGAATTAGGAGGCTGTGTGTGGCACATTGAAATTAGAGGAAAGTCTGGAAGCCTTTTAATTGTATGTTATATTCTTTTTTTAAAAAAAGAATATTACCTTATAAGTATAGGGCATATTCCTGATCTAAAACATAAGTAAATAAAAATTTGCATACTAGTTACAGAAAACATTTGTGCTATGTTTCAAAATGACTATGCTGTTTATTGAGTAGTATCATAAAACTTTGTAAATTGAGAATTTATTACACTGTAAAGTCAATGATCACCCAAGAGATCACCCAAATATGCTAAATGTGGGGGATTGTGCAGGAATATAAGAAAAGCCATACTTAGAGAAAGTTCAGAAGAGGCTTCTTAGATGATGGAACATTAAATCTGTGAGGAAAAAGTTAAGCAGTTCAGTTATGGAGAATAGGGAGAGGAGAAAGAAATGAAGGGAAGGGAAGGGAAGGGAAGGGAGGAGAGGGGATGTGATCTACTGCTAGGATTCAAAGTTGTCACACAGAAAAGAGAATGGACTTATTACCATACCTATTACCCCAAAGTGCAGGACTAGAAACAATAAGTTAAACTGTAGTTTAAATAGACTCCAGTAAAATATTAGGAGAATTTCCTGATGCAAAAAGCTGTATCCAGTAAAATAAGTTGCCTCATGATGTGGTATTTTCCCTTCAGTTGAGGTAGGTATTCAGGACAAAGAGGCTAAACGGCTAACTGTCCAAAATACTTTAGCAGTTCTTGCACTGAATACTGTTTCATAAGCATGTCTTCTGAAATCTCTTTTAACATTATGATTCTATAAAAAGATCACATTTTCTTATTGTCTTTCAACATAGCCTACATAGCTATACAGTTACACTGAATCAAAACTGTGTTTCATCTGACACAATACTCTTTCCTCGAGGTGAGAATCAGAATATGATGTCCAAGAATGAATCTCTAGGATTGCATGCAGTTGCAGCTAAGCAGCCACAATAAACGCTCTTCAATTTTGCATTATTGGCATACAGTTTAAAAAAAAACTTCATTAAGAGTTTGGCTTGCAAGCTTCATCCTTCACCTTTTACCAGGGCTACTGTGAGATTCAGAATGAGACATGACGTATCACATAGCCCTCTTCTTTTTAGCCTGATTAAAGGACTAACTCCAGCAGCTACCAATACAGTCATCCATTTCCTTCATCCCCCGCTTGGGTTGCACATTGCTACAGAATCATCACCTGGATTTTTTATTCATTAATTCTGTAAGATAAATCACACTGCCCCAAGGCATGTTAATACATTTATCTTAATTAAGTCTGTATGTATGTACATAGATGTATGTGTTTGATTGTTCAACAAAATGGTGACTTTCATACAACATATTGGTTGCATTTATTGAAGAGCAGCATTCAGACATATTAAGATGTCCACAGCATATACTAATTAGACGGATAGTACCACTCATTTCTGGTGGTAGAAAATCAGTGACCATTATGCATTCATTTCTGGGTGTTCCTTTCTCAGTTTACATTCCTGCCACTATCACACCCATTCAAGGTAGAGAAGTCTGGAGGCTATGTCTATATGTACACAAACAAATGTTTGAACAAGTAGTCTCCCTATTATTCTCCAAAATGAGACAATGGCACTCACAATATACCCAGAATGAAGCTCTGCGCCATCACCTGAAGCAGATACAGGACCCTATAATGATACCTACCCATCACTCTCTGCATGGAGCAGTGTGTTCTTGAATCACCAATTGATATTTCCTATAATATCCTAGCGTGCCTGTACTGTCAATGTACTGTCAATCCAGGACACTGGTGAATTTAAAATGGTGAATTTCCAACCTCCCATCATTTCTCCATGAGTCATCCATAGCACTATAAGGCAAGAATCCACTAGGTGGCACTTCACAAAAATCCTCTCATCTCATCCTTGGACCTGCTCTGCTTCCCTGGACGGGCAACAAGACAGCAGGGTTAAAAAAAAGGGGGGGGGGAACAGCTTTGGGAAGAGTGAAATCCCTGGAGGAAGGAGATAAAGGGCAAAGAAAGCCCAGATAATGTTTGACACGTGCCCAGACTTGGCCTTCTGCCCTGAGCAGGGTGCTGCCACTTTTCTGCAGGAAACATGAGTAATCAATAAATCATAAAGGAGAGTCGCCACTCTTTTATTCTCTTTTTTTATGACACCTTGGATGATAAGCTTGCTTTGAAATCTGTTGCCCTCCCCCTTCAAATGGACAGGTTTATGGCAGGAATGATTGAAGCTGGCAAAAGAAAGCCGTGTCTTTTAAAAATTCTGTTAGAGGAGATATGGGTGTTTATAGTAAATGTGCTTGTTAAGCAGGAATCTTAAGATGTTAGAATATTAGTCTATGCTCTTTATTCCCCATCTGCCCTCTTATGCTTGCCATTACCTCAGGTGTACTTCTTATATCAGGCAAACCAGGTGAAATGTGAGCCTTGTTTTTTCTTGTAGGTCCTTCTCTTACATCCATTTACTTGTTCTTTCTGTAGAAGTCACTTACCTCTGCATAGATCACTACCATAGAGATCCCTGCTGTGTTTTAAACATATATATATATATATAGGACACCCAGACAGAGAAAGGGAGTTCAGGGCAGAGGTGGTATTCAGCCAGCTTTGACAGGTTCTGGAGAACCGGTAGCAGAATTTTTGAGTAGTTCGGAGAACCAGCAAATACCACCTCTGACTGGCCCCGCCCCCATCTATTCTCTGCTTCCCGAGTCCCAGCTGATCGGCTGGGTCTTCTTTTGTTGCCCTGCACAGGAGAACAGAGGTGGAAAGCAGGTTAGCAGGTTGAGGAGGGAATGGGGATTTTATAGTATCCTTCCCCTGGAGTGGGGTGGAAATGGAGATTTTGCAGTATATCCTTCCCCTGCCATGACCATCAAGCCATGTCCACCAAGCCACACCATACCACACCCACCAAGCCACACCATGCCCACCAAGCCACGGCCAGAGAACTGGTGGTAAAACAATATTGAATACCACCACTGATTCAGGGTATCTCAAGATGTGCATCTTATGACAACTGAATAAATGATGATAGTTTGTTTTAAATTCTAATAAAGAAAAATGAATCATAGATGTGGTGCCTTTTTGTAAAAAAAATTCCAGTAATATTAAGCAACAGATTAACTCACCTTGAGTCATGATCACTTTCAACTCCTTCTCCTTAAGAAAATTATACAAGAACTCTGCCTTTATTTAACAGCAACATTTGTATAAGTGAATTAGACAATCCTTTCTTCCAAACTAATCAGATTGGTGATTACTGTTACGAAATGTCTTTTTATTCGCCATGCTTTAAGTTGCTGTTTTT
The DNA here is from genome assembly GCF_049901715.1 of Pseudonaja textilis. Classification (NCBI taxonomy): domain Eukaryota; kingdom Metazoa; phylum Chordata; class Lepidosauria; order Squamata; family Elapidae; genus Pseudonaja; species Pseudonaja textilis. Next base: position 235,409,997 of record NC_141990.1, read on the forward strand.
ATGCAGAGAAGCCCACTGGAGTCATCATTAAGAGTTGCATTATAAAAAAAAACTAGTAATATTCTACATATGCTAACAAAGCATTTCAGTTAGCCTGGGCAGTCTTTGCCAATTTAAACTTCCATTATGAACTATAAAAAGTACCTGCTATATGAGTAGACACATTCCTATTCCATGCAGGTTATAATGAACTTGAGCTGTTTCCTTTCTGGAGGGGCTGTTACATGCTGAGTATTTTCAGCACCGTTTAAATTAATATCTTAAATTTTAAATTTTTCTCCGCCCTTTAAATTAGTATCTTAAAGGCATGCTTTGCGTAAGCCAGACTTGCTTCAAAAAAAATCAGATACAGGAATACAGAAACCTCTTTGCTATATTTGCAGTTTTTCAGCCCACCTGGTAGTAGAACAAGCAGTAGAAGCTAAGAGAGGGAAAGATAGGGACTATGGAGGAAGTCATGGGGATAAGTCAAGTGTGTTTAGACTAAAAGGATTATGAGCACTGTATTGCTATGGGATAGAATAATAGCCTCCAGGCACAAAGCTAGTCTTCAGATTAGGGGAAGAGTTCATAGGGGGGCCAGAAGGTAGCACTGAGATAGAAAAGGGTGAGATACTTCTATCCCTTTCATTTACTTCCCCCAGTAATAAAGCATTGGTATAATTCCATGAGTATCTTCTGGATAGAAGTTAGACTCTCCATCTGATAATCTGTGGATGTTCTTGCCACAGCTTTTATCTTCTACATTCCTGTCATGTCCACTTGGCATCATGTATTTCTCCGACAAAAGGGCAACCATGAAATATCCACTCAGCCTTTTCCCCTTAGAAAAAAGCAATTGAATTCTCAACTTTGTTCCTTTTGACTCCTTCCCACTCCTTCTTGTACCCTATAAAAGTTGTTCCCCTTCCTGCCAGAATCTTGGAGAAGGGACCTGTCTCCCTTTGGACTGTGAAAAGTGTCATATACTTCAAAAAAATACTGTAACAAGACCTTTCCACATCCAAAACACACTGGTAAAAGAATCATGAGCTGCTTTCACTGCCAATATCTTTCTACCCACATAACTCCTTGCAATTATTTAACATATCATGGAAATCTCAGAGTGAAATGGATGGCATATAAATTTAATAAAAAGTGTTTTGAAAATTGTAGGGCAGTTAAACAAGAACATACACCAGGAGATTTTTCTAGTTATATGGAAGGTATTAGATAGTTACTTGTGTGGGAGACAGCATCAAATAAGAAAATTACACTTTTTAATTTTGATATCAAAATGATCAAGTAGCCGCTTTCCAAAAATAAAGATTATTTAAATTTATTGGCCACCCAACTTCAACGAACTCAAAGTGTCAGACATACTAAAGTTTAAATATCATTCTGAGAGTTAAATATTTTTCATTATTTATGTAGCCTCTGCTTCTTATTTACTTTAGGATTATTTGGGACAATTTCGAACCACAATTTGGATTGAGAGGTTTAATATTTTCCCATCAACCAATTTCCTTGGAGAATTTTTTATCCGATCCTTCACTCCTAGTTTCAACAGGGATATTCTTTCTTTTATCAATTTATATATTCTCCTACTCAGCATCCAGTTCATTAGTAAATAGTAATTGTATCTCTTGCACAGGGAAGAACATTCCTAAATCATAGCAGACAGAGCAGAGTTCATAGAGATTCAGCAGGTTCTGACCAGTTCTGGAGAACCGGTAGTGGAAGTTTTGAGAAGTTCAGAGAACTGGCGGTAACCTTCCCCCAGGAGTGCGGAGGGAATGGAGATTTTACAGCATCCTTCCCCTGCCATGCCCACCAAGCCACGCCCACAGAACTGGTAGTAAAAAAATCTGAATCCCACCACTGAGATGGAAGAAAACATTGAATGGATTTTCTGCACAATATATGGTATTCCTTGACTTACGACCACAACTGAGCCAAAGTTTCTGTCGCTAAGTAAGGAGTCTATTGAGTTTTGCCCCATTTTGCAACCTTTCTTGAGTGAATTAAGAGTTAAGTGACTCACTGCAGGCATTAAGTAAGTAATATGGTTGTGAAGTGAATCTGGCTTCACCATTGACTTTGCTTGTCAAAATGATGCCAGGCCAATGTTACTCTCATAAATATCAGTAAGTTGCTAAGCATTCAAATTCTGACCATGTGGATGCTGCAAGGGACATAAATATGAAAAACAGTCATAAGACACTTTTTTCAATGCCATTTTAACTTTGAATGGTCACTCAGAATAAGTGTTGCAAGCTGGGGACTATCTGTACATAATTAAGACAATGAATATTTTGATATTGTCATAGAGATATTATTGTTGCTATAAACGTACTCTAATATATCTGTTCTTTTTCAGTGGTGCATGTATTTAGTCATAATTCTTCCCCAAATTTACATATAATTCTCTTTGCAAAAGAAATTGTGTGAAATTTCCCATTTGTTTTCATACACAACTTTACATTGTTTATCTTAATATCTGCATTATAATATATTGTATATATGAGATAGAAGCTATGATTGTAACATTTGAGTAGCATAACTTGTATTTCCAGGAAGTGTAAATCATATCATTTCTAGGAAATGTGAATTAGGTGACTTCAATTTAAAGTCAAAACCAACCAAATTTTCCAATGTTTTTAATATGAATTTCAAATTCCCAGAGGTTGTGGGAGGAGCTGCTGGCTGCTTGTGAAGGAAGCAGAGGGTTAGTAGAAAGGAGAGAGGCAGTTTGAATTGCTTCCATTGCATTTCAAATTCCTAGAGGTTGTGGGAGGAGCTGCTGGCTGCTTGTGAAGGAAGCAGAGGGTGAGTAGAAAGGAGAGAGGCAGTTTGAATTGCTTCCATTGCATTTCAAATTCCCAGGGGTTGTGGGAGGAACTGCTGGCTGCTTGTGAAGGAAGCAGAGGGTGAGTAGAAAGGAGAAAGATAGCAGCCTATGTGCCTAATGGTGCACGAATCGTATAACTATAAACAAAGAATACCAATAAGAAATTTAGGATAAGTGCACTTGAGATTGTGATTTTATTTTATTTCAAATTGACCGGCTTTGTTCAGTGTAATAATTGTTTTACAGCTGTCTTTCGCAGTACTCTTTTCAAACTTGGATACTGTCCTCTTTGTAAAAAAAATCACCAGTCTACATGGACAGATTAACTATCTAGAATCTCTAATCTGTGCTCTCCAAGAAGAAATTAGGTACCCAATCCAGCCATCTATTGAGCTGCTGTGCTACCAGGCCCCACTACCACAAAGATCCTCCAGGAAAAGGGCAGTATAGATAACCATGGGATCTGGCAGGGTGAGAGCTGTGGACCATAAACACAAAGCTTTTGCTGTGTCCCAGCATAACAGATACAGTGCCCTTGCTGACCTTAATAGGGACACTAAAGTGACAGGTCAAGGTAGTTGTGATAATGACAACTCAAGTAAGCAGACATGGTCCTAGAAGAAGAACTTACTTTGGAAAGGAGAAAGTGTGAATCAGGTATTACGCACCAGTCACACAACAAGAACAAAGCATCCAAAGAGAGAAACCACCTTCTGGTTGGGGACTCAGTTGTAAGGGATGTAAATTTAGGAAAGGATACTGAGGTTTTGAAAGAGGTCAGGTGTCTACCGGGTGCTACTGTCAGCAGAGACAAAAAGCGTATTCTTAAGATAGTCAAGGACTGTGATGTGGATGCTATTATACATTTTGGTAAAAATGATCAGAAGGATGTACTTTCTGTTCAAAAAGACTTCCAGAGCTTGGGGTATGAACTTAGTAATATGGGCTGTAGGCTTATCTTTTCAGAGGTTCTACCAGTATACAAGGAACAAAAAGGGAAAGGGCAGCGTGTAGCAGAGTTTAATGTGTGGCTAAAGGAGTGATGTAAAAGGGAAGGCTTTGGTTTTATTAGTCATGATGTCTGCAGCTGGTCCAATGAAAAACTGTACAAAAGGGATGGTTTGCATCCATCAAAGAAAGGGACTGAGTTACTTGGCATTAAATTCACAGATTTCCTGGATAAACATTTAAATTGAACAGTGGGGACAGAGAATTAATGGATTCAGAACATTTCTGTCCCCAGCAACCTAAAACTAATAAGGATATCAGTGCATGCAAAGTAGATGTTTGTGCAGGTAAGATTATCAACCTTGATGCCAACCAAAACCAAGCATTTAATAGTGAGTGCCATACCATGCACTAATCAAACAGGTGGCAAGAAAGTAGGGGCAGGCAGGCACAACACAGGTTATGTAGACAGTAAACATAGTCTCAGACATAAAGATCTCAAGTGCCTATATACAAATGCACAAAGTCTGGGGAACAAACAGGGTGAACTTGAACTACGAATACGTGAAGGTAATTATGATATAATTGGAATAACAGAAACTTGGTGAGATGAAACCCATGACTGGAACATACTGGTAGAAGGATACAAACTACTCAAAAAAACCCAGACCCCATAAAAGAGGACGTGGAGTTGCACTGTATGTAAAGGACCACTATATTGCTACAGAAATGCATGAAACCAAAGATGAAAACCTCCTAGAATGCATATGGGTCAATATAAAAGAATGACATGGCCATAGGTGTATATTATAGGCCACCAAATCAAGCAGAAAATCAAGTTTGCCAGCCAACTAACAAATATATGCAGGAAACACACAACAATAGTAATGGGAGACTTCAATTATCCTGATATCAATTGAAAAATTAATTCTGCACCAAGTGAGAAATCAAATAAGTTCCTAACCAACCTAGCTGAGAACTTTGTTGTCCAAAAGGTAGAGAGTGAAACTACAGGGGCAGCCATACTGGACTTAATTTTTACAAACAGAGAAGAAGGGATAGAGGGAGTTGAAACTGCAGGAACCTTGGGTGAGAGTGACCATGTCATACTAGAATTCAACATAACACAAACACAAGCAACAGAACATAATGACACCGGAGTCTTGGACTTTAAAAGAGCTGATTTCAATAAACTCAGAGAAAACTTGGGAAAGATCCCATAGATGAAAATCCTAAAGGGGAAAACAACTCAAGAATCTTGGGAAACTCTAAAAAGTATGATCATAGAAGCCCAGACCAGCACAATACCACCAAGAAAGAAAAACAAGAAATCCAAGAAGAAACCAGCATGGCTACATAAAGATCTCTCTGGCAAATTGAAAGAAACAAAGGACAAGTACAAAAAATGGAAAGAAGGACATACAACTAAGGCAGAATATCAGCAGATAGCCAGAATCTGCAAAGATGAAGTCAGGAAAGCAGAGGCTCAGAACGAACAAAGACTTGCAACAAAAGTCAAAGATAATAAAAAAAAGTTTCTTCCAACATATAAATAACAAGAAAAAAAATCAAGGAAACAGTCAGTCCACAAAGAAAGAAGATGGCAAGGAAGTAATAGGCAATAAAGAGAAAGCAGAACTGCTTAACTCATTCTTTGCATCCATCTTCATGCAAAAAGAAACTATAGCTCAACCCACCAAAAACATAACTGTAAAAGACAGACCAGAAATAAAAGTTAAAATAAGCAAAAAAATAGTAAGAGAACACCTGTCTGATCTTGATGAAAACAAATCACTGGGGCCTGATGGATTACATCCCAGAGTTTTAAAGGAGCTGGCAGAGGTCATCTCAGAACCACTGCACCATATCTTTCAAAAATCCTGGAGCACCGGGGAACTACCAGAGGACTGGAAAAGAGCTGATGTGGTTCCCATCTTCAAAAAAGGAAAAAACAGACCCAGGAAACTATAGATCAATCAGCCTAACATCAATACCTGGGAAGATACTGGAAATAATAATAAAAAAACAGATCTGCCAACATCTAGAAACAAGTAAAGTAATAACTAGCAGTCAGCACGGGTTTGTTAAGAACAGATCATGCCAAACCAATCTTATTTCATTCTTCGACACAGTGACTAAATTAGTAGACCAGCAAAATACTGTGGACATAATATATTTAGATTTCAGCAAGGCATTCGACAAAGTAGACCACAACCTATTTCTTAGTAAGCTAGAAAAAAGTGGAATAGATAGCACCACCACTAGATGGACTCGCAACTGGCTGACAAACCATACTCAACGAGTAGTCCTTAATGGGTCTAAGTCTACATGGAGAGAAGTAAGCAGTAGGGTGCCACAAGTTCCGTCTTAGGCCCAGTACTCTTCAATATCTTCATTAACGACTTAGATGAGGGAATAGAAGGGGAACTTACCAAATTTGCAGATGATACTAAGCTGGCAGGAATAGCTAACACCCAAGAAGATAGGCTCAAGATCCAGATGGATCTTGACAGACTAGAACACTGGGCCATATCTAACAAAATGAAATTCAATGTAGAGAAAAGTAAAGTCCTACACTTAGGCAAGAAAAACCAAAAGTACACATACAGACTGGGTGAAACCATGCTCAGTAGCAATAACTGTGAGAGGGATCTTGGAGTCTTAGTGGACAACCAGCTAAATATGAGCCAGCAGTGTGCAGCAGTAGCCAAAAAAGCTAATGCAATCCTAAATTGTATTAACAGAGGGATACAATCAAGATCAAGGGAGGTACTAATACCACTCTATAAAGCCTTAGTAAGACCACACCTAGAGTACTGCATCCAGTTTTGGCCACCGCATTATAAAAAAGACTCTAGAGTCTTTACTCTAGACAAAGTACAGAGAAGAGCAACCAGGATGATTAGGGGACTAGAGGCTAAAACATACAACAAACAGTTGCAGGAACTGGGCTTGGCTAGTCTACTAAAGAGAAGGACCAGGGGAGACATGAGAGTGGTCTTCCAATATTTGAGGGGCTGCCACAGGGAGGAAAGGGTCAAGCTATTTTCTAAAGCGCCTGTAGGCCAAACAAGGAATAATGGATGGAAACTGAACAAGGAGAGATTTAACCTGGAAATAAGGAGAAACTTTCTGACAGTGAGAACAATCAACCAATGGAACAGCTTGCCCTCGGAAGTTGTGGGAGCGCCATCACTTGAGACTTTCAAGAAGAGATTGGACTGCCATTGGTCAGAAATGGTGTAGGGTCTTCTGCTTGGGTGGGGTGTTGGACTAGATGACCTATAAGGTCCCTTCCAACTCTGATTATCTGTTATCTGATATATGTCCAGAGTACACATCCATATTAATACCCTCAAATTCTAAATTGTTTCCTGTAAGTAAACAACTAGAGTCGAATAAAAAATTGAATGCAATCAGTCTGAGAGTGAAGTCTTTAGTTCTAAGCAAACATAGTAAAGATTGAAAATTTAACCCTACCAATAATTAAGCTTTGCCATTTGGGACAAGTAGAGTAGTATATATAACAAAGAGTAATAAAAAGGGGGAAATTGGGAAAAACTGAAAAAGGAGAACTAATTTTTTCCCTACTAAGGAGAAAAATGAAGAAAATTAGAAAGGAAGGAAAACTGCTTGCTGAACATTGAGAAAAAGACTCATACAACTCTTACACTTGGGCCCTAGCTAGTTCATTGAGATAACTTGCTTCCCTAAAATTTAGTCTTTATATGTGGGAAAATAAATTACTGTATCCCAAAGAAGATCTTCTCTAGGAAATTACCATTCCCTGCTGCTATTAAGTTTATTTATTTATTTATTTCCTTGATTGCATAAATAGTCTACAGTCTTCTTCATGGACTCATATAGGTAGCAATTTATGGCAGGGTGCCAGGAAGGACACATAGAGATGCTATTTTAGTAATATTCCTCTTGACATCATAACACAATCACCTATACAGATTAGAATTACTTTTGTTTTACCAATTGGAATCCTTTTGAAAGATGACTTCATGTTTCCAACTGGCTCAAAATTACAAATCCTCCAAGATTAAATTTAGCTGAAATTGCCATTCCCATTTTGGATTATTTTGTAGAAATCTCATGCTGGTTGACTTGAGAACACATCTTTAAAGCTAATCAAACCAAAGGCAGAAGGTTTTTGAGGAGGGAAAAATGATGATACGATGAAGATAGTGATGAGTATGGTGTGAGGTAGAAGGGAATGAGGCAAAAATATAAACCCTTGAAAATATAATTGTGTTATACTATATAGCATGATGTCAAAACACCGTTTAAGTCCCTGTGCAACAAACACCTGTAGAAGTTTCCCAAAACTCAGTGATATTGAACTACAGTGACCTTGGCAAACAAAACAATCAGGGAGACTAAAAACTTTTGATGGGAATGTTCAAGTGGTTTACATAACCTCCAGTTTTAGTCAGGGGTGGGATTCTACTAGTTCGGACCAGTTCTATAGAATCGGTTGTTACGATTCTGTGCAATTCGGAGAATAGGCATATCGCACCCCTAGCTCCCCTCCCCACCCATCCCGCCCAGGAGGCTTCCCTGGGGCTCAATCAGGGATGATATTCAGGGGGTTAGGGGTGGGAGAAGTGGCCTGAGAGCAGAGCTGAACCTTCCTTAGGATTGAAGCTTCTATTTTTCAGTGCAGACTCAGGCAGCAGATTGCAAAAAGATAGATCTGGGAGTGAAGTTTTGATTCTGCAAGTAGTTCAATCTGCCTGCCTGCTTTGCCTGATTTTGGGTAAAAGTTGCTCTTTTTTAAAAAAAAAATTCAATCTTTACATATATATTTACAATATTTACATACAAGCCATGCCCAGCCATGACCACACCAAATCATACCCACAAATTAGGTCATGCCCACAGAACCGGTTGTTAAGAAATTTGAATCCCACCCCTGGTTTTAGTAGAAAGATTTCAAAGAAGAATATTTACATCAGTCTTGACTAAATCATTATGAACCAACTACTTTTTAAGTAATCACAAGCAAGAGTGGTCAGCTTTAGATCCCTAATGGTCTTCATACTCTTCATACCACAAGCTAGGGACTAATACCTATTATCTATGTGAATGGCTCTCCCGTCTAAATTGTGAGCTCTGCACCAGTTTTATGTCTTTTTTAGTCAGCCATTCTGGCAAGAATAATACTCCTACCTTCTAAACAAGACTGCAAACATTATTTGCATCCACCACGATTAGATTTTTATTTTATTTTACTCTAGCAACAGCTTATTCAGATTACATCTGCAATTTCCAAAGGATTCTAATTTACTGTATGTAAATTTTGTCTGAGACCTCCCTCTGCTCCCCGTATCCTTAATTCCTCTGATTAGTTCCCTAAGCTGCCCAATCAATATCTGAGGTCCCCACCCTATGCAAAATTAAAGTAACCAATGGAGGCCTGATTGTAAGGATAACTTTGATTTGAAGATAAATATGTCCATGTAGAACCTCACGGACATTTTCTTTCTCCTTAAAGCAGGTGTGTCCAACCCATGGCTTGCATGCTGCAGGTGGTCTTGGACAGCTAGTAATGCAGCCCCATGCAATAATAAAAAAAAAAATAAAGGAAGTTTGTTATTTTATAAACATTAACTCTATTGGATATTTTATATGCAGCCCAATATAATTCCTCTCATTCACTCAATGTGGCCCAGGCAAGTCAAAAAATTGGGCAAACGTGCTCTAAAGCATGTCATGAAAATGTGCCATTTTATTTGATTATTTTGTTTTTCATCAGGCTACAATAGTATTGCCACTTGAAGTTCAGGAATGATTCATTGGGATTAAAAATTCCCAGAAGTTTTTTGAATCAGGACAAGTGACTTAAAGCCATTGACCAATCTCAGTGAATATAAAGCTGCCATCAATTCATCAGATTCCGACTTTAGCTTGAGTGAGAGCCCAGTCCTACATTAAGATATGTTATGTGCAATTCCAAATCCATGCTACATTAAAAATTAAAGTGACTTTAAAGAATAGGGAATGAGGAATAACTGTGTCTAAAAAGACTGAAATATAAAATATATTGTGCTTGGATGAAAATGGGAAAGGGCCATCTGGGGAAGATGGGAAAGAAACAGATTTAAGAAATGGATTTGCCCTGCTGTCCATCTCAAGTTTTGAGACTGCAATGCTATTTGAAATCAGACTGAAAGAGGACTCTAAAAAAAGAACCACTGATTCCTGGTGCAAGCAACGGACTCAGACATATCAAAACTAAAGTACTGTGAAGATGCAAGGGACACAAAAATTAATATTGGTACCATGAACAAAGACAAGGAAATATTGGTTAACCATACTTTTGCTGCATTGCAGGGGAAACCCATTGATCAGATCTTCCAGAAATAGAACAGCTACATCCCGGAGCAAACAAATCACAGGTCTGTATTTCAAGCTGCAGCATGCTGGCCATTGATATCAGCAGGTCTCCATCACAAAGTCCCAGTGGCAGCTCCTCCCAGACTATAGAGTTCCCTGCCTGGCAAGAAAGAGAGACGCTGTAAATGACTAAGAGTGAATGGAGAGCCTTGCTCCAGGCAAAATATTTGGACACGTCCACCAAGGCTGAGAAAAGCAGCTAGCATGAGAGGACATGACACAACCTGCTATAGGAATTGTATTGAAACTCCCAAGCATGTCAGAGCAGGAGAGCATCAGAGCAGTGACTGGTGAAAATTAGTTTGGAAGGAAAAAAAGGAATGCTATGTCAAAGAAAACTAGGGGAGGGGGGGGCATAATCAGGGTATGAGCAAAGAAAGGTTGGGTGCAGCCATCAGTTGGATCTGGCCTTTTGCCAAAATACATATATGTTAATTGAGCAATCCTGTTCCACCGCTTTCTGAAGGAAGTAACAAAAGGCTGAAACGTGCAAAGTTGAGTGTGTGTGTGTGTGTGTGGATACGTGTGTGTACTGGGGAGTGGGAGGGGGATTAAGAATGCATCACTGGCAGGGTGGAACTATTTTCAGATCCAGTTTTCACATTTTGAAATGCTGGATTGACCTGGAATGTTCCAGAACTTTGCTCCAAGCATTCTCAAAGGTGAAGTGACTCATTTTGCAATGTCTTCTGAATGTATTATGCTTTGAATTATACTGAGAGAAAATGACTTGTGCTACCAACCATTTATTTGGTATGAGCAACAAGCATTTGGGTCTTTGCACCACTGAGTATCAAATCCGCAATAGCCATTTTACATAAAAGGAAATGAGGTCTTCAAAGAGATCACTTGTCCAAAACCATCCACTGAGTTCACCACTGAGCAGAAACCTTAATCCAAGTTTCAAATTAGTCATATTTTTGGTCTTTTAGATAATTTCACCAAGAAGGACAGAAATGACTCTAAAAACATTTCTTATGAAAATTAAAAACTTATAAAAGCATTATTCATAAACTTATTGACAGATTTCATGGAAAAAGCAAGTAAGAAACCACAAACATCACATGAGTTTGGAGTCAATATATTTTTCATGGTGCAAGGTATAATCCTCCCACTTTCTTTGCAATGTAGGGTATATGGAAGGCATACTTCCCCCCATTTATTCATGAGTTTGACAGGACACTTTCTTCTGATCATTTCATGCTGGCTTGTGAGGAGAGGGGCGGGAGAGACAGATCTGAATCCTTTCAGGTAACTTAGATCATCCCATTATGACTTCATGTGCAAACAAAGTCCTTTAATCAAAACTAGACTTCTAATTCAGCATAATGATGTAGCATAAAAGAGTAGGACAAAAATCAGAAGGTCCTCTTAAAAAAACATAAGTAGTTCTTTCTAGCTAATTGTTACTCTGGTGGATTTCCTAAATTAGTTTCTCTCTTGCATGGTATATTGCTTCCTTAAATATATCAAGATAACAAAAATACCCTTATACACAAAAGTGAGCAGTAATTATCCAGCAGAGAGAAAGAATAATTTATTCAAACTGTCCCTTTCTATTTGCATTCTTGGAAGTGTTGGGGAAAGTTGGTCATTAAGTGAAATAAGAAGCTGGCACAATCTGTTAGTAAGCCAAACAATTCAAGAGATGGGTATTTAAAATGTGGATATAAGGAAGGAAGAGGAGGAAGAAGAAAGGAGTAGTTTCCTCTGGCGCAAAAGATGAGAAGAGTTTAGTCTGAGCTAAATCTTGGGTGTACTTACTTAAGCTTTATGCAGATTAAATTCTGGAGAAACGATTCTTCAAAGAAGAGAGAACCAGAACTTTCCTCCATACCAGACAATCCCACCTAAAACATACAGTTACCTTCAGGGGTGGGCTTCAAAAATTTTAGCAAAGGGTTCTCTGCCCGGTTGCTTTGAGGGTGTGGCCATGGTGGGCATGGCCTAGTCGGCCTCCTGCATCACAGTGGGAGGGGCATTTTTGCCCTCCCCGGGCTCTGGAGGCTTCCCTTGGGCCTCTGGGAAGGTAAAAATGGCTTCCCGGGCTTCAGAGGCTCTCTGGAAGCCAGAAACAGGCCCATTTCTGGCCTTCCTAGACTTCCAAGAGGCCCGTTTTTCACCTTCCACAAGCCTCCACGCATGCCCTGCACTTACCTGCATCCAAAGCAGGTTGCGTGGGGACTCCTGGGAGGGGCGGGACAGGTGGGCTAGGCCAGTCATGAGTGGGATTTGGGGATTCTCCAAACTGCACAGAATCTTAGCTAGGGGCTCTCCCGAACCCCTGTGAACCCCCAGCAGCCCACCCATGGTTACCTTACTCTGAATCACATTTCTCTCTATATGCAATTTCAGACAGGAGTCCTATCCAGCCATGTGAGGAGATGCCATTGAAACAACAACCTGTGAGATAACTTTTACATATTAAGCAGGCATTTCAAAACATAAGACAAGCAGTGATCCTTCCTTGGTGCGTTAATCATGTATATACATGAAGTTCTCTGCATAAATGATTTCAATCAATCCTTAACATAAACTAATCCTTAATACAAACACAGGCTGTAAGGCAACCACATGTCACTCCATTGTTCTACACATTGGGTTTGGATTGAGGTAATACATTTAAATGTGTGTGTATGTGTTTTCAAAAGAATTCTAGAGTGTCTTTTCCACAGTTTAGGACTAAGCATAAAGAATATAAGTGTAAGTGCTATTGCTATCCCTTAGGATAATAGACCACTCTGAACTATATGGACAATAGGTGGGCTCACCTAGTATAAGACATGTTGCTAAATAGAAATCATTTGAAGGTTTGCAGAAAAGTAGACAGGTTCTAAGGGAGTCTTTTGCAACTTGATGCTATTCAGTTCAGCTGGCTGTGGTGGCAGAAGTATCAAGAACTTTTGGGATTATACTAGGCTGAATTAGATCCAAAAACACACTTTTGCAAGTTGTACAATATAGGCAACATATTGGCATGTAAATAGTGCCTTTGCTAGAGCATACTTCATAAAGTCTATTCCAACTCCTACAACTGTTCATGAGCATAAATATCACTACCCACAGAGAACAAAGTCTGAACTCACAATTGGCATACTGTCTAAGAACTTTGTGGTTGTTGTTTTTTTTACAATGAATATTCTAAATCAGATTTGCCTGGCTCTGATGTTTATGGTTTCTACATAATAAATATGTGAGAGCATGTGTGTCAGTTCATCCAGCAAGTAAGTTTTTAGCTGTTGTGCAGAAAGCAATTCAGGACATGCACGAAAGGGAATAATCTTTCCAACTGAAACTGTGAAGTGAAACTAATTGAAATGCCTATTTGTCTAGAGCTCTGAATGTATATGAAAAATGCCCATGGCAGAACCTCTAAAGGCACAAGGATGTTGGTTCAGCACAGTAGTTACTCAGAGAAAACAATCATACAGGCATGGGATAATGAGAGGCAGTGAATCTGTTGACTTGGACAAATGGGTAATGATAGTGAGGCAGCTTTTAAGTTGTTCATTTCCTAGCATTAGAGCTCTATGAAACTCAAAAGCTCTTATTTATCATAAACTAGAGAAAAGGTATCAGCACCTCTCTCTCTTTCTCTCTCTCTGTATTTGTCTTAGTAAGCAAGATCTTAGTTACATGAGCAATATTGTGTGGTGGTTGTTTGAGATATCTGAATATAATGATCATTCTGAGACCATCGAATTAACATGCCCAAATATAGCAAACTTAAATAAGCATTTAGAGGGACAATGTCAGATCAACCGGAAGACTGAGAATTATATGAAGTTCTCCTAAACTTTAGATATATGAGTGAAGCAAAGCCAATGGATACCCCTAGTTTTTTATGGTGTATTTTATATCATTTCAATTTAAAAGCTGGTAATATGTTCTGAAAAGGCATCAATTCAACATCTGAAAAGAAAAGTTCAGTAGTTGACAATGATAAAGAGGAATTTAGGATAGCATGGAAAAGAATCATGTGACAATGGCTATATAGATCAAGTTTTTTTAATGAAAACATGTCCTGTGAATGGAATTTATTATTCTAGAAGCCCCAAATATATATGTATTGAGAGGAATTTGGACTCCAAAGAGTCAACTACTTTAGGGTCCACTTTAGGGGGCCCTCAAGAAAAGGCAAGATGGCACCTGTGGCAGTCCAATTTAAATCCTATCCCTTTCTATACACATGTAATGTTGATGTGCTACCATAATTCCCTTCTTGTCTATTATTACACATATATACACAAACAATACATATAGGGGTAAAATTTCCATTTTTTTTCTCCAAATTTCTTCATTTTCTGGGTATGGGCTCTTGTAAAGTTTGTTTGTTTGCTTGTTTAAAAGATTTGTAAGCCTGTCTCAGAGCACAATTTTAAACAGTCCACAACAATTAAATGTTTCTTAGGTCCACTAAATGACAATATTTAGCAATAGCAATAGCACTTAGACTTATATATTGCTGCACAATGCTTTACAACACTCTCTGGGCAAATTTACAAAGGTCAGCATACATCCCCCAACAATCAGGGCCCTCATTTTATCTACCTTGGAAGATAAATGGAAGGCTGAATCAATCTTGAGCCTGTCAGGATCGAACACCAAGCTGTGGGCAGAGCTAGCCTGCAATACTTCATTCTAACTTCTGTGCCACCACATTTAAGAGAAGGGGCCTGGGTATTGTGACTCTATCTGACCTGGTGAGGTGGGCAAATACTGATAGAAGTCATATTTCAGGCAATGGTGATGTTCATCAGTGTGTAGAAATAGGAATTCATCTGTTGACATGATGGTTAAAATGGGTCTCCCTTGTTCATATTCTGCAAAATAGCTTATCCCTCCTTTCCTTACAAATTTCACAAGATTTTTCTTAAGAAGCCTTACACTATCTAAATCCAGATAGATCTTACTTTACTTGAAAGATGCCATCTTGTTCTAGATGGCATTGAGCCACAGCCAGTTCCTGAAACAGCAAGTCATCTTTAGAAAGGCACCAACATTGGAAGCAAGGATCTTATCCTTTCCATCACACTGTTTAAGGAATCAGGGTTTGCATAAAGGAAGAGCTTCATCAGATGGCAAAACTTTCTCTCTCAGTCTGCAAGGCAAATGGTTTTTCTTTAGATAAGTTGGTAAAAACACGGTTCAGGAAAAGAAATGGAGCGCCTCAGGGACTAAAATTAACCCGAGGAAAAGGTTGTGGGATAAGCCAATTGGAGATCTTCTTCCATTACGGAAAAGGAAGGAAAGAAGGTTTAGTATTTAGTATTTATTTGATTTTTCAATCACTTACAAGATACAGGTATAAGAATAAATATAGTTTTGAATACATGAGATAGATACTTATAAGGAAAAAAAACAATAGGACAGGGATGGTAGGCATGATTGGTGCGCTTATGCACACCCCCTACAGACCTCTTAGGAAGGGGGTGAGTTCAATAGTAGACAGTCTAAGGTTAAAGTTTTTGGGGTTTGGGTAAGAAACCACAGAGTCAGGTAGAGTATTCTAGATATTGACCACTCTGTTGCTGAAGTCGTATTTTCTGCAGTCAAGTTTGGTGCGGTTAACCTTGAGTTTGTATCTATTGTGTGCTCTTGTATTGTTATGATTGAAGCTGAAATATTCATTTGCAGGTAGGACATTGCAATGTATGATTTTATATACTATATTTAGATCGGACCGGAGGCGGTGTAGTTCTAGATTTTCTAGGTCTAGAGTTTCAAGTCTGGTGGCATAAGGTATTCTGCAATGAGTAGAGGAGCGGAGAACTCTTCTTGTGAAATATTTCTGGACTTTTTCAATTGTGTTAATATCAGATACATGATATGGGTTCCAGACTGATGAGCTGTATTCAAGTATAGGTCTAGCAAATGTTTTGTACGCTCTAGTTAGTAGTGTGATATTACCAGAGAAGAAGCTACATAGGATTAGATTAACAACTCTTAATGCCTTTTTGGTTATGTAGTTACAGTGGGCTCTAGTACTTAGATCATTTGAGATGAGTACTCCAAGGTCCTTGACAAAGTTTAGATCCTCAACAAGGTCTTGACTATTTAGCTTGTATTTTATTTTCTGATTTTTTTTCTGCCAATATGTAAGACAGAGCATTTATTTGTTGAGATTTGAAGTTGCCATTTGATTGACCATTCTGATACATAGTCAAGATCTTTTTGAAGGGTAGCAGAATTATCTGTGGTGTTGAATAGCTTTACATCATCAGCAAAGAGAACACAGTTGCTCTTAATATGATCACAGAGGTCATTTATGTAGAGTACGAAGAGAGTTGGTCCTAAAATACTGCCTTGGGGGCAGTGTTTTAGGTCAGGCAAACTTCAACGTAGTTTGAAAATGAGGCTTCTGAACAAACATGAGAAAGAATCTAGTCATTTAAAAGGACTGAATTTCAGGTAAAGCAAATTTTAAAAATCAGGAATATATTCCGGAAGAGAGGTTCCAGAGTACTTAAAGAATTAAGCTAAATGAAAAATGTGAATGCCATGTTTTTTGAAGGAAGTAGTTGCCAAAAGGTAAATTAAAGCATATAGCCAAAAAGATGCCCAAAGTATGTTTTAACCCACAGATCTTTCAGAAGGGTAGGTGTTAGGATTGGACTAGATCAGTTGTTGTTTTTTTCCTGGAGTTGGCTCAGCTGACCAATTTGCAAGTATCTTCATGAGTTTAGCAGTTGGACAATGACTTGGGAATTAGGTAAACATGTGTATGTATCTGCAGCTCCATGGGAGCATAACTAAAGGAAGCATATACTGCAAGTAATTGGGCTCCAATCCCTCTACAGTTCTTGGGAATTCATTTCCATTTCTGGAAGCCATCCAAGCATCTAGTGTGTGCTTTGTTTTTGTTTCTGGAACAAAATAAGATTACTGAGGCAAGGAGCCAGAGAAAATTGCAAGGCATGCTTACATGTGAAAAGAGCCAGTAGGATGAGAGCTGTTGTCTTTCAAATGGTCATGTCGACATGTTATTGCTTTGTAAAATTTAAACTTGCATTTGTTTTCTCTTCTGTCTGGAAATTAACATCCCTACAACTCATTTCCAGACTTATTCTTGTGTAAGCTATTACAAGAATCCTCAATTTACAACACTTCACTTAGCAAACGTTCAAAGTTACAATGGCACTGAATAAAAACGGAGACTTTTGACCATTTTTCACACTTATGTCTGTTGGCCATGGGATTTACATTTGGAGGCTTGACAACTGACTCCCATTTATGATGATTACAGTGACCTGATTTTGTGTGAACCCTTTTTGCAACCTTCTGACAGGCAAAGTCAGTGGAGAAACCAGATTCACTTAACAACCAACCGTGTTTCTAATTTAATAACTACAGTGATTCACTTAACCAAAGTGGCAAGAAAAGCTGTAAAATGGGGCAAAATTCACTCAATGCATTTTTCACTTATCAACATAAATGTTGGGCTCTATTGTGGTTGTAAGTTGAGGACTACCCTTATTATTGATGCAAGCTCTGAAATAATGAAAAT
Organism: Pseudonaja textilis; assembly: GCF_049901715.1. Classification (NCBI taxonomy): domain Eukaryota; kingdom Metazoa; phylum Chordata; class Lepidosauria; order Squamata; family Elapidae; genus Pseudonaja; species Pseudonaja textilis. The sequence goes on from NC_141990.1 coordinate 235,427,687, forward strand.
TAAATTAGGAAGTGATAAAAAAGATAAACAGCTGTATGTCCATTATCAATTAATCCATGAAAACATCATATTTAAGATTGACAAAAAACATAAGATCCTAACAGGAAATAGACATTTGGAATAGAGGAAAAGAAATCAAAGGACAAAAAAAATGATTTTCTATAAACAGATCGGTCTATCAAGCTTTCATAGACATATCTTTGTAGTTTTTTTAACAAGAGGTTTGCTGCTGTCTTCTTCCAAATCCTCCTCCTGCTCCCATCCCAGTCCAACCAACAGCACTGGTACTCTTTATCCAAACACTAGCCAGGCCAAACACTATTTAGTCTTCCAGGATCACTCTGGGTTACCTAGTTGCTGCAGTAACATAGTTAGCTGCAGTGCAGGAATGAAATATCTGGATCAGGCTTATATTATCTCATCTCTTGTGTGCTTAAGTCACCCTAAAGACAATGCTGTTACTACTACACCCAGTAATACATGTTCAGGCATGTGTGCACAGAGTCACAATCTTAGTTTTAAAATGACCGTATAAGAATATGCTCACAACTCAGGTTGTCTCATGCAAGCACTTGTTGAGGAATCTTTTGGGACACTCATATTTTGCAACACTTACAGAACAACTGCAAGCTCTACCAAAGGCAGCAGAGCTTTCCATCAGACATAAGTCCAGACAAATTATTATCACAATGATACAACTTGTTTGAATGAGAGCCACAGTAGATTAGCCGATTTGTCCCCTGTCATCAACTCCCTCTTTCTCAATCAATGAAGCCCATCAATTTTTGGAGCTAAGTCCCGCTCTGAGGAACGATCACTTCTTTTGGCAGGGTTGGGGTTTTTTGTTTTTTTTTGCTTCAGGTATTTACCGAAGTCCTTGGAATGCAAGGTTACTGACCTCCACGTGGGCCCACACCTACATTCCAGCACACAGAGTGTGCCCTCCAGCAAGCTGGATAAAAGAACCTGCTTGCAATTGGGCGTTTCCATTATACTAAGTGTTTGGATACATAGCTGGAGGCTTCATTTTTTTAAAAAGAAGAAGAAGAAGAAAAGAAAGCAATGTAAAAGCACACACACCGATGACACCACTTTAGTTCTTATAAGCCATTGTGAAATATTTAACCCTTCGAGGCACAGTGGCAAGAAGAAGAGCAGAGACATTAATTTTCTGAGAGATTTGCCTGCAGTCATACCCTAATTCTTGATCTTGCCCAATACAGAATCTGCCCATTCCAAGCCACGTCTATAGTTTGACTCCTGGAATTGGGTTTTCTCAACTTAATGCCATAGTCTGGGTCGTGCATCCTCTAATGTTGGCATATCAAAGAGAAATGGCACAGAAGTGGAATATTTCCTGGCATTCAGTTCATGTCCTAGTCCACATTTTTTGAAGAATGACAATGAATATTTAGGTACCAAATGATGGTTCATCTCTCTACTGTTTGGAAGGATTTGATTATTCACTTGGGAATTGAAATAAGGAATGTTCATAGACTGACTGGTCAGAGTCCTAAAACTTAACCCAGAAGCTGCTAATGATGCATTGAAGAATCATTGCCTATCAGATTTCAATAAATTAAAGTATATCTATAAACTGTATTAGTGCTGATGGCACTTACTCTTGTTTTCAGGATTGCTGTCCATGGCCCTGAAGCATATTGGCCTTGAACTTCAATTTACTGTAGGGATCTAAGATCTGTCCAAGGTCCTGACCTCTTTCATAAAATGTGTTCTTAGGCAATCCTGGCCTTATTTCCCCAAATCTTTTTTGGGCTGCTGTAAAACAATGTGTGTTGTTCTCTATATTTGCAATCCTTGTCTCATCTATATGGAAATACACTCTACCCTCCTGGATTATGTGGTGTTTAGTCAAACATGGTTTTGATTGACACACAGATACATAGACCAGTGAAAATGTATGGATGTGCACATTCAGTTTCAACTGAACACTAGTTCTACTCTAACCAATTCCAACAAATCTCATCCAAAACTGTGAGATACCAGACTGGTACCAAAGGCAAAACACTGCAAGATCTATTGTACAATTCATTCAAATTGAGCTTAGGGACTGTTAATCATGGCATACTTCTTGAAATTGGCTGTCTAGGCCAGTGGTGGCTAACCTTTTTGGGCTCCTGTGCCAAAAATTGTGTGTACACTTGAGTGCACGCACTCATGTACCAGCACCCAGAAGGCAATGTGTGTGCCCCCCAACAACCCCTGTGCATGCATGTGCAATCCCCCTTCCCCCCCCCCGCTGCCACCCCCTTACCTGCACTGTGCCTCCCAGTTGATTTTCAGCCCGCTTGAGGTCTTTTTCAGCCTCCCAGAGGCTTGAGGAAAGCTTCTGCAGGCTTTGCAGGTTGAAAAATGGATATTTCTGGAAATACAGGAAGTGATGGAATGGGCCTATTTTTGGGCCTGCAAAGGCTTTCCTCAAGTCTCTTGGAGGCCAAAAAAGGCCTCAAACAGGCCGAAAATCAGCTGTGAGGCATGCACATGTGCAGTGAAGTAAGTTTGCCTGTGGGTCGTGTGCTGGCACAAATGGCTCAGCGTGCCACCTGTGGCATGCGTGCCATAGGTTCGCCATCACAGGTCTAGGCCCTTTTCTGCTACAATGTAGGAATCCCCACTAGGCTCATAGAGTTTGCCTTGATCAATTCGAACCAGAGCTGTGGTCACATCTGTTTGTTATCATTTACAGGCAATCTACCTGTATTGGTTCTCTGACTATAAATCAATTTAGGCATTTTCCCAATATTTCAGGCAAACATTTCTAGTTTATTAAACAGAGTACACAACCCAGCAGAATATCCTTGCTACATACTATTTTACTGGTAATGATAATGTGCATGAGATTAAGTGATGAAGTATTTTTTGTAGAATCATAACTGAAGTTCACTGTGAAAACAGTCATAATATGACCTTCTAAATGATCAAAGACCTATTCTGAAATGTTGAACCATAATCTTAACTTTCACAATGATTTTTTATTAATGTGTTTATTTTATTATTTATTTGTATCTCACTTTTTTATTTCTACAAATAACACAAGGCAGAGAATATATGCACTTTCCTTCTCCTATTTTCCCCAGAACAGCAGCCCTGTGAGGTGAGGTGAGGTGGATGGAGAGAGAGAATGACTGAGCCAAAATTTTCCCCAACATTCTTGACAAATTCATAGGTGTATTGCTGTATTTCTTTTTGATTAATAAAGCTGTAAATGGCCGAGCCTCTGCTAGGGTTAGAAACTAGGTTCTTTGGGATTACTTAAGAATTGGATAATATAATCTATTTTCAAGCAACAGGTGACCATAGCATAAAAAAAGATAGAGAATTTTACTTATTTAACTGCAGAAATAAGTAAGAACATTACACACCTTAGTGCATGCTTTCTTTTGTTGCATTGTTTTCAAATGCTTTGAAATCCAATGCCTTTAGAATCGAAAGAAGTACACACATACACACACACACACACACATGTATATATCTCATAGAATTGGAAGACAATGAAAATGACTGAAGAAAACAGTCCAGTATGTAGCATTTCCTAAGGGATTAACCAAACTATTTTGTAGATAAATACTACCTGTACAGCTGCAAAGTGTAATGATTGTAATGAATAACTTGGTTTAGGATAAAGAGGGATGATTATATGTGTGTGCAAATGTGCTTTATGAAAGAGGGCACGGCAACCTGGGCTATGGCACAATCGAGGGAAAGCAGAACTGAAATTTCTCTAAATACACATTGACACATCCAGATCAAAACTGCATATGCTTCAAGAAGAGCAACATATTTAGCAAGTCAAACATCTGAGATTCAGTTCCTGGCACCTCCAGCCAGAAGGACCAGGTGATAAACAGGAGCTGGACAACCACTCAGTAGAGAACCACTGATACAACCTATAAGGTAATACTAAGCTAGGTAGACAAATCCTGCATGAACCAAGAGCAAAGATGGAAAAAGAGCAGCACCCAATCTCTGTTCTTCTGAACAGAGTGGTGGGATTCAAAAAAAAAATTACTACTGGTTCTGTGGGTGTGGCTTGGTGGATGTGGTTTGGTGGGCGTGGCAGGGGAAGGTTACTGCAAAATCCCATTCCCTCCCCACCCCACTAATCTGCTTTCCAGCTCCATTCTCCTGTGCAGGGCAACAAAATAAGACCCAGCCAATCAGCTGGGACTCAGGAGGCAGAGAATAGTTGGGGGTGGGCCCAGTCAGAGGTGATATTTGCTGGTTCTCCAAACAACTCAAAATTTCCACTACCGGTTCTCCATCTCAGCCGTTGGTCTGGATATTCCTAGATAAGAAACATGAGTCAGCAAACTAGAAGGTTTGAAGTACTTTATTCTTCTACGCACACAGCATTCAGCAAGAATGGTTTACATCCAATCCAGGTTAGTGCTGGGAGCATCTGCCTTCCAATGCAATTTATTCTAATATCCCACCCACCTAATCGCCTCTAACTCCACCCTAGGAGTATTCTGGAGTATCATTAAAAAATAAATTGATGGCAGAAGATCCACCAAGATCTACCGATATACATTTTTAAATAAATAAAATAACTCATTTACCTGCAGATGGTAGCCCCTTGCAGAGTATAAAGTGCACCTGTTTCAAAAAAAGATCAATTACTGTCCATATTACTGTGAAACTACGACTACTTGGCAGTTCCACTATGAAATCCATGGCAATATCCTGCCATGGTTTGGTAGGATTGGACACCATCTGTAATAATCCAAAGGGTTGTCCAGGACGTGATTTATTAATGGCACATACCGTATATCCTTTGACATAGTGTTCAATGTCTGACCGCATAGAAGGGCACCCAAATTGCTGTTTGGCTAAATGTAGTGTTTTTAAAAACCCATAATGCCCAGTTTGTTTACTGTCATGGCATTGTTGGAATACTTTATTTCTCAATACAACAAGTATGTAGAGTTTTGTTCCCCTCCAAGCCAATCCTTTATGTATATTACATTGTGGTTTGTTCTCCTTTAACCATGAATCATACTTCAATAAACTTGGTAGATCTCCGCCCAACACTCCAGAACTGGTCAGAACCTGCTGAATACTACTATGTTTCTGATCCATGGAACCTGCTCCAACCCCTGCTGAATTTCAGTAGTACAATTACCCCCAAATCAGCTATAGTATCCTGCTGTTTTTAAAGAGAACCCAAGTAAAATGCTGTGTAAGGCTTAGAATAGATTTAATTTTCTCATAACCAAAAAATCCTCCCCATCCCAAAAATGTAAAATGCTATAAAGATGCAATGGCAATCTTCAGCCTGTGTCATCTTGACATTCGCTCGCTTCAAAAAAAAAAAAATGTAAAAAGTCATCAGAAGTCATCTCCCCTTTCAGATGCTGACAATGGGAACTAGTGAGACAGACTACATCAGAGGGGCTAATCTGCGTACGTACATATATAATACCTATGAAGTTGGGCTGGAAACCAACACAGAATAAAGCAATTCTCGCCCTTGGGCTGAAAAATAGCTAGAGATACATCAGAAGGAACTCTGACCCACTAGCAAATGATGGTGGATTTTTTTCCTATTTGGTGTAGCAGGCCTTGTATCATATATTGCCTCCACACAGTTATATTGTATCGGCAGGATTTCAAGTGATTTATCTGCAAGTGACTTATCCAGAACTTTCAGTACCTTTGAGTGTACAGGCACTTATCATTAAGCCGTAATTGTCGATTAAGATAAACAATGGCAGCATGTCATAAATGTCTGTGTTGCAAACTGAAGGGGGAGCACGCACATGTTTTCTTCCACCAGTTTTCTTTTTAAAAAAAATAAGAAAGGAAATAAACGTTTGTACATTTTTATAGCCCCGAAGATAAAAACTGTTTTATTGACAAACGGAATAGAAATCTTTTTCATTCTGAATCATACAGCTTTCAACCAGTAAAATTCATTCACTACTAAGGATTCTATTTGTATAGTCTGGTTTTATATATGTGTGTGTGTGGGTACATAGACATACACACATCCCAAGAAGAATGACTCTCTTATGAATCAGAGAGAGAATTATATTAAAAAATTAAAAAAAAGCCATGCAAGAAAACTAGTCTGGATATGAACTGAGCAAAATTGCAGCCAGCATCTTTAAACTGCCTAGCTGAACAACAAACTTTTGAGATTCCAGTCAGCAGCCAGGTAACATGCAAATGCTGATAGCATAAATAAATAAATGAATGAATGAATGAATGAATGAATGAATGAATGAGTGAGTGAATGAATAAGAATAAGCAGAAAACTGGTTCTCTCCAGAAGCCAAATTCTAAGAAAATTGTACAGAAGAAATTTACTGATATTTTGCCAGCTGGATTAGATCAAGCATTAAATTCTTTGTGATTTGGAAGGACATTTTTAGAATACTTTCTTGTCTTACAATCATCTGTTTTAAGGAAGCATCCTATTTTATTTGTTAACTTGGTACCAGGATTGAGCCAAGAGACAATCAAAAAGGCAAGAGTTCAGATTTGCACTAAGACACATCCAATTTTAAAGAGTTGTCTTGACTCAAAGGCCATTTGGGGTGGAATGGGGACAGTGCAGGACTACAAATACGTTTACTATCAGAAGATTGTTTCAATTTAATCATCTAGCAGCTGTTTAAGCAAATATGCTGCCTTTAAACCTTTTAGCTCCAGATTATTGTAATAATGATTATTTTGAGGGGGCAGGGGAAGATGTTTTTCCCATTATGGATGATCCTACTTTGAAACTGGAACCCCCCATAGATCAAATATAGAATGTCTGCATACAAAACATGGTTCTCTGAATAGGTCACAGTATGGTATAAACTGTGGTTCATTCACCACAATGACTGGCTTTATATATTGCACCAAACCAGAACTACTCAACCCACCTTTTTACTAATTGCATTCCATACAAACCATCTGCCACTGCAAATAAATAATAGGCACCCAAAACAAACAAATCACTAATGTGCAGAAGACTGCAGATGTACAATCCAAGCTTCTCTCTTTATGGGCTAAGCTCCATTGATAAGACTTATACCTTTGACTGCACAGGTTCACCTTGTTAAACACAAGCTGGAACAAAAGATAATTTTCCCCTTGAAATGCAATTGTTATCTTTTAATTAGAAAGACAAACAATTTTGAATGAAAGTAGTGTTTCCACTTAAACTGTTGGCATGAAGAGGTAACTCCACCAGAGAAAATGCAAAGGATCCAAGCTTGACACGATAAGATTTTTCATCATATTCCTCTATGTTTATCCAATACAAATAGGTGTAAGACTCATATGCTCTTTATTATGCCATGCACTTGCCCGAGCAAGAAGTCCCTTTACATTTTCTAGATGCTGTAGGAGAGGGGTTGTCAAACTCTCAGCCCACAGGCTGGATGCGTCAAGTGCTGGCCCCACCCCCGTCCAGTTTAGCGAAGGGGGAAAGAGTCCTGATACATCACATGATACCACCATGATGACATAAGTTTGACAGTCCTGCAGTAGCAGTTGACTCACTGATCCTGTTCGGTAAAAGTTCCCAAGCTGCATTTCCTTACAATTCTTCTACAGTATACTTAAGCATAAGTGGCATGTGGAATTAATCTAGGCCTCCTCCAGAGAAAGATGGATGGATGGATGGATGGATGGATGGATAGATGGATGGATGGACAGAAGGAAGGAAAGGGGAAGGGGGGAGGGAGGGAGGGAGGAAGGAACGAACGAACGAAGGAAGGAAGGAAAGAAAGAAAGAGGGAGGGAGAGAGGACCATATTTTGTGTCTTCAGGAACAAAGTGGTTAATTTCTGTTTCTAATTGCTTTTGCACTTGTATAAAAGCAAAAACAAATATCCAAAAGAAACCATTTGGAAAAAAGCAGAGAATCGTATGCAAACTATAAATAAACTGCATGATGTACAGTACCAAGGAACCTGATCAACAAAACAATGTGAAATGACACTTCCTCTCTCCCTTTTTCTGCTTAAGGTGCTAGTCTCCAAAATGGGGTGTTTTTTATCTTCCAAATGAAAATCAGCAGAATGAACATTTGGCTAAATGAAATAATTAGGGAAACTAGACAGTGTAGGTTTTAAATCAACTGGAATGCCAGCGATCTCTTCTTTTTCATAGTGATCTCATTTTATTTATCACCACTTTTCCTTTTTTTCACAAGTGGCCTATCCCCCCATGGGGAAGTCTGCTGTATGGTTTTCAAAACGGGGGCCACCATGAGATCCTGATCAAAGGGGTCTCAGTAAAGAAAGGGTAAGAAGGGGGCTGTGGTAATTGGCACAGAGAAAAATCTTCCCCGGTGAGGAGCGGACAGGAGCTCTGATTTTGGAGATCCTGGGGCAGCTGCTCCTTTATGAGGAACACAGGGGGATTTGGAGGGAGAGGCTGATGGAAAAAGCAAAATTCCTTTAAACTGGAGATAACTGAAAGGGGAAAAGGAAGCACAAAATGGCCAAACAATAGGAAGGTCAGAGCTAATGAGTTAAAGATATACATGCTCTCTCTGCAGTTTGAATCTGTTTCCTGGAAGAAGTTTTATTTTATTGCCGCTGAAAGGCTGAAAACTCTATGAAGCCCTTGCCAGCTGGAATAGCCTCTTTGCACCTGTCTTTTTGTTTACACAAATCCCTTCTCTAATAGAGCTAATCACTGAGCTTTGATAAATTTGCTAGAACCCCTGATAGGAACTCCATTCTCGTCCTGAGCACTAAACAAACAGAGCATTGTCTCCACCCGGCTAGCCAGCCTGTTAATAGTTAAACTGGGGAGAGTGAGAGAGAGGGGATGGGGGCACCCCACACAGGATGAAGCCTCAGACAGTTGGGTTGCAAAATGAGCAGCTTGTTTATGCAATTTTATGATAATGCACCAAAGCTGGGATATTTGGGACATCTGCTTGCATCTTGCCCAGGACGGAATCGGATGCAAAAATTTTGGTTTCCTGCAAATTGGATTTTTCATTTCTTTGTAATGCAACCGACCAAAAACAACAACAACAACACAAAGGAAGACAAGATTCTTGCTCTTCTGGCTGCCAAGGAAAAATACATAAATGTTTAGGTAGGATCTGTAGAGGTCTCAAGAGCAAGAGACAAAGCTTCTAGTGTGCTAAAGCTGAGCTTTGCTACTGGGTGCAGCTGCCCCTGGCTGACAGCCCTGCTCCCTGCAGAAAAACTCAGCCTGTGCCTTTTGTCCTTCCTTGTCTTGAAGCAACTTTTTAGTGCTTGGCTAAAAGTACCGAATTAACCAAGGATACATGCCAACCTAGATGTGCAGTAAGATGGGCTCTGCAAAGGGCATGATTTGGGCTTACATAGTTCCTGTTTAAATTAAAGTAATTAAAGCTACAGAGATACCGTATAATTTGAGAGAAGGAAAACATCAGAAAAGTGATGTCAGTCAGCCCTGTCTTCTCCCCAGTTTCCCTCTCTAATTGCTGGACCTGGCAGTTCACTGGGAAACTGGGCTACCTACCCACTAATAATGAAGCAATCAGTCTGCCTTCTTTAGCAACGTGCTGAGTCAGCTTCCCTAACCTGGGCACCCTTTTGCAGAAGTCTGGACTTCAACACCCACAATTCCCAACCACAGCTGTGCTTTTTGGAGAATTCTAGGCGTTGAAGATGATAAATATAGAAAATATCAGAGTCATCACCAAGGAATAGGTGAAGTCTGCCACTAGTTAGCAGCACACTATGGATCTTTCCATGAGTTGCTCTCCAGGCTGTTTCTAAAACTGGCAGGCTGGGGGATTGCATGCATCTTGAGGACATATACAGCTATAGTTCTCAATTTACAATGATCCGTTTAATGACTGTTCAAAGCTACAATGGCACTGAAAAAAGTGACTTGCGACCATTTTTCACACTAACAATTGTTGCAGCAACCTCATGATCATGTGATCAAAATTTAAATAGATAACCGATAACAGATTTGGAAGAGTTGGAAGGGACCTTGTAGGTCATCTAGTCCAACGCGCTGCCCAAGCAGGAAACCCTACACCATTTCTGACAAATGGTAGTTCAATCTCTTCTTGAAAGTTTCAAGTGACGGTGCTCCTACAACCTCAGAGGGCAGGCTGTTCCATTCGTTGATTGTTCTCACACTTGGCAGCTGTTTCATATTTATGACGGTTGCCATATCCCAGGGTCATTTGATCTCCTTTTCCAAGCTTCTGACAAGCAAAGTCAATAAGGAAGGCAGATTCACTTAACAAACCTGTTGCTAATTTAACAACTGTAGGGATTTACTTAACGGTGGCAAGAAAAGTTGTAAAATGGGGCAAAATTCACTTAACAACAGTCTCACTTAGCAACAGAAATTTTGGCCTCAGTTGTGGTCATATGTCAAGGATTACCTATAACTATTCAGTGCTGCTGGATATTATATTTATATGGAATATTCAGGATAAAATAATTCTGAGTTAATCTGGGGCAGAAGGCAGTTTTAATCCTTTCCCACTGTGTTACTTTCCCAAAAGAAAACTCCACTCCTATTAAATTATATAGGTACATACAGTTGTAACATACAAACATCTGTTTATATTATCCCCATGATTCAAATAGCCACAACAAAAAATTTTGAACCAGAAAGATCACCCCCGCCCCGATGGGATTCAATTTTTTTAACAATCAGTTCTGTGGGTGTGGCTTAGTTGGTGGGCGTGGCTTGGGTCATGTTATTGGCTGGGCATGGCCAACTCAATATCACTCACATTGAGGCACGGACCTCCTCGCCTGGCCTCTCATGACTGTGGGGATGTGGGGAAATTGTAAGTGTGAAAAATGGTCATAAGTCACTTATTTCAGTGCCATTGTAACTTTGAATGGTTACTCCACACAAGCAAAGTACCAGCAAAGGAGGGGAAAAAAACTCCAGAGAAGTTCCAGAGACAGGAAGTCTAGTCCTGCCAAGAATGTAATAAGGGTTAACAGAGAGGCAGTTCCTGTAAGCAACACCAGAATGTTTCCTTCCTGCCTTCCTTACAGGATTAGGCCAGTAATTTCTTCTAACAACCGGTTCTCCGAACTGCTTAGAATGTCAACAACCGGTTCTAGTGATTAGGTGCGAACTGGTAGAATCCCACCCCTGAACCCGCTTCCAATGAAATACTGATAAATCTTTTATGACAATAATAACTTCCCCCTTGCAAAGCAAGTCCAAAACTTATAAGCCTCTACATCTAGTTGCAACCCCATTGACCTTTCATACACTGCATACATGAAAGCAAAAAAAAAAAAAAAAAACCAACAGTTAAAGGGATAAAACTGTGCAGGAGCACAAGTATAAACTGAAAGGTAACAGCTTCGTCAATTTTACTGGTTTGAAGCAAGTAGAATAGCGGGCTCTTGAGAAAGCGTCTGCAAGTAGTTCTTTGAAAAAGTGAATGGGAAAGGAGATGAGGATCTGAATATTGCATGATGCATACAAATCCTGGCTTGTCAAAACAGTTCTTTACATTTTGCAGTAATCTAATTCTGCTATAACATATCTAATCTAAAAGAAGTGCTGATGTTCTTTGAGAAAGCTAAGTTGCAAAGAGAGGCTTAGTGCACAGGTTCTGCAGGCAACTATCTAGCAAAGAGAATGCGAAATGGTGAAGGCGAGGCAAGGAAAACCCCTTCTCCCATATATCTGGATATTTTCACAAGAGTGGGTAGTGTGAAATCATTGTGAGCCTTCAGATCATGAGATAAAATGCTTCTGTTCAATAATTACCATTCTGTATTTCCTTTGTTTCTTGCATGATTTTTTTTCTTTGCACAATTTAATTATTTTGCTCATTCAAATTGATATGCAGCTTTTTCTTCAAGAGTTCCAAATGTATACATCACATTCCTTGTTTCATTTTTCCCTGTGAAATGAGCTGCATTGAGAGATCGCACTTGGCTCAAAATCATCCATTAAGCTCAAGATAGTAGACTTGAGCCTGGGTCTCTCCATTTCTAGCACATCTTAACCATAATATCAAAACATGGCTCCCTCAAAGGCAGGAGACTGAAAGAAATTAGCATTGTAATGCTGTGCTACACTGGAAATATGCCAGTCACAGACATTCATCTCAGTGTGAAAATTCTGGGGAGTGCATGATTATGATAACAGATAACAGATAATCAGAGTTGGAAGGGATCTTGTAGATCATCTAGTCCAACCCCCTGCCCAAACAGGAGACCCTACACCATTTCTGACACATGGGAGCCCAATTGCCATTCCATATTTGTAGGGCATAAAACTGAAAACACTGCAGCAGGAAAATCTGATGAATAGAAGTAAGGGGTGTGGAAGAAGAACGTACAAATAGAAAATGGGAAGTTTTATGCATGTTTAATAATTACTGAAGCAGTCTGGTGTAGCAGTGAAGGTGGTGGGCTAGAAAGCAGGAGACTGTGTGTACCGCCCGTAGACATGAAACCTGGATGGGGGATGTTGAGTCACTCACTCACTCTAAGATCATCCTGACTCACAGGGTTGTTTTGGGGGGAAATGGGAGCAGGATTAGATATGTTTGCCACCTTGAGTCATATATAAAAATATGGAATAAAATAATAATACCAAAAAGGCTGTGATGGCAATTTAAAAAATCTGTGCATTGACAAAATTTCCATCTGTCAGTTACAAAAGATCACATTGCTTGGAATTGCACATACTATGCTAATACATTACAACATCCTAACTCTATGTGTATGGGATGTTAATTACGTGGAAAGAGAGGAAAATCAAAATAGAATCGATAGAACAGGCCCAAGATTTTTATCAACAGCTCACGGATACGAATGGTCAATCCACTAAAGAAGAACTTAAAAGGAGACCACAGGAGGACCGATATCATCACAGAACCCAAAAGGAACGACTTTCTCCAATTTTAGGAAGTGATAAACCCAATTTGGAAAGATCTAAGGGAAATGCAAAAAGGCTATGATAAAAATGCTGAAGATGAATTTAGCAAAAACCAAATGAAAAAGCTAATAACAATAGTAGAAATGTTTAAAAATCAAGTGGAAATGTTACAAAGGAGATCTGAAAATAATTGCATGACTTTTGGTCAAATATCTGACAAGCTTTTACCCAATTATCACTAAACAGTATAATGAAATATTGCATAAAGGAGACATACATATCTGGTTAATAATTAATAAAAAGTCTTTGATTGAAAAACACCCAGCAAAAGAAGCAATATCAGAAAACTATAGGTCAATAACATGCTTGCCTGCAACGTTTAAATTAATCACAGGCATAATAGTGAACAATATCCAAGATAATTTAGAATAACATTCTTCCAGTAGATCAAAAGATAAATAAAAGGAAAAGCTGAGGTACAAAAGATCAACTTCTAATTGATAAAATTATTCTGAAGAAATTGCAAAAGCCTAAAATACATATGGTCTGGATTAATTATAAAAAGGTGTTTGATCGTTACTGCATAGCTGGTTCATCAAATGTTTGGAAAAAATGGTGTTAATAAAAACATTTAAATGTTTATAGGAAAAGTAATGAAGCAATGAAAGATAAAATTGATGATTGGTAATGGAAAATATGGGCTTGTCAACATTTAGGAGAGGCATCTTATTCCCCTTATTATTCGTCTTTGCCATGATCTCGCTTTCAGTGAATCTGAAGAAAATCAAACTTGGCTATCCAACAGCGAAAAATACTAACAAAACTTGCTTTTGCTTTATAAGGGGTGATCTGAAGCTTTGTGGAAAATCAGAAATCCAGTCATTGAAAAACTGTAAGAATTTTTAGCGCAGATACATCAATGAAATACTTTCACCATCTGCATAACTACAAAAAAAAAGATTAAAAGGGCAGGAGCTAAGGAAAGTTGAGGTACAATTCTTAGAAAGTATTGTGGGTAGGAGCAGTTGTGTAGAGAAAATGGCAAAAGAAAATGGCAGAGGAATTAAGCCTATCACTTTGACTTCTGAGAGTGTGTGTTTTGTGACTGTCCACTCTCTCCATGGAAGACAGTCAGTGAGCATTCATATTAGATGTCCTTAGATTGTATGTCTATGAACCCATAAATAGGAAGCTTGCAACATAAAGTATCATGCACCATCTTCATCTTTTCTTGTCTTTCTTTTGAATCGCCTAAAATTCCCTAGGCAATCTTACAAAACAAAGGTAGTACATGACTGTAGCCCAGAGCTTTGATTTGAAGTGTCTCCTCTGCCCACAAAAAAAAAGAGATAAGCTGGAGTGGTAGAGTGCATCCTGGGGGCAACAGGTTGGAGGAGCAACTTCCCCTGTTTGCCTTCTGATAAATGTCTGATTTGAAATCGACCCTTCCTCCTGTTTTCTGAGCTCTCCTCATGTCCTCCCCTCAATGTGTTCTCAACATTTCCAATAGCCTTGAAACCTTGTCTACTCTCAACCTGGATTAGTTTACTGCTCAGTGTGGATGTAAAATTGTAAACGTTTCCTACTCAAAATTTTTAGGCATTTAATTTACCAGATGAAACCAATCAAATGAAGTGCATACCAGCCAATACAGTACATTTTACCTTTGCCCTCTGTTAAAACATCCAAGTGGAAGTATTGCATGATGCTCCCTCTTGGCCCACACTTTCCTTTTCTCTTTATGGGTTTTGTTTTATTTACAAATTGCTGCTCAGAAATCACTTGTGTTGAAATTCTTTCCCCACCTCCAATCTTATTAACATTCTTTGAACTGGTTTTAATACCCCAAGGGCTTTTCATGGCATGCTCAAATGGTGCAGGCTGCAAAATGAGCTGGTGTCTGAACACCAGGCCTCCTCCTCTTCCTCCATCGATCCTGGAGACTGAGCAACTGCAGGAACAGTGAATTTTATAGTCTTGAATAGTGACTTTCCCAGCAAATATCTGGGAGCAACCCCTCACTCATTTGGCCTTTTTTCTCTGTGTAAAGCTGACTATTAGCTGAATGCCTCTATACCCATCATTTCCATTTGAGAAGCAGACTGAATGCAAGAATCATCCTTAATTCTCCATCTTCATAACTCATTTCATTCTGCAGCCCTCCCTGTATCTTTCAGTCCTCCTTTCTCATTTTTCTTCCTTCATAAATAGACTTTACTAGACTATACCAGAGAGTTTAGATCAATCTAGCATGCCCTGTATTATACCAAATCTTTGTACCAAGTTTACCCATACTTATTGTACATAGCAGATTTTAAATTACCTCATGCTTGTGAGTCAATTGTTTCTTTCTAGAAATCTTACATGTTCCTTTCTCGGAGGCAGTTTTGAGAGTAAACAGTACAAGGGGGAAATCTAACCAACCTATCTCGATGGTCTTGGAAAACTAGATATGGAATGTTGATATTGAGACTTCAGAATGCTAAAGTAAATAGTATGGGAGGGGTTCAGCTCATTAAGGAAGTGCTGATTCATATAATGTAAAATAGTTGTTGCACAGTGTGTGATCTCTTTTCTGATGGACCTATTTCGGCATGTACATGTTTATTCAAACCCAAGCCATTATTAGTATGACTTGAAAACCCAAGTTTTCAAGTCATACTAATAGAGTTGTTGGTCAGAACTCAGCATATATAGTCATCACCCTCCCTCAAAATATGGTTGATCATGTGCCTTCAGAAATAAAAGAGTACCACTGGCATTTAGAAAGCAGTTAAGGGAAATGGGCCTCTGAGATTTTATTTGCAACATATATTGGGCTACACTGTTAGCTGAAGACATTCTGAAAACCTGGCAATAGAAATGAACAAATCAAAAGGATGAAAATGGCTAGATCCTTCTGTCAGGTTCAGGGGTTCTCAAACTCATGACTCACTCACCTCAGCATAGTTTGTGTGGTCTGCACCTCACTCCCACATAGCAGGAAAGTGACACAAGGAATGGAGCAGCAACTTCTTGTTCTCCTGTGTAAATGAAGGTTCAATCATCCAGGCCAAAAGTATCTAAAATGGTCAAATCATGGCAACTGGACCAAAATTGATTAAAACTGAGATGTTTCATTAATCATCCAAGTAACTCCTTTAGTCAAAAAGAGTTGGTTTTTTTTTTCAACCTCTGATTCTCTGCATACCCACATTTTCATTTTGACTGAAGAGGCTATTTGGATGAGTAACGAAACATCTGTTTTAATAAACTTTGGGCCAGTTGCCATGATTTACCAATTTTAGATATCCTTGTTCTTGTTGAATGTTGGATATAACATTTGGGAAAACATAAGCTTATTTCTATTCAGTCATAAAACTCCTGGGTTATTACTGGTTCTTGCCGAGATGTACCTGCTTGACAGAACATGATGCCGGCTGCCTTGGGAAAATAGAAAAATTGGAGCAACATTTCATTAAGCTAATGATCCAATGAGCTTTTCTATTAAGGTTTCTCCATCCCAGTCTTGAAGTCCCTTTGATGATGCCATACCTTGGAGATCAATGCAGAGGCATAGCTCAAAGACTGATTCGTTTAATAAAATTAATACTGTATTGATATTGGCATTTGCAAGGAAAAAATACTTTATTAAATACTTTACCACCAATACTTTATTAAATTTGTGACAGTTATGAATTTATTGACAAGGGCTAGATTATTTTTTTAAGCATGCAATTGAGCCATGCATTTTAAACTGTGAGGCTGACAAGTGAGTGAAACATGCCTCTAACAGTTTGGGTAGCTCTATTTCACACCAAGTCATTTGGTCAGTCAGGCTTAACATCGCTTCTAATTTGGTGGCTTACCAGAGATTGATAAAAGAGAAGCCTCGTATCTCCCTGCCCTGAGAGGTTGAGAATCAAACTTAATACCAGTTGCACGTAAAGCTTGTGCTATGCCACTGAACCTCTGCATCTGCCGTCCATACAGACTTTCCTGTTCTCATCATTTTGAGAGTAAAAGGCAGTATTTAATCTTCATCAGAAAGCTAGGCCAAATAAAAGAATTGGCACTCCAAATCTTGGATTTGTTCAAAAGATTTATTTGTTTGTTTGTTTAATAATTAAAAATTATTGGCCACCCATCTTACCATATAGTCTCTCTCTCTTCCTCTCTCTCCCTCACACACACACACACACACACACGCACACGCACACACACACACATATAAATTAATGACACCTGCTAAAATCCAAATACAGATGGGGAGGCATGGGCAGGGTGTGGGCAGGGTGTGGGCAGGAAGTGGAATCAGTTGTTAGCTGATCAATCACCTCCATTGTGATGCTCCCCCATTGGGGATCCAAGCTAACTGGCATTGAAAGTTTTTAGGTTCTTACTCAAGGTCGGGAGGATAGGGGCCAACTTTACATGGGTGGGGGAGTTTTTTGTCATGTGTTTCTGTTATGGAAGTCTGTACCTTTACAGAGATGCATAGATGTGAGTCAGCCTTGTCTGTTGTTGTGCAGGTACACTGAGAGA
The DNA here is from genome assembly GCF_049901715.1 of Pseudonaja textilis. Lineage (NCBI taxonomy): Eukaryota > Metazoa > Chordata > Lepidosauria > Squamata > Elapidae > Pseudonaja > Pseudonaja textilis. Next base: position 235,445,057 of record NC_141990.1, read on the forward strand.
TTATGCACTGGAGACATATTCGTTATGTGTCTTACCAGGTGGCAAAATAAAGCTATTCTATTCTATTCTATTCTATTCTATTCTATTCTATTCTATTCTATTCTATTCTATTCTATTCCATCCCATCCCATCCAATCCCATTCCAATTGAATGTTGCAAAGGAAGGGTCTCATCAAGGCCTAATAGGACTTAGAGGGCTGAGGGGAATGTCTTTGAAGGACATGACAAAGAGCTGCTACCAAGGCAGAAATCGGATAAACAGGACTTGAGATCGGGCCAAGAAAATAACTTGAGAAAACATCTCAAAAAGCCCCTCCCTAATTCACAGCACAATAAAGGGAGGGATAGGCGAAGTACATTCAGACTTGCAAGGTTCTGAATTGTAACAACTATTACAATAAAAGTAGTTCTGACCTACAGTATATGGCTCTGGTTTCTTATTTTGGTTAACCTTGTTGGGTTGGCCTTGTTGGGAAGCTACATGTCTAAGGATCTTTGCTTCGGGATATTGTTATAAGCAAATTAGCTGTGTCTCAAGATATCTGGTATGTATGTGTCATTCCCAGGACATCTATTTATGTATTCAGGACATATTCCTCAGAATTTATTTTTTTTTGCAACCATAGTAATTTGATTGCTCTATTATCAGGGGACGCAGTGGCTCAGTGGCTAAGATGCTGAGCTTGTCTATCAGAAGATCAGCAGTTCAGCATTTTGAATCCCTAGTGCTGCGTAACAGAGTGAGCTCCTGTTACTTGTCCCAGCTTCTGTCAGCCTAGCAGTTTGAAAGCATATAAAAAATGCAAATAGGAAAATAGGGACCACCTTTGGTGGGAAGGTAGCAGCATTCCATGCACCTTTGGCATTTAGTCATGCGGGCCACATGACCACGGAGATGTCTTTGGACAGCAGTGGCCGAAGGCCTTTGAAATGGAAATGAGCACTGCCCCCTAGAGGCAGAAACGACTAGCATAGGTGTGCAAGGGGAATCTTTACCTTTACCTTTATTACCACATTCAATATAATAAGAAGGAAGAAGTTGACTTAGTTTACATTTCAAGATAGGAAAACTCATTTGGGGGCATTACAGGTTGTCTTTAACCTACAATCATTCATTTAGTGACCATTCAAAGTTACAACAGCACCAAAAAAAAGGGATTTATGACCATTTTTCACACTTGTGACCATTGCAGAATCCCCATGGTCATATGGCCAACATTTGGATGAATGGTGATTGGTTCATATGTATTTATTTATTTAATACATTTTATTAAATTTCTATTTATTACATGTCTCAGTGCTTAATAAACATCATGTTGAATGGGCATTTAAGTTGCTTAACAATACAAATTCCCTTCTTATTCACCACCCCTTTTTCCCAACCATGGAACTTATTTTAGCAACTGGTTCATATTTGTGATGGTTGTAGTATCCTGGAGTCAAGTGATGACGTTCTGCAACCTTCGGACAAGCAAAGTCAACGAGGAAGCCAGATTCACTCAACAAACTTGTTACTAACTTAAGAACTGCACTGATTCACTTATCAACAATAGCAAGCAAGATAATAAAACAAGGCAAAATTTATTTGCTTAGTGATAGAAATTTTGGGCCCAATTGTGATTGTGAATCAAAAACTATCTGTATGGCTTGGGCCTGTAATGAAGATTGCAAACAACCACCTCATCCTGTCCATACAATTTATTACTTATTTACCCATTCCAGCCAAATATTGTAAGGTGGATAAGTTAATATCTTGAGTCAGGTTCTGTACTTACAAACGTTAATGACAACAAAATTCTTGGAACCTTTACTTTCCCAAAATCCATTTTCTACTCTTTGTAGAAGAGTAGAAAATTTGTTTTCCTTTATATGTTCCTTATTTGGAAATGGGTGGGGCTACATTTGCAGCATTCCAGAGTAGAAGGAAATTTAAACACCAATAAAAAGTAATTTGAAATAAGTAATAAATTGTATGCTCAGGATGAGGTGGTTGATTGCAATCTTCATTACAGGCCCAAGCCAAAGTTAATTGAAAATGATTTACATTCCAGTCCCTCTGTTCATGAAGTCCTGATTCATCATTTAGAAATGCGTTGGGTTCTTGTGGTGTCACACATACTACAAATTATGATAGAAATAATAGACACATTAGAAGTAATGTCTATACATTTTTCTTTGCCTAGGTGCCTTAGCCTGAAGTAAAAAAAAAAAAGACTGAGAATGTCTCTGTATGTGGAGCAGATTAACCTCCATTCTGAGAGATCAGAAAAACCTGCTTTAAAAGCCATATATGGTTGGAGGTTTGTATAGGCTCTCTCTCTCTCTCTCTTTCTCTCTCTCTCCCTCTGTGTGTGTGTGTGTGTGAGAGAGAGAGAGAGAGAGAGAGATTTCTATTGTTAAGAGTTAAAGGAGAATTTAGACTAACTAGAAACTAAATAAGTAAAAAAACCAAAATGATTGACTTTACCCATTACCCAAGTATCTCCTATCCTAGTCATCTTGAGGTTGGAATATTGTATTACCCTCTACATGGGATGATCCTTGAAGAGTATTTACAAGCTACAGCTTGCACAGACAGTCCTAGGGGACTCTGAGGGAGTGGGGGACATAAACACTGTTACGTAAGTTGATCTGACTACCTGTTCGCTTTGGGATTCAATTTAAGGTGTTGGTCATTATATTTAAAGCCCTTAATGGCATGGGACCAGGTTACCTTTTTAATGTTTTTAAATATTTTAATGTTTATTTTTTGCCCTCATCGCTCTTTAAGTAACTGAATTACTATCTATCTATCTATCTATCTATCTATCTATCTATCTATCTATCATCTATCATCTATCTCTATCTATCTCTCTATCTCTACCTCTATGTGTGTGTGTGTGTGAATGTGTGTGTGTAATGTAAATAATGAAGTACTAATTGTACTAAGAGTATCACTGAAGATCAATTGTTTCAACTGAATTTAAGTTTAAGTTTAAATGCCATTGAATGGACATCACATGAATTTTAAGTGTGTGTCATTTCTATCTTCACAACATTATTTAACCATCACTGAAGTAACAGAAAGCCTGTCTACATAACTGTTATTTTGGCAGAAAGATGGTTGGATCCCTCTGGAAGACACCCTAAATCATTAGAATAGGAACCACCATTTCCCAGGCCCCATTAGAGAATGGCCTCTGTGGTGCAACTGAAAAGCTTGGCGTGGCTCCATCCCAGAAAAGGCTGTGCACTCCTGCTGTAGAAGGTTATCTCTTGCAACATCCTGTTGAAGCCATGCTTTTGAAGACCTCTAAAAGACAATGAAAAGCTCACGTCTTGATTGCTCTCCTCCTAAAACTACAACCACATATTGAGAAATCATCAGACAAATGAACTCAACATTAATAAAACTGTGGTAGAAATGAGAGGAAGTCTAGTTTGAATGCCTTTGGGGGGGTGGATGGAGACAGAGTCAGTCTCTGACTGAATGGGCCACTGTTTGGTGCAAGACATTCTTAGTGTTTCAAGAGTCAGAGCTTCAAACTTCTTCCAAGGAACTAGGGAGGAGAAATAGTGACAAGTATGGAAGTGCCTGTCTTTTAAAAGAGATAAAATCCGTAATATCCATTTATTCACACTGTTTTCGGTGAATGTATATGTAGCCATTCCAAGAAGTCCTATTCTATTGTTGACTGGCATAAGTACATTTCTTTTACAATCTCAGACTCACTGTCATTCCAAACTGGTAGGAATCCGAATGCTTAGAATGCTTAGAATGAAAATTGTACCCACACGATTAAGCCAAGAAACCATGATTTGAGTCAGGAGGCCTAAGACCCTGCAGAACCAAATCAAAGACGTGGGGCAAATCATAACTGACCATTGGTTTTACTCAGTCTGTTCCTTACGTACAGATCTTTTTTTTTTTCCTTTTCAAAACAAAGCCTTGGGATGCAATGCTAAATCCACTTACCTGGAAAAGGTCCCACTGAATTTGCTGGGGTTTATTCCTAGCAGGCGTGGGCAGGATTATACTGTTAGATAATGCCTCTCTCCTTTTGCACCATTATGAGCTGAATATTCAGGGGAAATTGTAGATCAACACACATATACACCCAAATACAATTAAAGAGCAAAAACCTGTAAGGAAACAATAGAGATTTTAGGACAATGCTAGCTGAGCATTTCAAGGGGGGTGGGGAGGCAGCTTTCCAGAGCACTTTGTAACTTATGTCGCAATAATCCTTGTATGGGAAAGGCTGCCAGGCTTGTCAAAACCTGTTGCAGGTGTATAAGCGATGCCCTGCCTTATGCCTTTCACAGCTCAAAGCTTGAAGCCTAAGGGCAAGAGAAAAGAATGATGGGGGGGGGAGGGGGAGAGAGAGAGAAGATAACATGTTCAGAAATAAATGGAGCAGAAAAAGAAATTTAGATTCTGCACTGCCTCCACCTGCCCATGCCGAACAGGTTCAACCTGATACAAGGGGAGAAAATGCACTAAGAGATTCAGACAGATTGTCTGTTCTCCCCCCACAAACCATCCCCCACATGTCTGGGCTGAAGAGGTATGATGGCATTCTTGAACAAGTCAATCAGCCAAGCTTTAGAAGTAAGGCATGAAAGCCAAGAGGAAATTGGAGGCAAGGAGTAATCTTTTGAGGTTTCTCTCCCCAGCAGTTCTTTTGCAACTTTGATTACAAGGATCTGGTTTTATCATACAGTTCTGTCTGTCTTTCTTTGCCCCCATCTTTCTCTTTCCCAATGGTGTGGCTATAAATCTCCCCACTCTCTGCATCCGTTTTTGGGAACTGCATAGGAAAGGAAGAAAAAAGTAGCCAGGGATGCCTAGCTTCTACTCAGCTCTCCAGCAAAACTCAAGCTTCTGAAAGTATATTTACATAATTGCAGGTGAGCTGATACCAAAGCTGGCCTCAGGATCTCAGTCAATGAGAAGTGCTAACACCGAGCATAGCCTTTGGAGCAAACAATATGTAAGGTGGGGTTTCTTGTGCATTCTTTGTGCACAATAAAAACCTGTTATATAGGGGGCTGGAAAACAAATCTCAGACTCCACCTAGAGAATATTATTAACTCCTGAACCAAATTTGGGAGTCTTGGTCTTCTTTATTCATCTTCCAAATCAACCTGTGTAGGAGATGAAAGGGGATCGCATGAAGCTTGAAGAAGCACCTGCTGTGGCTCAGTGCCTGAAGGTGTGACTATCAAAGAACTGTTAAGTTACTGCAAGAGTCCTGCTTATGGAGTCTCCTCAAATGATTGGAGAGAGATGTTGGAAGTTAGATGACTTCATCAAGAAATAAACATATTTTTGAATAATTAAACCAAAGGGGGTGTCTAAAGGTAAAGTCTGGACATTAACTTCAAATGACCTTTTTTATTCATCCCTGTAGTTTCACGGCAGTAGTGTGAAATTGGTTTGCCCCTGCCTTCTTCTGGATTTTTCTTTTAATTTTCCATTCCAGGCTTTTCCATTCCAGCCAGAAGCCCTCGGGTTGCCTGATAGCTTCCTATTCAAACACTAACCAGATCCAATTTTGTTTAGATTTTTGAAATCAGCCAAAGTGAGATAGCTATTGCCATTGAACTGCCTAAATTATTTCATTCATTTTTCATAAGTGGTTTGGCTCATAGTTTCGAAGTGTATTGTGGGTGAGTAAACTCATCTTGGTTCTATTTAGTTCCCCTTGGGGACTCCTAAATCCCCACCATAGCCTCACCATGTAAGAAACATTTGCCACTTTGCAGATTTTTTTTCATTTCTAGAGAGATAGATCTGATTCACTATAACACCCATAACTTTAGTGCAGGTCTTGCTGGACAGGAATTATGGGATATACAGTATAGGAATGGCTGATGCATGTGTAAAGGGGGCTCAGTTCCAATCAAGTAATCTTAGGCATCTTAACAGTATAATTTCCTGCTAAGCACACCCATTTCTTAGAACCAGAGATAGGAAACTACCATTAAATCACTTGGTATGTCACAGTGGAAGACAGCATAGAACTTCATTGAAGAAAGAAAGGAATAGCATTCATGGAGGTACAGATGTGACATGCTGTAATGTTCCTTTGTTCCCAGGCATCCTCAAACTGACTTCAGAAGTTGTAACATCAAGTGTGGTGAAGAAGAAGAAGAAGAAGAAGAAGAAGAAGAAGAAGAAGAAGAAGAAGAAGAAGAAGAAGAAGAAGAAGAAGAAGAAGAAGAAGAAGAAGAAGAAGAAGAAGAAGAAGAAGAAGAAGAAGAAGAAGAAGAAGAAGAAGAAGAAGAAGAAGAAGAAGAAGAAGAAGAAGAAGAAGAACCTTCTAAGAGAGCTCATTGGTTTGGCTTGGGTATTGCTACACACTTTAACAGAGACTCTCCTCCTCCTCCTCCTCCTCCTCCTCCTCCTCCTCCTCCTCCTCCTCCTCCTCTTCCTCCTCCTCCTTCTATGACTAGATCAAACTTTAAATTGCCAGAATGAAGCCACTGTCTTGGCTTTGTCATTGGTCAAAAGTAAGTCATTATTGATACATGTTTCTGGTAGTAGCCAACGTACCAGCAGATGGGCCAGGCTCTGCATCTCTCCACATTCACAAAGCATGTTGTGATCAACTAAGAGTGTCCACTTGAGCATATTATGTTTACATTTAGACATTTCAACTCTCAACCTATTCAGAGTCTTTCAAGAGGTATAAGGGAGGTCAGATCATTCAGCCATATCCTCTATTAATGTTATTCCTTGTTTGATGGTCTCCTTCCATCTTTTAATTTTATTTTGTTGTGTATCTCAAAATAAAGCTGTTTCTGGATCTGAATCAGCGGTCTTGTGGCATATGTCCTTTCAAAGGATGTCGAGGATCATTTTTTGCTTGATTCTTTTGGCATCTGCTACTAGTTCTCTTCTGATCTTAGTGGGTAATGCCAGCAAGAGGATATATTTTCTCTGTTAGTGTAGATTTGACCTACCTACACAACCTATCACTAAGCATACTGTTTCATTGATGGCAATATCAATTTGTTTCAGGTGTGCAGATGCATCTCACACTGGATCAGCTTACAAGACTTGCCAGACAAAGAAGTGATTGATTCATCCCAGCCTTGGAATCAGGAGACCCTCGTACTTTCAAAACTGTCATATCGTGGATGTCAATAGTGACCTCTGTTTGTCGATCATCCTTTAATGTATTAGCTTTCAACACTGTCTCTCTCTTGTGAGGTCATATTTGGCATGGCAGAAAGATTCAGAAGGAGAAAGGATGCTGAGCAGCATGTGGAATGATCTAATGCAAGGGCAATTGGTCAGGGTGGAGCAAGAGAGAGCAAAATAATAGGGTCTCCCTTGCTCCGACACTTTCACCTTGTGTTTGTGAATTCAGTGGCCTTTAATTAATAATAAATTGTATTCATTCAGTCCAATATGATCTATTTAGTTAGAAGCAACTTATACTTATGCTGACCTGTTTTTCTCGTCCTTCTAATTTTCTGTAAGCTGTTAAACCTATTAGTCTTTTTTCTTTTTAAAAAATATTCATACCATCTGACCAAAATGAAAAGGAAATGCTAGCTGACCAAGATATCACTTTTTTGTCTAATGCAGCTCAGATTCCATTCTCCCAAACCATGGCCATGCTCAGATTGTCACTTTGAAAATGTCTTCCTTTATGGATATTAGCAATAGCACTTATACTTATATACTGGTTCATGATGCTTAATAGTTCTCTCTAAGCAGTTTACAGAGTCAGCATATTGCCTCCAGCAATCTGGGTCCTCATTTTACTGACCTCAGAAGGATGGAAGGTTGAGTCAATCTTTAGCCAGTCAGGATGGAACTTCTGGCTGTGAGCAGAGTTAGCCTGCAGTACAGCATTCTCACCGCTGCACCACTATGGCTCTATTAATCAATTTCATCTTTTCCATCTGGTATCTTTCAAATATGTTGCAACATCAACTCTGAGAATCCCCATTCAGCTGAGACTCAGAAGTAAAGCAATGACAGAGTATGATAGAGTCCCTGCCAATTTGGTGTTAATAAGGTTAATTAATTGTTAATAAGGAGTAGACGTGTGAGTGACACCTGGAACAAGTGATTCAGGTATGTGAATTGAGAGCTATAATAAACAACCATCTTTTTCCCTCTTCAAAAAAGGAAGTCAGATGTCATTAACTGGTATACAAAGCACCTATAGTGACATCCAAACCAGGTCCTCGTGAACTGGGCATCATCCATGAATCCAGGAGGATCCTTTTCCCTTTTTTCAGTATTTTACAAAAGTGAAGTCTGGATAACCTCCAACTATGAAGCCTGCATACTATATCTTATGAGAGTTCCTTTCTTGAGAGAGAAGCTTCATGCATAAATCAATGGAGTGTATTTAACTAGGGTTGGGTTATACCTTAGCATTACTTGAGGTATATAAGATTGCATGAATCCAGGATCTTACCCATCAGCATGTATTATTTTAATATATAGTGTGTGTAGAATGATATATCATAGTACAATTATAGGAGGTTTCAGTTTTGCTATACAACATTTATAATTCATCTTAAAATTAATATATGAGCATTAAGTACTAGCATTTCTGACTACTTGAGCAAGTAATCAGATTTGGTATAGTCAATGCAGTGATAAATGAGGAGGCATATCAAATCATTAACTCTCTGGAGCCAAAGGGAGAACCATTTATCATGCTATGAAAACCAGCATGGTATTATGGTTAGGTAATGATACAGTGGAATGAAAGACATCCTGATTCAAGTCCATCTTTACTTATGGGAAATTACTGGGTGACTTTGAGGCATCCCAATCTACTTCACAGGATTGCTATTGTGAGAGAAGGAGAACAGAACCTCTGGAGAAAAGTGAATCTAAGGAATGAATAAATGTTCAAAGAAAAACAAATCCTGTTATGACTTCCATGAGTTTTATAATGCTATGTCTATTGGTAACCCTAGTGCAGAGTTCCCCAATCTTTCTGGCTTTACAGACCGGTGGAGGTGGGGAGGAGATGGTTTCATGTGAGCGGCCTGCATGCCCACTGCTCACACAAATAGAGAGCATGCACTTGCCCGTTGCATGGGCTCGCCTGTTACTCACGAAAGTGGGGGTGCGAATACGCCCACACTCACCCACTGGTTGCAAACAACTCAGAGGCTGAGGATCCCTGTTCTAGTGTGCAGTTATTGATGGCATTATATTTCAAAATTGAACAATTTGTGTGGATTGCACTGATTCCCACATTAAAGAACATCATTCTGAGAAGAGCATCACATGTACAACCACACACATTATGTTTGGTAAACAGGTGCATTGAAGTGGGTGTCAGATGTCTACCTATAATAACACCTGCAATACAATGTCTGCCTACTGCATAACATGGAAGAGAATGTCCGTATTCATAATTGGATAGAATGAATGAATCACTTTCTGAACATCACTTTCAAATGTGTTTAACTCTACTTTGCTCTGTCTCTTCCCTACATTCATCTATGACTGAAAACAGAACCACGTTTGCACAAATAATCAGTATATGATTTGAACAAACTTTACATTAAGAATGCATACAAAATGTAATTCATCTTGAAGCAGACATTTATACATGTTTTTTAAATGCACATTTAAGGAGAATCTCAATATGCAAATGATCAATGAACATTTTTGTCTCAGAGAAGATCCAGTGATTATTGCTGGGATCTGCAAAGATCTGATTCTTCCAGCTGTCCTTTCCTTGCTATTGTATATATCTCTGAATCTTTTTTGAATGTTGTAGTAGGCTCTTTAGCTGCACGTTAGCAGTGCAGCTCCATTCATTGGCTGTTGATTTCCTTTTAAAGGAGGAACATAATGTTGGGCAGATGAACAAAGTTCAGTTTTATCGATTGCTTCATAAACTTTCTTTCTTGTTAACAACTCCTTCCTGGCACATTTATTGAATGTGTAAAGGCTCAGTCTTTGACCTCATTTAACAGATAGAGAGACAGATCAAAAAAAATGTCTAAGCCGTTTGCATGGAAATATGGGTGTTCTCTTTTTTTAGGGTGTAATCTCTATATTTTAAAGAAATGTACTTATAATCTTCATAAGATTCTTGATGATACTGTATATGTTCGTTGCTAGGTACATAAAGCCCAGTTCACCATCTAGTATAGATACTTTTTTTTCTATTCAAGTCCCAGCCACCCTAAAGTAGCAGCCTTATGCTAAGGCAAATGAATAAAATTATTTGATTCACGGAAGAGATCTGAGCCACTATATCATTTGAAGCCAGCCAGATAACATTAACCTTTTTTTTTTTTTGGATCCTCCCAGCATAATATTCCCCTATGGCGCTACACTGGATTTATTGCTGTCACATTTATTGCTATCTTTCTCCTTAAGGGCTCTTTATGCAATGTTCAAAACCTTACTCTACAAAAAGCAAAGGACCCAAATGTAGGATTTCAAAGAGTCTTCTTAAAGGAGAAACAGATTGAATTTCAAAAATAAAGATCAATTTTTTAATTTTTTTTTAAAGTTTTTCTTTATTAAACAAATAAACAAACACAACACAAACAAAGATACATTTAAAAAGTTGAGCCTGGTACAGTCATTCCTAACATCAATCTTTGTCATTACTTTGCTAAATCTAATAATAATAATACATAATTTCATTCCATATACATCAAATATACATATAATCATTCCTTATTCTCTTGAATCTTCCTCATCTCTAGCCAACCATAAAATTTTTCCCATATTTTATAATAATCCAAATCCTCCTTATTTTTTAGTTCCTTTGTTAGTTTATCCATTTCTGCGCACATCATGATTTTCTTCAATATTTCAAATTCATCTGGGGTATTTTTACTTTTCCAATTCTGTGCGTACGCCAATCTTGCTACAGTAATTATATGAATTATTAAATAAATCTTTTCTTTGTCATGTTTCCTCGTGTTAATCCCTAGCAGAAAGAACTCTGGTCTATGTTCTATTTTCATTCCACAAATTTCTTCTAATCACTTGTGTAGTTTTTGCCAATATTTTTGGCCTCTTTGCAACTCCACCATAGATGGTAGTAGGTTCCTTTATCTTTATTGCATTTCCAGCAAGTGGGAGAAGATTTTGAATACATTACTGCCAATCTTGATGGGGGTATGTGCCCTCTATAAAATAATTTATACAAATTTTCCTTAAATTGTATATCAAGATCAAATTTGACCTAGTAGTATTACTCATAAATATTCCTTGATCAAAACAAGAGATAAAGAAGCTTCATTTCAGTATAATATTAGTATGTCTAACTACTTAAAATTGTTCTGGGCCTTCAACTCAGTTCTTTTTTTTTCTTTTTTTCTTTTTTTTTGTGATTCCCTTCTTTCCCTAAGCTTAACATCCTTCAGATGCATTGGATAATAAAACCCATGTTCCCCATTCAATCTGTGTGTGTAAACTTTGTCTCTTCAAATGAACTTGTCAGGGCATGGAATCTAAGTGGACGTAGACTTCTAGGTTGATAGATGACCACCAGAGAACCCCAGATCTATAGACTGGATTGAAAAGTCAGAAGGCCTTTCTGGAAGAAAGCAATGGCAAGGCAGTTGCATGGATATGCTCATTAATCACATGAATTGAGTTTAATTTGAAGAAGACTTCACTGACTTTCCAGATTATAGAAAGCACATGACACCAGGCAGACCAGAAGGAATGGGAGGAAATATTTCATAAGCCCTTATTTGTAAATCTGTAATGTTCCCACAATTTTTGGATTCCATATACTTGCCAAGCATAGCCAATGGTTGCAGATGAAGAAAGTTGCAATGAAAAACTTCTGAATGACCCATATTTGCACTTGAAAACACCAATGGAAACTTATGGCATACTAAACATATAAAAATGGCATGATCTGAGAAGTCTTAACTACTAGATACCACTATGCCTTTAATGCACTTGGGATCCGTTTCCATTTCCATTGTTGCTACTGTAGCAAGATATCTCATTGTAGGAGTTTCAGAAAATGGCAAACAAAATATTCAAAGATGAAGCACTTCCCTTTTAGAAATATTGTGATGGGCATTAGCTTTAGAAGACAAAAGGAAAAACTGGCAGACCTACTGAAAATTCAGGTCACGAATAAGATCAAGTACTTGGGGATATACTTGACAGCAAGATGCAGTACACTAAAAGAAAATAATTATATCAAACTTAAATAGCAGATAGTGCTAGATTTGGCGAAATGGGAAAATTTACAACTGTCACTAATAGGGAGAATCTCAACAATCAAGATGAATATATTACCCAGAATTTTATATTTGTTTCAAACAATTCCAATTAGGCTTGGAAAAGACTATTTTGAAGATTTAAATAAAATTGTGTTGAAATATATATGGCAAGGTAAGAAAGCGAGAATAAAGTTAAGACTTTTGCAAGATGCTAGAATTAGAGGAGGATTTGGTTTGCCTAATTGGGAGTTGTATTATCAAGCTACAAATTTGATATGGGTTAAGGAATGGATAACATTAAGAAATACTAGATGGTTGACATTAGAAGGACATGATCTGTTGTTGGGGTGGCATGCTTTTTTATGCTATAAAGGAACTAAAACACAGGGTACTTTAGAAGACATTATATACGGGAGTCTCTGTGGTTAAACTGGGAGAAGATTAAAAGACAATGTTATTTGAAAATTCCAGTCTGGCTATCGACTATTGAAGCATTTTCTTATCCTATAATATACAAAAAGGAACAAACAGTTAGATATGGTGAAATATTGAATGAAAAGGGTGAACTTAAATCTATACAAAAACTAGAGGAACAAGGTATAAAGATGAATTGGTTTTCATATGCGCAAATACATTCAAGGTATGATAAAGATTCTAAAACAGAAGGTTTCTATGATAAACTGACTGATTTAGATAAGATTTTGACAGGTACTGATGAAAAAGTGATTAAAAAATTGTATGGATATTTATGAGAAATTAAGCTAGAAGAAGAACAAGTTAAAGAAACTATGATTGCTTGGGGGAAGAACTTTGGATATGGGATTGATCTAGAGAAATGGCAAAAATTGTGGTCTCAAAATTATAAAATGACAATGTCAACAGCTTATAAAGAAAATTTGTATAAGATGTCTTACAGGTGGCATTTCCCCCCGACAAGAATAGCAAGAATGTTCAAGAATAAATCCAAAAAATGTTGGAAATGTCATCAGACACCTGGCTCATATTACCATATGTGGTGGACTTGTGTGGATGCTAAAAAATACTGGACTAAAATTCACATGTGTTTGGAAAAAATGACAAAAAAACATATAGATTTGAAACTAGAGATATTCTTATTGGGAATTTTACCTGAAATATATAGTAAAGACTTGAAATACCTGATTGTAAATGGATTAACAGCGGCTACGATTGTATTTGCTAAAAACTGGAAAAATGAGAAAATACCATCACAGGAGGAAATTATTAAGAAAATATTGGAATGTGCTGAAATGAGCAGATTGACATTTGAAATTAGAGAACAGGATGATAAACAATTTTATAAAGTTTGGGATCTATTCTGTCAATGGTTAGACAATAAAGTATAGTAACAAAATATGTAGACTTTTAGAAAATACTAAATATATAAAGATGTATTTTTTCCTTATTATATCTACAAAATGATTTTAGGATAGATTTGGGATGATAATATGAATTGTCATAAAACAAATTAAGTAAAATATGATTATTTCCTAAAGCATGAATAAATAAAAGTATAGTCAAATGATTGATTAATAATGATACCAATGTATTTAATATTGGATTGAAAATATGAGATCATATACAATGTAATTGTAATTGAAGACTACGAAATGGAAGCACAAAACAATTTGTAAACCAACCGGCACACTGTATGTACATATATGGATGATGACCTGATGTTTTATGTTTTGTTTGTTTATGTTTGTTTTAAAAACCAATAAAAATTTTTAAAAAAGAAGAACTGGAATAGAAGAAACCCTGGGGGACCTCTAGCCAAATCCTTGGCCAGGAAAGGAATCATACCTTTACAGACAGATGGCTGCCTGATCTTTTCTTTCTTTTTTAATAAATTTTATTAATTTTCTATTTATTACATTCCTTAGTGGTTAATAAGCATCATGTTGTTGGGTATTTCATTTGCTTAACAATAGAAATGCCATTTTTATTCTACACCCCTTTTTTCCAACCACTGGTAAAATAAATTCCAAGTTTGATAATATCCTGTGTCTTCTTTCTGCTTGATTTTCAGTGTAAGTCTGGTCTGATCTTTTCTTGAAAACGTTCCACCAGTGATGGAACACTTGTGACTTCAGGAGCCAGTCTGTTTCACTGCTTAATAGTTTTCGCAGTCAGGAAATTCCTCCTTATTTCAAGTCTGAATCTCTCTTAATTAAGTTTCCACCCAATGTCTTAGCCCTCAAGGGTTTCAGAAAATAGACCTACACCCTCTGTTCTGTGACATCCCTTCACATATTGGAAGACTGCTATTACGTGTCCCCTTAGCCTTCTCTTCCTTAGGCTAAACATGCCAAGGTCTTATAATCACTCTTCATGAGATTTATCTTCCAAGGCCCTTCCCATCCTCGTCATTCTTCTTTGCACTTTTCCCAGTTTTGCAGAGGCACTATCCTTTTCCATGATCCCGACTCTGTATCACTGTTGATGCAGCTCAAAATTGCTGTGGCAAATTGCTGGCTCAAGGTCTACCAAGATACTTCTTACAAGTACTACTACTAAGGCAGGTACTACCTCTCTTGTATCCCTACACCTGGATTTTTCTACCTAAGTATAGATTCTTACATTTCTCACCATTAAACAATATTTTGTGAGAAATGGAACCAATGTTCAAGAATATCAACATCCTTTCCAATCCTGTATCTATCTTTTGGGGCATTGATGATCGATCGCTCCCCAAAGTTTTGTGTCGTCTGTAAATTTTATAAGCATCCCTTCTATTCTCTCATTTAAGTTATTTATATAAAAAAAGTACTGGGCCCAGGACAGAACCCTTAAGTTACCCCATTTCATACCATCTCCAAGTGGACACAGACCCATTAAAATTAAAAACCATGTGTGGCAGTGGTAAGATTCAAAAAAATTTACTACCGCTTCTATGGGCGTAGCTTGGTGGACATGGCAGGGGAAGGATACTGTAAAATCTCCAGTCAGAGGTGGTATTTGCTGGTTCTCCAAACTACTCAAAATTTCCGTTACCAGTTCTCCAGAACTGGTCAGAACCTGCTGAATACCAGCTCTGATGTGTGGGCTGTGATTGCTTCAGACTCAGAAAGATAGACAAGGCAACCTATTCTGCTGCCCTGCTGGGCCAAAATCAGGTGACTATCTATTAAACAAATTTTCATTGGCTTACTCCTGATTCAGAGTCATTCAAAAACTGCTCTCTGATTTTTGGCAATTGTTATACTGCATAACATATCAGAATATGGTGGAATGCACTGACTACCACGGAGAGGTAACAACTCCATGTTGTTGGCAGGGGTTGCCAACCTTTTGGACCTCAGGGACTACCAAACTCATAATTTTAAATTCCAGGGACCACTAAACAGTTCTGTGGGTGTGGCCTAATTTGTGGATGTGGCTTGGTGGTCATGTGACTGGCTGGGCATGGCTTGTATGTAAATATTATCAATATTTATATAAATATTGATTTTTTTTATTAAAAAAGAGCAACTTTTACCCAAAATCAGGCAAAACAAGCAGGCAGATTGAGGTGCTCACAGAATCACAGATTCATTCAGAGATCTATCTATCTGCCATCAGCTAGCTCAGTCTGTCACATAAAATTTGCTTACCGTGAGTCTACACTGAATAATAGAACCTTCAGTCCTAAGGGAGATTCGGATGTGCTTAAAAGCAGAGCCGAAGATCTAAAGACTAGCTAGAAAGCAAGAAATCCAATCATTTCCTGCTTCCTAGCTAATCTAAATCTCCTGGCACTGCAGAACAGATGATGGTCGGAAAAATAGCAATTTAGCAGGCACGTTTGCTGAGTAAGGAGTGAGTGGGCAGGGAGGGTTCCCACAGGCCCTGTGGGCAGCACAGCCTTGTGTTTCTGCACAACCTGGATTAATTCCTTTGGGGGGGTGCTCTGGGGGGTGAGATTTCTCTGCGGCCCACCAAAATTTTCTCGCAGCCCACCAGTTGGCAATCGCTGTTCTAGGGAACCTTCTTAACCCTGCGTGAACAACAACTAGATGAAACAGTAACTGCCTTTTTTGCCCCCACCAGTTGGCTTTCCAGAGATATGAGACTGATCACTATGGAAAGCAGCGTGGTATCGCATTACTTACAAATCTGATTCAGGGCAGCTCTTTTTCACGTCTTTCATTCTGCATCAGTTTTGCTCAAGATTTCAAGGGAAACACAGGCCTGAATAAAAGAAAGCATGACTCTAGCTGATCCTTATCAGAATGGTTCCTATCAAAGCTCATATCCCATTTCAGGAAACCAGCATCTCATTCATTTCCAGCTATAGTCTTAATGTTTATACTCCAATTTATTTATTTTCTTTGATCCCTGACAAAATTGCTCAGCTAAAAGCAAATATATATATATATATATATATAGTTTAGGTGCAAAAGCCCTCTCCACCCCCAAAGATAAATTCTGAATGTATAGAGAACATTGGGGAATAGATACTGGAGCTTGGATTAATTCAATATCTTACAGTGGTTTATGTAAAGAAATAAAACTGGCAAGTTGCCCTACCACTAGTTTTGTTGTAGTATTTATACAATGAAAGTCCCATACCTGTTGCACTGAAAAAGCAAGGATAGTAACTTATAAAGGAAGATTTCAAGCCAGGTTTTTGTCTTACTTTTCATTGTATCCAACAGAACCCCATCCCGCTTCAGTTAATTTGAAAGTTTCTGTGCAGGGACAATATTTTTTTGAGTTGCTTGAGTCTTACTTGCCTCACCAGAGGACTTATAATCAAATGTATGCTACATTGCTCCTACCAATCTTTTCTCCAAAATGTAAATTTTTAAAGCTGACAAACAGATACCGATGGGGCAGATTTCAGTGGAAGAATTGTAGTTGGGTGAGGCTGCTGATGCTTAATCTTTTCTTTAGGGCAAGTCATCCCTCCCAAGCTGTGATTTGTTTGTTTTCTTTCCTTTAAGGAAAAAATTAATACTAGTATCAGGG
Source organism: Pseudonaja textilis (assembly GCF_049901715.1). NCBI lineage: Eukaryota > Metazoa > Chordata > Lepidosauria > Squamata > Elapidae > Pseudonaja > Pseudonaja textilis. The sequence continues at coordinate 235,462,202 of NC_141990.1, forward strand.
TTGTAGGCTTGACCAGGATTTTTTTTTAAAAAAAAAAAAACCATCCTGGAAGAAAGCAATGGGAAACTATTTCCACATCTTGCCTAGAAAGGTGCATTGATGCCTCAAAAGCAAGCCAAATTTGAGGATTTTACTGTTTCTCATCAATTAAAAGAAAAGAAACCTGGTTTTGCTAAGAGTCCGCATAATATAAGAGCCTAATAGTTCTGTTAGGGTCTTCTTTTTCCCTTTTCTAGCAGAGCTGATTCTTTTTTTCCCACTGTGATCCAAATGTACTTATGTCCCAATGTTAGCCATGTCCCAACTTAGATGTTTAGGAAAGAAAAACCCTCAACTCCATTTGTAGGAAAGGTATACTTTTACTAAAGCCAAGTGGTTGGAGCGTAAGCAAAACCAGATCTGAATATTCCCACATAAACTCGGTGATTTTCCCTCCTCCCCACTTGGTCTTCTTGTCCATGCCAATGATGTTCAAACTAGGTGTTTTGGTAACAGCTCTAAAGGTTGGTGCCTCTTTGATGGAATGTTTGCATTCCATTCCCATCCTGGTGTCGGATCTTTCAACATTTTTCTCTGGTTGGCACTTCCAGTTCCTTAAAAAAAAAAAAACTCTCCCTATATTCCCCCCTCTTCCTTTTTCATGGTAGGATGCCATCACAGCAAAGCAAGCTGAAGTGGTGTGATGGCAGATCTGACACCCATCCCTGATTTATATACTACTAAAATCCATGTCTATTTGATACTGTTACCTTCAATTGGACAAAATGGTGCATCATGAAGCAACAGTGTTTGAATCAACATGTCTAAAATGGGCTAAGCTGAAGAACAGAAGTCCAGTTCCTTGCAGTCTGGGGGTCCTTGAGTTCCCACTCATCCCCCCCAGCAAAATGGCTGGCAGTTCCATAAATCAGCCAGGGAGGAGAAGAAAGTCACCAGGAGACTCCTGAGGATCATAAGAGGAAGTGAAATGGAGTAGGCCTATATTCTAAGTTGAAAGAGAAATGACAAGGACATCACCAGGATGCCTACTGGTGAGATAGGGCGTACTTAAATAACACCAAGTGATAGGTGAACCCTGCTCCTCACTGGAGGGAGGGGGGCTTTGGGACACAGCAGAATGGGGAGTGAGCAGGGGTGGAATACTACTGGTTCTGCCTGGTTCTGTGGAGATGGTAGCTCTGAAGAGCAGCAGACATCGAACCGGTTCTGTGTTTGCTACTGTTTGGCCCATCCGGGCTCTTACCTGTCCTTTATTTCCTGCGTTTTCAACTTCAGCTGCTTTGCACGACACAGCTGAAGTTGAAAAAGCAGGAAAAAAGAGGCTCTTCAAATGTTGCTCGCCTGCGCGCTGCGCTTTTCAACTGCAGAGCTTAAGGTTGTTTTAAGCATGCAGCATAGTCACCGAACCAGTAGTAACACCAGTTGAATCCCACTCCTGGGAGTGAGGGCAGGTTTCTTCACCACCAGTACAAGTAGTCCTCCACTTATGACCACAATTGAGCCCAAAATATCTTGTTGTTAAGCGAGACATTCATTAAGTGAATTTTGCCCCATTTTACAACCATTTTCACCGCAGTTGTTAAGTGAATCACTGCAGCTGTTAAGTTAGGAAACTGTTTCTTAAGTGAACCTTATTTGACTGTGCTTGTCAAAAGGTCACAAAAGAGGATGACATGACCCCGGGACACTGCAACAGTCATAAATATGAGCTAGTTGCCAGGCATCCTAATTTTGATCACATGGTCTTGGGGATGTTGCGAAAACTGTTCATAAGTCACTTTTTTCAGTGCCGTTGTCACTTCAGACACTAAATGAGCTGTTGTAAGTCGAGAATCTCTCTTCATACTCCATCCTTAACTGATTTTTATCCTATTGAAAGAAAGATGCTTGTATCAAATCAGTTCCTTTCTGCGAGAGGGAGAAGAATGAAGATGGAGATTTGGGGTGAAGAGATTTGGAGTGACAGAGAGTAGGTAAAGGCTAGGCATTCTCTTCCCTGTGTTCTTTCAAAATGTATGCCTCAGAAAACACTCTTTTGGTTGGAAAAAATGATAAAACAACACATAGACTTTAAACCAGAGATCTTTTTAATGAGAATTATACCAGAAATATACAATAAAGAGCTGAAACATTTGATTGTAAATGTCTTAACAGCGACTAGAACTGTATTTGCTAAGAATTGGAAAAATGAAAAAATACCTATGCAGGAGGAAGTCATTAAGAAAATTATGGACTGTGCTGAAATGAATAAATTGACATTTGAAATTAGAGAGCAAGAAGATAAGCAATTTTATATGATATGGGATTTGTTTTATCAATGGTTGGACAAAAAGACATGGTAATGTAATAGATTAGATATCTTTGTAATAGAAGTTCAATAGATTGATATAAAACACAATACAGATATGTATAACCATTGAATGAAAGTTCAATATAAATTTTAAAATAAAATTTGGAATATCTCGTATAAAATGATGGAATAAATAGTTCAGTCATGGATGATTAAGAACTGATAAATATATAAGCATATGGTACTTTGACAAGGTGAAAAATTATATAAACTGTGAGTAATGACTACAAAAGGATAGTACAAAAGATTTGTAACCCACTGACACAGTGTATGTATATAAAATGGAAGGTGGTTCTGTGGTTTTATGTTTTATTTGTATATGCTTGTCTTAAAAAATAAAAACTTAAAAAGAAAAAGAAAACACTCTTTTGGGGCTTTCAAACGATGTCCTCGATAACCTGGACTTTGACCTACAATGGCCAACAAAACACTATGTCACAGTTCATTATGCTGAACCATAATTTATTTGAATTCAGTTGGTTTTGGTTTAATGAAATGTGTGCTCCTGGCCATTGTGGTTTGGCGTGTGTGAAACTGGCTTATATGCTTTAATCTTTAAAGTGACACCAGATCCTTTCACCTTTTCTCGGTGCAAAAGGAAGATAGAGGAAGAAGAAAAGAAGGCTAAGTACTGACCGAAATTCCATGACAGATCCAAAACCTCATATAAGTAGCTTTAAATACCACAAATGAGTTTCCTAATTTTGCTGCACAATCACTTCCAAGAGTTTTATCTTCCTTATACCAGACACTCCAGAGTGACTTGAGGCAGACTCATTGACCTGACTCCTGAAAGTATTGTGCTCGAAGGGGTCTTGTAGTTGGTGTAAATATATAATTATAGTCCACAGGCTGTTTCAGAAAGAAAAAAGAGCCACTGAGTTTATTGAGGGCGAAAGATGAAAGCTTTTGAACTTAACTAAAGATGGGTGAGCAATGCGAAAACTATCTTGAATTATGCAAGGTTCCTTCTGACATCTCCAAACATCAAATCTCTAAGTTAAGATGATGACAATACCTGAACATCACTAATGCTTTGCCATCAAAAGATGGCAAACAGTAACCTCAGGCAATTGCTGAAAACAAAACTCTGTTGGGAACGAAGGGGTTTCCACCTCTGTGTAGACTAGTTTGCATCTTTCTTTCTTTCTTTCTTTCTTTCTTTCTTTCTTTCTTTCTTTCTTTCTTTCTTTCTTTCTTTCTTTCTTTCTTTCTTTCTTTCTGTCCCTCCCTCCCTCCCTTTCCATCTTTTTTTCTTTTTCTTTCTTTCTTTCCTTTCTTCCATCCTTCCTCTCTTTCATTCTTTCTTTTCTTTCTCTCTCTCCCTCCCTTTCTTCATTTTTTTGCTTGCTTGCTTTCCACCGTACAGAAGAGAAAAGTAGCTAGTGCCATCAGTTCAATTTCCTTTCTGCCCCCAAATATCTTGCAGTGTAATTTGACTTTATTCTGTCACCTGTCCTAAAAACAAATATCATATCCTAGATCATAAAAATGCTGCTCTTCCTGCCCGCTCCTTTTTTTTTCTTGTTGTTCTTTCTCACTTTTTTATCTGCTGAAATGTTTTGCCTTGTAAACAGTGAAAACACGACCCACATAATACTGGAATAAAAATTAATGCTAATTATGCAAATACACACATTGTTACAGTTACTGAATTTACATTTTGACTTGCTAGACTAATTGTCTGGAGCCCTTAACAAATGGCCATGTTATTTCTTATTCTACTGCTCCAAAGGGAGTCAGAAGTCAATGCCTTTTTTTTTCTTTTTCCCTTGTTCTCTATACTTTTCTCTTTCTTTTCCCCCTCCCCTACTTTTCCTATTATTTGTGTTTGTATTTTGTATTTTATATTATAAACTAGTAAAAAGGAAGGATTTCTCATCCTGAGTTTTTCTAGCCCCATGAAGCTTATTTAGAGAAAAACTTGTATCTTTAAAATCAAAGTATATTTATTATATTTGTCCTCTTTATTTTAAATGCTATGCTTCCATTGTTCTTAGCATTTAATTGTTTCTAATTCCTCAAGGCCTAAATAGGCAGAACACTCCCATTTTTATCCATGACATTGAGTGCCGCTTGCCTTGGGTGAGGTCAGCGGGATGGTAACAGGTGGGTTGTAAAAACAAATGCAGTTTATCAGTGAGAGGAAGGGAGGAAAAGGAAGGTCCCAAAAAGAGAGGGAATTAGCTTTAACTCAAAAACAACTAGCATCAAGCACTTAGCACACAACCAACAAGAAAATGTAAACCTTGACTTCCAAAGTATCTCTACTCCTGAATGTTTTTGGCCAAACACAGCTTACTCTTTTCCAAATGATGAAAAACTATATGAGTTTACATATTATTTGACATAAGTAGGCACTGTTTGCAAACTGGGGGCACATTTTGGATTTGAAAAGTATATAGTGAAAACACTCATACAATGGCTGCCATTAGAGATTTACAACTCTTGTAGATAAACATGATGCCAGAAGCTAAGTGACTGGTTTTGAGCCTCCCAGTTTCCTGGTTTTTCAGTGACTAAATACTGTCGTACATAAGATGCTAAACATCATCTCTGCAACCTCCATAAATACACTATGCACAGCATTTATGGAGAGCATTAAAAAATACCCATAGGAATATGGATCTCTAGTAATGTTGGAGATTTTCAAAATACAGTATTTACTTATTCCATCAGTATTTTTCATATGGCTTTAATGTTTTGAAATAATCATAGGCTTTTACCACTTATAACTTGACCTCTCTATGCAATTTTTCATAGCATTTGGGGATCTGCAACAATTTTTCCAATGGACTCTCTATTGAGACAAATGTCAACAATATATGTCTTTCTTACAAGTGGAATTCTTTTGAATGCAGTTTCTCTAAATGTTAGCTATCAGAAAGAGCATATATTTGATGGATAAAAGCTTTTTCTTTTTGATCATTAGAAATCAAGTTCAACTTGAAATGGGATTTACCTTTTACCTGCTGGAGAATGACATACAATGGGCCTCTCCTTTCGTGCTTCTGTAAAGGCCGGTTTGGGTGGATCATATCAATATATTTCCATAATTAGCATTATTATTAACATTAGGGTGAATTACTTTTGCATTTCCAATAGGAGATATCAAGTTTTACGTGACTCTTCCTTACCTCAATTTTTGAATTAAATAATATATGTTTTAAACTCTACTTGGTCTTCAAAGCTACTTACTAGGTAGACCAACTGTAACCACGAGGATAATTTCAAAAACAGAGCCAGCTGTTTTAATAGGAAACATTTGCTCAGGAGAGAATGGAATACTCTGTGGAGAACACCGTTTAGTCATTCAAATCATATTCACAACTGTGTACTCTGTGCATTACAGTGGTGGGATTCAATTTTTTTTTTTACTACCAGTTCTGGAGTGTGGCTTGGTGGGCGTGGGAAGGATACTGTAAAATCTCCAGTCAGAGGTAGTATTTGCCGGTTCTCTGAACTACTCAAAATTTCTGCTACCAGTTCTCCATAACTGGTCAGAACCTGCTGAATACTACCTCTGGTGCACTACAACAACTTGTTCATGCCAACATAACATTTGGCATAGTACTAGGAATAAGAATATTTAGTGAATAGATAGGATCTAAGAGATCAGATATCGCCTTCATCAGAGGTGGTATTCAGCAGGTTCTGACCAGTTCTGGAAAACCAGTAGAAGAAATTTTGAGTAGTTCAGAGAACTGGCAAATACCACCTCTGACTGGAGATTTTACAGTGTCCTTCCCCTGCCACACCCACCAAGCCACGCCCATAGAATTGGTAGTAAAAAAAAATTGAATCCCACCACTGGCCTTCATCTGTCACATAATTTACTTTTTAGAATATGGAAAATGTTATATACCAGTTATATCACCATTGAGGACCACCTATGGCACTAAGTTCTAAATGCTAAACTGATAGCAAGTGGTGTATGCCTCTTAACCCAGGCCTAACTAAAGAGTACTTAGATACAATGCACTATGCTTTTAAGGCTAACAGTGCACAAAGGACATGCAAATAACAGACAAATATTTGAGATTGATAAAGGGCTACTTCAGAAATGAAACTCGGCAGGTTTTGGGATGGAGCACTGAACTTATTTGAATATTAATTGGATTTTGTTTAATCATTTGCATGCTTATCAGTGGAGGTACAAGCTTTAAAGTGTTCAGGGAGGCTCACTGGCACGTAACACCAGTCCATAAAACTTTGTTTCATTGTGAGTCAAAATATTTGTTTGATTATAGGCCAACTGAAAGGCAGAGAGGAAGAGCAAGACTGAAACACTGGATGTAGTAAAAGTTATAAAAATGCACATCTATGTCTCATTACAGCAAAGCTTGACTTGATTCTTGAATGAGCCCTGAAAGATGCTTCACTTGTTTTGTTTTAGCACCTAAAGAGATAATGTGGGGAAAAGAGAAGGTGGAGGTGGAGGTGGAGGTGGAGGTGGTGTTGGAGAAGGAGGAGGAGGAGGAGAGTGTATGTAATAAAAAGAAAGTGATTGAGTTGAACAATCAAAGATATTGCCCGAATGCCTCTGAGGTCTACCTTAAAATGGAGTTTAAATGTGTGGCATTTCACTGTCATACTTATATCAACCCCCAAGAACAGACCTCCAAGTATCATGAACTTATACAATAGAGAGCAAATTAATAAAGAAATTTCAAGGCAGGGCAGCTTTATACCTTGAACTTAAGTATCTCTGATGCAAAATGCCTCTCTGTATTGCATTGAATTGAACCATGTTGTCAAAGCAATGAAAAATCCTCACCTACTCATTAGTTCTGAACAAAGCAGACAGCTGGGATCTTATTCTTCATTTTCCTTCAATTGCTCCTCTATTGTCCTTCTTAATATTGTTCTATAATAACAGGGTCTTTCTTTTGTCCCATGACTTTTAATTTGATTAAGGCCTAAGTGAGAGAGTCAATGATAAGTTAGTAGCTGCTAGCAGGTGACCAGGAAGGAGGGAGGGAGGGAGGGAGGGAGGGAGGAAGGAAGGAAGGAAGGAAGGAAGGAAGGAAGGAAGGAAGGGTGGATTAAGTCCTGAGTCTTCCTGAAAATCTCTCACCAAAATTAATCCCTGTTGTTTACTTGGTCCAGTGGTGCAGGACTATGCCTCATTGTTGAGGCAACAATAGAAGGAATCAGAAGGGTTCTGTTCCCTGCAATAAGTACCACTGCACAGTGTTTTTTTCCCCTCATAACATTCCTTGACATCCTCATTCACTTTATTTATATAAGGCAGCACACACAACATGCTATGGAATGGCATAATCCTTGTTCACATTTTAAAGAGCTAAGCAATGGAACCTATGCAAAGCAGCTTTCCTCTTGAACTGAGAGGCTCAGTTTGGTGAATGGAGGCTGAGTGAGCCAATCTAATTAAAGAGAGTTGACTCAAAGATGAAATAAGCATGCAGTAGGCTTTGACATGCAGGCCCACCTATCACAAAGATCCTAACATTGGGGATCCTAACACTGTTGCACCAGTATTATTGAAGAAAACCTGTTTCCCCCTGAAAGTAGCTAGGAAGCTTCAAGAAAAAGTGTCCTGTTCTAGGGCTAGGCAACCTTTAGGAGGTTAACATATTCCTTAGTAAGAGAACCGTTTCCTTTTATACCAAGTTGCCATACTGGATACAGGTTTTGTCTTCTGAGAGAGGGAGAGATCCTGCAACACACTTCAAAGAAGGTTTTGATACCCCTCTATTTCAATATGAGAAGAAGAGACCTGTTCTCGAAAGACCTGGAATAGGACTTGTTTTATTTCATTTGATTACTTAGCATGAAGCTTAACAGGGGGAGGAGCACGGGGTTTTAAAGGTTAATCGCAAACCAACTGCTGCATTCATTGCGGGAATGGCAGATTGATGATCACCATTAATCATTGACCATAGAGCAAAGGATAATGTTGAACCACTGGGGTGGGAGTTTGTATAAGGATAAAGGAAGAAGGACAATGATATCCAGACGCGAGCCAGGACCCAATCAGTGAAGACTTCAAGTGGATAGGTGATGGGGAGACATGTGATTTGAACACCTGCTTGCAGCTGGCGAGGCTGAGATACTTTGTGCAGGCTACTTTTCTAGTCTATTGTACTGTGAAGCACCAGATATTCTACAGCAAAAACATGAATTTGTGTCAGAAAAGGAAGGAAGGAAGGAAGAGAGGGAGGGAGGGAGAGAAGGAAGAGAAAGAAAAAGAAGGAAGGAAAGAAGGAAGGAAGGTTGCAAACATATACAATTAGTATTGTTGTTTGCTTAAAATGTTTGAACATGGCCTCCTATTTAAAGGATAGAATAGAATAGAATTCTTTATTGGCCAAGTGTGATTGGCCACACAGATGCACAGATGCACCCAGTGTATATAAAAGAAAAGATACATTCGTCAAGAGTCAAGATCTCAAAGCAGTTGTTCTTTTCATTTCTACATAATAATTCAAGTGAAATGCTTTACTCAACAAATATAGTGCGTTGCTACAGGGAAACAAAAAAGCAAGAGACAAGACTTGATGATTTCTCATTACTAAATAAACTTGTTTGGAATTTTATTTACATAAAGACAAAGTAGTAAACACTTACCCAGGTTATTTTTCTGTGGAACATTCAACATTTCCAAATGTGGTAATGACAGCTATTGTACTTTTTCAGAAAAGCATCTCTAAAATCAAAATTCAAGAAAACAAGAAGAGTAAACTAGATGCATGACCATGAGATACACTTATTTGTACCTGATTTTTGAAGTGGAAAGTATGCACATTTTATGGACAAAATCTTAAAGCTGCTGTGATTCAACCATGAAAATTCAGCAAACAAATGTTTATTACAAGCAACACGGTTTTCCCTAACATGGAACTGGCCTTGAAGTCCACCTGGATTCTGGAAGCTACAGAAATGGAGTGGTGCAAGCAATTACAGGCATTTGCCATTATATCTCTATGAAGGGGTGGGATTCAAATTTCTTAACAACTAGTTCTGTGGGTGTGGCCTAATTTGTGGGTGTGGCTTGGTGGTTATGTGACTGGCTGGACATGGCTTGTATGTAAATATTATAAATATTTATGTAAACATTGCATTTTTTATTTAAAAAGAACAACTTCTACTCAAAATCAGACAGAGCAGGCAGGCAGGCAGATTGAGTTGCTCACAGAATCACAGATTCACTTAGAGATCTGTGTTTCTGCAATCTGCTATCTGAGTCCAATGATTTCCTGCTTTCTAGCTAATCTAAATCTCCCAGCACAGCAGAACAGCTGATGGTCGGAGAAAAAGAAGGAAAAATAGCAACTTAGCAGGCAAGTTTGATGGCGTGCATGGCAGGTAAGGGGTGAGTGGGCAGGGAGGGGAGGGGCCAGCCAATGGCGCAATTTACTGATTCTCCAGCAGGTAGAATCCACCCCTGGTGAGAGTGCATGTATGTAGTCCATTTCCTAAAAACCTCAGCTCTGCCCCCTGACAGCTGACAAGCTCTGCGCTCAGGTACGCAGTGTTTGAAAATCTTCATCTTTCCTGCTTTTTCAACTTCAGCTGTGCTGCACAAAGCAGCTGAGGTTGAAAAAGCAGAAAATAAAGAACAGCCAAGAGCCCAGGCAGGCAGGTAGGCCAAACAGAGCAGCAGACACCAAACCAGTTCGGTGTCTGCTGCTCTTCAGTGCTACCAGTTCTATAGAACCAGGCCGAACCAGTAGCATCCCACCCCTGCCTCTATGTCATTACTGGTATACGAGCTTCTGGGTGCAATTCAAGGTGTTGGTCATCCCCTATAAAGCTCTTTATGACATAGGGCCTGTTTATCTGCTGGACTATTTCCAATCTTCTTTTTTTTTAATCCAGCTGGTGTGTTCAAGCAGACTGTGTGCACTCCAGGTCCCCTCAATGAAACATGGAAGTGTGCCTTCTCTGCCCCACTCTCTGGAATAGCATCCCTCCCCAGAGACACATATGACATCAACTTTCCTGTGAAAGCCTCTGGAAGGTCCTTAACAGCCAACTCTGTTCCCATCACTTAGCAACAGAAATTCTGGTCCCAATTACCATTGTTAACTGAGGACTATCTGTAACTTTATCTACTTAGATTATCTAGGAACAAGAAAGTAGATGGTACACGTGTGTCTTTTTTGAATATAATATATTAAACCAGATGAAGTTAAAAAAAAATAATCTTCTGTGTTATAATAATATTGTGATCTTTATCATCCTAACCTTTAGGGAAGAAGATCATTTTTCCATTTGAGAAAATTTGCAATGCATTTCCCACCATAAGGAAATATTCAAATCTTTTCCTGATTTCCAGGGTCTTGTTCCTACCTGTCTGATCGCAATCAATTTGTTCAGTTTCAAAGTACTGCTTGGATTATCAAAGACTTTGGCAAAGTCATCTTAGGATGTACAATAATTAAATTTCAGTCTAAAAACATTTAACAATTGTACAGGACTACCGCATACTGCATATTGAATAATACAAATCTATCTACAGTTTCTCCAACACATGGGACTTGAAATCTAAATATTGCCTTTTACACAACTGAAAATGAGATTACAATATCACATAAGTAGCAACAGTGATAGTAAAATATCAATTCCCGGTTAAAGCTGTTATGTCCTGAGGACTCAAGGAGTTCTCACTCAGGTCCACTCACTTTGTGTGGGCGATATTCCCCCATTCCCATTGGTTGGTTCTCCCCAGCAGCCAGCTATAAAAGCAGGCTGCGGGGTCCAACTGGTTGCTGATCTCTGCGAGCCAGTTCCAGGCTTGGCAAGCACGGTCAGCCCTTTATTTGTAAAATAAAGTACTGTTGCACTCATGCTCTGGTTCAGCCTCTCATTGCTCAAACTTAACACTGGCGACGAGGATGGGATGGCTACCAGATGCACCATGCAACCGCTGAGTCACTAGCCACCGATCCGCAGCCCAGAGAGAGCGATCGGCTGGCGATAGGGAAACGCTGATCCGCAGCTAGAGAGAGCGGTCAGCTAACAAAACGAGCGATCAAAAAGAGCAAACGCAGATCCGCAGCCAGAGAAAGCGGTCTGAGTCAAAAGTTAGAAGCGTCTGTAGCCGCTTGTTAGCCCCGCTACGGGAAAGTGAAGCGCTGCGAGCCGCAGCCGCTCTGCATTTGGCGCGAAATTCAAACGGGTGTCATTTGAATTTCGAGCCAGTAGGAATCACAGCACAGCGCTGTAGAGAGTCACTAACGCCCACTTTTTTGGCGCGAATCTAGACACCTCCAACGGCTAGCAGCCAACGTGGTAACCCAGAGAGAGAAAGAGAGGTTAGCAAAAACCTCTCCAGAGCTGATTTCACTAGTAACTCACGAGCTCGTAGTCCCAGAGAGATTTTTCCGCAGGTAGCCCAGCCGTTCCAGCACCATGAGTTCCAACCCAGTATTCCCGGCGTTTAAACCAGACGAAGAGAAGTGGGAATCGTATAAGAACCGTTTCAATCATTACATCGATGCGGTCGGCCTGGCGGATGCGGGAGAGCATCGGAAAAAATCCTATTTCCTAATCTACTGCGGAGCCACTGTTTACGATACCGCCGCAGCACTCGTAGCGCCGAGAGAATTAAAAAAACGTTCCGTGGTCCGAGTTGCTTGAGATCCCCACTAACCACTACGCTCCCAGACCTTCACAAATCGCCAGGAGGTTCACGTTCCGTATGAGGAAGCAATCAAGTAAGGAGACCATCAATCAATATATGGCCGCCCTCAGAACAGCAGCCCTGCACTGCGGGTTTGGAACATACCTGGAGGACATGCTCCTCGATCAATTAGTTTGTGGGGTCAAGGATCTCAACCTACAGAGGCGACTGCTAGCTAAAAAGACCTCAACCTTGCGCAAGCGGTAGAGGAGGCCCTAGCAGCTGAGCTAGCAACGAACTCAGCCACCGAAATTCAGGGCCCAAGTGCCAAGCTAGCATCGTTCCCAGTCCATTCCGAAGAGGTGGAAGCGGAGGAAGCCCACAACGATGAGAACGATGTCCATCGCCTCACCAATGACAGACGGTCGCAGGTAGGGGCCAAACAAGAATACACCGGTCCACCCAAGCACATCACGCTGTGCCTAGCCTGTGGGGGATCACATCAAAGGGCCACCTGCAAGTTTAAAGGAGCCGTTTGCAACAACTGCCATAAGAGGGGGCACATTGCGAGAGTCTGCCAAGCCCCCAAAGCGCTGCACACAGACCCCGTCCTCGCACTCGGGACCACAGAGGCAAGTATTAAACTGTCGCACGCACCGCCGTGCCAGGCGTACTGGCCACACTGTTAGTAAAATTTCTCTCTCCGTTTCCCTAGAAGGTAAACCGTGCCACATGGAGGTTGACACAGGGTCAGCGCTCTCAATAATCTCGTGGAACACCCTCAAGAGACTCCACCCCAGCCTATCTACTACCCGGCTTCAGAGATGCCAGTTCGGTCTGAAGGACTACCAGGGAAGGCTATTCCCGTGATCGGCAGAGGCAAGTTCTTTGTCAGTTTTAGAGCTTTTAAAGGCCACCTACCTCTAGTGGTAGTTAACGGCAATCTACCCACCTTATTGGGGCTCGATTGGTTTCCCCACCTCGGCCTAGGGTTAACAGGAGTCCATGCTGTCTCAACCTCAGACACTGACTCCTTATTCGCTGACTACGCAGATGTGTTCAGCGAAGAGCTGGGAGTGTTATAATGGAACCCCCATCTCGTTCACCGTTGACCCCCAGGCAGTCCCAATCAGATTAAAACCACGTAGAGTTCCATTTGCTATTCGACCAAAACTAGACGCTGAATTGGATAAACTACTAAAACAAGGGGTCATTGAGCCAACAGATTTCGCCAAGTGGGAGACGCCCATTGTCACACCCCTCAAAAAGATGGTAGCCTGAGAATTTGCTCGGACTACAAGACAACAATCAATAAATATTTACAAGTTAGCGCCTACCCTGTGCCCGTCATTCAGCACTTATTGCACACATTCGAACCGGGCAGTGTTTTTGCTAAATTGGACATGTCTCAAGCATATCAACAGTTCCCTGTTGATAACCAAACAGCGGAACTTCAGACCATCGTCACTCACAGGGGTGCCTTCCGATGCAAGCGTCTCCAATTTGGCGTAAGTGTTGCCCCGGGTATTTTTCAGTCCCTCATGGAGCGGATTTTACAGGGCCTCCCTGGTGTAGTACCCTACTTCGACGACATCTTGGTCTCGGCCAGGGACAGACCCCAACTCTTCCAGAGAGTGCGAGCAGTGTTAGAGAGGTTCAGACAGCATGGCCTCAAGTTAAAAAAAAGAAAAATGCGCCATTGCCACTAGACAGGTGGACTTTCTGGGTTATAAAATTGACGCCTCTGGCATTCACCCCCTGGAGTCCAAGGTTAGGGCGATCCACGAAGCTCCCACACCGACCTCCAAAACGGAGCTACAAGCTTTCTTGGGGCTCCTAAACTTTATGCATCCTTCTTGCCCCATAAAGCCTCAGTAGCCGAACCCCTACACAGATTACTAGACAAAAAGTCACCGTGGCACTGGGGGCACAAAGAAGACCAGGCGTTTAACGCCGTCAAATCACTACTTACGTCAGAGGCAGTGCTCATCCAATTCGACCCCAACCTTCCTTTAGTACTGGCAGCAGACGCATCCCCTTTTGGAATTGGGGCGGTCCTTAGTCACCGACTCGCCAATGGCGCCGAGGCCCCCATCGCCTTTTTCTCCAGGACGCTCTCGGCCACGGAGCGAAATTACAGCCAAATAGACAAGGAAGCCCTAGCAGCTGTTGCAGCCGTGAAAAAGTTTCACAAATTCCTTTTTGGCCACTTCTTGAACTGGTCACCGACCATAAGCCCCTTCTGGGCCTACTGGCGGCGACAAACAGACACCTCAAGTCCTCTCCCCTCGGATGACACGGTGGACACTTTTCCTAGTGGCCTACTCTTACAAACTTATCCACCGCCCGGCAAAACTCTATCCCACGCTGACGCGCTCAGTCGCTGCCCCTTACCCGCTCCGGCTGAAGACCCAGCTCCTGTCAATGCCATTTTTGAAATCACCCAGTTGGACCTGCCCATCACCGCCCTGACATCGCCGCCAAAACCAAGGCAGACCAAACGCTCGCCCAGGTGCTCGACTGGGTGAGGAGGGGTGGCCGGGAGGCAACGTTGATAACAAATTCGCACCCTTTAAGACTCGCATGCAGGAGCTGTCCAGTTTGCAGGGTTGTCTTCTGTGGGGCACTCGAGTGGTCATTCCGACCTCGCTGCGTACCCGAGTCCTGGAGGCGTTGCACGAGGGACACCCGGCATTGTGAGAATGAAGGCGTTGGCACGCAGCTACGTGTGGTGGCCGGGTCTAGACGAGGACATTGTCAATTGGGTAAGTTCCTGCAGCATTTGCCAGGAATCTCGTCCTGCTCCCCCATCGCCACCCCTACCAGATGGGAGAGCGCCAGCGCCCCTTGGTCTAGAATCCATATCGATCTGGCCGGCCCGTGCATGGAAAGATGTTCCTAGTGGTCGTGGACGCTTATTCCAAGTGGATAGACGTGGCACAGCTATCCACGACCACCACACTAGCAATCACCAACGTGTTAACGCGCCTGTTCGTTACACATGGACTACCCGACTCCGTGGTCTCCGATAATGGCCCACAGTTTGCATCAGTAGAATTCAGCCGTTTTGCAGCCAACCTTGGCATTCGCCACATCTTCACAGCCCCATTTCACCCTGCGGTAATGGGTTGGCTGAAAGGGCCGTCAGGACCACCAAAGAGGCCCTCGCTAGGTTTGGCAGAGATGACTGGCACCACAAACTCTCACGGTTCCTGATGAGCCAGCACTCAACCCCCTGTGCAGTCACCAATAAGTCCCCAGCGGAACTTCTGATGGGCCGGCGCCTGAGGACTGTATTAGATAGACTGCACCCACAATACTGCCCTGACTCTCCCCTCGCTTCCACTTCGGGGTTAGACATTTTATGTTACAGGAGCCGGTATTCGCAAGGAATTTCGCTGGGGACCCGCTTTGGATTCCGGGCGAGGTCATCGCCGTCACCGGGCCGAGATCGTATAGAGTCAGGCTGGAGGATGGTCGCGTCTGGAGGAGGCACATAGACCAACTCAGAAGGCGCCTCAGCAACCTCGCAAACAAGAATCCAGAGCCTCCAGTCGAAGGGGAACCGTCTCATCCGCCGCCCAGCCACACCGCACCCAGCGACCAGTCTGCGCCAGCGGTCGTTCCGGTCAGCCCAAACTCGGACAACAGCGCCCAGAGAGTTGACCAACCTGGTCCAACCCACGAGAGCTCGACCCCAGAAACCAACCCGGTGGTTCCCGAGGATGCCCAGTCCAGAGAGAGTGTTGGCGACACTATGCCAGCTCAACCGTCACAGACTGATACCGAACAGACAGACAATGTTCCCGAGTTGCGCCGCTCCGGGCGCCAACACAAACCCCCCGTCTACCTCAAGGACTATGCGTGTTCGCATCTGGGGGGAAGGGGTGTTATGTCCTGAGGACTCAAGGAGTTCTCACTCAGGTCCACTCACTTTGTGTGGGCGATATTCCCCCATTCCCATTGGTTGGTTCTCCCCAGCAGCCAGCTATAAAAGCAGGCTGCGGGGTCCAACTGGTTGCTGATCGCTGCGAGCCAGTTCCAGGCTTGGCAAGCACGGTCAGCCCTTTATTTGTAAAATAAAGTACTGTTGCACTCATGCTCTGGTTCAGCCTCTCATTGCTCAAACTTAACAAAAGCTATGAAGGAATTCAAAATAATATCAGTTTGGCAAAAAGTTATAAGACCATGTGAACATATCTGGATAAATTTTATTTCTAACATGTTGAAAGTAAAAGGAATGGGGAAAAATCAGTATATCAATTTCTCATGGAGGACAACAAAATATTTCCAGGTAATAAAATAAAAATTATGCTATTCCATTTTTTTGGGCACTCTTCTATGTATGAAACTGACCAGGCAGCTGTGAAGAATAGATGATGTTTGAGATTGACAGAAATATGGTCAAGGGATGTCTACTTATTTTGAATGAGTTTAAATCTCCAGATCCATTGGAACTGCAACCTGGAGAACTGAAGGAATCTGTTGATAGTCTAGGGGTGTCAAACTCAAGGCCCATGGGCTGAATTCAGCCCACGATTGGGCAGTGGGATATGGCCCATGGGGCCATCCTGGCAACAGTGAAGGACAAGCCTGTGGTGCCTCTGTCAGTAAAAACAGAGCTCAAGAGGGCTGCATTCGGCCCTCCTGATCTCTGTTTTCACTGGCAGAGTGCTGGAGGTTGTTACAGCAGAAAGCAGAGCCTGTGAGGGCCCTATAAGGCCCTCTTGAGCTCCATTTTTGCTGGCAGAGGGCTGGAGGAGGACGCCCCCAGCCCTGCCCAGGCCACCACAGGGCCCCCCGGCATGAGTGATGTTGAGCTGGCCACGCCTACCCCAGCTATGCCCCCTGGCCCCCTGAGATCAAACACAATCTAGATGCGGCCCACAATGAAATTGAGTTTGACACCCTGGTCTTGCTGAATATGTAGTATTGCTGAGAAAATGTGGAGAGGTAATAAACAGTCAAATGACTGGAAGCAGCAAATTCTGTCCCTACCTTTGTTGGAAGCAGTATCCTTCTGGGTTCAGTTGCAAGTGTGGAAGAAGACACTGGAA
This sequence comes from Pseudonaja textilis, assembly GCF_049901715.1. Lineage (NCBI taxonomy): Eukaryota > Metazoa > Chordata > Lepidosauria > Squamata > Elapidae > Pseudonaja > Pseudonaja textilis. The sequence goes on from NC_141990.1 coordinate 235,479,198, forward strand.
ATATGGAGGCTGTTTGGAAATATGGTTTAATGGTGTACAGGACCACATGGCTTGGAGCTCCAAAGTGAAAGGGATGATCACATGCTTCAAGATGTTGGGTGAAGGAAAAGAAGGGCCAAGATGCTGAAAGACCCTTAGTGTTATATCCTGTTGGGCCCCACTTTAGTGTTTTCTGTTCCTGTGTAAGAAATGTATCCCATTGGCTGTCAGACTTCCAGGGGCAGGGGTCTTCGCTGGACCACATGGCTTCACCTGAGTGCTAGCTGATGCAATCTTTCCAGGCCAGGTGGTGAGATAGGTAGAGGCCTTTGTTATATAGAATACTCTGGTCCAGGCCTTAATGGCCCTCCCATTAACAAAGATGGGGCTGAGTTTCTGCTTCTGAGGTGAGTTTCTGCTTCTGAGTTTCTACTTCTCTTTTTAGGGGATATATTCTGCCTTTTTAATATTTCCTAGGATATTTCATTTTTCTAGGAGAGGGGTGGTGCTAACTTCCTACACCTTCAAAAAGCAGAGAACAGAGAATCAGGAGAATTTACAGATTACTTAGCTTGATACTAAACCTGGACTGTTCTAGAACATATCATAAAGCCATCAATCTGTAAGCAGCTTAAAAACACATTAAAATAATTACCAAACGTTAATATAGAGTTTCTGTCTTATCATCATTTCATTTAGGTAGCTTGTTTGGTACTTTAGGAAAATACATCAGAAGGAAGGAAAAATTGACAACACTTTTACTATCTAGTACCTAAATGACCAGAAGGGCAAGATTTGGTCTCTAGCACTCCAGACTGCAGGCAGATTCCATAGAATGTTGGACAGTTAAAAAATGAGAAACTTTCCAATAGTAAAAGCTGGTGGACAATAGAACCCATAACTCAGAGAGTTGGTGGGTTTTCTTTCATTGGATGTATTCAAGCAGAAATTAGGCAGCTGTCTATCTAGGATGTTTTAGTATTCCCCCACTCAGCAAGTGGCTTGACTAAATGGCTTGAACTGTCATTTCCATCTCAATAGTACTAATAGATGACAAGCACTCATGAATACTGCTTTTTAAAGTTGGGATATTTTATAAAACTGTTAATTTATACCCAAAGTGCAACAATACAAGGTTGTTCTTTAACTCATTTGCAGATTAATTCTATACCTAAATCATTACAAGCTGCTTTTGCCTTTTTGAAATGATTTATAGGCTGTGCTCACTGCCAAATCCTAGTGAACCATACCCAACAGCTAATTATATTTAGCCTAGTATGCTGTGTGAACTGAGTCCAGTTTCTGATCCAGGTGTATGTTTACAAAAGCAGATTTAGTAAACAATAATTTGGTAAACTAAAGATAAGCATATCTTGAAAATATAGCTCTAGGGTTCAATTATACAGCAAAAATATTTTTATGTGTTATATTTGATCAAACCATTGTTCTTCTTTGAAGATGTCAGTGTATACGCACAGACATACATTAGATCTAGCTAGCTTTTAAGGGCTGGGAAGGAGTGATTTTCCTCTCTGTTTCATGAAAAATAGGCTGTCCAAAAATCCGATTAACAGACTAGAATATTGTCTAGAATAGCAACAATAGTGCCAGGATATACAAGGAAAAGAGAAATAGGCAAAATACTTGTATAAAAGATTGTATAAAATACTATATATAATAAAGATCCAGCTTGGTCTAGTAGTGAAAGCACCAAGCTAGAAACCAGGAGTCTGTGAGTTCTAGCCTTACCTTAGTCATGAAAGTTAGCTGGGTGAATTTGGGCCAGTCACCTCTCTTGGCCTTAACTCACTTCACAAAATTGTTGCTGGGAAAACAGGAAGAAAGAGTATTAAAAATGTTTGCCATTTTGAGTATTTCTAAAAATACTAAAGGTGGGATAAAAACAATATCTGAATACACCTCCGTTGGTAACATAAAAGCCACAGTTCAGGGAGGGAGGGAGGAAGGAAGGAAGGATTCTCCTTTCTTTCTTAAAAGCACAGGTTTGTGGGCTTTTATTTTACACATATAGTACAGGATATTTATTTATAAAATATTATAGATTTAATGTAAAGGCTCATTACTGATGACAGAGCAGTAAAATTTACATTACTGAGAACAGCATGTAAAAATTAATGTAACAGAGTCTGTCTGATCTATGTTTCTAATTGTTTCCTTAAGTTTCAGATCAGGAGGACAAGTTCAAAGAGGTCCTTCATTGTTGTTTGTTTTGTTCTTAACAATAATACTTCTGTAAATGTCTACAAAGGAGTTCTAAGGTAGCACTATCTCATAATTTTATTACCCTGTAAACATTAATGAAATGATCTGCTATTACTTAGAATTTTTTGTGTATTAGATGCATGCCTTGACTGTTCCATTATTGTACAGAAATTGCTTTGATTGTGTGCTCGAACGATAACAATCAGCATTGACATGCAAATGAATGAATTTCAAAAGGCAAACTATAAATAAAACCAGTTATTGTATAACTAGAACTATAAAAGGGGAATTTTGTTGTCCTAAATTCAACAAATTATGAAACTCCTGATTTGAGAATTCTTATTATTGTAGTTGTGTCACTTAAAGACCTAGCAGCCACATGAGCAAATGCACTAAGTTTGTTAGTTTTAACCCTGGCTTGATTCTAGGTCTCTGCATGTTACACAAGCCTAGTCTGTTTGGTTAATTTATGGCTCTATGTATTATTCAAACTCAGCAAAAGGATTAACTTGTGTTCCAGGTTAACTGTGTGTCTAATCAGCATCCAGATATGACAAAAGTTTGTACATTGTTCCCCAACTCACACCACTCATATAAAGAAATTGTTGAGTGCTGTTTGATGGACAAGACACTTCAAGCCATTTTTATTTTAATTATAACAGCATATTTGCATGGCAAACAACCCATTTTAAAGCAATGAAATAAAATCTGAAAAATGCTATCCCATCTAGCTCAGTGCTGCCTCTTCCACTTAAATATTTCACAAAAATATTTCACAATTTCACAAAAATATTTCACAATTTCAGTATTCACCCAAGTCTTAAAAAACCTCTAAAACTATGAGCCAACGTTATGCGACCAATTATGCAATCATGAACAAAGATATGGTTCAAATTGTAGATAACATTAAAAAATAGGTTATCAAATAAATTGGGGAAAGGAGGTGCTCAGTTTGCATTATCAAATCCTCAGGAGCCATCATCATACCAAAAATCATCTATTTTTAGCAGCAAAACTGAACTAATATTTGTGTTAGATGCTTGCATAGGATAACTATAGATCTTTTAGAATAACAGAGTTGGAAGGGATTTTGTACGTCATCTAGGTCCTTTCCAACTCTGTTAATCTGTAAGATCTGTAGATCTTATAGGTCATCTAGTCCAAACCCCACACCCACCCAAGCAGGAGATCCTACACCATTTCTGACAAATGGCAGTCCAGTCTCTTCTTGGAAGCTTCCAATGAACCTCTCACGATTTCTGAAGGCAAGCTATTCCGTTGGTTGATTGTTCTCACTGTCAGAAAGTTTCTCCTTATTTCCAGGTTGAATCTCTCCTTGTTCAGTTTCCATCCATTGTTCCTTGTCTGCCCTTCATGTGCCTGGGAAAATAGATTCACCCCTTCCTCTCTGTGGCAGCCCCTCAAATATTGAAAGACTACTACCATGTCTCCCCTGATCCTTCTCTTTGCTAGACTAGCCATGCCCAGTTCTTGTAACCGTTCTTCATATGTTTTAGTCGCCAGTCCCCTAATCATCCTAATAAGCTTGGACTACAACTGCCCAGTGCCAGCTTCCATCTTTTCACATGAAATAGTGGCCCACTCAAATAATTCCTTAACAAGATGCTTTGACTAGAGAGATGACTGCGTAATGAAAAATATTATTTGCCTATCTTGTAACAACCATACATATATATACAGGAACATCTTATTTGGCCCAGGAAGATTTTTTTGCTTTGCCTCAGAAAGCAAATTTTCTTTCATTCAGTCGAAGAAGAACTGGTTGGAAATAAATTCAGAAGAATGTCATTGCTGAGCACAAGCTGATTTGCAAATGAGGACCCTATATATTATGTCCTCCAATGACTGTGGCTTATTCTATACAACTATCTGCCCTGTTTCAGTTCAAATTCACCAAGGGACAGGTGAAAGGGGGGGGATCCCTCCCCCCCCCCATTTCAATAGCCTCTCCTCTCCCTCTGCTCCCTTTCACATCTCTTTACCCATTCCCATTCTTCACTCTACAGACTTCATTTACAAGGAGTGGGTCAAGATAATGGGGGAAGACAATGGGGATAATGAAGTGCAAACGGCCTTCACAAAAGGCTGAATTGAGCCAGTTCCAGAGAGGGAGGGGAAGAGTACAAGAGAACCACTTTGATGGTTTTAGAGAAGGAGAGACAGAGGGGAGGGGAAGTGGGGCAAACAGGGAGGAGGCACCAACAACAACAATAAAAGAAAAGAAAACCTCTCCCAGCTGGTACACCAGCTTTATTTAGATGGATAGAGCCAGGCAGAGTAGACATGCTGAAGCATTCCTATTGTTCCAGAAGTTGCTCTGAACAATTTTAGGCCCTTCCTCTGTCCCCAAAGGATATTTTCCTGCCCTTCATTTTGCTTTTGTTCCCTTGTTAATTTTCGTCAGGAAGGGAGGAAGGGTGTCCATAGTTGTATAGGAGAAGAAAAGAGGAGATGGAAAGGGATGGTAATATAAATGGAAAGTGAGTCGTCTATAGCAAAATTACTCTCACCTTATTTGGGAGCATATTTGTAAGGAATGGTTCAGATCACCTGAAATCAGGCTTAATTCTCATCACAGAGAATTGTCTGTCTGTCTGTTTTATCTGTCTGTCTGTCCATCTATCTACCTACCTACAACTCTGTTAATCTGTTAAATTTCTGTGAAACTATCTATCCTTGATATTCTTATAACTCAAGGCAGAAAGCATATGTAATCCTCTTATTTATCCCACAATAGCAATAGCAATAGCACTAAGACTTATATACTGCTTCACAGTGCTTTTGCAGCCCTCTCTAAGCAGTTTAGAGTCAGCATTTTGTCCCCAGCAAACTGGGTCTTCATTTTACCAACCTCAGAAGGATGGAAGGCTGAGTCAACCTTGAGTCTGGTGAGATTCAAACTACCAAATTGCAGGCAGCCGGCAGTCAGCAGAAGTAGCCTGCAATACTGCACTCTAACCACTGTGCCACCAAACAACCCTTTCTGATAGGTCGGGCTGAGAGAACGACTGACCCAAAGTCACCCAGCCAACTTTCATATTTTAGGTGGGACTAGAACTCACTGTCTCCTGGTTTCTAGCCTGGTGTCTTAAACACTAGAACAAACTGGCTGCGTGATGCCCCTTGTGCTAGTTTGTTGGTGTTGGTTTTTACTGAAACCTGAATAAGCATTTTTTCCATGACCTAAACTAAGTTTTTGTTGACTCTAGTAGAAATTTGGTCCACGTACACATAGGATTTAGATCTCAGCCAGATGGAGAAAATACTAAAAGAAAATACTAAAATGAGAATTACTTTTTGAGAAAGTGAAAGCTCGTTTAATAAGCAAACTGCCACCAATGGAATATATACTCTGTGCCTTTTTGTATTTCTGGCATATTTCAGCTACATGGTGATTCAAATTGTGGAAAGATAGCCATTCATATATGTGACATTGATTATTCTGTAAGAGGATAGCCAGTTGATTCCTGGAAATATGGAGATATGAATTCAATATCGAGGGGACATAAAGTCAATAGAATACACCTGCAACCAGATGAGAGGTGCTCTGATCATGGTCACCAGGAGTGACCCAAAAGCTGGAATTCTATGGATTTGGATAATACCAGCTTTGTAATTTGGGTTGACCTGGGAAGCCCAACCCTACACAACCTCTGGCCCTAATATATAAAAAATGTTCTATCTGAATAACTGTTCCATTTAACCCAACTTGCACTTCTGGAACCTACATCTCACGTATGTTTTCTCTGAATTAAGACCCACTACTGGTCACTTTCGTGACATTCCATGACAGATTGTTTTCATTCCAATAATGTAAAGCTAGTTGACAAGTGTCCTCTTCTGGAATGTTACAGTTTTCACTTCCACAACAGAAGTCAATCTGTCCTGATCAGCACTTACACTCCTATAATGACCAACCTGGACAAGATGAAAAACAAGTTCTATGAGGAACTAGATGCCCTACTAACAAGCTGATCATGCTCAACAATTTTAATGCAAGAGTAGGGTGCGAGTCTGCAGCCAGGCAGAGAGTTGTTGGGAGACATGGATGGGCAAGTGTAACAGTAACAGCCTACTCTTACTATAGACCTGTGCAGTATAGTGCCTTCTCATCACTTACTGCCTGCCTATCTGTGATAAGACTTCCTCTATGCACCTCAGCTCTAAGCATTTTATTGACTATGTCACTGGCAGGAGAGAAGACATGCAGGATGTCAAAGTCACCAAGACCAAGCGTGCTGTTGACTGTTGGACAAATCATAGGCTCACATTGTCTCCAAAAGGAAACTCTGCATTACATCCGAGGCAACTACAATGAAGCAAGGCCATAGAAAGAATTTGTGTGGCAGACTTCAGCACTGGCTGGGAAGACTTTGCAACCAAGCTTGGTGACCTATGCCTTGTTGGAAGTGCTGAGGCACACTGGACACACTTCAGGAATGCTGTCTATTCATCTGCACTTCTGAGACCTTCTGTCCATTAGCAGCATGAAAGTTTGATGACAATGAGGAGATAGTGGCTCTACTTGTTGAAAAGCACCGCCTTCATCATGTCTATCAGAATAACTTTTCATCAGTTGCCAAGAAAAATGCCTTTACCAGTGCTTGTAGGAGTCTAGAATAAACCCTGTAAAATACAAGATGCCTAGCTGAGTGCTAAGGCAGACAAAATACAGGGATACACAGACAATAATGACTTAAAGTGGTTCTTAGTTTTTCAAAGTTCCCCCCTCCTGAGTACAGAAGCTACTATTCTCATTACAGAGAAGTCTTGAGATTCTACAGAAATTGATTGAACACTTAAAAGCATCCTCAACCAACTATCATCTTAATAATGATGAGGCAATAGGCAGGATTCCCCAGGTCAACAACAACAGCCTTGGATAGATAGTAGCTTGTAGTAGCTGAACTTACAGACCACTGGCTTTGTAGATCTCTGCAGGTGTGGTAGCTATTCAGTGGCAAAGTTCCAGGGCAGATGCCACACTAGACATCTACAAAAATAGCGGTCCTTTACTTATAGAGAAAGTGAGCAAATTGCTACAGTCTTTCCAGAAGCAAGGATCCATCCCTCAGGAACTTAAAGATGCACATAATGCTACCAAAGGAAGAGCAATTAGCAAGTATGTGACAACTACTGGCTGCTCTCCTTTGCAGGGGGGAAAAAAAACCTTGTAAGAGTCTTGCTAAATCGTTTGGTCACTCATTCAAGGGATGGGCCTCCTGCCAGACTCATAGTGTGGCTTCCATAAAGGTAACAGAACTACTGACATTATTTTTGCTGCACACTTTCAGAAGTATCGGGAGCAGAATTGAGAACTTTACATCTTTTTCTGATCTCACAAAATCCTTTGACCCTGTTACAAGGCTTGTGGGAGATCATGCTGAAGTTCAGCTGTCGTTCATTCAGACAGTATGATAGTTCTATGATGACATGATGGGTGCTGGATGAGGGGGAATCATTTAAGGAAGTTGCACTCATTGGTGTCAAACAGGGTTGGTTGGGTGCTTGCACCCACGTTGTTCAGCACAATGTTTGCTGCCATATTGAATAATGCCTTCCTGATAGAGAGGCTGGAATCAGCCTCACGTACGGAGTGCATGAGAAACTCTTCAAGTTGAGGAAACTTCAAGCTATCAAAAGTGAAGGAGACTGTTCTGAGAGACTGCCTCTTTTATGATGACTGTGGCTTGGATGCTTGCTCAGAACCAGAGATGCAAATCAGTATCGATAAATTCTCCACAACTTGTGATAACTTACTGTAACATCCAAAAGACTGAAGTCATGCACCATCTTGCTCCTCATGCACAGAACCTAAAATCACAAAGAGCATTTACTACAGCCAATGGACTAATTTAATTACCTTGGCAGTGCCCTCTCCTGAGCACGTAACTATTGTTGCAGAAGTTAACTGCGGAATAGCAAAGAAAAGCAGGAGATTGCCCTGCGTTGTGTGGGAACATCAGGGAATCAGTTCAGTGACAAAACTGAAAGCCTTACATGCTCTTGTACTTACTGTTCTTCTCTGAATTCTTCCACTTGACTTGACTTTGCCATCAGATGGCAAGAGAAAGTACCAGACACTGAAATTTTTATCTAGAGTGAATATCCAAGCAGCTCTTTTGGAGTGGAACTCTGCTGGAAGTTGCTCTCATGAAGAGCAGAAGAAACATTTCAAAGACATAAGAAAGATCTCCCTGAAGTCACTTGATATAGACAGGACCACCTGGGAAACTCTGACACAAAACTGCCCTACCTGGCACAGCTTCATCTACAAGGGCTGTCAAACTTATGAAGCAGTGGACAAGCTGCTAAAATGCAAAATAATGTGAGCTGCATAAGACCACAGCCACTAGTACAATTGCAATGCCTATACATGTCTAACATGAGCGAGAACATTTTATGCCCGAATTGGCCTGATCCGTCATCCTTGGATACACCATATCTAGTCTTAACATGATTTAAAATAAAACATGGTGTCAAGGTCTTCATCGACAACAATGGACGAACAACAACAACAACATGGAATTAAAAAAGAGCTACACCTCTACTTTTTCCCCGAAGGACAGGGAGGCTCAAGAAAATGACAATACATAAAAACTTTTCTTCATCCTATAATCCCCTTTCTGTTGGCTAAAGGCATTTTCTCTGCAATTTTTTTTCTCCCTGTCAGTTATAATAAAAGTCAGTAAAAGTAACAGCCATATTAATGAGTTGTTGCTGTTTGCTTTCAGCAAAGGCTGTGTTGTAAGACAACTTCCTGAGCAGGGTATTAGTAATTTTACTGGCACCGCTCAAAACTGTCTCCTCCTCCATCCTTGAGGTCTGCACATTGTCTACTCTCTATAACTGGGTTCACACTTTTCATTGAATATGCTGTAATTTGTTTGGTTGATTGAGCTTTAGTCAGTATATTATGACTGATAAGAGTCATGTTTCATGTCAATCCAATTTATTTAAAAAAATTCTTAATTGAAGTTTAATTGTAAATGTTAAACCATGACTTAGTATGAGTGAAACTAGTCCATGCATTGCATATGGTTGCAAATAACAGCCACTTGAAGAAAAAAGGCATACCATTAATCCATACGTTCTTAGGTAAATTCCATTTGAAAAGGGATGTCACAGGTCTGACTCTTGTTAGTATAGATAAAAGGTTGGTTCTGATTTCCAAAGCTTCCAACACTATATGTTGATGAGAGAGAAGTCCCATTGCCTCTTTCTCTCTTGCAAACATGCTTCCTTTTTATTGTATACTTGACCCATGGAATAAAGAATTACAGCTTTTTCTGTTCCTATCAGCAAAACTGATCAATGTCTGTCTTCTGTTTTATAGTAAAGATATTTCATAAATATTAAAAGAAAGCTTTTTGGACAGATGAACCAGTGAACCCAATAAATGTTTTCATTCAAGACTCAAAGACACGAAGGTTGGAGTCACACACATTGCACGCTAACAAAACCATCCAGCATTACAATTTGAACTACACGTGTTCAGCATACAGTAACTAAGTTTTTTTTAAAAAAAGCATTCCCTACTCCTCACATCATAATACACCACTACATTATTTTTATAAACATGAACCATCTATGTTTAGTGAAGTCCAGCTATTTAGGAAGATCCACTAATACCTTACTGAATATCCTCAAGCCCATGGGACATTTCCACAACTATTCTTATTTATGAATAACATAAATTAGTAAAAAGTTGGTGGCTAGAAAGGGAAGCACTTTTTTGAAGAAAAAAAAAAGCAAAAACCTGTGCTACTTTCTTATTCTGCACATAAAACAAGACTCGGATTTTTGTTTCCAAACAGAGGGATTTGCAGGATCAAAAACTTTCACCAAAACAACTAAGTCAGCATCACTGTCCTGATACAAACTCCACCCCTTTCATACATTACAATGTCCTAAAGCATAGACAGCAACTTTATTACAATGGTGCTGTTAAGTTTCCTTCTACCCTGGGGGGACACCTGCATTTCCAAACAACAAGTTATCTGTTAAAATGGTTTAGCAAACTCTCTTTTCCCATCAGGATTTTCTTTTAAGAACAATTTTATAAACTGAAAAGCGATTTTGAACTACTCAAAAGGAACGCAAAAGAAGATACTTGTCACACTGGGAATCCAGGCGTATCTTTGAAATAGTTCTAAATAATTTAAGGATATACTGGTATGTGGAACAGATAGTCACCAGTCCTTTGTGCTTTCCCCTTTAGGAATAAAGGAAATTCTGATATCCATGGTTAACCCATTTTAATACAACTTAACCTGAGCATACCACAACAGCAAAATAGCATATAACGCAACATAAAGTGATCACACCAGTCTTTAATTTATTGCCATCGAATACCACAACTATTACTTTGGCTGTTCTCTGTGGTTTAATTCAAAATGAAGAAAGATTATTTCATTCAGTTACAAACTAGATTCTGTTGTACCAAATGTTGATCACAGAAAGTAAACCCCAAGTTATTTTTCGTTAACCCAATGGCTTTGTTGTTTTTTAAAAAAATTAATCCCTTTATTATTTCTATAAATAACTCAAGGGGATGAACATACCTTAGTATTGTATTCCTTCCTATTTTCCCACAACAAAAACCCTCTGAGGCTAGTTGGGCTAAGAGTATGTCTGGGCCAAATCAGCCAGCCAGCAACTTTTACAGGTGTCTATTCTTGGATTCCTTTTGATAACTCAATGGATGAGATTACATTAGTTTGCTTTAGTCAGATTTTCAAGGCAATACATAATGGCCTGGTTCACCTATGCTGAGCCATAAATCATGATTCAAAAATTTCAAGAGCCTGATCCACATGTAACCCTTAAACCCAAACTAAGCAAATTAATGTTTAGTGTAATATCGCTACTAGTAGTTTAAATAATGTATGGAGAAATGAAAGAATCCATTCTATTGATAATATGAAGGTAGATATTTAAATCCTAGATTGTGAAAAAGCTATCATTTTCAGTAGTTTTACTTTGTCCCTCTGGTATGTGAAGTAATATTTTTTCCTTGTCAGCACTGAAAATACATAACAATATAAACAGTGTAGTTACCTATTCAGCAATTATATTAACTGAAATGTACAAAGTATTTCTCCATGGCCTTATCTTTCTCACAAACCCTGAAAACAGATGACATTTATGGAAACAGAAGCTATTATAAATAGATTTTATTTATAAAGTTGATTTACATAAAATAGGATACTCTTTAAAAACTGCATATATGCAAGTCAATAAATCTAGCAAGTGCATACAAAAATACCTTCAATACATTAAAAATAAAACTTCAGTTTTTTCTGTTTTTTTAGATAAATGAACCTTCACACCAGACCCAAAATAAACAAGCGAACAAAATCCTCAACACATTTAAGATAAACAGCTCTATGCTTCCTTAGTACAAAATGTTAAGAAATTTGTCTAGATTGGGTAAGTTCTCAAACTTTCTAGCTGATAGGGTTAATAAGCAATTTTCTATAAATCTTTCCTCTTGCATTAAGGAGACTTGCACAAAAATTAATCTTCATATTTGTTCCCATAGGCAGCTCAAGTTACACAAATAAAGTCTACTTCTGACGTTCAAACAGTCTCCTTCCCATTCAGAAAAAGGAAGCATCAAGTTTTAATTATTTCACCCCTGCCCTTATAAAGTCGACAGACATTATGTTGGAAGCCCAACAGATCTCCAGCTGCCACTAGATTCAGAGAAGCCTTTTCATTGGTCGTTCAAGAGTCAAGAGGGTACCATAAACTGCTGTACAACAGCAGATAAAAACTATGGCCCTTAGAATGTATTTACATAATTGCACTTTTTAAAAAAAAAGAATCAAAACCACCAGTCTTTTGTTTCATAAACAAACACCCAGAGATTGTGGTTAGAAAGATCTGACTGTCCAACATCCTTTGCAATGAGGCTTGAAGAGAGTAGGTGGATGTTAAATCAGGACATTCCTGGTGCTCTTCTGCTGCATAGGAGCCTGGGACAATGAGGTACTGAGGTTCTACAGTGTTGCTTTTTCAGTATTGCTAGAAAAGAAAACAGAAAAGCCATTAGGAACATGTGACTGACAGAAAAGATCCAAAGAGCTGCCCAAGGCTTTCCTTCCTGATCCCAAAGCCAGACTAATGGGAGCATTGTGCCCAACTATCAACCTCTGCTAAAGAAATTTATTGTCCCGCATGCCTACACATTCCAAGTACTGTTTGTCCATATGTCGTCTCAGTATCTACCCCTATTTCTATAGGGAGACCAGGTCTATAAATCTACCTTCCTTCTGCTTTCTTTCAGAGGATAGAAAGGGGAAACAATAGCAGCATTCTGATGAAAATTTCCTCTTGCCTAAGTCCCAACCAAATGAACAAAATCCCAAAGAAACTCATGGGCCTTGCCTACTCGATTGCTTAATCCCTCAACGTTCTATGTCAAGGTTGGTTTGTAAATATTAAGTACTGATTGTTATCCATGTTGTTTTTTTCCACCAGGAAACATCGGTGAACAAAAAGTTTGCCACTGGAAACTCAGAATGCAAAGCTGTTTCAGACTGTGCAATATTTTACTTGAGATCATCAAGAACAAAATTGATGTCATCCATTAGATGCAACGTTAAAGCCATTTTACACATTGTGGCCTCCCCCCACTTCAACCCTCAGAAATAGAAGAACACTCCAACGTAACAGAGTCATGAGCTCTCCTGTTCTCTAAGCCCGCTGACCCAGTAACCTTTTTGCATTCGAAAGGACTTTCGTTTTGCAAAGTTGGGACGAGAGGTGCTTGCAGGGGAGCCAAGTAATTGCAGAGACGTTCAAGAGACATATTAGCACTCTTGTCTGGGACTAGCCGGATGCTATTCCTAAATCTTGGCCGAGCAGAATTCTCATCAGCGTTTGTGGTTTTCAAATCGGCGACGCTCCCTTTCAATTGCATCTGCCCGGGTGGGTCTCGCGCGCGCAACGCCATCCCAAAAACCCAGCCCCAAAGGAAGCTTAGATCACCTTGGCTCTCTCTCTCTCTTTTTAATTAACCAGAATGCATTACGTGCTTCCATGGAATTCCCTGCTCTGCCCCCCCAAAAAAAAGTTTTGCAATGGGATATAAAACTATAATGCAGGAGGAAGGTTCTAGGAAGGTCCAAAATAAATAAAGAAATAAGCGCAATCCTAGCGCGCTTCCTCAGAAATCAGCTGGCCGGCGCCTTACCATTCCAGCTCAGCAGCTCCCGAACCAACTGGTGAAATCGAGTAGCTCTTGTTCCTCCGGGCTGAGCGCCCCCTCGTAGCCACTCTCGTCCGACGAATAAGCCGAGTGCGGAGAGCCCGGCACAGAACTGCCCTCGCGGCCGTCAAAAGAGGGCGAAGTGGAGGAATACGAGCTGCTGCCGCTGCCAGCGCAAGCAGCGGAGGCAGCGTCACGGCCGGCCGGCAGGAGACCGTCCTGGAAGGCGGCGCTGACGGCGTCGTGCTCGTCCAACAACTGTTGCAAGGCTCGGATGTATTCCACGGCGGAGCGGAGGGTCTCCACTTTGCTCATCTTCTTGGCGGCGGCGCCGTTGGGCACATGCTGGCGCAAGGTCTGGAAGCCCAGGTTCACCAGCTTGACGCGGTTCCTCTCCCGCTCATTGCGCCGAGCCACAGCGGCCGCGCCGCCGCTGCCGCCGCTTTGCTGGGCTGTCAAACCCGGGAAGGCTAAGCGCCTCTTGCAGCGCAGCAGCTCCGGCGAGCTGGAGCGCCGCTTGGAGCCTTTGCAGCGCGTGGCCGAGTTGGACTGCAGAACCTGGCCGGGACAGCCCGTGGCAGCACCCCACGGTTGGGGCATCCCGGATGAAGAGGAACCCGCGCTCTGTCCTGCTTGCACCTTGATCCCCAAAGATCCGCCGCCGCCGCTGCTGTTGTAACCGTGCAGCGAGTAACTTTTGCAAACCGCGTGGGCTGTTGGTTGCATGGTTGTTCCTAGAGCCCCGCTGTTCATCTTGGGGCATTTACCCCGGTGTTGGTCTTCGGGTAGATGCAGTTTGCGAAAAGCCCGATTTTGCTGCCCAAAATCAGTGGCCGTAAAAAAAATAAAAATAAAAAAGAATTGAAAAATGGGTACTCTGCTTCTTAAGATGTTAAAGTTGAACGCGCAACCTGCGCAAGGACTCCTAGCTGCGCTTCGGAGAAACGCGGGTTCTTTTCTCCTTCCTTGCAGGCTTGTTCCTTGCGCTCTGTCAAGGCGCCTCTGCTGCGAGGTCCTCGCTGCTCCGGCCCCTTATCAACACGCGCTGCTGCTTGCGCCGCTCGCGGGCCCCCGGGAGCAGCACGCGACGCGCCGTGCGCCCCACACACAAACACACACTCACACACAAAATCCCCGCCGCCCGCTTGGCTCCCTAGCCGCCTCCCACCCAATGGGAAGCTCGCTTGGCAACTTCGTACGCCCGGCGCGTGGCTCTGGCGGAGGTTCCATAAACAATCCCTCTTCCTTGCGAGGAGCACGCGCTCCAGCTCATTTGCATCCCAATGCAACCTGGTCGGGGTCTGGGCGTGCTTCTTGCCTGCATTCTAGCACCTGAAAAGTTGTGTTTTGGGAAGGAAAGCAAGCTCTGCTTTGCTCCCGATCGTGGCTTTTTGCCACAAGACCTTTAAACGTTCTTCCCTAATACTCTTAAATTCGGCTCTTCGGGTTGCATTTCAAAGAGAGAAGCATAGAATAATCCTGGCTGCGGATCCATCCGCAAAGCTGCCTTTTTTTGAAAAGGCTGAGTCATTTCAACCCCATTGTCCACTTTGAGTGATAGAATCCCAATGCATGTGAAGTAGATGCCATTATTCAAGTGAACAAGAGGTTAGATCACACACAGGGTCCCTTTTCCAAATCTTCATATACTCAGTACAATGGATTGGAGGACTCTGGATATATGGGGAGGTTGGGGAGGAACTCTCTTCCTGCACCTGGGAGGCTGGCTCTTCTAGATGCCCAAATTGTGCAGATCTAATCTGATATGTTCACCTGAATGGACAAAAACTGTATGGACACTTGGGAGAGAATTTGGGAGAGAATTTACTCATAAACCCATAGCTTTGGAAAGGGAATATCCTTGGAAACCCATAGCCTTGGAAACTCATAGCCTTGGAAAGGGAATTTAGGCTACCAAAGCCAACCTCCTGCTCAGTATGGGAATGTAAATTAAAGCATCTTTCATAGGTAAATATTTGGTGGTGGAGAGAGGCAGGTTACAAGTTTTAGCATACTAGCCTAGTCCTCTTTGTGTCCGTATAGACCTGACTCTCAAGATTTCCCCAAATCCACTTCAAATGACTGAACTTGAAAGTGCATATAAAGAAAAAGTTTCATATTTTGGGGGTAGTATACACACTCCAAGAAAGGCAAGGAGGTTATTAGGAAGAATAAAAAGTATTGGGACCAAAACTAGTGAACTTTCAAACTGAAACAAAGGAGGGATGAAATTATCTGGGAACCAGAGGTGGTATTCAGCAGGTTCTGACCAGTTCTGGAGAACCAGTAGTGGAAATTTTCAGTAGTTCAGAGAACCGGCAAATACCACCTCTGACTGGAGATTTTACAGTATCCTTCCCCTGTCACTCCCACCAAGCCGCGCCCACAGAACCAGTAGTAAAAAAAAATGTGAATCCCACCATTGCTGGGGACATCAAAATAATTTTGCACCTGCTACCACATCCATCTTTGTGCCACAATATTGACAGAATACATGCATGTTCTGAATCGGATCACTTTATCTGCCATCTGATCTGTTGGGACTGCAGGTTTGCACCCTGGGGTCCTTTCTCTGACATTATAGGAATTAGGAAAGGCCATATGCATGCAGGAAGAATGGCCTGCAGCTGAGATATAAGGCCACTGCAACCTTTAGCACTTTCACACCATACATAAATTTGTTGCAAGTGAAGTAATTTTGAGAAACCCCTTTCTAAGACTCAGCCCCTTCCTCCAGCTTCAGAATTGTTTTGCCCACACAGATTGGAGCATCTTCAAACAACAGGACTTCGAGTTATACACAGAGACTGTGCTTTTCTACATGAAGACCTGTGTAGAAAATGTCACTGTGGACATACAGACCTTCCCAAACAGGAAACCCTGGATGACCAGAGAAGTCCAGACTCTGATCAGGGCCTGTGACCTGGCTTTCAGAGCAGGTGACACCTCACAGTAAAGCACTGCCAGAGCTGAGCTGAGAAGGGGCATCAAACATGCTAAGGAGGAAGGTCAAGGGCTATTTTACTGACAGTGGCCCATGGCAGATGTGGAGGGGGATACAGGCCCTGACCAACTGTAAAGGCCAGGGCCCAACAAACAGCGAGAGCAGGAGCACTCTGGCAGAGGAGCTAAACAGCTTTTTCGCACACTTTGAGACCACCAAGAACCTGGACATACTGCCTCACGAGGACCACGACACTGCACCTCTTTCTCTTCAGGTGCATGAGGTGAGAAAAACACTGAGAGCAGTAAATCCCAGGAAAGCTGCTGGGCCTGATGGCATTCCTGGTGCAGTAGTTAAAGCGTGTGTTGACCAGTTGGCAGAAATACTTACAGAGTTGTTCAATCTATCTTTAACACATGCCATCATCCCACAATGCCTGAAGGCTGCAACCATCATTCCTGTCCCCCCAAAAAACAAATATAAACACTCTCAATGACTACAGGCCCATAGCGTTAACAAGCTCCATTATGAAGGTTTTTGAGCAACTAGTTTCACAGCACATCAGAGGCTGCCTCCCACCCTCCTTTGATCAACATCAGTTTGCTTATAGAGCAAACCGATCTACAGAGGATGCTGTGGCCATCACACTTCATAGAGCGCTGAGTCATCTGGAGAACAAACAGAGCTATGTGAGGATGCTCTTTGTGGACAACAGCTCTGCGTTTAACACCATCATCCCAGATATACTAGTAACCAAACTGTATAATCTGCAGGTTCCCATCCGCACATGCTCCTGGATTAAGAAGTTTTTGACAAACAGACCACTGTCTGTTAGACTTGGCCCTCACCTTTCTTCCACTATTACACCCAGTACTGGTTCCCCTCAGGGTTGTGTCTTGAGCCCCCTGCTATATGCCTTGTACACCTCTGACCGCTCACCAAGCCACGCAACAAACACCATCATAAAGTTTGCGGACGACACAACTGTGATTGGTCTCATCTCCGGAGAGGATGAGACGGCATATAGGGCAGAAGTAGAGAACCTGTCTATCTGGTGTTCACAGAACAATCTGTCACTGAATGTCCAAAAAACCAAAGAACTTATTATGGACTTCAGGAAACATGGACAAGACCACACCCCACTCATCATCAACGGAGAATGAGTGGAAACTGTCCCTACGATCAGATTCCTTGGCATCCATATTTCAGCTGATATCTCCTGGTTCCCTAATACCAAGGCCATAGTGAAGAAGGCACAGCAGCGGCTGCACTTCCTGCAGGTTCTCAGGAAGAACAATCTGGATAAGAAGCTGTTGCTGGCTTTATATAAAGCCTCTGTGGAGAGCACTCTGACATACTGTCTGGGTGCGTGATATGCAGCTGAGGACAGGAAAACTGTACAGAGGGTGATAAACACAGCTGAAAAGATCATTGGTTGCCCTCTGCCCTCCCTGGAAGACTTAGCCAGGTCCTGCTGCCAAAGCAGAATCAAGGCCATCATAGAAGACCCCTCACATCCTGGCAATTATCTTTTTGACCTGCTGCCGTCTGGATGGCGTTTTAGGTCAATAAAATCCCACACCACTAGACTAACAAATAGTTTCTTTCCCTGGGCCATCCGAACCGCAAATAAACACAAAGCCACTACCTTATTAAGGTGTGAAAAGATGTGAAATCTCAATACCCCATTCAGATGTATAATAACATATTACAGTACAATCCATCTCTTGTGCATTATACTCGGCTAAGCGTTGCAGTCAGTGTTGGATGTATATTTTGTGTATATTCGTAGATATTGTACTCTCAAATTGCAAATGGAGACGTGGGTACTCTATTTTTCTTATCTTCATTTTTAAGTGCTTTGGTTTCATTGTATTGCGAACAGTTGCTGGGGTGCATCCACAGTTTCGTTGTACAATGACAATAAAGTTCTTCTTCTCTTCTTCTTCTCAGTTCAACCCCAGTAGTGGTTTGGTGTTCTGTCTGAGGTGTGCTAATCAAGGTCTCCAGTTGGTGAACGCTCTTTTTTCTCTTTTGTGTGCCATTTGGGCCCCTCAAAAAGAGAAAAAAAACCCAGTCACTTTCCTTTCAATGGGCAGGTTGAGGAAATGGGGTTTCCATTGACAGACATTTTCTATTATTTTTATTGATGATTCCCTTTTTTTATCTAGCATAGACCAGAGGAAAAGAAAAAGAATTAGAAAGAGCAGAGGTGGTGCAGTGGTTAGAATGCAGTACTGCAGGCTATTTCTGCTGACTGCAATTTGGCAGTTCAATTTTCACTAGGCTCCAGGTTGACTCTGCCTTCCATCCTTCCAAGGTGGGTAATCCAGTTTGTTGGTGGCAAGAGGCTGATTCTGTAAACTGCTTGGAGAGGGCTGTAAAGCGGCATATAAGTCTAACTGCTATCGCGAATGCTATTTGAGCATTCTCCTGTCATTTAGTTAGGGAGAGAAAGAGGTAGAAGCCCTGTCAATTTCACAAAAAGAAAGGGAAGAAGGTCTAGTTTCATGTCTACCAATGAAACTCTCTTTTAAAAAAATTATACCCACTTGGTCTGGAAAGGGAAATTGGCAAAAATGTTGTCAATTTCACACTTTTAAAAAAAATCATGAAAAAACATGTTTTAAAAAAACCTCTTAGAACTGTTTTTGATTTTTAATGTTTTAAATATTTTCTTTTTTTAAAAAAGGCAAGTGTTAGGAATAACATAGGTTGTTTGGGTAAAAAATATATATATAAACTATGATAGTAAGTTTAAGTGTGTGTCACTTTAAACTGCAAAGCATGTAATTTTGGGTGCGGTGTGAAACCGCCATAAGAGGGAGGAAGAGAACCTGACGATTCCTGACGATTGATGGTTTGATGGTTTGATGGTTTGCTAACTGCGTGTTTTTCCCTACTGCTGAGTTGCTGAAGGAAGAGAGGAGTTTTGACTTTTTCATATCTCTACTGCAAGGAGATATATTACTGGACTGATATTTGTAAGTTTACTGACCTCTCTTTTTCGACACTGGAATTTGCAACTGAATAATCCCCGGACGGACTGAACTAGTGAATGATATATGGACTGTTTTGACTATGCTAAAACTATTACTGGAATAAACTATTTAACTAGCACAGTGTATCTGTTTTACTGAGTGTAAGCTACAAAAACGTTTATCTCACATATTTTGCCTGCCTGCCTGCCTGACTGACTGCCGTGCAGATTCTGCTAGGGTGTATCCCTAACAGCAAGCATTGCATTGGTGATCAGAACAAGAGTACAGAAAGCATGAAGTAGAGGTTAAAGGTCAGCATGACCTTTATAAACTAACACCATCACTTCCGACCAATGTATTTGATAAGGGTTGTAGGAAAAAAACTGTTTTATTTAAACAATATTTACATTACATTTACAGGGTTTGATTTTTGGATAGATGAGTGTAAAATAGTGGCCTTCCCTTCTAATGTTTTCATATTGCCTTGATCATTTATACCACATTGCCAACTCCTGTTGGCATGAGTCTTTTTTTGAACTGGAAGCTGGATATAAATTTGAGTATATAATTAAATAAATAATGCACTTGATATGCTTGGACTCTGCCATTGAAACAAACTAGACATGACTTCACAGATTGCCCTTTCATTTAATACTATTTTCAAAAAATCATACTTTCATGGTTGGATCCATTTGCAACTCAAAAATATGTGCCCCCTTGGGTTTTCTTGAGAAATGTTTTGTCAAAGGAAGTTTGGTGGGGAATGAGAGAGAGAGAGAGACAGAGGAAGGAACAGAAGAAAGACTTGTGACACATATTTTCTATAATATATAACATAATTGTTATACAGGTAGTCCTCGACTTACAACAGCTCTTTAAAGTTACAACAGCACTGGAAAAAGTGTCTTATGACCATTTTTCACATGACCATTGCAGCATTCCCCTGGGCATATGATCAAAATTCAGATATTTGGCAACTGACTCTCATTTATGATAGTTGCAATGTCCGGGGATCATGTGATCACCTTTGTGCGACCACGTGACAAAAGCAAAATCAATAGGGAAGCCAGATTCACTTTAACAGCTGTGTGACTAACTTAACAACTGTGGCTAGAAAAGTCATAAAATGGAGCAAAGATGCATTTAACAGCCGTCTCGCTTTAACATAAAATTTTGGGGTCAGTTGTGGTTGTAAGTCAAGGGTGTTAGAAGTTAAAACCCACCCCTCTCCTAGGAAAATGAAATATTTTAGGATATACTAAAAGGGCATAACGTTTCCCCTAAAAGAGAAGTAGAAACTCAGAAGCAGAAACTTACCTCAGAAGCAGATGCTCACCCCCACCTTTGTTAGTGGGCGGGCCATTAAGGCCTGGGTCAGAGTATTCTACATAACACAGGCCTCTACCCACCTCACCACTTGGCCTGCAAAGATTGCATCAGCCAGCACTCAGGTGAAGCCATGTGGTCCAGACAAGGTCTACAAAGTTAGCTAAGACCCCCACCCCTGGGAGTCTGATAGCCAATGGGATACATTTCTTACACAGGAACAGGAAACACTAAGGTGGGACCTAACAGAGGGCATAAAACTCAGGGACTCTCAGCATCTCTTCCCTTTTCTTCTTTTCCTTCACACAACATTTTGAAACATGTGACCATCCTTTTCACTTTGGAGCTCCAAGCCATGTCGTCCTGTCCACCATTAAACCATCTTTCCAAGCAGTCACCATGTTTCCAGTGTTTTTCTTCCCCACTTGGAACTGAACCCAGAGGGATATTTCTTCCAACAATAAGAAAAGAAACAAAGGTGGACACCATGTTAAAAATACTGTTGACTGCATCAACATCATTCTCAAGTATATCCCACCCCACTTCTCTTCTGTTTTAAAAGAAAAAGAGGCATGAAAAAGAGGAGTCACCTGTTTTCCTGGGCTCATTTTCTTTTTACAAGAGGAAACACAGTAGAACCTTGTCTACTTGTTCTTTGCAAACATTGTAAATTCTCAGTGTTACTTACTGCATGGTCTAGATTTGTTTATACAATAACAAACCCTCCGTGCAACATTTATTTAATTGCATACTCAGCTCTTTCATCAACTTAGGGCCGAGTTACAGTTTTAAAGGAATAATCAAAAGAATGTTTAAATACCATTTGTTGCCAAAATAGACTGCTTTGTGTTGTAGAGTTTAAATAAATGTTCGAGATCAGGCTAAAGGAAGAAAGGGGGAAAATATCTCCACAGTTTTGTCTATGGCTTCACTTGTTTAATCTGGATTGGAACTGATACTGTGCCAAACTCAATTTTCCAATCACCTGATTTCCCCCTCACCCACATAGAGACATATGTCTTTCTATGTCATCCCTAAATGGCTGTACCATGTTGTTTTTTAAGGATTTTTACTTGATATTTTTGTATTTATTCCCGAAGGTTGGATGAGGGTAGTCAGTGGTGGTATTCTACCAGTTCGGCCCGGTTCAGCCAAATCAGTAGCTCCGAGGATTATCTGTGAGCAAACAGGTTCGTTCCAACGATCAGCTGCTGGGCCGACCATCCGCCCTGGCTCTATTCTTACCTTTATTTCCTGGTTTTCAAGCTCAGCTGCTTCGTGCGACATAGCGAATTGCCACACATCAACTGTTTTACACACAGGGCTTGCAGCAGGAGGTGCACGCGTACAAAGCACACACTCACGCCGAACCAGTAGGAAGCATTCTTGAAACCCACCACTGAGGGTGCTGTTGTTTTTTCCATATTCCAGGCTTTTAAATCCCTTTGCATTATGTATGGCTGCTCTCACTTCATCTCAAAAATGCCACAGAAGTAGTTCCCCTATCGCAGTGGTGCCTAACCTTTTTTGGCTCCCATGATGAAAATTGGGCTCGTGTGTCAGCACCCAGAAGGCAATGCACGCTGTCCCCCCCCACCCCCTGTGCATGCGCGCTGCCCCCCTGCCTCCTGTGCATACGTGCACCTCTCCTGCACACCCCCACCTCCTTTGCATGTGCACCAGATACCCGACAATCAGCTGTCGGTTGGGCAGCATGTGCGCATGCACAGTGGGGCTCTTCAGGGCAACCTCTTACATGCCAGCAGAAGTGGCTCTGCATGCCACTTCCGGCATGCGTGCCATAGGTTTGCCATCATGGCCCTATTGTCTTCCTTCAGAATGTAATTGATGTGGGAGAAGCCAAGGAAGATGTTGAAGGTTATGGGGCAGCATTGTGGCCTCTGTAGGAAGTCCTCAACTGATGATGACAATTGAGCTGTTGTTTTTTTTGTTGCTAAGTGAAACATGTGTTAGGTGAGCTTTGCCCCATTTTACAAAATGTTTTGTCACAGTTGCTAAGTGAATCACTGCAATTGTTAAATCAGTAACACAGTTGTTAATTGAATTTGGCTTCCCCATTGACTTTGTTTGTCAGAAGGTCGCAGAAGGGGATCACATGAGCCTGGGACACTGCAACCGACCTAAATATGAGACAGTTGCCAAGTGTCTGAATTTTGATCATATGACGGTCAGCGTTCCAGCGTTCTAACTTAGAGCTACTTAATTGAAATCACACACACCCTTCCACTCTCCCAGGCTATGTGGCAGCGTGTAATATGGCTTCCAAAGCTGACAATGACCAGGGAAATGCTGCAATGGTCATAAGTATGAAAAATGGTCCTAAGTCACTTGTTTCAATGTTGTTGTAACTTTGAACTGTCACTAAATGAATAGTTGTAGATTGAGGACTACCTATGTAGACATATATGAATCTAAATAAAAGTTTGCATGCCACCTACTTCAGCCAACTCAATTGTGGTTTACAGGAATACAGTTGTTAAAAATTAAAAACAATACCCCATTTTAACTGTCAAATTAAAAGTAGTTCTGTGATAACAATAGCATAGCACTTAGACCTATCTACCGCTTCATGGTGCTTTACAGCCCTCTCTTAGCTAAACAGAGTCAGCATATTGCCCCTCAACAATCTGGGTCCTCATTTTACCCACCTCGGAAGGATGGAAGGCTGAGTCAACCTTGAATCTTGTAAGATTTGAACTGCCAAATTGCAGGCAGCCGGCAGGCAACAGAAGTAGCCTGCAGTACTGCACTCTAACCACTGCGCCACCACAGCTCATGATCAACCCAAATGCTCTGTGAAATAAACAGGTTAAAGAAACCTCATTCAAATTGTTGTAAGAAGTAGTTGTTCCAGAGTATTGGGGAAGCCCTAGATGAATATCCTTGGGTCCTGATCACTTAACTCCCATGGGCGGGAGACCTTCAGCACCCACCTCATTCAGAACAGTCAAAGCTTGCCAAGATAAATTATTGTGTCTGGTAAGTACCTGGCAGTTCAGTTGTATATGGCTATATTGGTGATAAAAAGCACTTTGATCCAGAAACAAATTGATAACTAGGGTAACAACTACAGTACCGCTGCAACTTTGCCCGTAGTTACTAGACAGTCTGCCACATCTTGGACCGTGAGTAGCTGTTGTCCTCAAATTTGAAGTAGCCATGTAGTATTTTCTGAACAGGTACTCTTTTTCAACATCAATCAATGGGAAATATAGAAAGCATTATAGAGATGCTGCCTACGGAAAGGAAAGGTTTTGTGGTCTTGAAACTTTATTTATAAAAATGTGATGCTTTAAAATGCCAATAAACCTATCACTTGTTTTTTAATAGAGCTGCATAACTTTTGCTAAAGAATAATAGAATGATCTAAATTAATAATCCAATGATCTAAGTGCTAGAGCTCACTATAACTACATAGCCAAAAAGGCATTAAGAGTTGTTAACCTAATCTTATGTAGCTTTTTCTCCGGTAATATTACACTACTAACTAGAGCATACAAAACATTTGCTAGACCAATACTTGGATACAGCTCATCAGTCTGGAACCCATATCATGTGTCTGATATTAACACAATTGAAAAAGTCCAGAAATATTTCGCAAGAAGAGTTCTCCACTCCTTTACTCGTTGCAGAATACCTTATGCCACTAGACTCAAAATTCTAGACCTAGAAAACCTAGAACTACGCTGCCTTCGGTCCAATCTAAGTATAGTATATAAAATTATATATAGCAATGTCCTATCTGTCAATGAATACTTCAGCTTCAACCATAACAATACAAGAGCACACAATAGATACAAACTCAAGGTTAATCGCACCAAACTTGATTGCAGGAAATACGACTTCAGCAACAGAGTGGTCAATGTCTGGAATACTCTACCTGACTCTGTGGCTTCTTCCCCAAACCCCAAAAACTTTAACCTTAGACTTTCTACTATTGATCTCACCCCTTTCCCAAGAGGTCTGTAGGGAGTTTGCATAAGTGCACCAACCTGCCTACCGTTCCTGTCCTATTGTTTCTTTTATTTTTCTTATATGTATCCATGTATTCATAATTATGTTTTTACTTATACCTATTATCTTGTAAGCAATTGACAAACCAAATAAAATAAAATAAAATATAATAAAATAAAATAAAATAAAATAAAATAAAATAAAATAAAATAAAATAAAATGAATATCAGAATAAAATAGTTTCTGAATTCTTTCTAAGTTCTTCAGCTTCCAACCAAAGAATTATAAAACTTAGATGTAGCTTTTCCTTTATTCTTTTACAACCCAATGTTCAACTTCTATACAGCCATTCAGCCAGCTCTATAAAGGAAAGGAGGGGCAGAAAGAAGGGGAGGAAAAAATAAGAGAAAATAAAAGGGTAGAAATGGGGGAGGCTGTATTGAAAGAGAATTTAGGATATGGACTCTTACTTGTTTCAGCCTCACTTCAATATTGGCGCCCACCCCCAAGTAGACTGCACCTTGGAGAATACCACCCCCAAAAGAACAACAGTTTATTTCACTTGAAACTCATTTATTTTTACTGCTAGGAGATGAGAAATAATAGAGTTCTGAGAGCCATTTAAAAGATATAAATGAATAGTCATTGTTTTGTTTGCATTAACAACAATGTTGTGCTGTCCTTCCTTTACAGATACAGGCTCCGTGCCAGCCATACTTACACAATAGACTGAAATTTACCAAATTCAAGGAACAATTCTATAGAATAGGGGTACTAGTTTGGGAGTTCATATATCCAGAACATCACTATACAGTGCAGAGTGAAAGGTTTCTCTCTCTCTCTCTCTCTCTCTCTCTCTCTCTCTATCTCTATCTCTCTCTCTTTTTTTTTTCCTCTGCCAGTTTTTCTCCAAGTTGTTCAGGATAGCCCATATTATTTTCTTTCCTTCACTTCCCTTTTATTTTCACATCATGTGAAATAATTTAACAGTGTTAAGATTTGAACCTGAATCTACTGAACATTGATAATAAATGTTACATATATAAAAATAAAATAAAAAGTGAATTCAACTTAAAAAAAAAACAGATTCCATTCCATTTCCATTTAAAATGTCTCTAAATTTCCTTTGCTTTCTAAGCTCTCTTTTTAATTATTCATGAGCTTAAGTAAAAATGAATGTTAATAATTCTGTCTTCATTTATGTGAGTTCCAAATGGAAATTTGGGAGAGGGAGTGCTAGCTCCTGCACTCCTTATTTTGCAAGAGAAATGAAATGCTTTAATTAAAATGTTTAAAATTTAAAATTTATTATTAGCATGCTGTGGAATAACAAGGAAACTATAAATCCCAGTATGGACTGAGTGAGTCATTGGATTTATATGTCAGAGACACATCATGCAGAGGTAAAGAAACATTCATTTTTAAAAAATGAATTTAAATCTTACATTTCCACTTCAAATCCATATTTTTGTTTACAAAATTCTTTTGGCAATTCTACGTTTGTAATGCCGATGATGTATATTATTTTAAGTTTAATTGCTTGAATTTTCTTTTACATCTGTTTTTTTTTCTCTACAAGATACATGAGAATTTTTTAAAAAAAATAGAAGGGGGGAAATAAACTGAAGACTTTGTGGGCAACATTTTCAAAAGATTTTTCAAGCCATTCTCCTTGGCGTCCCAATCACTCCCTTCAAGCTATTTCGAAACTGTCTAGATACATTCTGAAAACCTTTATACTACCTCGCCTCTTAGCCTCTTTCCCTGCTTTGTGGGAGCTGTATCTGTGTGTGTGCAGAGGGATACTTCTCTTAGTTTGCTCTCTTTTAAGCAAGCCACAGTCAAACTTTGCTTCCATTCATGGTGGAGTCCCATCATGAATGTTAATCCTGGCAACCTCTGGCAGTTTCTCCCTCCCCTCCCCTCCCCTCCCCTTCCTCCACACAACCCCTTCCGCTTCTTCCCTTCTTGCAGAAAGAGAGGGGCCTGGGTTTAAAAGTTTATTTTAGCTTTGATTGGGCGAAGCTGCTAATGCATGTTAATCAGCTTTCACAATGCATCCTTGTGAGGCACCAGAGAATGCAGGCTTGAATTTGTAGGGGCTTTTTGTTCTCAAGTAATTGTGATTGTGAAGGGGAGCTTAGGCTAATTAATTTAGTTAGTGTGTGTTCTGCTGAGGAAAAAGGAACTTGATGATTTATAGTGAATCACTTTTATTCTTTTTAGCAGGCAAACTCTAAAGCGCATATAACCATATTATAGCCAGTAGGTGAAAGACTCAATGCCAGAGTGCCAGAGGAACACCCCCTGTAATGTTCTGCTCTGTTCTGAGACTGGTTTCTGCAGGAAAAAATGAGTTTTTTCAACCCTTGGCTTCCTTGGCTGTCTACAATGAATGTCTGGCGTGAAATTATTTTTGTTTCATCTCAATTCCAGAAGAATTCCCCAAAGATTCAAGCCCTTAGTAATGTTGCCACAAGAAATGCCAGCTGCCCTCAAGTAGTAGAGGACATGTTCTCCAGAACAAAATATTTACTCCACTATGGCTTTCTTCAAAAATTAAAGGCCAAGGCTTTAATACGAAGGTGAGTATCATAGCAGGTCTAATTTGATAACAAGAAATAGAACATTTTCTGGCAGGGAAGAATTAAGAGACATGGAGCGCTTCCACTCCCCCCTCCCAGAAAAGCCTATATTTTTATAGAAAGTGATCTTGATTTCTAGGTACAATGGAAGACAAACATCCTATTGTATTCCTATTCTGACAAAGAAAATTTGGGATTGACCCCTACCTCAAGAGGGCCTACTTTAAAACTAAGTATTATAAATAGCCTTTCCTATAAAAGCCTTTTCTGAAAGACTTCCTTAGGGACAGGTCTTCACGGGAAAAATCTATCTATATATAGTCACCAGGAGTTAAAAGTGAGTTGATGGCATATAATCAGTTGATTTCTAAAAACACTTTAAAATGGAATGCGTGCAATTTGTTTGTCAATAATTAGGTTTTTAACCTTACTACAGTAGCAAGAATCTTAGCAGTTCACAGAAAGTATACGCAAAAATAAAAAGGTCAATGGTAAGAACAAAAATATATAACATTCTAAAATTCTTAAAAATCAAACTTTAAAATTCTTAAAATCAAACAAGTTGTACAGGTATCATACAACTCATCATAGGTCTTCCAGACTATCTAATTTTTCAGGGAGTTTTCTGAAATCCAGAATAGTTGTGTGGGGCAAATTAACTTCTGAGGGTAGTTAAGAGGACATTAGCCCCCTTTCCCTTCAGTTTTGACAGAATAATAAAGAAGATAACGTTGATTGAGTATGTTAAAGTTGTTTGGTGTAACTTTCCAGGTTTCTCCCCCCCCCACTTTTTTTTTTGTCCTTTTAAATTTGAAGTCACTTCACCTTGCTTAGACTGTTGTAAGGAAATAGAGGTTTTGCTAGGTGGTTTGATGCAATAAAATATCAGCTAGCAAGTATTCCTGAAGAAGCATCTTGGAAACTTTTTAGTCAACTTTCAACAAGACTTCAGATGTTGATCAGCTCAAGCTAAGGATCATCATTCTCAGAAGCTTTTGGCACTATTGACCATGATATCGCTTTAGATAATTTGCAAGGATTTTGTGTATGGTGGGAGTTGCCATTTTATTGTAGTTACAGACTTTTCTGAGTGGACGATTCTCCCAGGTGAATGTGAAAGGAGGACTCTTAAACTACCCCAGTTTAAGATGCCCCTCCTCCCCCTGCATCATCTCAACTCTCTAACAGGAGTGGGCACTGGTTCGGGCGAACTGGTAGCTAATTTTATGGCCACTTCAGCAAACCAGCAAATCACACCCTGGCTGGCCACGCCTGCCACGCCCCTCCCAGGAGTCCCCAAGTGACCCATTTTGGATTCCAGGTAAGTGCGGAGGCTCAGGGAGGGCAAAAAATGGACCTCCTGGAAGGACAGAAAAGGGCCCACTTCCAAACTCCAGAGAGCCTCTGGAGCCCGGAGAGGCTGTTTTTGTGCTCCTGGAGACTCAAGGAAAGCCTCCGGAGCCCAGCAGGGCGAAACCCCCCCCACGTGGCCCATTTTCACTCCCAGGCCAGGGTTGTGCAGGGAGCCAACTAGGCCATGCCCCTCATGACCACACACATGCATACACCAACCGGGCAGAGAACCAATTGCTAAATTTTTTTGAAGCCCACCCCTGCCCTCTATCCTATCTTATTTAACATCAACAAGAAGCTGATGGTATCTAATTATACAAGTCTTTCACGTAGGCCAGTCAGGAGATGTACTTGAATCCTTGACCTGATATCTGGAGGCTGTAAAGAACTAGAAGGGAAGAAACAAGCTGACATTCAACCTCAGCAAGACAGAATGACTGATACTTCAGACGTCAACTGACTCTGCAACCATATCCATTTTAGCTCTTAACGGTTTTGGGCTTCCGGCACCTTTGTCCAAAAATGAACCGGTATACAATTTGGGAATTCTAGTGCGGTCTCTACTCCTACTCAAAAAGCAGGTTCTTCCCAGTTGTAATCGACATATCAGTTATGGCCATTGTTTGAAAAAGAGATGCTGGCAATGTTTGTGGAGGAGGAAAAATCCCCATTGAGCTACTTTAGTCAACAGCTTATCTGTTTCTAAAGGTTTGGCTCCCCCTCCTTATAGCACACACACACACAAAAAGAAGAGGATAAGGGAACACAGCCAGAAGGCAAGGTCTCTTGTAGGTTATGATAATACTTGATCTTCTCACCCTGGGAAACCTCCCACTTCATGCCCCCAAGGTTTGTTCTCAAAGTTCTGCAGTTGTGCCTTCTTTATTGTCTTAAAAAAATTTACTCCAAGGTACTGGATTTCCACCCAGCTTGATAGTGGACATGTCTTTAGGTGTAGAATCATAATAGGCTCAGGAGCACGGACCAAGAGAATGCTGGAAATTATCCTTTTCGTATAGAAGTCACAAATGAAGATTCTAATTTAGATATTTTTTCGGGTTTCATAATATCTCAGGAGACTGGGTTGATTGGCAAAGCAAAGGATGGTTCTTTGGTTTGGATTTAAACCAGAAGTAGACAACGTATGACCAGGGGTGAGATTCAAATCTTTTAACAACAGGTTCTGTGGGCGTGGCTAAGTTAGTGGGCATGGCTTGGTGGTCACGTTATTGGCTAGGTGTGACCAACTCAATATTACTCACATCGAGGCACGTATCTCCTCGCCTGGCCTCTCATGACTGTGGGGATGCTGCAACAGTCGTAAGTGTGAAAAATGGTCATAAGTCACTATTAACAGTGCCATTGTAACTTTGAATGGTCACTCCACACAAGCAAAGTACCAGCAAAGGAGGGGAAAAAAACTCCAGAGAAGTTCCTGAGACAGGAAGTCTAATTTCTGCCAAGAATGTAATAAGGGTTAATGGAGAGGCAGTTTCTGTAAGCAACACCAGAATGTTTCCTTCCTGCCTTCCTTACAGGATTAGGCCAGTAATTTCTTCTAACAACCAATTCTCCAAACTGCCTAGAATGTTAACAATTGGTTCTAGCGAATAGGTGCAAACTGGTAGAATCCCACCCCTGTGTATGACCCATTGATACACAGAATGACTCATTCTTTTGACCTGAAGAACCATCAAGATTATGCTGCTGAATTTTTGTTTTGGCAGAAGTGACGGCGGGGGCGAAGGTGTGTGTAGAAGAAACAAAATAAACCCTAGCATGTTTGAATGTTAAAAAATAACTGTTTAAAAAGCAAGTTTCTGCTTCACTATCTCTAGTAAGGTCACTGGGCTATCATCTTATTTTCTAAATGCATCCGTCAGAAGCCTAAAGGAAAAAGAATAATAAAGGAAAATACAAAAAAACAACCTTAAAACATCAGCTTCTTTCTTTTTTGCATTCCTTCTCTTTTTCTTTCTCTCCATCTGAATGGGCAACACAGAAGCTAAGAGAAAATATTTATATGGGAGAACATATTTAAAACATAACCCAAAGACATATTTCTTGATAATATTTTTAAAATATTCACACAGCATAAGATGGAATAGTGAATAAGGAAATATTACATGGTCTAGGTGCAGTATAGAAGGGTTGTCCGTCTCTATCAGAATATTTTGGAACTTCTAAAACCCCTGTAGCATAATGTCATGGCAATCCTTTTTATGCATTAATATTTAAGAAGCAAAGGCTCACGTACCACAAACAAGATGTTTCACAATTTACTATTTTATACAGAGTTGTGCCAAGTATCAAAGACCTGCAACTATTCTAAATATTTATTTGCTTTTTTTAAATCTCTGAGGACCTCTAGTGGAAATATTCTGAAGTTTCCTTGTTTGATTTCTGGAAGGAAAAACAGAGTAATCTATTTATATTCACTCAGTAACAGTAATTCAGTAAAATTTAATATTAGTGTTAATACTGGGCTGGTTCACTAAGAAAATCTAAGAGGTCAAGGGATAAAATTTTGTAATTGTTTTTTTGGTGAGAAGGGGTCAAATTTATTTCATACCAAGGTTTGATTTACATTAAAATTGGCAAAGGTAGGGAATGCAATGGTGTAAATTGTGTAACCAGTTTTTAATATTGGTGGCTGTGTTAATTATTCAGTCAGTTTTCAGTTTGTACCATGCAATGCACTTTCCTTTCCTTCCCTCCCTTCCCTTCCTTTCTCTTCCTTCTTCCCTCTCCCATTTCTTCCAAAAAACCCTCTTTATTTCATTGTTATAGCCAATATTGTTAACTTTTATGTCTAAATAAATAATACTTCATTATTACCTCATCCTCTTTTACATCTATTTGCATTGGGGTTGCCTATTGATATTAACTTAGAGGAAATCTACCTATCCATCTATCTACCATATCTATCTATCATCTATCTACTGGTATCTACCATATCTATCTATCTTTCTATCGATCTATATCTATCATCTATCTATCATTATCTAACATCTATCTATCATCTATCTGGCCATCTGTCTGTCTAATCTCTCTCTCCGCAAAGTAACTTCTTTTATCTTCAATATGTGATTCTTTATATCTTCCTCATTTCCAGGAATTATCATATTAATTGTTGTTTCTCCCACCAATTTTCATTCTAATTTCTGTCTTGTTTGCTTTAATGTTCTTTTGAAGGTTCAGTTGACCTACCCCCCACAAAAAAGGAAACATAAACAGGCTCATTGTATTCAAGTATGATGAAGTATGGTAGGAGCAATGATTCATTGGAATATCTTCAAGAAATACCACTTGCTTGCAAGGAAGAATTGATGGGACCATAAAACAGACTCAGTAATAGAATACGAAGCTGAAGTGCTCTGGGACTTTTGAATTCAAACAGATAAATACCTGCTATTCCACACTTAACTGGATAGTGGACATGGCAGTGAGGCTGTGATCCCTGATAAATTGGACAAGACTGCAAAAATGATCCTCAATCACTATTTGATTCATGTCCTTCCTGGCTTGTTAAGGCCACTCAGAAAATGACATGTGGTTGAGTCCACACAGTAGTGTTGGCTTCTTTGAGGAAGGAGATGGCTCTATCAGGCATAAGGAAGTGGGCATCCTTTTTCAACAAGCCATCACTAGACCCAACAATTTGCACATTTTTCCCCCCAGGGTCCAACTCTCCTTTTTTAGGGAAGGTTACTGAGATGGTGGTCAGGTTACAGCTCTAAATAATTCTGAGGAATGGATTATTTAGACTTATTTTAGTCAGGTTTTAGATCAGGGCATAGCACAGAGACAACACTGAACATTATGACCTTAAATAGAGCTGAAATGGGAGTCATACATCCATCCTGATTTTACTTTGATTTTCTCAGCAAGAGAAAATCAGTCATGGTTGTCAATCATGGTTCTGGACATTGGAAGGAACACAAGAGTGTAGTCTGATTCCCTTGCTAACCAGTTGTGGCAAGGCACAAGCCATACCACAGATGAAAGCAGTGATCAATTAACTTATTAGGGTTAACAGGCAGCAGCATATGGGGCACAAGCTGCTTTGGACGTGAAAGCAGTAACCAATTAACTTATTACGGTCTTATTAAGGCAAGGAACTTGTTAGCTTGTGGTTTGTGCTTGTTAAGCAAGCAGCACACTACGGAAGAAGGCCACTCAGGAAGAGATAGCTTGTTTAAGCAACCTTCCTCCCAGGATTAAGGAAAAGAATGGGTCAATCACGGGGCAGGGAGGGATTCCTTCTTGTATTGGTGACAGCTATGACCAAGATTCATCTTGGGCAACAGATTCATCTTGAGCATCAGTTGTGCTCAGTCCAACATTTGAGAGGTTCTTCAGACAACCACTCATTCTCTGGTGACCTCATGCAGGTGGACTACTACAATATATGGGGCTGCCTTGAAGACTAATCAGTGCATTTGTGTATATAATATATTAAGCAGTAAATACATGCTGAGGTAATAAGTTGTTTTTATATTTTGTAATAAGTTGTTTTTACATTTTGCATCTCTGCTTTGGGATATAACTGACACTGATCTATCATTAACAAGATACATCTCAAATACTGAAGAGTGTATAGACAATAATCTGGGGACTAGACAGTGTTTTGCAGGTACAAGGTTCCAAAAAGCCAAATCTAAAGTCCAAAAGCGCAAAGAGTCAATCCAGTTCCAGAGTCAAGGTGCGAATCCATGAAGGCTCAACGAATACACACACAAGTTGTTCACAGCGTCACTCTGCTCCAGGTCCTGAGTTAAATAGTGGCTAGCCAATGTAGCTCATTAGGAGGAACGAGGCCACCCTCTCGCAAGTAGCCTCGCTGACCTTTGCTAGCCTTTCCACCCTGCATACCCATTGATCAAGTGAACAAGGCAATTCTTCCTCATCTGCATTGGCCAACTGCAGCTGTTCACCTCCCCACCCCTGGTGCTGGCAATGGGGCCTCAGGAGTCTCCAGCTGCCAGTGGGGCCTCTCATGTTTCTGCTTCATCCGGCCCTTCATCTGGTTGTCCCTTTGGTCACCCCTCCAGCGATCTCTCCTCTGTGTTTGGCCCCTCTACTCCTGGCGCAGTCTTCAGTAGCTTCTCATTGCTCCTCCTCACCTCCATCCAAAGTCCCTGGAGCTGGCTCTTCCTCCTCTTCCAAGTTGGCACCTAGGGAAGCTATCACATTATTCTGTGTAAACTACCTAGACAAAGAAGTGAGCAAGCCCCCAAATTTCTTGCATTGCGACTACAATAACAACAAAAAGGCATCAGTACTGTATGTTTTATTAAAATGCAAATGCCTCACGCTTTTCTAAATACTTTCAAATGACGAATATTTATTCACTAATTCTTTTGTTGCACTCATACCTCACCACAGATTAATGACTCTTGAAAACTCACATAATATGTGATGCAGAAAACTATTTAAAACATTCACGGCATGAAAATTAAAATGACTAATTTGAATAACAGCTATGAACCGCAGAAAAACTGCAAACTTCTGGTCAAAAGAAATCACTGTTGTTGAATACTGACAATCACTATAAACATTCAGCTCTATTAATATCTGTAGGTGGATGTCAATATATTAGAGAACCAGACAGACACTGCTTGATATAGGCAGAAGTATGAATGTTATGTGCTGTTCTTTACATTAAAAGACAGGCTAAACAGCCTTTTAAAATATGGTTAGGGAACACACTAATTAATTGTCCAGATAACTGTTATTCAACCAATGCATAGAGAGCATTTATGCATTGATCAGATATCTATGTTGTTAAAACTCTCAAGGTGTCTGCCTGTTGTACCCACAAATTAGCCCAAATGGTGCAAAATACTGCAATAATTTTTGAACCAAGTACCCAAAATGCGCTAACTTAAAGAATGTGTAAAAAAAACTCCTTTACTCCTGTGGAATTAACGTTTCAAACCAGCTTCCCTGTGGCTGCATGATTGTGATTTCTGATGTCTGATATAGACAAAACTGTCAGGAAGTCAGAAGCTGTTTCTGTTTCCACTGTTTTTTTGTTCTTGTTTTGCCCAACCATGGTCATTCTTTTCCTCTGTTTAGCTAAGAAAATATTGACTTCTTATTGAAGTTTATTTGCCACTACAATTATTTCTCTATGATACATACTTTTCTTAAGTGATTATGGGACTGTCCAGCATTGGGGTAAAAAGAAGTATGGCTAGCCTAAAATTTAATGTCCATTCTGGTCACATCAGACCGCACTACCTTCCTTTCAAAGAACAATCCAACAGCTCAGGATCGTCTAGCTTGCCTCTGGATATCCAGTCATTCTATGGTCAAATGAACAATATGCACACATAGTAATTGTGTGTGTGTGTGTGTGTGTGTGTGTGTGCGCCACTGGGAACGTTTTTTCTGGGCTATCAAAAGAAAATTGTTGCATTAAAGTGTACCAAAATGAAACTTACACACACAAACACACGAAACCACAAATGCAGTTCGTCATCATGACTACATTTCCCAAGATGCAATGATGCAACTTTTTCTGGCAGTCCCTTTAGCAACTTCTCTAATAGTTAGTGATAAGAAGTGGAAGGCATGGGAAAGAGATCCTGGGTCCGAGCTATGAAATGCCAGCTGCTGGTGTCCAGCCTCTTCATTATGGTAATAAAATGGGAAACGTAGCAGATGTAGGTTGTACCAGGTTGATTGCTGAAATTTGAATAAGGGGGTAATTTCATTATGCAAGTTATTAGTGGTGCTGAATGTTTAAATAGCTTTAGGAAGTCTGAACTTAAACTGAAGGGTTCTGCAATGCTGAAGGTCTTATCAGGACTGCACAGCTTTATATTGTTTTAACCAGTGGCTTGCGGTTTCTCTTTGTCAGTTGTAGTTAGAAATGTAGTCTTGAAAGTTAGAAAGATCTTAACATTGCAGCCTTTGTGCAGAGGCAGATAAACACACGCTCCTTTGCCCAGAAAGCGTTGTATTATTATCATGTGTGAGAAACACGAACGTAAAGGCTTTTAAAAAATGGAAAGTGATATAGCACCAGGTTTTCAAACAACTTTGCTTCGTAATGTAAATCTTGGGAGATGCAGCTTTGGATGACTTTTAGAATAACTTAAACAGGGGAAGCAAATGGTAGCTTCTGACATTCCTTCCAAGCCCTTTTTCATCAGCAGCCGAAGAAGGTATCTATTCAATGTAAAGAAGTAACCTGTGGCATTTGCGTGTGCTCTTTCTTCCAGATCTAGAGGTGTGCATGTGTATTGTGCACCTGTCTTTGGGCCTTCCACTTGCGTTGAAGCTGTTATGTGTTTTCCCTCTTGATCATGTGACCAGGGAGCTTTAGAATGGAGCAATTGACAACATTCTAAGCACTTCTTACCCCTCCCCTAAGGATTCATTGAGAGTATTTCTTCAGCAACGTTTATCTCTGCAACCCTGGCTGGATCAAGCTCATGAGTCCAAGCTAAACTGCAGCTACATGCAGTAATGCATGGAATGCATGTATGTGATAGACTTGATGAGATCCCCAGCTCGGAGACCCCTATACCTATGGACATCCCCAATACCCATCCACTCCCCGCTTAGCTTGCTGATTCATCAGATCCTTTTAAAGGACTCTTAATGTTTGTTTTTAGAAAAAGCAATGTTGGATGCTAGCATGTTGTGCATGAAGCTCACAGGCATTCTTAGAAAAGGAGAATAAAAGGTGGACAAAGCCCAATGCTTTGTTTCCAAGGGTGTCTACATGCCAGAACAGAAAGACTTCATTAAGGGACTGGCGTTTTGTCCTGGAAATTTGCCCCTTGAAATAATTAGTCTTAGTAACTTCTTTCCCTAAAGACTTCATCTCTTTGTGATAATCTTGCTTTTTTATATATTCCATCCCATACTGTGAAGTGCAAAAAAAAAAAAATGTTGGAAGCTTCTAGATTCAATTCTGGAAGCAGACTGGGAAAATTTTTACAGCCCCATTAAAAACTCCCCTCAAATATATTCCCCAAGGCAAGTTTCTCCCAGTCCACAATCCTGAAAATCCCATGTAATAAAAGTAAGCACATGCTGTTTATTCCCTTCTCATCAGAATATTTCAGAAGCAGCAGCAGCACACCTGCAAACCAAACTAAATTATCTATTTTATTGGAATCAAAAAGTAGTAGCAGAATCTAAGCGCCTGGAACCAAATCACACTTAATCAGTTCAGCTCAATTACTAATGTGTATACAGGTAGCCTCTGTTAACGATCATTTATTTAGTAACCATTCAAACTTGATACAGTTCTACAGAGGAATTGAGTCTGTCATCTGCACCTCTATAACTGTCTGGTTTGGTTCTGCAACCCAACAGGACAGACACAGAGTTCATCAAATAATTAGAACTGCAGACAAAACAATTGCTACCAACCACCCTTCCACTGAGGACCTGTATAATGCTTGAGTCAAAAAGAGGGCTGTAAAAATATTTACAGACCCCTCACATCCTGGACATAAACTGTTTCAGCTCCTACCCTCAAAATGACGCTATAGAGCACTGCACCCCAGAACAACCAGACATGAGAATAGTTTTTTCCTGAACGCCATCACTCTGCTAAACAAATAATTCCCCTAACACTGTCAAACAATTTACTAAGTCTGCATTACTATTACTATTACTATTCATCTTCTCATCCTTCCTTTCACCCATCACCTCCCACTTATGACTGCATGGATGTAACTTTGTTGCTTGTCTCCTTATGATTTTTTTTAATTGACTGTTTACTAACATAATTTGATCTGACTTGATCGCTTATTATTATGTTTCCTAGTATGATTTGATTGCTTATTTGTACCCTTTGACTACTATTAAGTGTTATACCTATGATTCTTGAAGAATGTATTTTTTTTCTTTTTATGAACACTGAGAGCATTTGCACCAAACAAATTCCTTGTGTGTCCAATCACACTTGGCCAAACTCATATTCTGAATTAACTATAAATAAGGAGGCTGTATGTTGCTTAAGAATTGATGAGCCAATGCCGAACTGGCACTTTTTTATATTTCTTGGGTTTCTTTTGTTCTGTTGTTTTGTTTTTGACTGGGATCAATAGGTGAAGATTTGCTAAAATTCTCTAGAATTCTAGAGCTCAGGACTACAAACTTGCAAATGACCACTAGATGGCAGCAACGGACTTTCTGCATCTCTTTGCTGCTCTATAGTGGCAATCTGGAATTCTGTACCTTTCATAAGCTGACCCCAACTTAGTCTTACTTGCCTTTTCCTGCCAGCCTATACAGGTAATAAAACCCAAACAGTTCTATCCGTGTTTTTAATGAATAATTAAGTAAGTCATGATAAATATTGACTTGAGCTTGGCTTTTTCTAGTCCACATCCAACTTTGCAAACATGCCTCTTTTTTTCTCTTCTTAGCTGCTTGGGGTATCAGTTGGCATACTGGCCATTATCACCCACAGTGGGAAACACTTCACTGTTATAAATTCTGCCTCTTCAGAGACAAATTCCTATTATAGAAATTTCCATACTATTGGTAAGTGTTGGGAAATTCAAGATTCAGTCCCTCATACTGGAGTACAAAATTTAAAGTAATTTATTTCACTGATGAGATACGAATTTTGTTCTGTTTGGTATTTGTTTATTTTAAAGATTGATCATGAGCTGAATTTCTGTAATTTACATTCCTTGTATGGAAAATATATATAATTTATTTAAACTTTTTATGGTTTCAATTGGTTTAATTATATACCGATCAGCTAATAAATTTCTTGGTTAATGAACAAATGATAAATTTAATTGGCGGAGTTAGTTAAGATGTTAACTTTGACTGAGGAGACCCATATTCCAAATACTCCCTCAACTTCAGAAAACACTGAGTTTCTCTAGGCTCATTATACTCTTTTAATCCAAACTTAGCTTATAGAGAAGTTGTTAATAAAATTAAGTTGATCTTCTCATAAACTGCCTCAAGAGGAAAAGCAAGATATGAATTCAGTAAATACATGTGGTGAGAATTCTTAAAATACATGACAGTTCTAAGGGGAGATAATTTTCAAGCTGGAATACTTGTATGTAACTGAATTTTAAAACGGAAGTTAAATAATTAAAAGATCAATAGGGAATTGTAATGACTTAGCCAGAGCATAGAACAATGCAAAGAAGTAGTGCAAGAACAGACGACATGGAGAAACCTGGCCCATAGAATCGCCAAGAGTCAGACAAGACTGAATGGATAATCATCATCATCAGTCTACAGAATCATATTGAGTTGGGCGGGGAACTTTTCCCCATCCAGTCCAACCTCCTAATTATAGTAACAAGAGCACTAAGCAGCAGAAAATAAAACAAAATAGAAGGTAGTTCTGAGAACTGAATCACCCACCTGCAGAGAAAATGGAGAAAAAAGAGAATCCCAATTTCCAAAATGAAGATCAAGTGTTCCATGTATCTTGATGGATGTTTGATGTTCAGGATTCTCCTCTGTTAAAGAACAAATAGCATAACACCAATTTTCCATAACTTCACTAGAAAATCAATCTAAAAAAATTTCATTAGTACCCTTATTGCTCTCTCACATACTGGAACTTTATTATGAGAGCCACTGGGTGTCCTAGCTTGGAAAGAAAAGCAAGATATATCCATATAATACTTCTATATACTGGTAGAATTCAACTCAGTAGAAATTATCTTGGGAATTAATGTGTGAAACAAAAACAAATATGAACATCTGACTGAACTTGGTTGAACTCAAAAACACAGTTAAGTCAGGTTTGTATTTTTTCACACTTGAAGTAGGACCCAGATCAGAGATATAGCTGTTACAAAGACATAATATCATCATTCAATGTCAAGGCTACCAAATGCCACTTATAAACTCATTAATTCAGAAAGGAAGAAAGCAAAGTCATTTACATCCTTTCACTACCAATAGCCAATCACCTCTTGCATATGGCTTAATTCTTGGCTACCATAAAGAGTCTAATCTGGCCAATCCATATCTACGAGTTTTTTTGCCAAGTTCAGCTAAGGAGTCAAACTAAGCCATGAAATGTCAGGAGATCAGTGATCTGTTACCAAGTCCCAATCAGAGGATTCTAACAATATTCTTGCCAAAAAAAAAACACATGGGCATGTCCATATTATTTTACTTTACCTACTCTGATTCTGCAGGATAGTTATCAGAAGGGACCTTAATATACAGAGTTTTTAATACTTTTTTCTGTATTACCTTCTTTCCAGTTTCCTACGTCGGGATGTGTCTGAGCATCATTCTGGCTATGGCTTCTCTGATGAGCATTGTTGCCACAATAAAAGAGCTGGAAGGTGCCATGGCAACTGTAAGTAATATCTGCTGTTGAATAATATAAACATGTTAGATTTTTCTAAAAACTATTTTTGAAATAGTTTCAAATTTTTTCTAAAAACTGTATTTAAAATGGGAATGACTTTCAAGGAAGATCCTAAGAAATTCCATCTTGGGATACTTTCTTGAAATGATTATAGATATCAAGATATGTTGGGAAAGTGCCTGTGTGTGATAGCTTGTACAATCTCTACTGCATAGAAAATAATGTACATCAAAATATATGTTAAAATCGACGGCTTCTGGTTTGAGCTTCTTCGGCGACAAACCAAAACCTCATCTCTGAGAGGCTTTGATCCATGCTCGCTGCTGGAGCGCCCCGAGCTGGCTGGTTTCGGGGCTAAGCCACCCCGTAGAGGTGGTGAAGAAGGGGGAGACTGCCTGCAGGGTTGAGGAGAGCCGCATCTCTCCTCCCCAGCTGGCCATTACTCCCTTTCCCGAAGGCGGTTGCAGCGGTGGTCAGAAATGGCCACCCTAAAGAAGAACTCAACTGGAAAAGAATGTGCAGGAGGAAGATAAAAAGAGAAAGTTTTGGTTGACCGGGTCAAACAGCAAAAGCAACAAATAAGGTACCCTGGAATAGAAACTATTAAAAAAAACAATAACATTGTTCCCTAAGAAGATTTTGAAGCTGCGAAGGAGAAAGAAAAGGGAAAATATTTGTTTTTGTTTTTTTCTTTTCCTATACTGACAGCTAAGAGACAGGAAAGGAGAGAAAAAGAATAAAAGGGCAGGATCTGGAAGGGAGGAGACTGCCTGGAATTAAAAAAGAACTTACAGCAAAATCTCAACAAGACTTCCAAAAGATACATTCTAACTGAAATATTGCAACAAAAACCCAGGAAGAGAAAGTGGAAAAAGAAATAAGAAGATATAACTCGGGACTATTTGGATTACTTGATGATTTCTGGATTTTTGGTTATTGTATCTGAATGACTAAAATCAATCGGGTGGTTGTTTAAAACTGTTTAAAATGGCTCCACTTTTGGAAGAACTGAAAATGGAACTTAAAAAGTACAAAGAAGATGCACAAGAAGGGAAAGGTTCTTTTGGCTTCGTATTTCAGTTTTAGAAATAGAGATTTGGAATTATGAGAAACAACAAGAAATGCCTGCAGAACAAGAAGATTGTGACAAAGAAGAAGCCATCTTTAATGAACAAGTATTCTTAGGTGGGGGGGGAGGAAAGGGGGGAAAGAGAATGGAAAGTTTAAGATTGGGAAAAACAACTCCCCCCCCCCAAAAAAAAATAGAGTGAAAAATAAGTAGAAAATCAGAAAGCAACAGAAGAGGGAAATGCAGAAGAGAGAATTAGAAGTAGAGAGACAAGGGGGTAAAGAGGGGAGGGAGAAGATGAGAGAGAAGAAAGAAAGGAAAAGAAGTTATAAAGGACAGAAACAAAATATAGAGAAACAGGGCCTATTTAGAGATAATGGGTGAAAAAATGGAAAAAGGGATTCTGCAAAGGTACATAAGATAGTATTGTTATATTAGAAACACAAATAATTTTAGAAAATATGAAACAAAGTATGATTAAAATGTTTGATAAAATAGCTATCGTAATTCAGTGGAATGCTTGTCAATAAATAAATGTAACAATGAATAAGAGAAATAAGGGAAAAATTAATTATGGAGATTATATGTGTCTTTAAGGAAGTATGGTATTTAATTGAAAAGAAGTGTTAAAGATGTTAAGATTTTAATGATTATTAATGATAGAACTGAATTGGAATGGAATGAGGGTTTATAATTACATATATTTATAATCCTTTTTTAAAAAGAACATAGTGTGTATTATAAGAATGCACCAAGCAGAATTCGATTGGAAGTTATGTATTATGTGTTATATTGAAGGTCATAACCTTAAGGTATATATTGAAGTTTAAATAAGAGTTGAATGGATGTAATTAAAAGATATAAAGGTATCATACTTCAATTAGTAACTACAGGAGAAAATTTGTTTAATGAGAAAAGATAATATGAAATTGAAACAGAAGAGATATAAATATAATGATTTGAATTGAGATGAGATAATCAAAATAAAATTGAGAAAATTAAAAGAGGGGAAAAACTATATAGAAAATGTAGAATAATATAAGATATGGAATAGAACACAAAAGGAGCATGAAATTGAGTTTTGTGTCTGTATAAAGAAGTTCAACCCGGGACCATGCTATTTTCAAAAAAGATGTTTTACTTGTATTTTGTGTGTGAAAACCCAAATAAAACTTTATTAATGTATGTATGTATGTATGTATGTATGTATGTATGTATGTATGTATGTATGTATGGTATTCAGCTTTGTTTGGGTATTTTCCCATGTCATTATAGTTGTGCTTTTTAAATTGTAGCAACATTTCGGCAGAATCTCATCTGCCATCATCAGGCTTCTGCATTGTGTTCGTCTGTGAGTCAGACTTTTACAGTTGTTTCAGTTTTAAATTTGGGGCTAGCCTACTGCTGTGCCAGAATGTTTTTTTCTTCATCCTGATTGGTTGGGAGTCTTGGTCTGTGTTTATTGGTCTTGGAGTTTGCTGTGTTCTGCTTGATTGGTGTTTCTAATATCTTCTGTCTGTTTTGTGGTTTTTTTTGTCTTGGTTGGCTGGCAACATTGTGTTCCTGTATTGGAAGCTTTTAGTGCAGCTTGGCTCTGAGTAAATGGACGGCTATCATTTGTTAGGAAGCTAGGTTTCATCTGGGTGCCTGGTTGGGATGTGTTTGAGCTGGAGGTATCAGGGGGGATCTGTTTGTGCCCAGGTGTTTGCCTGGCTTGTAGAGTGGAGATTTTTTTTGTTTGTGAGTGCAGGCTTCCAAATAATTGACAGTCTGGTGGAATCATCTCTTCTATTCATGCTTTCAGGTCTTTTTTCAATCTCTATGGCTTCTCTGATAATTCTGTAGCTGGGGTTTTCTATAGTGGCTAGGGTTTTGGTGCCATTGAAGTTGATACTATGACCTGTGGCTTTCATGTGTTAGACTAGTGAGGAAGTGTGTTCTAGCTTTTTTACTGCATTTTTGTGTTCATCCAGGTGGGTACTTATTCTTTTATTGGTCTGTCCAATGTATGTGGCCGGGCATGATGCACAGGGGACTTCGTATATGCCTTGGTTTTCCAAGTCAATTTTATCTTTGGGGTTTCTAAGGATGGCTGCTATTTTTCTGTCTGTTTTGAAGGCAGTCTTGATGTGATGCCTGTGTAGTATCTTACTGATTTTGTCTGTAGTACCTCTTATGTAGGGCAGGACAGCTGTTCCATAGGTCTGTTCATCTTCTAGGTACATAAGAAGTACTACAGAGACTTATATGCTGTGTCATAGTGCTTTACAGCCCTCCCTAATTGGTTTACCTATTGCCCCAAACAATCTGAGTCCTCATTTTACTGACCTTGGAAGGATGGAAGGCTGAGTCAACCCTGAGCCAGTCAGAATCGAACTCCTGGAGTGAGCAGTGAGTTAGCCTGTAGTACTGCATTCTAACTATTGAGCCATCACAGTTCATTCATTCAAGTTAAATGAATAATTTCCAATTCTGTTTCAGAATTGGTTTTAGAATTTGCCTAGATTTTCTGAAGCAATTTTTTCAGTTTCTCTAATCAGATCCACATACATATTATTATTTTTTCCACTACACTCTAAACCAGGGATGTCAAACTCAAGACCAGCAGGCCGGATCCGGCCTGTGGGTTGCTTAAATCTGGCCCGTGGTGCCAGCCTGGAAATATCAAAGGATTGGTCCACAGTGCCTCTGCTGGCCAAAATGAGTCACAGGGACCCCGCATGTGGCCCCCCTGCAGTTTGTTTTCACCCTCCATGGCCTTCTGCAGCACTCTGTCGGCCGAAAACAGGCCATGCAGAGACCCCGTGAGGCCCCTGCACAGCCAGTTTTTGGCCTCCTTGGCCTCCAGCAGCACTGCACTGGGCAAAATGGGCTGCGCGAGGCCCCCATGAGGCCCATTTTTGGTCTCCCCTGCCTCCAGCAGCACTTTGCCAGCTTTCAGCTGGCAGAGTGCTGCAGAAGGACTGGATTGGAATCGATTACAATTATCTGGCCTTAAGTAAGTGCCTGACCTGGATAGAAAACAAGCAACATCCTATATTAATACTATAGTTTAATGCCAGATTTACATACTGTAAGTCCATGAATCTGCAATCAGCCATCTATAATTGACAGCCATTTCTATTTACTTTCCTGGAAATTTACCTCTGCTGTTAGATCTTGTATTATCATTTATGCTATTGTATTTTTATTATTAGTTGAATAATAATAATAAAAAAACAATAGTATACGTATTTTTTCTGCCTGGAAAAGCAATTTACTATTAAAGAATGGGGTATAAATTTAGAAATAAAAAGTTTAGTGGCGTATGAAGAATAAGTAATAAATGTTTGCCAGTAATATCTGGTTGAAGAGATAGGAAAATGGTTATAATAAAGAACTGTCAAACGTCTATGTGCCCACCCCCAG
The DNA here is from genome assembly GCF_049901715.1 of Pseudonaja textilis. Classification (NCBI taxonomy): domain Eukaryota; kingdom Metazoa; phylum Chordata; class Lepidosauria; order Squamata; family Elapidae; genus Pseudonaja; species Pseudonaja textilis. The sequence continues at coordinate 235,523,609 of NC_141990.1, forward strand.
CCCTCTGAGGTCAAACAGAACCCTGATGCAGCCTGCAATGAAACTGAGTTTGACACCCCTGCTCTAAACTAAGCATGCCCTTAAAAGTATAGCATAATCACAAGCAATATATCTGATAGATGTGTTATCAGTGACATTAGATAGCATGAGAAATGCCTGCTATATATTTTCACACAATGCTACTGGTACATGGATGTCCTTCTTGGAAAGCAGATAAATTTGAATCCCTGCCCTGTTATTTCAATGCCCTGTGAATAATTCACACAAGCATGTGCAACAGGTCCAGAGAAAATTTAGCATACCCCAAGAATTTTCAGTACCTCTGTCATCCCAAACATCTCATTCCCTGTTGTTACTAGCCTTATTGTCCAGACTTGCTATGACATTGATATATGGTTCTGGGCCACACCAAATTACAAGGTGAAAAATTCTTTTGAGAAGTTGATCTATGTTGAGGGAAGATTCCTCCCCCCCCCCCCACGCCGGCACATATACTGCATTGGATTTGCTCACAGATTCAGAGGTATGTAATAATGAAGGAATTCATGCTGCTATTGTTTAGTTATTTATTTTGAGTATGTGCATGGGGGGTGGGGTGTACTTGTCCAAGTCATAACCATGCCACATCCAGTTTGGTTTGGCACATTTTGTCCAGTATGCCATCAGCATAACCAAAGCCCAAATGTACCCCAAACATGATTATTTTATTCTGTGCAAGTTAGTATATCTGATTTTGCAAGTTGATATATATGCTTGCCTGCATCCTACCACCCAGAAGGTATATGCAGCATACAGTACTGACACATTCACACTTAGGTTGCTAGGAGTTAACCATTTTCTAAATCTAGAGGAAACACATTGGCAAACTTTCTCTAGCAATTCATGTTGGAATCCTTAAGGTTTGGTAGAACACTTCCAGTTCCTCCTAAGAGCTTCATTCTAAAAAGCATCTATTATGAATATGTTTAGCATGATCAAAGAAGACATCATTCCCTTGCTTTGTTAGAAAGTCAAAGAATCAGAATTCGCTATTATGATCTTGGATTTATGGAAGGCCTCTTGCCAGTAAGCAGCTAATTACCATTATTTTTAAGACTATTTTTAATTAAGACTATTAGTACTTCTGAACTATTCTACACAAGTTTAACTCTGCTGGGAACTTATCAGGAGGTTACCAACAAAATTGTCTTGTATTTAAGAGGACATCAAAACAATGGTAGTATTCTACCAGTTCTGCCAAGCTGGTAGCGGCAATGAGCAGCGGAGAGCAAACCGGTTTTCTCCGCTGCTCTGTTGTTGGGCTGACCTGCCCCCCGGGCTCCCATGTTCACCTTTATCCTCTGAATTTGAAGTGCACCTGCTTTGCACAGCACACCAGAGTGTCACGTGGCAGCTGCTGAAGCCACCAGGAGAGTGCAGGCTTGCGGGAGGTGAGTTAGAACGCAAAGGCCTCTGCGCCTGCACAAAGTGCGTGTTTGGCATGTGCACGCACGCACGCACACAAAGTTTACATGTGCACGTGCTCAAAGGGTGCCCACCAAGCCACACCCACTGAACCGGTGGTAAAACTATTTGAATTCTACCACTGCATCAAAATAACAGCTGCTCTGTGAAAGCTATCATTTTTGGATTGAATCATATGGATTTGCAATGTGTTCGATTTTGTCCTTTAAATAATAATAATTTCTAATTTTTTAAAAATAGATGAGATTTCTCCCATTGTTTGCTTCTAATCCTTCTGTGCTCTCTCTTGTTACTGTCTGACTACTCCTAAAAATTGTAGAGCCTGATTTTCCATTTCAGGGGAGACTGACTGAATTTCTATGACACATTCAAGTAACAGCTAACCAATAATTTTTACGAAAATGCTTTAATGTGGATTCCTGCATTGAGCAGATGGTTCGGCTTGATGACCGAAACGGCCTTTTCCAATTCTGTGATTCTTTACTTATAACAATACTAAATCCTTCCATAGTAACCACATGTTCTGGTTGGATTGAAGCATTCTTATCATGCATTGATATTTATTTTTCTGCAAGTCATCTTAGATATTGGACTGCATATTATAGTTGTTGTATATCTGTTTTTTAAAAATGGCTAGCTACTGTACGTAATTCAAAAGGAAACATTAAAGCTCATGTAATAAAGACTGAGTTGCAAATAAATATACATCTTAGTCTCACAAAGTAGGCGATGACAACTTATCCTAATGTCACTTTTCATGTGTCAGCTTTATACAGTAATCAGTGGGCTAATTTATTTCAAGGAAGTGAATGGAACAATATTACATATATACATATACATACCGTGTTTCTCATATAATAAGGCCAGGTCTTTTTTTTTTTTGAGCCCCCCCCCCCAAATGGCTAGGCCATCTTTTTGGGGGTGACTTAATTCCCCCCCCCTTGCATCTTTGGACAGGTGGCGATGGCATGGATGTTGACCTCGGCGTTGGTGGGTCACTTCATATCGGGGTCAACGCAGGCAGCACCATATCCGGGTGTGCAACAAAAGTACTTCCTAACGGCAAGCCCACCATTCCCCCCATTTCGCATGTTTTAATATAGGCCTTAATTTGGGGGAGGGGCTTAATTTCATTTCATGCCTATAAAACATGCTGGGACTTCCTATTAGGGGAGGCCATATTGTTGGAGAAACAGGGTATATTCCAGTTACTATGAAAAAGTAAAGAACAACATACTGGCCTAATAAGCTGCAGTATATTTTTTCCTGTCAAGGGATTAATTAGTGGATTTTGTAACCAGTCTGAGAACTGGTAATTATGACAAGTAAAAGCTTCTTGCAGAAGAAAAGGTAAACATCTTGGTTTAGCTGACTTAGTGTACATGCTGAAACTGTTTGCATTATGTTGCAAAGAAAACTTAATCACCTGCAATAGATCCATATACTGAATGTATTACTTTATATGATTCAGGTGAGATTAATGTGCATGTACAGTACCTAGAACTGATAGCTTTCCTAGCAACATCAACAGTTTTATGTCACAAGAGTAGTGATCAGCATCAGAGGTGGTATTCAGCATGTTCTGACCAGTTCTGGAGAACTGGTAGCAGAAATTTTCAATAGTTTGGAAACCCGGCAAATACATCTCTGACTCATCCCAACCCCATCTATTCCCTGCCTCCTGAGTCCCAGCTGATTGGCTGGATCTTCTTTTGTTGCCCTGCACAGGAGAATGGAGCTGGAAAGCAGGTTAGTGGGATGGGAAGGGAATGGAGATTTTACAGTATTCTTCCCCTAGAGTGTGGTGGTGTTGTGGTTAGCTGGCAGCAGGTATAGATGGCTGAGGAGAGCGAGGACTCAGATGAGGGGCCAGGACCATTAGGAAGTGGACTGATGCCTTTAGAGATGGTGGGGGCTGGCAGCAGTGATGAGGAGGTTCCCGAGGAGCCTGTGCCAAGTGCGCATGCATGCAGGATTTCTTGCAGGAAAGAGCAGCTGCAACAGTACAGGAGACTCGGGAGTAAGGCTGTATGGTAATGGCCTCCCCTTCAAGAAGATAAAAGGCAGCTGTGAAGTGAACGTTCTTTGCAGGTAGCAAAGACGTTTTGAAACTCAGCATCATGGACATTACAGTATTTTAAGTTGGTATTTGAAGACTCTTGTGTTGTGAAATATTTTTTGTGATTCTTGGCAGTCTCGTACAGTTTTGGCAAGGTTTGTGCTTATCAAAGTTAATTAGTTTGCAGCAGCCTTTTAACCAGGGATTCGTAAGACTCATTAAAAGGTTTCTGTTCCCTTTGGTTATTGTTTGTCTTATTGGAAAAGAGTTTGGGTCAGAACCAGTGGTGGGATTCAATATTTTTTAGTACCTGTTCTGTGGGTGTGACTTGGTGGGCGTGGCAGTGGAAGGATACTGTAAAATATCCAGTCAGAGGTGGTATTTGCCAGTTCTCCGAACTACTCCAAATTTCCACTACCAGTTCTCCAGAACTGGTCAGAACTTGCTGAATACCACCTCTGGTCAGAACAGGTTGGAATGGAGATTTCACAGCAGCCTTCCCCTGCCACCCACTAACTCATGCCCACTAAGCCACACCATATCTACTAAGCCACACCAACATAACTAGTAGTAAAAAGTTTTGAATCCCACCACTGATTCAGCATGATAAAATTTGGTTTGGAAACTCATTTTTGTGTTTTGAAGATGATTCAGTTTGGCTCAGTCCAATTGAAAGTGAGTGGTACAAATCTGAGTGGGCGGCTGTATAAATTTGTTTAATAAAAATAGTGATCAACGCTTTTGTGCAATGATACAATGAAAGCAGAACATCCTTCCAAACAAAATACAGTTAAAACTGGTAGAGGTCGGGGGACATAGCTCATAAACTCTAATGAATTAAACAGTCATCAGGGTGGTTTTAAGACCATGTCAGGCAGGCTGTGTATATATTTTAGATTTATAAATCACCTCCAGGCCTGATGGATTGATGTATTTACTTACTAACTTTATGTCAATGTGCTTCCAAAAGACTCATGGCAATCCACAATAAAAATCAAAACATGTCATTACAATTCATATAAATCAACATAATTAAACAATGAATAAAGGCAAATATACATATCCTAGGATCCAATCTGGGTTGGTCACCAGGACCAAAGATTTAGTTTTCCAAGCTTTCAGGCTCATGTTGTGTTACATTCAGTTGAAAGAGAAATTCCTTTCAACACAAGTCTGAAAGTTTGGAGGATCAAACCTTTGGTCCCAGTGACCAACTCAGATTGATCCTGTGTAACTAATCAAACCCAATAGATTTACACATCAGTAATAAAATTAATACAGGCATTCAGTGACCAGAAATCAGCATTTGTATGTGTTTCTAAGTAGCCCTATTTTCAAAGTCTTCCTGAAGTTCAGGAGAAACAGTATTTTCTGGATTTTTGGTAGGAGATTTTCCAAAGGATATCGGGGGGATAACGCCTCATTTCTCACATAGGCCCAAAACTCTTAAGGCAGAGGATCCTGCAATATGTCCATCCAAAGGATGTAATGAGTATTCATTCAGAAAAATTCCAAGTCAGATTTCTAGATCGCCATCTGATTTTATAGTTTAAATAAGAGAACTACAAACTGCAAAGGTTTCCTTTTTTGTGATGCTTACTTTGCTTTAACAAGGATATTGCTGAAAAAGCGATTTTGAAATGTATTCTGGAAATGCAGTGCACGTAATTTTGTTGAATAGTAGATTGCTTCATCTCTTTGATCTCACAACTCGTGACTTCAACTGGTTGTCATGGATATTTAAATCAGACATTTTAAAAAAATGCATTTCCTTTTTTCCATGCATGGACTTGATTGTATATAAATAAAATCTGGTCTGAGCAAACTGGCCAAGTTCTGAAAAGGAGTTTTAAGAGCTTGGCAGTCAGCAGGATTTTGCTCTGTTGGGTTTCCTACATAGAGATAATAATTTCATATTTATTCAATTAATTGCCCTGCTTTTCCTTCAATCGTTTCCACAATTTTGTTCATTTTTATTTTGCCAATCTACTGTAACAAACCAAGTACATCACAAGAAACTAAAGTGACTGCTTTCTTTTATTCAAAAAATAACTGCTTTATTCATGACCTAACCCACTGAAATTAAGTCCTGCACAAAAACATTGAAATAAAAAAATGAAGATTGTTCTTAGGAAGAAATATAGGAAAACATCTAGAAAGAACATGAGTGGAAATAATATGTAGAGCCGAAAGCGATAACTGCTGCACTTCATTTAACTTAAAGCATTTTAGCTGATTAAAACTTGACTTCAGTATCACTTTTACTGTCACTTTTGTCATTTTTGTTCAAATACATGAACTTCTAAGAAAAAAACATATTTACAAAGTGATATATGTCCTTCTAATCATATGTTGCTCACATTCCTTTTATGTTATCAGATTTCTGGTTGCTTTAATGTATAAAAAATAAAGAAAATGAAAAAAAAAACTGAAGACCAGTGCAAAGTTTTGACTGTTAGACAACATCAAGGAAGATCCAGATTGAAGTCTGTCTCCAGCCATGGAAGTTTCTTGGGTAACTGAGCTAATCCCTCACTTTTGGCCCAACCTAACAAAAGAACAAGGGAAACCTTAAGCCAAAATACTTTCTATACACCCGCTCATTCACAGGCAGGCAGAAAAATCCATTTGCTCTTAGAGGAAAAATTACACCGCCATGTCTTTCAATTTAAATCAGTTATGTACACTAGGTTTGAAATTAATTGAAGGAAATAGAAGAAATACTGTTTTTTTATCAATAAGTAGATTTTTGTTCTGTTTATCGCTGTGATGTTTGTATGTTGAAGTATATATACACTAAATACAGTATTTGAAGTAGCAAGGCTTACTAAGGAATTATTTTGGTGTGTTTTTTATTGTAGTGTTTCTTCTGTTTTACTGTGGTTTTCTGTGCTTCGGGAATGGCCACATATTGGACTGTTACCAACAGCATTGTGGTAAGTGAACAAACTGAAAAGATAAATAGTTAAATATTGCACCATACATCAGCTGCCAAAATTGTTCTCCACTTTCAGATATACTAATTACAACGTTCTCATTCATGTAAACTTAGAGCCATAAACCATTCCAAACCTCTCAAGTGTCTTTAGGCCCTTTTTGTTTGTTTCCAAGTCTCTGCAGCAAAGTCTGTAAACTCGATAATTCAAATAAAACATGTTTCTGAAATCTGTTGCATGGTGTTATCCCATAGGAATATTTCACTGGGGCTTATAGGATAATTGTAAGGCTGCTTTTCTGAATTGTGTGTGGCTTCAGTAGGATTGTTATGTGGAAAGACGGAATATAAATCATAGGAATGAAGAGAAAGGGCCGTTATACAGCAATTCTCCTCAGATTTTTTTAATGCCGCTCCTGCCTTGGCTAGTTGAGGGTGTGCTGATCACCTCAGGAAAGGTTCTCTGAATTATGAGACCAGGAGTGATAAGGATACTCTCAGGAAAGCTCAAAAATGCTTCTAAGATTTAGGGAGTGAAAAATCATACTTCTGTGGAAGTGTTTCTACATGGAAAGAGTTCTAGAATTGGAAAGATTTGGAGCAAAGCCAGAAAGGACAGAAACAGATAAATAACAGATAATCAGAATTGGAGGGGCCCTTATAGGTCATCTAGTCCAAGCCCCCGCCCAAGTGGGAGACCCTACACCATTTCTGACAAATGGCGGTCCAATCTCTTCTTGAAAGTCTCAAGTGATGGTGCTCCCACAACCTCCAAGGGCAAAGCTGTTCTATTGGTTGATTGTTCTCACTGTCAGAAAGTTTCTCCTTGTTTCCAGGTTAAATCTTTCCTTGTTTGGTTTCCATCTGTTGTTCCTTGTCTGGCCTTTGGGAAACTACAAGTAATCCTTCACTTACAACCACAATGGAGTCCCAAATTTTTTATTGCTAAGCAAGACATTTTTTAAGTGAGTTTTGCCCCATTTTACAACTTTCCTTGCCACATTTGCTAAGTGAATGACTGCAGTTGTTAAGTTGGTAACACGCTCGTTAAGTGAATCTGGCTCCCTCATTGACTTTGCTTGTCAGAAGGTTGCAAAAAGGGGATCACATGACCCTGCAACCATCATAAATATGAGTCAATTGATCATGTTACCATGAGGATGCTGCAACAGTCCTATGTATAAAAATGGTCATAATTCACTTTTTTTCAGTCCCGTTGTAACTTCAAACGGCCCTTAAATGAACTGTTGTAAATCAAGGATTGCCTGTATGTTACCCCTGATAATGTACTTCAAGAACTAGCTGTGATACCTGTGGGAATGGTTCACACTCACATATTTTTTTTATCTAGGCTCCTGTCATTTCTTTGCACAAAATATCACCTGTGTAAAAGACAATTGCATGTGTCTTCTCTTCACCTCCTTTACAGATTCCTAGCATATTCATACATAAATAACTGCCTTGTGTGAATTGGGTTACTGAGTTCAGTGGGATGAAGTAAGTACAGTTTATTCCTATTACAAAGATTAGGCATGGAAGTGCAATTTTAACCTGAGCAGGTAATTCATTGTTCCATCCCCTGACAAGCAACAGCATTGGAAACATGCAAAAGCTATTGATCACTCCTAGTAGAATTTGTTTCGGCATATTGTAAACTGGGGGTATGAGTGTGTTTAAACGCATACAATTTCTTTTAAACACAGTCGCTTCCAAGTTGGTAATATATTGTTTACCAACAAGTGCATAGAGTTATGCAGTAAAATGAGGACCCAGTTTGTTGAGGGCAATAGGCTGACTCTGTAAACTGCTTAGGGAAGGCTGTAAAATACTGTGAATATAAGTCTTTGTGCTATTGCTATTAGCAAGGAATTTTAATTTCATAATTTAACATCTATCCATTGCTTAAGGAGATGGTCTCACTAATATTCTGCTTCCATGCTTCCATGGATCCAGTGTCATTTATCTGTGATGCATCAGTTTAATTTCCAAAATACTAAATTTGTTGGAATGAGGAAAGCCAACAAGAAAGAAGCTTAACAAAAATAAACATAGGTATAGCTCAGGGTTGAAATGCTCTCTGAGCTTAGTTGTTTTCTTGCAGACGTTTCATTACCCAAGCTAGGTAACATCATCATCAACAACAACACCAAGTTTAAGATCAGACCAATGATCAAACAATACTCCAATCAAGGAACTTCCAAACAAGCTAACAGTAAACAATCTATGTCCACCAAAGTCCCTCCTACCAACACTAACAGGGCAAGCCACTGGCATATAATTGAGTGTATTCCTTACTAGCATTGGTGATGTTACTTAGCTTGGGTAATGAAATGTCTAGAAGAAAACAACCAAGCTTAGAGAGCACCAAGGATAGCTCACACCAGGTTATGGAATCAAATAACTAGATATACAAGGCAACACAGACCCACAAAGGCTTTGGAATGTTCCAGTGACATAGGAAGACCTCCTTGTCTTATGCAAGTCCTGAAGAGGGATTTCACTTTGGTGATGCTTTAAGTGAAGCACTCTTTCAAAGCTGTTTCTAAAGCAATAGGTTCTCCCCATTCCAACTTTAAAAAAATAAGTGAGACTTCTGTATTGCTTTCTTCCAATGGTTTATAGTTGTTACAGTGAGTTATTGGAAGTGAAAGAAGATGTTAAATGTATTCCCATTATTGAACATGCCATAAAAAGTCATCAGAGAAATACAAACCATGAACTGAATCATCAAGGCTTCACACAATTAGAATCACGTCTGAAGGGTGGCCTTGACAAAATGATTTGCTGTCCCCTTGTGCTGTTCCATATGTAGATTATTAAATGATCCAGTAAGCAAACTGAGCAAATGAAGAAGCTACCCTTTAACAAGTGAAAACTTTATCAAAGGAATAGCTACATACAAATTCAACAATTCTTGAGAAAAGCCTCACTATAGCTGTGAAGGAAAGAATATCTCAGTGTAGAGTCTAGACCTTTCACTCCAGCATCCAATCCTCTGGACCAGTGTATCTCAATCTTGGGCACTTGAAGTTGTGTAATTCTCTTGAAGTTGTGTAGTGTTCAACTCCCAGAATTCCCCAGCAAGCCATACCTGGCCAAGGTTGAGACACACAACTTTCCCTACTATCCAAACTAGGAATTATGACTGAGATATGCATATATGTATATGGGAGACCCTGCAGTTAATTTAGATTATTTTGCTTAGGGAAGTGAGCCATGTGGCATGAGATTCTTCAGAGGTTGTTCTTTTCATGCATCAGCATAGTAATGATGACAAAAGAATAGTTTGTGAGCTGCCTTGGCCTGCAGTATTTTGATTAGAGAGCAAAGCTGATATAAACCCATGCAGTTTTACTATGTCGATAGGCCCCCAGAAAAGGGTTTTAGTTTGCTGTGTCTGACTGGCACCAGGTTGGAGAAATCTGACTTAATATAATGTGCTTTAGAGGATTGTCTGCTCATTCGTTATAAGACTTCTGGAACACTAACGCTTTGAAACTATTGAATTTCATCCCAATGACAGTCCAGACTGAAAACACATGGAGTTGCTGTATTTTCAAAACACATGGCATTGCTCTTTGAAAGCCAAGGAAACAGACAATCTGCCATTCTAGCTAATAACCATCTTTCATAGATGTTAATGTGTGGTGTTCTTTTGGAACTTTTAGCTGAGGCTCTAATTATATGTATTCTTAATATAAAAGGGCCTCTTGGCATTACCTACATAAGAGATACAAAAAGTATTGCATCACATGCTTACATCCAGCCTTCAAAGTCAGAAAAGCTCTAAAACTGATTTTTTAAAAATATTAATTGTTTGGGAGAAAATAGATGCTAACTCCACCAATTTATAGAATATGTTCCTTTATGCACAGTGCAAGGTTTACCACTGGTCCTTGAGCAACTAAAGTTGTAGTGTCTTGATTTCAGTATATCATAGAGTGGAATAAATTACATTTTGCAGCATCTTTCATTTTCAAACAGAACTTACTGGTGGTAACAAAAAATTATTAAGAAAACAAACCAACATCCCAGTTGGCCAAAGAAAAAGGTTACGAACATTATATTAACCTAAGCAGCCCTGATAAATTAAGCTGTAGACTACAGGTAGTTCTTAGCTTTTGACCACAACTGAGCCCCAAATTTACTGTTGCTAGGTGAGACATTGTTAAGTGAGTTTTGCCACATTTTACAACTATTCTTGCCACAATTGTTAAGTGAATCACTGCAGTTGTTAAATCACTAACATGATCGTAAAGTGGATCTTCCCCAATGGGTTTCCCCATTGACTTTGCATGTCAGAAGGCTGCAAAAGGTGTTCACATGACCCCAGGACACTGCAACCATCATAAATGTGAGTCAGTTGTCAAGCACCCAAAGGTAAATTACATGATCATGGAGATGCTGCAAAAGTCATAGATGTGAAAAATAGTCATAAGTCATTTTTTTCAGTGCCATAGTAACTTCAAACAGTCATCAAACAAGTTGTTGTAAGTTAAGGACTGCCTGTATATAGCTGTATGTCCTTGCACAGTATTTCTCAACCTTAAGAGCTGTAGAGGCACCGTGGTTAGAATGCAGTACTGCAGGCTACTTCTGCTGACTGCTGGCTACAATTTGGCAGTTCAATTCTCACCAGGCTCAAGGTTGACTCAGCCTTCCATCCTTTCAACGTCAGTAAAATGATGACCCAGATAGTTGGGAGCAATACGTTGACTCTGTAAATGCTTAGAGAGAGAGCTGAAAAAAGCACCGTGAAACGGTGTATAGTCTAAGTGCTATTGCTATTGCTTAGCAACTTTAAGGTGTGAGGATATCAATGCTGGCTGCTGAATTCTGAGAGTTGAAGTCCACATATCTTAAAGTTGAAAAACACTGGTGCAGTCTTTGACTTTGTCAACTAGAGCTGGATAAACCTCTACTGAAAGATTGGAGAATCACTGCTAAACAGTGCTGACAATGCAGTGCTAGAGAAATGAATGGTCTGATTCAATGTGAATTTCCTATGTTCATAATCTGTGTCCCTTTGCTCAGGAAGGGATATTATCATGGTACCGCATTGAATTCAATGTATAGGTCTGCACTTTTGGTCAGTGGAATGAAAATCAGTAGCAAGGGGATAGTTCTGTAATTATAACAATAGATGAAACTTTTTATATTACTCTGTCTACAGTATACATTTAATAGAACTTCAGAAAAGAATAAGAAAAGAGTACATGCATAGGTACACTATGTGTGAGAGGGTAATTTTGTGTACTATTTTTTTTCTTTTAAAATTCTGATAAATACATTTTTTGAAAACTAATTAATTACTTTAATGGAACCAAAGTTTTACTTTCCAAGCAATCCCATGTGTGTTTTCATAAAATCAAGAGGCATTCTACTGAGCATTGCTCCAGGAAATTGAGCCTAAAAGGAAAACTTTATTTTAAATTAATTATGAACACTTAACTTTTAAATCATCTATGAAAAGTGGGGAAACTGTCATATAATATCCTTAAGGATAAAAGTATTCTAAAAGATTTTCCAGAATAATTGTGGTATTAATTTGCTGCTACAAAACAAAGAAACGTTTGCCATTTTAGCACATTTATTACTGCACAAACCTTTTTTGTCCAGAGTTTTGCTCGATGCATCATTGAATCCATTTTGCCTTTGGGAAGTTACTTCAGGAGAAATCAAAGAAATATAAATAATGCAGACTACATAATAAATAATGTACCAAAATCACACATGTAATTGAAAGCAATTGAAGTTACAAGAGAACTTTCTGCCTTTCACTTCTCATCCTTATAATCAACGGAAACTTTTATTTATCTACTTCTCATTTGGCTAGCTTAGAAATTACTTCTGTTATGTCACACAAAGTATAATATGAAAGACAGTAGTTTTGAAATTGTATTCAGCTAAAACAGAACAGAACAATTTTACGCTAACAGGGTTTACTTTGTTTTTCAAAGAAACCTGAAAGTCCTCTAACAGGTGTTTACTACACCTTGAATTAGCCTTCAAGAATACATTTATTTATTCAACTTGTATTTATTCAATTAGAAACCATGAAAAAACATTAAACAATCACATTAAATTAATTTAAAATTGACAATAGGGGAAGGATGGGAACAAGGTGCACATGGGAGGAAGGTGGGAGTCTTGTCCAGTCCGTTAATCGCCTCCAGAATGAATCATCTCCTAACTCCAGGCCAGTTGGCAGAGCCAAGTCTTCAGGTACTTTTGGAGGGCCAAAATATATGAACTGGCAAACCTGCAAAGGACTCCTTAGTTTAGTTTATCCCAATGGTGTCCTTTTCTGGACTGGGAAGCCATTTGGATTACTGCAATGCCCTCTAACTGGGGCTGCCTTTGAAGCCATACAATGTTACATTGGTCCAGAATGTGTAGGTTGGACATTCCTAGGTTCCTTTATTACACCCTGTTGCATGAGCTGCATTGGCTCACAGTTTCTTTTGGGCTACAATTCAAGGTTTATCACATTTAAAGTCCTCAATGGCACAGGACCAGACTATCTCACTGAGGCTATCTGCCCATCCCACTAAAGCAGATAGGGTAGACATACTCCAGGTCCCTTCCCTTAAACATTTCTACCACCTGGCTCCTGGGAAATGTTCCTTTCCTGTTGCAGCCCTTGCCTCATGGTTCATATTTCTCCTTGATATCTGATAAGCCTCCACCCTTTTATCCTACTGGAGAGCACTTAAAACCTGCTTTTCCCCTAAATACTGAGATAGTATTCCCTAAATACTAAGGTGACAGCAGGATAAGAATTCTGTGCAGGGGTGGGATTCTACCGGTTCGGCCCAGTTCTATAGAACCTGTTATGATTCTGCACAGTTCAGAAAACTGGCCAATTGTGCCCCTGTCTGGCCCAGCCCCTCTCCACCCGCCCCCCTCCCTGTTACTCCTTATCACGCATGTGCAACATCATGCACCTGCCCGACATCGCTGACAGCGTTCTCCCCCGCCCTGTCATTCCTCAAGTTATTTATTTTTTTCCCCCCTCCCGACAATCAGCTGTTCTGATGATCAGCTGTGCCAGGATCCCCCTCGCTGTCTTACTGCTTCACCCAGGAGGTTTCTCTGAGGCCCAGGAGGCAAAATAGGAATGAGGGGGCCTGTGCACCCCCCTCTGTGCTCCATTTTTTGCCTTCCTGGGCCCCAGGGAAACTTCCGGGAAGCAAAAGGAGGATTCCCTGGGGCCAGGAGGCAAAAAATAATGGGGGGGGGGGTGCTGCTGCAAAAAATAGAAGGCACACCTATCCAGTCACATGGACACACCCACCTAGCCATTTCCACCTAGCCATGCCCACAGAACCGGTTGTTAAAAAATTTGAATCCCATCCCTGATTCGGTGGGTTCATCAAGGATGGTTTGTGGTGCCAGGTTTCTCTGGTTTTGGTTCTGTTGTCCTCTTTGCATATATAGCTGTAAATATTGTTTCCATTGGTTGCAGATTTGGTTTTAAGATGGGTATCTATACAAATGTAATAAATAAATTAATAACAGAAATTTATATTCAGCACTCAAATCATTTCCGCAGCAAACTTACACATTTTGCTACTGATGTTCGTTGCATATTGAATCATAATATTATTGGAGGTTAGAGAGGAGCTGACATTGTTGTCAGATTAAATGTAGAGATTAAACTTGATTTCATAATAATCAGTTTACTTCCATAATTTTAAATAAACTATGCTTGTTTTTTATTTCCAATCTGCATTTTGGTCAGCTGCTCCAGTAATTATTCAGTTACATTTTCATTGTTTCCACTATACTGTTATATTTTATTGAATCTGAAAATATTTTTAAATAAACCACTTTGTTACATTTTTGAATGGAAAGAGGTATATACGACACATAATTAAATATAATTTTAAAATTTGCAGAAAACAATTTACAAATCAAATCACTGAACACATTTGCACAATATTTAGATATTCATTTTAAAGGGTACTCTGCAGGGTACACTTTATAGTGACACTTTACAATTCCTGCAAATAGAGAGAGGGGATAATGCAGAGATATGAACTGATAAACTACCTGGCAATATAATCTCACACAATATTTTACCCATACATTTCAGTTGCTCAGTGCAAGAAAAAGAATTGGATTATTGCTATTGGTTTGCAAACAGTACATACAGTAAGTGTATATAGTAAAAATATACAGTAAAATTGTAGCCTCCCCTGTTATTTTTAAACTTTTTTGGAGTGATGTCATGCACTGCTACATAAAATGGTTTTGCTTTAAAACAAAGATTTTAAAGTCTCAGTGAAGTCAATAAAATTACATTTATTTTAATGGCCCTTTGATTAGTCCTTTATTGGACTTTTCCTCAGTTTTAATGCACTTTTTATTGAATAATTTTCAACCAATCAGCCAACCCTAACTAACATCAAGCTCATACAATATTCTAAACTTCCCATATTCCAGGCTGCTTTAACAAAATATGCATGTGCTTTTTTAATTAGTTGCTTTTCTATATTTGAAAAGCAATAATCTTGAAAATAAGCACTATGTGGGTGATCGTAAATAATACCCTCTCCAAAAAAAATTTCATCAAGCAGTCAGAATTGCTAGTTATATAATTGTCCACTGAATCCCATATTCATTAAGTTTGAAAAAACAAACAGATATGAGTTGCCTAAAATTGAAAAATAAACGACATTGGGATGCAAGTAAGGCCCTGCAAACATCCAATGCACAAATTGTGTTGAGTACAGAGCCCCCACTCTCATATTTATGTAGAATCTGAAATAGATATTTCTCAATGGAAAAAGTTGGAAAGTATTTCAGAGTAGGGAGAGCAGGAAAAAGACAAAGCCAACAGCAGCTTAGTGTTGGTAGCTAAGAGGAAGTACAAGAAGACAAATCCAGGAAAGATCAAGGGTAGGGTTGGATTTGCTACTCTTAAATTCAAGGGGAGAAGGAGCAGGTGGCAAACTAAGGGAGATGAAAAAAGGAAGGTGCTACAAATATCAGAGGAGAGATGGGTGAACTTCGTTGGATTCAAGTATGGTCTGTCCAGTCCCCATGCACAAAAACATGCAAATGCATACACCACAGAGCTGTGGTGGCACAGTGGTTAGAGTAAAGTACTGCAGGCTACTTCTGTTGATTGCAGGCTGCCTGCAACTTGGCAGTTCAAATCTCACCAGGCTCAGCCTTCCATCCTTCCAAGGTGGGTAAAATGAGGACCCAGATTGTTGGGGGCAATTGACTGACTCTGTAAGCTGCTTTGAGAGGGCTGGAAAGCACTGTGAAGTGGTATATAAGTCTAAGTGCTATTGCTATTTTACCAAATTATTGACATTCACAAATTGTAATGGTAATGTCATCTATATAGGTGGAAAATGCCATGATTGATGTATATGATGCTGTTTATGAAGATGTGAGAAACAACATTTCCAGCACCAGAAGGCATGAGCTATATTCCATTCACAAGATAGTAAGTTACTGCTAGTTTTGGAATAGATTATTTTTGCTCCAGCTTGGTTCACTTTTTATTCTTTCTCTTTTGTCCCAGAACTGTCAGTTGGGATAGCAATGGGCAACTTATCAGTGACAATTCAATGAAGGAGACCTCTGGTTGAGGCATTTTGAACAAAACCGGTTCCAATGGCCATCCAATATTTTATTTCAGCAGAATTCATTTCACATTTTGAATAATATGAAACTAATCATGTTTTGGTAATAATCTGATGCAAGATAAGGGCATTTCAGCCACTGATTTAAATGGAGAAAGTTGAATTGCTTTCTGTAAGAGACTTGAAGAGACCTGAAAATATTAAATTCCTTAGAGTTATTTCCAGGGGTGGGGTTCAAAAATTTTAGAAAAGGGTTCTCTGCCCGGTTGCTGGGTGGATGTGGCCATGTTGGGTGTGGCCTAGTTGGCCTCTTGCACCATGGCAGGGGGGCATTTTTGCCCTTCCTGGGCTCCGGAGGCTTTCTTTGAGCCTCCCGGAGGGTAAAAATGGCCTCTCCGGGCTCTGGAGGCTCTCTGGAAGCTGGAAACAGGTCCATTTCCAGCCTTCCCGAACTTCCGGGAGGCCCATTTTTCACCTTCCCTGAGCCTCATGCACGCCCTGCACTTACATGCGTCCAAAATGGGCCACGTGGGGACTCCTGGGAGGGGCGGGGAGGGGCAGGATGGGCAGGGCCAGCCAGGCGTGGGATTTGGGGATTTTCTGAACTGCACAGAATCTTAGCTAGGGGCTCTCCCGAATCCCTGCGAACTCCCAGCAGCCCACCCCTGTTTATTTCCCTTTATTTATTTCAGAGAATGGGTAAAAAGAAAAAAAAGCCATACAAATAAATATAAAATGTAGTGTCTAAAATATAGTATGTTTAAAAAGAAAATAATAGTCCAAAAGCTTGGGAGAATACAATACCATTCTTGGCACCAAAAAAAAAAAAAATGGATTCTGGCACAGGCAAATCTCTATTTCAAAGTTATCAGCTTTGAAATAAACATGGCACTTTTTGTAACATTGACAAGTCTTTTAGCTTTTTGTAACATTGACAAGTCTTTTAGCTTTTTCTCTGTGGTTTACTGGGGAAAATAGATTAGCAGCTGGAACAATAATTAGTACAGCAAACATCAACAATTCCACTGAACTGAAGAGATAAACTATATTTTGTTTCCTACACAATTAGTTCAAATTTATGTTGGCCCTTTTCTGAGGCTTCATTTGGAGTTGCTCTCACCTCTTTGAGCCTTCAGAAAAGAATTATTTTGCTTAGTCATTAAACACACCAATTCCTACTTTTCCCATACAGTTACATGTGCAGCATATTTCTAAATGAGGAAAAAGTTTACCCTACCAAGGAATTTACAATAGAAGCTAACTAACAGAAGGAAATGGAAGGAAGGTGCAACATGCTGTAACTGAATGACATCTGCAACTCAGCATAGTAACTCTGAATGAGAGGATAGTTAATGAATGAGGCATGAAAAATAGTTGTATTCTGAATATATGAAAAATACTCAAAATGAAGAAGACATTTGTGGGAGGAGAGTTCTATATAAGTCCTCTACAAAAGATGACTAAATGAAATATTTTCCTGTCAGATCATTTTTAAAAAAATCTAACTAAAATATCTAGGGCTATCTAAGAAATTTCTGCTTCTTATACTTAACAGTTCTTGCCTCCGTTCTGTACAAAATTCACTTTTTTTAGAACTCAAAATTCGTAGCTATATTTTATTTTAACTCCAATCTGGTTTATGTCTAAATAAATAATATGTTTAAAATTCTATTTTAGTTTCTATGTTGTGGGAAGAAATCGCCCTTTGGAGAAAGAAACAACACAGAATATGAAATGTGTACATCAGAAATTCTGGAAATAGAAGAAGAGGTAATAGAAAACTGTATTGTGAGGCAATTCCTTTCTCTTCAAGCATTCTTTTTTTACAGTATGGGAGTAACATTAGAATCCCCCCATTTCAATCTTTGTCCGGTGTTCTGCTATTAAGCAGGCTTCTGAGCAGCTCTTATGAAGTTAGAATACAATGTCACTCTGAATAGAATACAGTCACTTTCATCATGGCATTGTAGGGTGAAGCATAGTTCCAAAAAAATATAGTAAACCTCTGAACAGCACTAATAAAAATGGCATTCTTGGCATTTTTGAAGCATATAGTGCTTGGGTGTGAAAATCATCTTGCAGCCCTAGGGTTCAGGACTTAAAATTATTGCTTTCATGGTACCATGGTAGGAAGGTTGAGCATACATTATCAACACTAGAGGCTGAATTATCAAATTGTTTCACTGCCTTTTGAGAAGGCTTATGGGAATTTAAGAAACAAACAAACCTTCACTGCTTTATTAATCCTACTGGAAAGGAATAGCCGAAATGAATAAAATGTAAAGTATGTCAGTTTTATCTCCATTAAAACAAAAGTAGGATTTCCTCTGTTCCAGTGTTCACATGGACATTTTATTTAAAACATGAATCAAAGGCAGTCAAATTCCAGTAATTTGTAGTCTTGCTTCCAGACCTTCCACGTATTTAGTCAGACTCTGTAGAATCTCTTCCTGTTTTGTGAGCTTAGAGAAGCCCTGAGAGAGAAGAAAGAACTTGCTTTGCAAAACTCAAAATGACTCTGCAATCCAAAGTAAGTGATCTGCTCTTTCAGCAGTTAATTAAATAGATGCAACAGTGAGAAAACACAGGGCCATTACAAATGAGTTATGAGGGCATCTGGATCATCCATAAAACTCAGTGGTTGAGCCAGAGAGAGATTGTACTGAAAAAGCTTTTTGAAAGAACATTTATTTGTTCTCTTCTGAGAGGAGATTTGTGGGAAGAATATGCTAGAGGTTTCCCTGGATAATTATTGCCCAAAGATGAAACATGCTGATTTGTTCTTGAAAACAAGATGTATACTCTTAGCTCCAGGTTATGATGAGTCTGAGCCACTCAGAGTCACCATGAGATAGGCAGCAAATAAATTTAATAAAAAGACTAATAATATTATCCTGTAAACCAGAATGAGATACAGTATAATAGTTAATGATTAGCCATTGCAAAAGTAATTATATTGCACTTCCTGTTTTACCCTTTTCCTACTAAGGTGTTCAGCATAGCAAACTATACAACCTGACTTCATTTTATTGTGAACTTCCTTGCATGGAACAGAGACAGAAAGCCCCCAAAATAATAAGATGACATCATGATTAATTCTGAATTACCTTACAGGCCTTTCTAGTACGGCATTTGAGGTAATGCAAAAATACTTATAATTGCACAGCATCTTTCACCTAAATTAAGTGAAACTTCATTTTTATTCTGAAGATCATTTGTATTTTAAATTGTAGAATTTAAAATGCAAGTGTAGCCAGCAATACTAGACATAATAATATGAATATTACAGACCTCAGTGGTAGCATCTTTCAAATGTTTGTTTTCAAAAAATAAATGAAATTTTTTTTGGTTGGAGTCTGCTGCTGCCTATTTGTTTTTAAAATTTATTTTATTTGATAGGTTGCCAAGAAGCCAAGTCTCTGGGCCTGGCAATTGCTTTTATTAACTTCCTTTCCTAAATCTTTCAGTTTAATATTAAGTGAAGTTCCACTTAAGAAGTTTTCCAATTTGTAACAGATAGGCAACACATCATGCTAAATGTAAAGCTTACAATAAAATCTAAATTCTACCTTAATTTCCAGCATAGATAAGAATTGAAATGAGCATCATAGTGCATGAAATGGAGTGGAAAGCCTATCTTCAAACCACCTCACTATCCAAATAAAAATCTCTTTCTTTTCACTTTACAACGTAGCAATAAAGCTCTCCTAGAAAAATGAAATATTTTAGGATATGTTAAAAAGGCATAATATTTCCCCTGAAAGAAAAGTAGAAATTCAGAGAGGCAGAAACTCAGCCCTCCCACCTTTGTTAATGGGCCATAAGGCCTGGGCCATATTCTACATAACAAAGATCTACCTCCTTCAGGCAGAGTTGTTTAATTGCCCTTCATTGTACCACCCACCAAGTTTCAACCAAACTTAGCACACAGACAACCTACAAAGCTAGCTATAACCTCTGACAGCAACCAATCAAGATACTCTTCCTGTGCCCCAGGAAGTTCAAAGCCAGAGAGGATATAAAACCCAGGGACTCTCAGCATCTCTCCCCTTTTTTCATCCAAGATGTCCAAGGTATGTGATCCTGTTCATCAATAAACCTTCTTTCCAAGCAACTTCCGTGATTCCAGTGTCTTTTTCCTCACTTGGAACTGAACCCAAAAGGATATTTCTTCCAACTATTATTTACTCCCACATAATGGATATTAAGTCTATTTTTTTTTCAAATTGCAGGATTGTCTCCAAGAAATCAAATACTTCCTGAAAAAGCATATGGACATTATCTCTGTACTGATGACCATCACAGTTTACTTCATGGTAACTCTTGTGTTCCAGTATCTCTCTCTCTCTCTCTCTCTCTCCCCCCCCCTCTCTCTCTTTCTCGGCGGTGGGGGGCTCCTATTGAGGCAGATTGAAAACTGAGCAAAGAGATAGAACTAAAGTTCAGCAAAAGTTGCATTTTTGCTGAGTAAAATTTAAGTTTTGGTTAAACCAAAAGAACTACAAGAGCTAAATTATTTTTTTTGAACTCAGACTTTTTCTCTATGGTCATCTAAGTGCAAAGAGTTTCCTCTGGGTGAGATGGATGGCACAAAAATCAATCAATCAATCAAACAAACAAACAAACAAACAAATAAATGAGGATCAAATCCAGAGCCCCATAAATGACTTGGTCTGCACTGAATTATTCTTGGGATAGTCCAGTCCAACATAATTTCTAGTGCGGAAATGTGGCTGCTCTTGGCACTCTCTGAGCTTGCTTGTTTTCTTGCAGACATTTCATTACTCTTAACTAGCAATGGTGGGATTCTATTGGTTCGGCCCAGTTTGGGCAAACTGATAATAAAAAAATGCTACTGTTCAGCTGAACGGGTAAAAAAAACAGCTGCCGATTTGTCCAAACTGGTATTTCTTTTTTTCCCTCCTGAAGATCAGCTGTTCTGACTATCAGCTATCCCAGCATTCCCCTTGCTATCTTACTGTTTCATCCAGGAGGTTTCCCTGAGGCCCAGGAGGCCAAAAAATGGAGCCCAGGGGGATGGTGTGTGGGACCCCCCCACTCCATTTTTTTCCTTCTTGCGCTTCAGGGAAGCCTCCTGGGAGCCCCCCACCCAGGAGGCTTCCCTGAGGCACAGGAAGGAAAAAAAACGGAGTGGGGGGTCCCACAAACCATCCCCCTGGGCTCCAAAAGGCATGAGGGGGTGCTGCACAAAAAAAGAAGCCACCCCCCAGTCACATGGCCATGCCCACCTAGCCATTCCCACCTAGCTATGCCCACATAACCATAAATAATAAAATATTTGCATCACACCCATGCTAATTAGGTAACATATTACCTAGTTTGGGTAATGAAGCATCTGCAAGACAACAAGCAAGCTCAGAGAGTGCAAAGGGCCTCTCCTTTCAGACCTGAGCTATAAATATTCTCCTTTATGTGGCTATTCTTCAACTAGTTTTTTCTCTTCATTCTTATCCCAACCAGAAAGTCATCTCCTTCCTAGCATTATGGCAGGTTCCACTTATCCCAACCAGAAAGTAAGGAGAAATCATTTTGGTTGTCATGATTATTAGGCATTACAGTTTTATTTTCTGAAAATAAGAAATTCCAGCTCTGTTATTCTGAAGAAATTATACCACTGAATACAGTCTATCTCTCTGATCCCTATCAGTGAATCACTGTCCTAGATCTAGCAGAAGTGTTTCCATATTGGTTCTCTCTGATCTTTCATAATAAGATCTACACCATCATTTTAAACCAATATGTGATTTATTTAATTTGAGTTTACCACTAAATTTAGCCCAGAGGTCTGCCTTGTGGATCAAGGTTTATGGCTTTATGTGATGTGTGAACCCAACCAATAACCAATTAGAACTCCATAGTATTAGCTTATAGGAATTAACTTACTAATAAAAGTATCATTCAGCCATGATTTTAGATGATTTTAATTTTTTTCACCAAGAAATATAACTCTTTGTTTTCTAATGATCCATTTATTACTCCACTGCATTTATAAATACAAATCTACATGAGACCTGCATAAATTTGCATAGAGGTAAACATTTTTCTTTTATAAAATAATATTTGCTTGTTTTTTATATACATACCTACCCTCTAATAGTGTTTGCCAATAGTTTCTTTTAAGTTAATGAACTAAAAACAACATTAGGTTGTCCTGTAAATAAATATGCCGTATTAAATGATCAAGAAATTCTTCTAATTGATTAATTGTATTAATCAGCTGAGAAACATTACTGCTCCATGCACCTGTATGCAAAATGAAACTTCAGTAAATTCAGTGGGATTTGACTTAGATTTGTATTGGATTAAACTGCAAAATGTATATGCCAATACTGTATGCATATACTATATCACAGTAATGGCTAACCTTTCTGGGCTCCTGTGCCAAAAATTATGCACGCGCTGGTGCTCATGAGCTCACGTGCCAGCACCCAGAAGGCAATGCGCACTCCCTGCGCATGCATGTGCAATTCCCCCACACCGCCCTCTTATCTGCACTATGCCTCACAGTTGATTTTTGGCTGGTTTGAGGTCTTTTTGAGCCTCTGCAAGGCTTTTCAGGCCGAATAATAGGACCATTTCATCACTTCCAGTATTACAGGAAGTGATGAAACAAGCCTATTTTGGCCTGCAGAGGTTTTTTTCAAGTCTCTGGGAGGCCGAAAAAGGTTTCAAACCTGCCGAAAATCAGCTGTGAAGTGCGCGCATGCGCAGTGAGGTTAAGTTTGCCTGCGGCTCGCATACCAGCACAAATGGCTCTGCGTGCCATCTGTCAGTCCAATATAGATATTTCTTTCCCAGCTTGAATGTCAAGACAAGCTCAGGCCTTGTCATTATATAATTAGAAAAGAATTAATGAGCAATATTTTTTTAACCTACTTGAATTTTGACACCGAGGTCAGATAAAGCTGTTCCCCACTGCAGTTTCTTAAGATAAACTCCACTATAGGTAGTGTCTTGCTTTCCCCCCTCCCCAAATCATGATGACTGGATCAAAGTCTTTGTGTTGCATATTCTATTTTGCAGCTGATTTAGGATTAATATAATGACAGAAAGTGCATATACACAGGTAATTGCATTATCTGCATCTGCTTTATCTTGTTTTGTTGCTCCCTTCTCTTTTAGACTTTTATTGCATTTTATTATTGGTTTCTTTAATTGCCAGTAGCTGCATTAGAGTATAAAAGAAATGGATTTCTGGGAAACTGCTTTGAGGAGAAAGAAGGGATAGCAGTGTAAGAATTAAGATGAAAGATTGCAACGTTTCCTAATTATGTTTTAAGAACATCAAGTATTGATCTTCTCCTTTGGAAAGAACATTTGCCTCCTTCCTTGCATTAATCTTTCCATCTTTCGTGGAATTATTGAGGGTGTTACAAGGCTTTGCAAATCACTCCTTTCTGCTAATGGTACGCGATGTCAACTTACTGATCAGCATTTTTTTCTATTCATAGCGACTACCTCTTCCCACTGGAATGGCCTCTCCAGTTGGTTTCTAGTCAGCAGGTGTTATTCTCTCAGCCAGCTTGAAGCTGGTTTGAATAGCAGTAGTAGTTGGTTCACCAACTTCTTATGATAGATTAGAAGAAAATTTTAGCCATGTATTCCAGGACTACGGAGACTTGTCCTGGAAGAAGTGAAAGTTTATTTTTAGTTTAGAGTTTACTTTTAGTTTATTTTTCTGAAAGACGTTCATTTTCTCAGTCATTTCAAGCCCAATCCATTCTGCCTGGTCTTACAGAATGGATTGAGCATTTTTATATATTGAGGAAGGAAAGGAGATAAAATACACTGTGCATGGAGAAGGATGCATGGATAGATGTTGTGTATAGTATGGATGTGGCTGGGTGACACCCAACTCGTGGCTTTGTAGGCATTCTCCAACAAATTATCCATGAGAAAATATGGACCTTGGTCTAAAAAAGTACTCTATTCCTACTTCAAGAGGTTGGTTTTGTTGTAACTGCATTTTGTTGCCGCTGTTCTCATAGCTTGGAAGAACAGTGCAGAAATGTTCTATTGGACCTATATATTTTCAAATGTTTCTTTCCTTGTCATTTATTCATTTTGTCTAGATTTATGGGATGGCATTAACTTCATTCCTTTGGTACTCTATCCATTGTAAGAACAATTTGGATCGAAAGGGCAAATATGTCCTGGCAAAGCTATCTGAAACTGGCTTCTGACCTGCACAGAAGAAGGACCAGGACTTTCCATTGATGTGAGTGAACAATGCGTGATGCTTATTCTCCTTGTCACCTGTTTTCTCCCCACCAATGACCTGTTCCAAATATAGTTGAGTAAAGAGGCAAGTAAGAAGCCTGCACTATTTGTTGATAGGCTATTTAAAATGGTACTCAGCCAGGACCTCACAAGCACACAGTATTGACTGTAAACACAAAGGCATGACATAAACCCAGCAGCAAGAATGGTTCAACCACAAGCATATCCAGCAACTCAAAGCCATCATTTGGGCCCCCCAAAATAGCAAGTCAAAACAGAACTCTAAACTCATTAACTAGCAAACATCTTTTAAAATTCTGCCAGATGAATGAGAGAAAATGCTCAGCTTTTATTTTATTTTTTGTCCATCGATTTTCAGCATAGTTGGTTCTGCTGCAGTACCTGAATTTAAACCTTACTGACACTTTTGTATACTTTTTTGATTTAAATAAACTTCTGGAGATAACTTAACAGTATCTGTCTAATGTAAGTATCAGTCTTGCTACTATGACAGAAATTGAGTTTTGGTTTGTTTCATCATCACTGGATTTCATTTCAATCATCTAAAGTTCATAATCATTTAAGCCGGACTATTAAAGAAATTTATGGAATTGAGTGTGACTTCCCATGCATTCAGCTTTGCTCTGTCTGGTAAAGGCAATGAAAACCATTCACAGTCTTTTCTTCCAAGACAAGTATTGATTGAGAAATTTCAGTCCAATAACCTAAATTTTTAACTTTCTGTAGGAAGTGAAAACCTGTTAGCTCTGAGGATATACTGTACATCAAGTTTTCTTTAATAGGTGTCATGAAAAATATTAGACTTGTCATTTGTAACCGGTCAATTGTTAGAGTAGTGCTGTGCCCCTTTAGATTCACAGAGAAAATGATACTTTAGTGATTCATGGACACTCACCAGTGGTGGGATTCAATTTTTTTTACTACCGGTTCTATGGGCGTGGCTTGGTGGCGTGGTGTGGTGTGGTGTGGTGTGGCTTGGTGGGTGTGGCTTGGTGGGCATGACAGGGGAGGGATACTGTAAAATCTCTATTCCCTCCCCACTCCTAGGGGAAGGTTACAGCAAAATCCCATTCCCTCCCCGTCCCACTAACCTGCTTTCCAGCTTCATTCTCCTGTGCAAGGCAACAAAAGAAGATCCAACCAATTAGTTGGGACTCAGGAGGCAGAGAATAGATGGTGGCAGGGCCAGTCGGAGGTGGTATTTGATGGTTCTCTGAACTACACAAAATTTCTGCTACTGGTTCTCCAGAATTGGTCAGAACCTGCAGAATACCATCTCTGGCACTCACAGAGCATCCAACAGCAACTGCTCCACAAATGTACCTTTTCCAGCATATGCTGCAGCCCTAGAAGGCACTCATGCAATCCTGGGAAGACATAGTTGCTTCAAGGGACTACCAACAGGGGTCATGAAGTTCTCCATGTGCTACAAAAGTACCCATTGAATCCAAAGTAGTACTCAGTCCTATCAGTTCATGATACAGATGCTTACAAAAAGTCAACATATGAATAAATCGCCAAAGAAAAAAAATCCAAGCAGAGCAAGAAAGAGGAAACCAAACCTCAAGCCTTCCAAATCATGACCAGCCAACTGTTTTGTAGGAATGGATCCAAAAGTTTGGCAATTCCTACAATTCTAGTAAAACCACACATAGTATTTATAGCAATAGCACTTGAACTTATATACTGCTTTATAGTGCTTTACAGCCCTCTCTAAGTGGTTTACAGAATCAGCCTATTGCCCCCAACAAACTGGGTTCTCATTTTACCCACCTCAGAAGGGTGGAAGGCTGAGTCAACCTTCAGCCAGTCAGGATCAAACTGTCAAATTGCAAGTAGCCGGCAGTCAGCAGAAATAGTCTTGCACTACTGCACTCTAACCACTGTGCCACCGAGGCTCTTTATTTATTTATACCAGGAGTCAATCAGTTTTAAAAGGGGAGGAAGAGTCATAGCATTTTTTAACCCAGGCAAAGTGAGAGCATGATAAAAATGCCCCAATAAAGGAGAATATTTGTAGCTCAGGTTGAAACGAGGGGTCCTTGGTGCTCAGAGAGCACCAAAGACCCCTCCATCAAAATGTACTCCTGTCTTGCCAATGCAAGCACGTATCAGGTTTACATGGCAAAGCCCAGCATGAGTTTTGAGAGATAGTTAAAATATTGGATCTAGCCATTTGTCAGAGCTAATAGTGATAATAGTGATTTCTGATGTAGCATGTAACAGTATATTTCTACCCTACAGATTTCAGAGGAAGATATTAGTAAAATTAATGACTAATGCACTGGTAATGTTAAGCTAAATCAAGAAAGTATTATGGAAGTTTTGCATCTTAGAGGAAGTAGTGTGATGGTTTCCTGAAATCCTTAACCCAAATGATGTCATTCATTTTATCAACAAGTTGTGGGCATGCAAGTTCATTTATCATTTTGTAATATCTTTCCATTAAAAAAAATGAGAACTCCTGCATAAAACTATTATGGTATTTAATCTACACGCTGGCTTTTAAATGTGTCTCCAAAATCAGCCAAGAACCCAACTAAAACACAGACATTCATCTATTTGCTTTAGTTTTTCTTCACTTGTCACTCCCTTTTCTCTGCCAAATTTACTTAGTGGTCTTTGATCAGAAACATATTCCACATTGCATTATATAATTTATTGAATTTTCACTGGAAATTATTTGAGTTTTCAGCTAACAACACAATATCAACTGCATACTGTGTTACGCCTACATTCACATCAGTGGTGAAATTCAGCCAGTTCGCACCAGTTCGGGAGAACCGGATGTTAACTTTCTGAGCAGTTTGGTAAACTGGTTGTTGGAAGAAATCATTAGGGCAGAGAACCGGTTGTTAAATTATTTGAATCCCACCACTGATTCACATCCCCACAAATATTACTCTATGACTACCACAACCATTCCACATAAATTTATCCATAAAGATATTAAATCAAGAACACAGAATCCTTGACTTACTATTGAACCACCTCTAATAATTCAATTTATGTTTTGTTATTCAAGCACTGCATAATGGAAGCATTCATCAACCATACTTCAATTTCATTCCCTTGAAAAAATACTATATAATTCAAGTCTATTCATTAAATGGCTTCCCTAAACCTATTATATAATAAACTTTTATTATATTTCTCAGTTTATCTGCTGGAAAGCAAAAATCTGTTTTGAAAACCTTCTGCCTAAAACTCCCCAAATGTTGCTCATTGTCACTTCTCATACTATTTCAGTCAAAATTCTACCAACAACTCTGTCACACTTAACAGCTACACTTAAAAAAATGAAATCTCCTGTAGTTTTTGTGTGCATTCTCCCTACTTATATATTAGCAGAGCACAACAGTAGTCCTTGGGTCATCATAGCAATAGAGATAAAGATTCCATCTCTTTCATTTTTAACAACATTCACACTCCCTGATTAATCTGTCTTATTTACTTCTGATACTAACCATTTCTTGGTCTCTTATATCAGCCACACTGAGTCTGACTAGACATGGGAAAGAGTCTATATTGGAATGTTTTTTTTTTCTTCCATCCAACCAACCATGTCCATTTCTTGGAGAGTGCCTGAACAAGTCCCTGCAGTTTTCTTGTCAAGGTTTTTCAGAGGAGGTTTGTCATTGCCTCCTTCCTTGAGACAAAGGCTTTGTACCTGAGACAGGACTGGAACTCATGGTATCCCAGTTTCTAGCATGATGCCTTAGGCTCAGGCTAGGCATAGAAACTACACCAAACTGGATCTCATATTAGAGATTAACTCTAACATGAGATTGTGGCAATAAAGTGATAAATTGCCAATGTTTTCTCACCCTTACTCTATCCCCTGATAGCTGGCCAACACTTCTATTTAAGGTAAACCAGTCCCTATTGGGTAAGAAGAGCCCTCTCAAAAAAAAAATCTGCTGGGCCCTTGGGAGGATTATTCAGGCTGTCTGGCAGATTTGTTTCACCTTGGACTCTGACTGGACAGGTAGGCTGAGTTGCCTGGGGCCTCCAGGATGCATTTGAATCAGTTACTCCTGAGGAAATAAGACAACTCTCCATGTTGTCAAGTAGCCAAGAAGATGAGCTGTGATTGAGTCCCTTCTACAGCATCAGCTTCCTTGATGGTTGGGGTGGTGCGTGCCCTCAGCCTTGAAAGAGTGGTGCCCTCTAAAGAGGCCATCTCTGGACCTTTGATAACTATCAACTATTCCAACCTTCCTTTACTGGTGTAGGTTGCTGAGAGGTTTGCCCTGCAGCTGATGAGAACTTCGGAGGATGTGGATTATCTAAACCACTTTCAGTGAAGCTTCATGCTGGAATTTAGAACTTTGGTCATGCTAAATAAATACAAATAGTAGAACTTTTCATAATTTTCATTAAATATTTTGATTAATTTGTTATTAAAGAATTTAATAGTAAAAGCATATACAGACTAAACTGGGGGGGGGGGGGGGGAGAAATAAAATAATAAAATAAAATAAAAAAATAAAGTGCAAAGAAAGAAAAAGAAGTATAAAGAAAAAGATAAAAATGAAAGTAATGACTTCCAAAAATGACTTTTACTTCATAACAAGTAAAAACAAAATTGATAACTCTTCATCCCATAACCCATCTATAGGCAAATCCTTAAATCAGTATAAAGAAGATTTTTAAAGAGATAAGATTCACTTTTCTCACATGTGTTTGATATGTGTTCTAATTAATGAATTTCTAAAGCAGAATAAGCTAAAGAGCAACTTAAAATTAAACAAGGACTTTTGCTGGCAACGAATAGAGAAACTTTGAAAGGGAAGAACAGTTTTAACAACAGAGATTGGACACTCCAACCTATAAAGCGAAACACTGTATCCTATGCAGCAACCTAATCTTTGTTTTTGTCATGCTGCTTGACAGACTGCAAAGCAAAATAAATGATATGCTATTGATGGGGACCTCCTGAAATCAGGAGATAGAGACATGGTAGACATGACCTGTGGGGCTGATCTTGCAAGAAAAGTGAATAGATACTAATGTCAAGTGACACTCTTCATACATATATTCATGATATATCAAAAGACATTAAATAACAAATGGCTGAAGTTATGAAAACAAGTGAGCAGTTTGATTTGCAGCGGAATGAAACAAGTAATGTGAGTTACATTATTAATTTAAAACTAAAAACCCTATGTGTATATCTTTTCTGCTACTCTATATAAAAGCAATCTCTATCTCTGGAATAAAAATTAACAATTGCATTCAAGCGGAAATCATATTTTTGTTCATTAAACAGCTACAATTTCTTTTTAAGTAAGGTCAAAATAAAAATAGCGTTCCACATATTTTTGCACAGGAAGAAAAAGACAAGGAATGGTGAAAAGGAACAGTCTTAAGGCCTTGATGCCAAACCTATGGCACGCATGCCGGAAGTAGCATGCAGAGCCACTTCTGCCGGCATGCAAGAGGTTGCCAGGAAGAGCCCCACTGCGCATGCGCACATGCTGCGTGCCTGAGAGCAGATTGTTGGGTATCTAGACATAAGACATAAGACATAAGAATTTATTTGTCATTACACTCGCAAGCGGGTGCAACGAAATGAGGTGCTCTTCCACAAGTAAAACTGGACAACACCATTGAAAGAAAAATAAAATTAAACACAACAGACCATACAATAATCTCTATACAATTTAAAAATGTAAATACCCCATTACTCTCAGCCATTAAATTCCACAAAAATCTTATGACCCTGCATTCAAACTCAAAACTGCACTTGGATAAAAACTGTTCTTAAATCTAGTCGTCCTTGTTCTTAATACCCTGAATCTCCTTCTTGATGGTAATAGTTCAAAGAGCTGATGTCCCGGATGAGAGGAGTCATTCAATATATTAAATATCTTCCTCTTACATCTATTCCTATACTGTTCTTCCAAAGAGGGGAGTGAGCAGCCAATGATGTTTTGGGCCATCTTAATCACCCTCTGAATTGCCTTTTTCTCTGCCACTGTGCAGCTCGAGAACCATACACAGAGACAGTAGGATAATATACTCTCAATTGAACTAGGATGTTGGCATACAAGTTGCAGCAGTTCAAGATGTGAAGTTGATTGTCCCAATACTGGAAAGAATTGTTTTGCAACTGTGAAGTGTTTTGTGCATTTGTGTGTTGGAAAATATGACTGCTATTTTTGGTACTTTGATACAAATGCACCCTCATGAACACTAGGTGGTCTAACTGCCTACACTTATATTAGCCTATTCTGAACGAGAAATTGAGGTTGTTTTTAATTGTCTATTTTTGTTCAAGCTGCATATTCATGTCATTCATACAAATTGCTCACTGTACTTTTAAAATAGAGATAAGAAATACGTAGAATCCAGTGCAGATCAGGATATAGGAAGAGAGACAGGAGGGGAGAAATGGCACTTGTTGGTATCAATAAAGGAGAATATTTATAGCTCAGGGTTGAAATGGGGGGTCCTTGGTGCCCTCTGAATTTGCTTGTTTTTTTGCAGATGTTTCATTACACAATTCATTGTTTGTTTCATTGGGTAATGAAATGTCTGCAAGAAAACAACCAAGTTCAGAGACTACCAAGGACCCCTCACTTCTTGTTATGGAAGGAAGTTTCTCTTCCTATGTCAACAGCAAACATCAGAGCTCCAACCAATATTTGGGGCGAGGGAGGCAAAGGGTTAAAGCCAACCAAATTAATATTCTGATCTCAGTAAGGCCTTCCGTGTTTGTTATATATTTTCAAAAGAACATTCTATTCTTAATTATGTGAATGGCATTTCACAGTTTGGTTCTGCTGTTTTCATTTTATATAGAGCAGGATAGAGTGAAATAGAAATTTATCCCATTTGCATGCCAAACTGGCTTCCAAGCAACTTTACTTTAATGCAATCCATTTACTTTAGATATTGTGTCCTCATTTTCCACTGCAGGAAGAAGATGCTTACTGCAACCAAGATAAAGTTTGGAGCCAAACAATGAATTCTTTTAAAGTACTTTCCTGACCAAAAAACAAAAATAAATAACTACAGTAACCAATTCCATATGTTATGGTCAATCAGAGTCCTATTCAGATTCTGAAGTTTATTTAGTCATTGCTGTAACAGGCTGTTTGTTTGTTATTTGGTCTCCGCAACTGGCGACGTGTGACTAACTTTGTCTGGGTTTGGGAGCTAAGCAGTATTGGGTCTGGTTAATATGTGGAGGAGGCCTCCCAGGAATACCAGGATTGTAAACTATACTGAGAAGCTTTTTTTAAAAAAAAAAAACTGTCTCAGAAGATGGCAATACTAAATCATTTCTGGCTTGTGGTCAAGAATACTGTGCTGTGGATATATTGGTGCACTCACCAGGAGTTAAATTCAGACTGAAGGTGTCTTCACTTCTCTTGCTTGTTTAGAACTAGTTTGATGGGAGGAGCACTAGAACCATTTAACATAAACAGTGTCTGCCTTCGCCTGGGAGAAATATAAAACACTTGCTTGGTCTGAGTTCTTCCTATGTTAATGGAATGCTTTAAAATGAAGCCTGAGCTATCCAGCCAGAAATCTTATATTATACTGAAGCAGAGTTTCAAGAACTACAGCCAAACTCGGGCCTGGAAACAATTTGCAAAGCTAGAAACAAATCTGGAATTTGTCTTTTCCACCCCTCAGACACAGACAGAAGCAGCCAGCAATGGAGGCTATGGGGAACAGGAGAAAGAGGATCAGGTTCCAAATTCTTCTTTCCAAGATGAGAACCCAGAGAGGAAATCCAAAATATCCCTGTCAGCATTGGCATGCAAGGGAGAGGCCTAAGGATTGTGCCCTAATTAATCTCAGGCTAAATGCTTGGACCTTCCATCCACCCCCACCTTTTGATCATAACAAATTGAGCTAATTTGTAATCTAGGGCTTGATTGTGTAGTTTGGGGGTCAAAAAATTGATCCTTCACATGTTAAACTATTTGATTACGCTCAGTGGTGGTATTCAGCAAGTTCTGACAGTTCTGGAGAACTGGTAGCAGAAATTTTGAGTAGTTCAGAGAACCGGCAAATACCACTTGTGACTGGATCTTAAAGTATCCTTCCCCTGCCACGCCCACCAAGCCACGCCCACAGAACCGGTAGTAAAAAAAAATTGAATCCCACCACTGATTACGCTACAGGCTTAAATCAAGAGCGAGAGGGGAAATGATTGATCTAGTTCTGCAACACGAGAAGGAGAAGGCCCATCTACAATTTACTCCTTCTGTTCTTGAAAATAGACCTGAATTTCTTAGAATTACACAAAAGTTAATGGTTGGAGGAGAACCACGTTAGTCTACGGTAGCAAAACACCAGAAGAAGCCTTGTAGCATTGTTTCCAGTTAACACATTGTTAAAAGGTATACACTTTCATAAATGGCAGTTCGCTTCATCAAATGCATAGAGGAGCTATATTGATTTTTTTTTTTTTACAAGATTTATTTAAACCGAGAGG
This sequence comes from Pseudonaja textilis, assembly GCF_049901715.1. Lineage (NCBI taxonomy): Eukaryota > Metazoa > Chordata > Lepidosauria > Squamata > Elapidae > Pseudonaja > Pseudonaja textilis. Next base: position 235,556,386 of record NC_141990.1, read on the forward strand.
TATAGCAAACATTGGAATGAGAAGAACCATGGTAACTGGGTAATTATGCAAAATATTTGGAGTCTTTAGCAAAGCTGAGATGTTGCATTCCCCTCCAGCCCCAGGTTTGGGCTAGGGAGTGTGTGTAGATGTAAAATTATGCTTAAATATTTATTTTGAAGATAGATTATTTTTTTCTTGTTTTTAAAGGTGATTGCAACTGCTCTGATTTATTTAAGAAGATGCAATATGTTGATGCTTGTAATAAATAATGATTATTATAAGCCAAGCCTAGTTTTACATTTCAACTTTCACATGTTACCGCCAAAAGGTATTCTGAGACTACCATATTTACTGGACTATAGAGTGCATCAGAATATAAGCCGCACCCACTTAATTTTAAAATAATTTTTTTTTTTACATATATTAGCCGCACCAGTCTATAAGCCGCAGATATATACGTTGTGAAATGAGATATTTACAGAGAAAGAGAAGAATGCTCTTCGCATGCGGCCAGTTTTTGTGAATGATTTCTCACCGCTGGTCATCCAAGCCTCCCACTCACCTCGGAGTGGCGCTTTAAATGCATGATTCACACTGATGTCAAGTGGCTGCAAAAACTTAGTTGTACCTCCAGGAATCACAGCTGGAATTGAGTTTGTTCTCTTGATGGCTGCTTTCACAGAATCTATTATATGGGCCCTCATACTGTCCAAAACAAGCAATGATTTTTTCCAGTGAAAAAATCCTCCTGGGCACTTACTGTAGCATTCTGTCAGCCATTCAGTCATTAGGCTTTCTATCATCCACTCTTTTCGGGAGTTTTTCTGTTGGCATAGTCATCCGCTTAAAAATCACCATCTTTGGAAGCTTCTGTCTGGATGTGGTGCAGCTCAAAACACACATGAAATGTGTTCTCTCGTGGCCAATTGTTTTCACCATAATGGATGACGCTCCTGTCTTGTTAATAGTTCTAGTTAGAGGCAGGTCAAACGTTAAAGGTACTTCATCCATATTTATGATGTCATCTGGTCTAATGGAATTCTCGGCTAGTTTTGTTTCAATAAATTTGTGGAAGTTTGCAACTTTTTCCTCATAGTCGGAAGGGAGTTGCTGACAGTCATCTGCGCCCTGATGGACAGATCTTTTCATCTCATAAATCTAAAACACCGTGACAGTCCACCTTTAAAATCTTCAATACCCATTTCGCTGGTGATTGTTTTAGCTTTCAGTCAGATCTGCATGGTGGATACACCTCGGCCGTCTGCTCTCTGTGTTCACCCAGTCCTCAAGAATGTTTTCAAGTTTAGGCCATCTGCTTTTATGGCCTCTGAAAACCTTTGTTGTCCTTTGGCATTGAATCAGTTCTTCACGCTGCGGTCTCCAACATCTCACCATTGATTCATTAATGCCAAGCTTATATGCAGCAGCTCTATTTCCTTTCTGGATAGACAGATTGATTGCTTTCAACTTAAAAGTTGCATCATGTGCTTTTCTTCATGTACTTTCCATGATGAGGGTATGAAAAATATTTTGCGTTCGTGCATGTCGTGCTGCTTGTGTCAAGTGCGCCAAAAACTACTGGTAGCGTCTTCTTCTTTGCATTGACCTCTTGCGTCTGTCACATTTTTGCGTCCCCGATGGCAGTTAGCGAAGAAAAATCTATAGATAAGCCGAATTGTTGTACAAGCCACAGGGTTCAAAGCGTCGGAAAAAAAGGAGCGGCTTATAGTCCGGTAAATACGGTAAATGCAGACTTTGGGGAAATGTTGACCTACTGCTAAATTATATGATCTCCAGATATCAACTTTTTCCAGAGGCAATTCTTGCACAGATTTGTACTGATTCTGCAGCCCATTAAAGAAAGATGAGTTTTCATACCAAGACTAATTACAGCACCATACATAAGTCCCTTCTGTCTATCCGTCCGTCTGTCCACCCGTCCATCCATCTATCCAACATCTAAAATAGAAGTAAAAAGACTGTGGCAAAAGAAATCAAAAATAAAATTATTATTATGGTTGGCCACAACCAGTCTATCTTTAACCACCTATCAAGTCCTTTGCAAGGACCTGGGATAGGCAGAAGTTGTTATTTGATGGTATTAAAACCAAGGTCACAAGATTTAAGTTATTCCAAATAAAGTGACTTTTTGCAGCTGACTGGACATTTTGTCAGTGCTAATGGTGTTCAAGTGGTGCTCCAAATACTGTATTTCAGGATTGCATCCAAGACACCTGTTATTATTGGTACTATCTTTTTGCTTTCTTTCACCACAGTGATTTTATTTCTATTTGCAGATTTTTGCATTATCTTCAGTTCTTCCTCTTCTATTCTGCAAAATCAGTAGTACCTTGCAACCTGACTTTCACATTTTGTTCCAACGGCAAAGTCTAAGTCCACTTCCAAAGTAGTCCCACACAGATTACATTGTTCTAGTCTAAAGTACATAAGGATGAGAGCATTAATCACTGTCACCATGGCCTCTCAGGAAGAGCTGCAATTGGGGCATCCAATAACTCCATCTTTCTGAGATTCAATTTAGGCTTGTTTTGTCCAATTTAGTCCCTCACAGCCTCCAAGCATTAGCAAAAGGCGAGAGCTACAACAACATTTCTGTCCTGGGTGACAATCTAGAACAGTATTATCAGCATACTGATAACTTCCCCTCAGATTGACCAGGTGGCCTTTCCCAATGGCTTCATATAGACAAAAGAGAGCCAGGCCCTGGCATCCAATACTGAAGCAGATCCTTGATGGTTCTTTCCTCATTGCCTTTAATTGGAACAATCCACAAAAGGAGAGAATCATCATTAAAAAGTCCTCCTTACTCCCAAACCTTATAGGCAGTCCAACAGGATATATTGGTCAATGTTACTGAATGCTGCCAAGAGATCAAACAGCCAAGAGGTATAAGAAGAAAACAAAGAAGTGTATCTTATTAATTGCTAATAAGGTACATCACAATGTTAAATACAGGATAAATAAAATCAAGGAGGTTCCTTTTTTTTAACCCATATTTTGTTAATCCACGAGAATAGCAAGCAATTCGATTCAAATATTCAGAAAGCCATGTGAAACTTATTTAACTTTTGTGTACTCTTTTTCCATCCCCTGCTCTTTTGCTGTTATATGTAGGCATTCTTCTCATCTTGTTGGAAAGTTCCCCAATTATTGTGACAATAATTAATCTTCCTAAAAGAGTCTTCTAATATAATGATCCTCTTTGTTCTCCATCATTCCTATATAAAACATATCATACTGGATTCAGGTGACCTATAAATTTAATCATATAAATAAATAAAAACAAGTATCTAGCTCATCCTGTTTGAATATAAATCTTTAAGTCTGACAAAAGCCATATTGTACATACTTACATTTAGTTAAGGTTTTTTTTTTAAAGTAAGGAAACAGAAACAGTAAAGGGATACAATCAAGATCAAGGGAGGTACTAATACTACTCTATAAAGCCTTAGTAAGACCACATCTAGAGTACTGCATCCAGTTCTGTTCACCACATTATAAAAAAGATGTTGAGACTGTAGAAAAAGTACAGAGAAGAGCAACCAGGATGATTAAGGGACTGAAGACTAAAACATATGAAGAACGGTTACAGGAACTGGGCTTGGCTAGTCTAGTAAAGAGAAGGACGAGGGGAGACAAGAGAAAGGTCTTCCAATATTTGAGGGGCTGCCACAGAGAGGAAGGGGTCAAGCTATTTTCTAAAGCGCCTGCAGGCCAGACAAGGAATAATAGATGGAAACTGAACAAGGAGAGATTTAACCTGGAAATAAGGAGAAACTTTCTGACAATGAGAACAATCAACCAATGGAACAGCTTGCCCTCGGAAACTGTGGGAGCACCATCACTTGAGACCTTCAAGAAGAGATTGGACTGCCATTTGTCAGAAATGGTGTAGGGTCTCCTGCTTGGGTGGGGGGGATGGACTAGATGACCTACAAGGTCCCTTCCAACTCTGATTATCTGTTATCTGTTATCCTATTTGTCACAGGACATATCCCTGCCAAAATTAAGAACTTTTATACCCCAAAGATTTTGAGAGCAAACTTAAAACTATTATATTAAAACAATGAGATTTTAAACTGCTTGGTTTTGAAAGGATAAGCTCAAAGAATGAGTGTATTCATCTAAAAGAATAGATGAATACGTATGTATAAAATTGATTAAATTCTCAGAAATTCAGAACTATGTGTGATAGATAATTGTAACTTCTATGACTGCTTTTTACTTTACAAAGAGGAAATAAATGTTCCCAGTGGACTGAACAACTTTAGAAATGTTTCTCAATCAGACATGAATAATTTTTTCCACTCTAAAGAGAGCTGCCAGCTATAATTAACACATGACACATTCTGTTAACTCTGTAATGCTCTTTTCAAGTGAATGTCTTGGTTCAGCCTTTTCCCAAATGGCCTGTATAAGATCACACTATAATTCTGAGTGGAATTTTTTTCCAAAAGTAGTCATGTGCCAAGCCAAATAAGCAAGTCTTGTTTAGTTGTTCCCTAGGTTTTTGTTTCACTTTATCATGAATTCCTAACTTACAGCTTCCTGCAACAAGACACTGACCTTGTATGAGGTCCTTTAGAAAGGTGCAAGGATTTTCCACATATCCAAGCCTTTTGCTGAAGCTCCTCTTCCCCTACAACCCTGATGTTTTATACTGAAAAGCCATGAGTTACTATCACCATGAAATAAATTAAAAGTGAATAGGAACCCATTGACAACAATATCAAAATGTGGTTTCATTTTTTTCAGCACATTTGTGAAAATAATACCTTCATTTTTGTATGCAGTTGAATCATCATAAAGCCAAACCTGTTTCATGATCCCACTCACTGTAAAATTCCTAACTGGAGAGATTCACACATGTAATTAATTCAGGAAGAAAAAAATGTAGAGGAGCCTAACAATGATCCACTCAAGTAAGAGAATGTATCCATAATATTGGGAAGGGAGGAGATTTAAAATCTCTAAAATTACTTTTTTTCCTTCTAGAAATCTGGTAAGTAAAAGAGTAGTTCATATCATTTGAAATGGTTCAAGCCAGATTTATTGAATCAGTATTCCTCTAGCTATTAATAAGTTTCAGAAGCTCTAGCAGAACCAATTAGAACTGATGTGAGCTGGTGCCCAAAAACCTCTAGAGCAGGGTTGTCAAACTCCCAGCCCACAGGCCGGATGCGTCACACACTGGCCACGCCCATGTCCAGCTTAGCAAAGGGGTGGGAACTCCCGATATATCACTTGACACCACCATCACAACATGAGTTTGACACGCCTGCTCCAGAGAGCTATATGATCCCTACCCTTGCCTTAGCCTAGCTTTCTCCAACCTTTGGATATGTGGCAGTGCATTTCTAAAATCATTAGTAATTACCTTGCTGGTTGACAAATTTTGCGAGTTAAAATCTGCATATCTGTAGGATACCCAGTTTGGGGACAGCTGCCCTAGACAATAGACACAGAAATGACAAGGTAATCCTGACTTCCGGTTTGTGTTTCTTCGGCGACGGACCGAAATCCGCAATTGTGTGCGGTTTCGATTGTGCTCATCGCCAGAGTGCCCTGAGCCGGCTGGATTTGGGGCAAAGCCACCCTGTAGTGGTGAAGAGAGGGGAGACTGCCAGTAGGGTTGAGGAGAGTTGCATCTCTCTCCTCGGTTGGCCATTACTCCCTTTCCTGAAGGCAGTTGCAGCAGTGGTCAGAAATGGCCACCTCAAAGAAGAACCCAACCGGAAAAGATTGTGCAGGAGGAGGAAGATAAGAAGAGAAAGTTTTGACTGACCAGGTTGAACTGAAAAAGCAACAACATAAGGTACCCTGGAATTTGAACTACAAAGAATAACTTGTTCCCAAAGAAGATTTTTGAAGTGACGAAGGAGAGAGGGAAGGGGAAAGATTTTGTTTTGTTTTTCTTTCCTTCCCCATATTGACAGCTAAGAGACTTAAGTAAGAAATTGATAAAAATGCACTTTGACATTAATAGGCATTTAAGCTGAAAATAAAATGTCAAAGGGATAATAAAGATTTTTGGATATTTAAAGACTTTTAAAAGAAGGAAAGGAGAGAAAAGGAAAAAATAAAAGGGTGGGATCTGGAAAAATGGAGGAGAGCGCCTGGAAGTAAAAGGAATTAACAGTGAAACTTTCACAAGATTCCTAAAAGATACATTTTAACTGAAACTTTGTAACAAGATAAATAGAACCCCAGGAAGAGAAAGTGGAAAAAAGAAGCAAGAATAAACAGCTTTGGATTATTTGGATTATTTTGTGATTTTTGGATTTTGGGTTATTAGATTTAAAGGACTAAAATCAATCAGGTGGTTGTTTAAAAATGTTTAAAATGGCATCACTCTTGGAAGAACTGAAAATGGAACTTAAAAAATAGAAAGAAGATGCACAAGAAGGAAGAGGGTTTTTTTAGCTTTGTATTTCAATTCTTAGAAATGGAGATCCTGAACTATGAGAAACAACAAGAAATGCTTCCAGAACAAGAAGGGCGGGACAAAGAAGAAGCTATCTTTAATGACCAAGTAATTCTATGTGGGGGGAGGAGGAAAGGGGGGAAAGAGAGTGAAAAAGTTAAGATCTGAAAAAACAACCAAAAAAAAAAGAATAGTTTGAAAAGCAATTACAACATTAGGAAAAAACAGAAGAGGGGATTACAGAAGAGATAGTTAGAATTAGAGAGACAAGGGGTCAAAAGGGGGAGGGAGAAGAGGGGGATGAAGGAAAGGAAAAGAAGTTATAAAGGACAGAAACAGGAGATAGAGAAACAGGGAAAACGTATAAGAATTAAAGGTATAAGCCTATTTAGAAGACATAGAGACAATGCGTGAAAATTTAATTGAAAGAGAGGATTCTGCAAGGGTACAAAAGATAGCATTGTTATATTAGAAATAGAAATGAATATAGAAAATATGAAACAAGTGTGATTAAAGTGATAGATAAAATACTTATTGTAATGTAATGAAATGTTTGTTAATAAATAAATGAAATAAAGAGAATGAATGAAATTAGGAAAGGATGGGAACATTTTAATTGTTATTAAGAATTTATAAAAAATTAAGTGAAAAGAAATATGAAAGAAATATGAAAAAAATGGAAATATTATAAGTGTTGCTAAGGAACTATTCTATTTAATTAAAAAGAAATGTTAAAGATTAATGGAAGATTATAATTAACATTAATGATAGAGCTGAATTGGAATCAAATAAGTATTTTATTTATTGTTGTTATATATATTTTTTCTCTTTAAGAACTCGGTGCATGTTTTAAGAATGTACCAAGCAGAATTCGATTGGCAAAATTTATGTGTTATAAAATAGAGGTTAGATACTGAATGTTATAATTGTAAAGGTATAAATTGAAGTTTAAATAAGATTTGAATGGATAAAAACTAAAAGATACAAAGGTGTCACACTCCAATCAGTAACTACAGGGGAAAATTGGTTTAATGAGAAAAGATAATATGAAATTGAAACAGGACAGACAGAAATATAAATATGATCTGAAAGATATCGAAACTTAGAAAAAGATATATAATTGAATTTAGAAAGGAATGAGACAACTAAAAACAAGGCTGAGAAAACTAAGGGAAGGGAAAAACCACTGAGAAAATGCTAAAATGGAATAGAATACAAAGATGAATATGAAATTGAGTTTGTGTCTGTATGGAGAAGTGATAATCCGGGGTCATGCTATTCTCAAAAAAAAATATTTTATTTGTATTATATTTTGTGAAAACCCAAATAAAAATGTTTACAAAAAAAAAAAGAAATTACAAGGTAATCCTGATCCAAAGATTAAAGGCAAAGGATCCTATTTTTACTTTTTGTTTAAAATTAGACACTTCCAAACCACTGAATTTTGAGTCCCAATGCTCTCACTAGATAGTTTGGAACCAGCCTGGAATCATTTTCAGATGTGTTTATTTCAAACTGCAAAAAACAGGCAGGGAACACCATGAGCCAACCTGTGTTTTTCCTTCAGAAGACAAATAGAACAACAACAACAACGCTCTGCAAATAGCCTGACCAATTGCACAACCAGATCCTGGGCTTTGGAAGTTGCCCAATTCATTTCCCATTAACCTAGGTGCTTGTTTGATTTAAATTATGCAAGTTCAGAGGCATGAATTTGGAAGTAGTAAAGCTTCACCCGCATCAAGAAGTTTACAAAATAATTACATATCCCAGGGCATCCATTCTTTTCTCTATTTCCTCTGTTCTTTAATAAAGATAATATTTCCCTCCCCATTCTCCATTCCTGGCAAAAGATATTTCAGAATTTTTCAAAAGTGGCAAAGTTGTAATGGTTGGAGGTCACATTTAATGTATATGTGCAGCTGCATACACACACAAACATGACAATGGACAAAATCGGTGAGTAAACAGTCAGTACCAGCATTTTTCAAGATGGGATCTCTGGGTATCAGGAGAATTTGGAACTTCTTTGTTTTGTTTAAATTATGCAAAGTCTATTTTAGAGGGTTTATTCTGTATTTTTCAGCATCACCCAGCTCAAAATGGCAGCAACTGCAGTAACAGTCAACTCTATCTAAGCTTACAAAAGGGCTCAGGACAGGCTGTGTTTACGAGTCCTAGGCTGTTCACTTTTAAAAGATTTCAGAAACAGATATGCTTAGGCCAGGGCTTCTTTTTATAAACCACCTTCACTACATAGCGAGGGAGTCATAATAGCCCAAGTGTCTGCACAGAAAAGGAAGTTGCTGTTTGCGTACTGTAGAAAGAAGTGGGTAAAAAACTAAAAGGTCCTTTCCAAAACAAAGCTATTTTGACATAAATCTTGGCTATCTTTCAAGCCAAGCCCACAAACTTGTCTGAATTCAGCATAAGCCGTCAAGAAGAATATGACATTTGAAGCCCAGGATCCGTCTGTGTGTGGTGGCTCTTGATGCACTGACTCCAGCCTCAGTCCACTCCTTGTGAAAGTCCCCAACACTTTTGAATGGCCTTTTCCTGACACTCCTCTACAGGCTGAGGTCATCCCTGCTGCTTGTGCACCTTTGTCTTCCACACTTTTCCCTTCCACATAACTTTCTATTAATGTGCTTTGATACAGCAACTTCATTTGCAATTACCTTTTGAGGCTTTCCCTCCTTATGGAGAGTGTCAGTGATGGTTTTCTGCACAACTGCCAGGTCAGCAGTCTTTCCCATGATTGTGATTCCTACTGAACCAGACTGAGAGACCATTTTAAGGCCCAGGAACCCTTTGCAGGTATTATGGCTTAATTAGCTGATTAGAGTGGGACACTTTGAGCCTAGAATATTGAACCTTTTCACAATATTCTAATTTTCTGAGATTGTGGATTTGGGATTTTCATGAGCTGTAAACCATCATCATCTCAATTATGACACATCACGGCTTGAACTATCTTGCTTTGCATGTAATGAGTCTATCTCATATATTAGTTTCACCTTTTAAGTTGCATTACTGAAATAAATGAACTTTTGCACAATATTCTAATTTTTCAAGTTTCACCTGTAGATACAGATAGATAGGTAGGTGTAGATATATATAGACATAGATTAGACAAGAGGATAATCCTACTGGTGGGGAAATAAAGTGAGGAAGAAAAACAAAAACAAGACAGGAGTTTTTTGCTCCATAGAAAAGGCCCTGGCTCAGAAAATATTTGGTCCAATTCTGAACGAACAAACTTATTGCTTGAATCCTGGAGGGTTCTGCTTTCCGGGATGGAAGAGGGTGCTTTCTGTATGAAATAGCAGAGACCGAAAGCAATCACAGACGATTTTATTGCATCAGCGATCAATCCTTTGGATTGGTTCACCTTTTCGTCATTGATACTATCATGAGGACGCCGGGCAGCAGATCGCTTATAAATGTAAAACCTTTGGACGGATTCAAAACAAAACAAAACGCGACGAGCAAGCCTCTTTTCCTCCCTTTGGAGAAAGGGAACGCGAGGGGGGGGGGACTTTTTTCCTTGGTTATACATTGTGGTTCCATTCCAATACAAAACCAGCCCTGCGGTTTGATTTCACCCCAAAAGCCGCATCGGGGACCGCATCCCACGGCTCGGACTTGTTTCTTCCCTTTTACTGAGCCTCATTTCCCCCGCCACCCCCCGCCTGTTGAGACGGCGGCGCCCGGAGCCGCGGCCTCTAGGAGGCAGCGTGCTTATTTTCCCCCGCTTCGCCGCTTCTGGAGCCAGTGGGAGGAGCTACTTGGCTAGTGGGCCAGGGACAAGAAGGAGGGTGTCTGCAACCCCAAGCAAGGGAGGGGAAATCACGGGAAGAGAGAAGGGGTGGCTTGGTTGTCTGAAGAGGGGGGTAAAATATCTCGCCGACCTCGCAGCGACAAGACGCGCAGCTCCTCCTTTCCAAAACAAGAGGCCAAATCCTCGCCGCAGCGATGGGAGTGGAAGGTTGTACCAAGTGCATCAAATATCTGCTGTTTGTCTTCAATTTTGTCTTCTGGGTGAGTGGCGTCTTCCTGGGCCTTCGCTTGCTCCGTCCCGGGTTGGAAGAGGAGGAGGGGGGAAATCTCTCCGCGATTAATGTCGTGTGAGCTGGTGGCTTTTTTTCCTCGCACCAGCAAAACAAAGAAGCGGGCTCCGAGAGGACCCCTGCCCTGGTGCACGAGGAAGTCTGGCCGGGCGAGCCTTTTTCTCCCGGTTTGTCGCGGGGTTGAAGGGATGGCCGCCTCATCCAGGAAGCAAGGCGCGTTTAACCTGGAAAAGCAATCCTCTGCATCGACCGAAAAGGGACTTGGCGTGGAGAGAGAGAGAGAGAGAGCAAGAGCTCAGGACCCGGGTTTGCCCGAAAGCAATCTGGATATGGGGTGGATGAGTAGGAAAATCGAGAGTCGAACGGGCACCGATTCGGAAAAAAAAAACACAAAAAAAACCCCCAAAACCGGTTTTCAAACCTCTTCTTTCTTACGTCTCCCCCTTAACCTGTTGGGTGTTTTTTTTAGCATACAAAGTAGAGAAGCCTCATTTGGCTTTGATGATGCCGTGTGAATGTTTCGTGCAACCGTGACTTGTAGCGTCTTGAAACTTCTACTTAGCCAACTTTTATGTTATTCTTGGTGCTAACTCCCAGCCGAATGCAGATCTGTAATAAGAGACTCTTGTAAGAGCTTTGTTGCGTGGAGCAGATTTGAATCTCCCAAGAGACTTCTTGTCCCTTGTGCCAACTCCGCTCTATAAATCTAGTGGAAAGCATGAGTTTCCTATTCGTTAAACGGCTTTTTTTTTTTAAGGGAGCTTGTATCCCGTAGATTTTGGGGTGGTGGTTTTGGAAAGCTATTTAAATAGGAATGTCTAAGGGGATTTGGTTTTTGTTTTTTTCAAAGTAACATGTCCGAGGAAAAAAAATCTAGCATTTTGCTTCTTTCTATTATTTAATGAATTGTGGAAATTATTTGCATATATCGGCATGAAAATTGAAGTGATTGGGAAGAAGAGTGTTTGTGTCTAGAAAAGAAGAAATTGAATATTCATGTGACCGTTGGTTTAAAATGGATGACTTACAGCATTTTTTTAGACTGCCTTTCATGATCTCATCTTTCCTCCTTGGTTGTTGCACCAACCACACCCCGAATCTCAGAAGGTCTTGAGTTTTTCCAAGTTCCCCTGGTTTCCAGTAGAAAAGAAATTCAGGCCTTCACAGATTATGTAAAATTCATATGGAGAGGAAATTAAGTTTTCACCTTCAGATTTTGACGCTTGCTCTTGGATAAAAATAAAAATTTGTAGCAACGTAGTGTGAAAATGTCTATAATAATTGCTTTCAAATGCTAGCAATGTTGAGTACTTGTTGAGGAAGAGGGCTAAGATATCTGTATATGCTAAATGCTCCTCTGAAACTGTTTGTCCCAGCTAAACCATTTCAATGAGAATCTATATAGAAATGTTTTACAGGCCATCAACCCAGTAAGGGTTTAAAAGTAAATAGCAAGATGTCTGTTTCTTGAATTTTCTCTATAAACAGAAATGTCCATGTAAATATATATACAATGCTAAAACTTATTCATAGGAATTCTTATAGACATATTTGGAAACTCATAAACAGTCTTAAAAAACAATTAGTGTGTATTTTCTTTTATTCTATTCATGCTAGAATTACCCTTTTTCCAAGCTGCCTCACTTTGTGATGCTCTTTAAATCTGTGTCCTGTACTCTTCATTAAACTATGGAAAAAGAAAGGGATTAAGAAGAGGTAGTAAATTACAACTAAATTCATATATTACATTCGTGCCAGTGTGATTATCACTTTTTGAATAAGTAAACCATACGTTTATGTGTTGTGGTATCCTTGTACACCAACAAGAGTCACTATTGTGAGGTAGCCTTATAAAATAAATTTGTAGTTTATAAACGAATGGTGGCTGGTTTCATACATAGCCCTATTTCCCAAATCAAACACCCAGTGTTTTAACTTAATACAAGATATAAACACTTGAACAGCTTTCCCCAATCATTTTTTTCAACGAATGGGATTCATAGAATTCCCAGGATTCTGTGAAAAGAGCTGGACAATTTGCAGACATCTGGTTTGGAGTCTCTGGGAGTTCTTTATAAACAACTTATAAACAGCTGGGTCAATCAAAATTATTTCGTAAGATGTATCTATTGTATGTTTTTGTATGTATAAATAAGCATACATATACATGCACATTCACCTACAGGAGCAATGAGCACTTCATTGGAAGACCTAGAAGCCCAAGTAGGGACAGCTCACCATGGAGAATATCTGTGTGGTCTATAAGAGTCGCCAAGAACTTGATGACAGAATACATATATATCATATATTTAATATGCTTGAAAAAAACTTAAGCTTGAAATTTCATTCTTATTTTTTTTATGATTTGTTACATAAAGACTGGCTAGAGTACATTCATGTACTCTTGGTATACTTAATCTGTTCCTAGAATCTTAAATTTGAAGACAAAAGGTGAGTGTGGAGAAAGGCTCTCAGATCAGTCTTCATGGATGCACCAGCTGCAGTTCATTAATTACCCGTTAGCTTCACTCAAGGAGGCTAACTGTGACAATGTTATAGGACTCTGTTTTTCAGACTCAAAATTCAGTTTGAATTTGGGATTCTGGGAAATATAAGGGTCCTGGCTTAAAAGGATTCTGATCAAGTACCAGAAAAGAGTTGAAGGACAGAAAAAGGGATAGTTGCAAATGAAGTTATAGTTATTATTATAATAGACATTGAACAGATGGAGAGAGAATTATGAATAAATATGCATAAGAGATTTGCAATATGTTGAAAACTGGGGAATAAGTCCCTGAATGTATTCCAAAAAAATTGAATTGACTAAAGCAAAATGGATAAAATTACTATAATCTCATATCATTCTGTTCTTCCTCCCAAAATAGGGAAGGGGAGAAAAAAAAAATAACATCTGCATCTCTCCCCACTTTCTCCTTATCTATATCTTTAGGTAGTGTTTGATAGTATGTTGACATAATATTTATAAAGTAAAATGGTAAAAGCTGAAAAAGCTGAAACAAGAAAGCTATGTAAGAATTATTGTGCAATTAATCAGTTCAGATTTTTCTTCTGTTGTGTTACCAAACATTTGTTTTCTGCTTCTTGTGATGATTTCTTAAACTTTCCTCACAGTTTTGTCCTTTCAGTTCCAGATTTTCTTGTGATTAATTGCTTAATAATAGAATTTTCTACAGTATAACTATGCTTGCAGTTATTGCCATTTCTTTCTGCCTCCATTAGTCCACTTCCAAATACTTTATAAAGACAAATATAGGAATGTTGCACACAGGTGTCAGGAAACATTGCATTCAGAGAAGATCTAATTAAGATATATTTATGGGGGTTTTGTGCATTGGGTACAGAAAAGCATAATGTTTCCTGCCTCATTTATAAAAATGATTTTGTTTCTTCAATTTCCTTAGGGAAAAATGATAATTCATTAAAAACTCAAATTTAGTTTCTTGGCCACAATTCGGAAATGGTTTCCCTTTTTCTGGAATATATTTGTCTTCTCAAACAAGAATGGTATTTCCTGACAGTCCCAACAGCAGAATCGGATAGAGTCAAATGGAAGGGATTAGCTTTTGGTGAAACTTAGAGAATTTCATGCTAAATATTTCCTCAGAATAAGAAAAATAAATCTCATGTTCAAGAATAGAAGTAAGGACATTGGGCTGATCTGATCATTCCTCGTAGCATTTTTATGAGTTGTACAAACTTTAAGGCCATTCCATGAGAAACAAGGCATACTGTAGCCTGTCATAAAATAGTTGTGATTGGGAAGAAAAATCTCTGTTCTGAAAAATGGGGAGTGGGCTTAAAATTAGCTTGAAATGTAAAGAAGCAGCACATTGGAAAAACAATGCAGTGAGATAATTTTTGCATTTTTCCAAAGTGAACTATTATGGGAAATGATCCTATTAATATTAGCACACATGTTTTCTTTCATTTTCTACAAAGTCTGCATAAATAAAGTCCATAAATGTAGAGCGTTTATGATTGGTATTGGGCACAATGAGTTAGCAAATTCTTATAAACAACCACTTGCCAAAAAGTGCTTACAAAATTGAAGAGAAGCAGGGAGAAATAAATTATATTTCCAGCTGCAAATGGCTTTGCCAATAACATTTCAATCAAGCCTGTTCCTTGGTGCTTTTATACCAGTTAGGATTTACATCTAGATAAATATTTACCTCTATTCTTCCTATAATAGAACTCTCATAGCAAGCAGCAGTCCCCAGGAACTATACTGGGTGTGCAGTTCACTAAATACCACAGTTGGAAGAATTGCAAAATCTAAGAATTTTTATCCTTACCAGAACTGAAAAGTGACTATACTGGGGACAAATGAAATATTGAGGGCATAGACGTTAACCTTTGTTGCAAATCATGTTAATTATGATTCAGAACTTAATCATGATTCTTGTTTGATCATGTCCCCAGACACTCTATGGCAGGGGTGTCCAAACTTTTGGAAGGAGGGCCAGATTTCATGAGGTGAAAGTGTGTGGGGGCCAACCATTCAGCCTGACATTCTTTGAACCATTAACATTAAATGGGAAAAATGCCAGCCAGCGGGGACGAGTGACAGGCTGAGCCGGAAGGGAGAAGAACAGGGGTAGGATTCAACCAGTTCTGTCTACTTCTGTAGAACCGGTTGCTCTGAAAAGCAGCAAACAGAGAGCATACATAGAACTAGTTCTATATCTGCTGCTGTTTTGGCCCACCCGCCTGCCCGGCCTCTTAGCTGACCTTTATTTCCTACGTTTTCAGCTGCAGCTGTTTTGCGCGACACAGCTGCAGTTGAAAAGGCAGGAAAAAAGGGGCTTTTTCAACAGCTGTGTACCCACGCGCAGTGCTGCTCAGCTGTTTAGGCAGCTAGATGACGATATACACACGTGCACAAAATGTAAATCACCGAACCGGTAGTTACACCGGTCGCATCCCACCACTGGAGAAGAGGCCACAGGCTGCTCGAAATTTGAAAACGGGCCGCAATTGGCCCCCGAGCCAGACTTTGGACATGCCTGCTCTATGGCTTCCAAGCAAACAAAAGTGTAAGTAAGCAAGTCAGAAGAGTCCCTTAAAAGTGTCCTCAAACCTAATCATCATAAGGCAAATTTGATCTCTCATACTCCTTTCTCAGGATTCATTGACTTATCTGTTGTATTGGCACTGAAAGCAGAAAGATTTATGAAGCTGAACAACAATTAGCTTTGTGAAGTCAGTGGAAAACCTTGTTTGGAGGCTATGGAAAAAGAAAAACAGTATGAATGTTGATTGTACAATCATACAAAAAGTCCTCCCATTTTTCATTTTAATCTTGTATTAAGCTCTAGTATAAATAAACAAACCAGCAGATTCTTCTTGAGAGGTATTTAAAATAGCTCTGTACATCCATAAGTCTTTCACTCTTTTCAGTTGATCTTTCCAGTTCTTTTCAAACTGAGCAATCTGCAATTAATTAAGACAGTAAATATTTGGAGGAAAAGGAGATGAAGGATGCAACATTGTTTAATTGCAAATGATTCTTGTAGTTGTAGAAACCAAGAGTTAAAACTTGGGCACTTTGGGGGCAAAGTAAGTCAGCTGTCTCATGGCAGCTTCTGGTGATCTGAGAACAAAGATAAGATGTTTCGGAGCATTTGAACATCCCACCTGTATTCTTGCAACTAATCTATTATTTTTAGGTGAGTTGAAAACTTTTCCTATCAACAAAGTTGAAATAAACATCAACTACAAGTATGGCAAACACCTGAGTATGAAATTAAGAGGAACTGCTTTTATTTATTTTGCTTATCACACTTATCTGGCCACCTATCTCATTCTTTTACTTAGCTTTGAGGAAAAGGAAAATGTTTTGATGTGGTCGTATAATGCTGTTCCTGCTTTCCCTCTTTCTGGATTGTGTTTACAGTATTTTGCTGTGAAGTCCAAACTGGGTAAACTATTTAGTGAAAAGAGTTTGTAAAACTATGGCTTTTAAATCAACTTGTTTAGCAGCTTATGGTTTTACACAAGGACTCCTGAATGAAAGAGACAATTGATGAGGATAAGGGAGAAAAGCCCATGGAACATTCCTAATTCCCCAACCATGGTTGAAGCAACATCTGAATTGAGGTTTCATCTCCTACTGTTCTGCCACTTCTGAGTTTTTGTTCTTGTTTTTGAGAACTCTGGAACTGTCTCTTAAATCTCATGAACATTAAAGATACTATGGAAGGAAAAGTATTGGATATCCCATTGGAGATTTTATGTTGTTCATAAAATACTTCATAATATAGTATTTATAATATAATAAAGAAGTAAAGGCAGGCTCTATTCTTTTAAAAAATCTCTATACTGCTAACATTGCCTCTATTAGGCTGATTCCCATAGCAGTTGAATTGATGCAACGGCATTTGTCTTTTGATCTCAAATGTTACCGAGGGTTACCTCACACCTGTGCTCCTAAAGGACAGTATACTTGTATTTTAGACAATGTTTGAAGAGATGTGGGCAGAATTCCTGCAGTTCCAGTTCCCTCCACTTTTTTTCCTAATAACTATGGGTTATATGTGACTTATCAGGCTACAGGAACCGTCCCCTGTTATGTACTTTTTTTTAACTAGTAAAGCATTTCTAAAGTATATCTGGCAAACATCAGTCAAGGTATTTATTGAAGAATCAGAGATGTGACCTTTCTTGATGGTTTGCTCTAAGTATTCAGCTGCTGTTTAGTAAATATTTACTCAGCTGTGACTTCCTATTTAGTGTAAATCTGTTTCCCTATTACCGTTGTTGCCTTGGAGCAAATGCCTAATGTTAATAACTTAAAGCTGTTATAGCCATTTTGCCCTCTGGGCTAAGTACCCCAATTGATCTTAATCTTGTTGGATTGCTTTATATTTTGTTAGTCTCTTTGAATCTTGGAATATTAACTTGGATGTTGTTCCTAATGTAGCTGCATTATCTTTGTCTATTTCTTCCTACTTTCAGGATAAAAATCCACTCGCAACAGCTTATAAATAATAGAAACAATTAAAAATGAAAAGTACAATAGATAGAATTTTAAAAGAAATGTTGAAGGGCTAGTGATCCAGCAGATTGATTTCCCATTCATGGAAAGGAAGGTACAATATTTGTTTGCTGAATTCTTGTTAGCAGATAATAGAAGAAGGAAGAATGACTGACATTTTTTCCCTTTCCAATAACAGGAGGTTTTTTTAAACACTATTACAAATACTCAATTATATGTGAACATCAAGTTGTGCATATTGTAACAGTCCAAGATTTTCAGTTATTATTCATACTTATTTTGGAAATGGTTTACTTAATAAGCATAGTTTTTAACCAATATATTGAGGAATAGATGCTGTACAAGATAAGGAACTAAGGATTGTTGTTGTTTTTTTCATTTTAGATGTATAATTATCTAAGCCCAAGTTTCATAGATATCATGATTTTAACGCAGAGATCTCCAAACTTGGCAACTTTAAGACTTATGGACTTCAATTCACAGTTTTCCTCAGCCAGAAAAGCTGGCTGGAGAATTCTGGAAGTCCACAAGTCTTAAAGTTGCCAAGTTTGGGGACCCCTGTTTTAAGGGGATATGAAGGCAAATCATGTTGTTGTGTCTGAGCAAATTTTACTTTTGTTCACAAAGAATTCTGCTGAACAACAAAGAGCAATTCCACATCATCTGACTTCTTGGGAGGAGCCGTTTTGGTTTTTAAAGCTTTTTAAAAAGTATCATGTCAGGATACAGACCATACAGATGTATAGAGGTGGGGATTCTATCCAGACAGCAGGTACTGTGACAGAAAAGCCCACCTCTAGGTTCCCATTATATGACATTATTTTGACTAGCACTGCCTAGCACTGATGATGTTACCTAGTTTGGGTAATGAAATGTCTGTAAAAAAACAAGCAAGCTCAGAGAACACCAAGGACCACTCATTATGTAGACTTGGACCTGGACCATGTCAGTTCTCTCCAATTCTATACTCTACTACTACTTTTACCACTTTGGGTGTTGATGGAAATCATATGGTTACTTTAAAATAGACAATTCTTCAGATAGCCAGGTTCTATGTCATGAAGAGCTTTAAAGGTGGCAACCAGCATCTTTAAGAGCCATGGTGGCTCAGTAGTTAGAATGCAGTATTGCAGACTACCTCTGCCCACTGCCAGGAGTTTGATCTTGACTCAGTCTCCCATCCTTCCAAGGTCAGTAAAATGAGGACCCAGATTGTTGGGGGCAATATGCTGACTCTGTAAACTTAGAGGGAGCTTTAAAACACTCTGAAGTAGTATATAAGGCTAAGTGCTATTGCTATTTAAATTTGCCCAGAAGCCAATTGACACATTTTCTGAAGCAATAGTGTAACTTGACCTTCCCACTGCAACTTCTGAGTGGTCTTTAAGGGCCTCAATACACATTACAGACATGAGGTAACTAGGGCATGATTATCTGAAGGACTTCCCAATCCACAAACAGGCATAACTTGTGCACCTGATGGATCTCTGCAAAGGCTATCTTGGCCACTTTTATCATCTGCTTTTTAAGCAGGAGCAATGAGTCTAGGAAAATTCCTAGATTGTGTCCCAGTCTTGAATTGAATGTCCTACTCCATCCTGGACAAAGAAAAGGGGGAAATTTCGGGCCTTGGGTGACCCAAATATCCTCTTTTGTCTTGATCTTGACTCTCACTTGCCATCCAGACCTTTACAGCCCTTGGGTATTGGACAAACTGCATCATTTGATTGATCTGAGGTCCAGAAGTTTAGGTGGTGACACCTGCTCCAAAACCAATGGATGACCTTACCTAGTAAATGCTAAACAAAAGAGGCAATTGTGTCAATCTCTAGGGCACCCCACCTCTCTAAATAAGAGCTTCAGGCTCAGTTTCTCCCCCTAATAACATAGACTCAGTCTTCTCAGCAGGACTTGCCTAATCAGAGTTCAGTTCCAAAGGAATCCAAACAACTTTATCTGTTAGATAACTAAAATATTTCTCATGCATCCTGCTTAAAAAGCAGATGATAAAAGTGGCCAAGATAGCCTTTGCAGAGATCCATCTGGGGCAACTTGAAACTGGGGCAGCTGTCCAGATCAAGAGCATGCATTTAACACTGCAAACTGGGTCAACAGTAACAATGCATTTCCATTGTATCTTCCACTCCTAAACTTCGCACACATATTTTCTGTTTCTTGTGGTGGCTGTAAACATGATATAGACCTAAAATAAGAGATTTGAGGTATGTATGTTGGCTTTTTTATTTCATTGAGATTATGTACATTCTCATTAGCTGTTGGCTATTTCCTGAGCAAGAACTGTGATTAGAATCCTCATTCATGGTCTTCGTAGGTGTCAATTTTAAAACAGAAGACCTTCTGTTACTATGTTGTTTTAATTGCTTATCTACAGTATAGTTAGATGGATTATATGTTACTAAATTTTGCAAGTTCTAATCTACTTTATTTAGCTATGGCACTTACAGCTTTGTTTTTCACACAAGGATTTTGGAACATTTGGATGTTATCTTTTGTAGGACAAATGTCTTAGCCATTGGGTAAAAAGCTGCTCTGGAAGTTAAAACCACCAGTATGGGATTGAGGGAGCATTGGAGAGTGGCTCAAGTGCTGTGAGGATGGTTTCTTGATCGCAGCCTCTTAACTGCTGCTGTCTCGGGAGGAGGTGGGGTTAGAGAAATATATTTATAAATATACTATAATTATAGAACCACTGGCTTTGTTTGGCAATTGCAATTCTGATTAAACAAACCCTCACAGCCAAATACATCTCAAAATTACAATTTGAAATCTAGTTTAATTATATTTGGTTATGCTGACAGTGTACAGGCAATACATGTTATGACAGTGTTTGAGGGATACGTATTAATGTTTCTTAATTTCAAAACATAACATTCTTTTCTGACAATTGTAGTTTTTTTTTCCTTTTAAGAATAATTCATGGATTTGCTTATCTTAGATGCTTTATCCAGGAATAATACAGGTGTTCTCTTCAACAATTTGAGTTAACACAGCTTGTAACACAGCTTGTTTTCAAGGTTCATTTCAAGTTCAGTTTATAGTAATTCATAACAACCCAACTGAGAGATTGTACTCCATAATATATTTTGTCACTGAATATTTCATATATTGTTGTAAAACATAAAATGATTTTAGTGACTGTAGCTCAGCAGTGAATCATATGTTGACTTACAGAATATCTATGAGAGCTCTGTCCAAGACCTTTTGCCTATCAAAGTCACAATATAGGGCTAGATCAGGGCTGCCAAATTCACAGCCTGTGGGCCAGGTGCGTCATGTGCTGGCCACGCCCAGTTTAGCGAAGGAGGAAAAGTCATGATATGTCATGTGATGCTGCCATGATGACGTGAGTTTGACACCCCTGGGCTAGATTAATAAAATAGCCTGATCTTAAGACAGTTTAATAAAATATAATATTTGCTGACTCAAGTAGGGATAATCTGAACATGTCTCAGAGTTGTTTTGTGGGGGATGGGTGGCTATATAAATGATTAATAAGTAAATGTGTTTTTTTTTGACAGCAATACAGTATCTACCAATGTCTACTTCCAGAACATTCTTTTCAATTTTCATATCTAATTTATAGACCTAAGATTTATTGCGTCTTGTCATCAAAGTGATAGCATGTCTGATCTTGTTTAGCTCTTTGAGATTAGCCAGGATTAACTAGGTGTGGCCACTATAATATAACAGTCTTCAAGTTGATCTTGATCCTTGGTGACTTCATAAACAGAAATTAGTTTTGCTTAATAAGACAAAAGTGATTCTCTGCACAAACCTCAGTACAAATGCTCCAAAATAGGAACGTGCCAGATTAAGCAGTTGTGTTTTCAAGTCACCTGCAGTTTGATTACAAATAAGTAACCATATCATAACTTTAAATGAATAACATTAGTTTTTATTTAATGTATACAAAAATGCTTTAATTAATAAGCAAAAGTAACAACATGTCTTTCTGGATTTCTGGTGAATGAATTGCTTTCTTCCGCGGGACAAGCTTGCCTCTGTGTATTTGATACAGTTTTTCCTGTATAAATCTGTCACAGATGTCCCAGGGAAATGTTGGAAACAGCCAGGTCAATTTGCAGTTTTGGCCATGAGCCTAACGGCTTTAATGTGGAAGGTCAAATTATTTCAATAGAATGATTTCCACGTAATGTGTGTTTATCACTATTGCTTCTCCTGGTTTGCTTTGCTGCTTTAATGATGATTTCTGGTTTGCATTAAGGGATTTTTTTTTTTTTAGTCTAGGGAGTCACCCATTTGAATGGCTTACAATTCACATCTATTTTTGGATTGTATTGCATGCTGTTCTTTGCCAGTATTGGAGGTGGCCAACTGGTCTGTTCATAGATAAATATTCCATTCTCCTCAGAGGCATCAGTAACGGGAACTGTTACTTCCCTCCCACCCTCTATGCACTTTTTTTACTTTGTAAATAAACTGTTATTTACTGTTAGTTACTGATCCACGTGTTCATAATGTACTCAGCATAGTTTCTTACATTCATATTATGATAACTTATTTCTTTGAAAACCCCATAAGGTTTAATGAGATTTATGTTCATGATGCTACTATTGTCTGCATATTGTTATTATGATTAATCTACAATTAAACTCACGGTCATTGAATAATTGATGAAGATTATGATGCAACAACATTCAAAAATGATAGTGACAAATTGGAGCAAATTCATTGATAACAAAGAACCTGAGAACCAAGCTCTACAAGGAATAAGAAAAATACATGAATATGTTAACTTATAGAAGAGGTGAATGAAGGGTGATATGAAGATTTGTCATACAGAAGAAAAAGTGAACTTAGAGGGCAGTAACAAAGTCTGTGGTTTGACAGTACCAGAAGAAGTATCTGGCTAAAAAGAACTTCCTTAGCCGAGCCTGTGGAACAGGTTGCTAAATGAAATGGTTAGTTTTGCTTTGGTGGAGTTCTTCATACAGCTGAATGATCATCTACCAGAAATGCTGTAAGGATTCAAAGTGCCATTCTTTTAGTTTCTTCATTTGCTATAAGTTGTAAAGTCCCATATTATCTACTATCTCCTCCATTTAATGCTCATATAGCAATAGCACTTAGATTTATATACCACTTTATAGTGCTTTACAGCCCTCTCTAAGCAGTTTACAGATTGCTTCCAACAATTTGGGTCCTCATTTTACCCACCTCTGAAGGATGGAAGGATGGAAGGTTTAGTCAACTGAAGGATGGAAGGTTTAGTCAACCTCGAGCCTGGTGAGATTTGATCTGCCAAATTTCAGGCAGCTGGCTGCAGCAGAAGTAGCTTGCAGTACTATACTCTAACCACTGCACCACCGAGGGTCTTGGAAATATATTGGAAAACTATTATTTTCTACTCCCCCAAAGGTTGTAAAATAATGAGCTACTGTACATGTCTTCTCTTGCTAAAGTGAAATGCAGAGGAGGAATCTAGAGGTAACCAAACAGAGCTTCACAATGCTGTATTTTTTAGCAGCACTGATACTTCTTCTGGTAGATTAGATCAGCCTTTGTGAGACCCTTGTTCTATGTCTAGAGCAGGGGTCTCCAACCTTGGCAACTTTAAGATTTGTGGACTTCAACTCCCAGAGTTCCTCATCCAGCAACCCCTGGTCTAAAATGTGGAACGAACAAGTCTTATTTTGTGTTTGAAAAATCTTGCCCTTATTTACGTTTCTGAAGGCCATATTATACTTGTGTACTGAAACACTTCCCTGTGGGAAAACCGTTAATTAGAATATGAATTTTGTTAACATCTTATCCCGTAGTATAGTAGTTATAAACTGCTACGCTTAACATTTCCTTCTATAACCCAGTGTCCTCCAGAATTGCTGATCTAAAACACAGAATTCTCAACCTAGCATGTTGAAGAACATCTGGAGGGCAAATAATATAATTATTATGGATCAGTTAACTTGTGTGATCCAGTATTATTTTCTAGTAGACAAATATAAAACAATTGAATGTAATAGCTTACATTCTAGTAATAATATAATATTTTATATTATTTTTAATTATAATTTAATTTTAATTATTGGATTTGTGTGCTGTTATTATTATTATGTCCAATGTAAGCCAGTCCAGTGTAAATTGAAATTATAGGTGTGACATGCACCAGGTACAACAGTATCTACTGTGGCCAGATTTTGCTTGTTACTGCAATAACTAATATTTTTATGTTATTGTAAAGAAGGGTTTTGTTTTTGTTTTATTGCTATGGTATCACAGACCTATAGAATCATTCTACAAATATACTTTGTTTAAATCTTTCTGGTGAGTAATGTGGCTATGGTGCTGCTTAGAAAAATAAAAAAAATATTTATTTTAGATTATTTATCTCTTGTTCCATTCCTATGATACTGTGCAGTTTAGGACAATTAAAACAAATCAGTCACTAAAAAACAGATACTTGCTATTAGCGTAAAATTAAAAAAAAACTTCTCTGTGATAAATATAAGAAGGTACTCTAGGTCCAGATCAAGCTGTTAAGCCTTTTAAAACCAATGACAAAAATGCTATCAATTATTTTTCTACTCCAGACTTTTCTTTTAATTTTTCGGTGCCTTCTAGTCAGTACAGTATTGCAGTTTTCTTACAAAGATTTTGGAAACTATTAAGCATTTGATCATATTCCAAACTAGCTTTCTATAGTAAACCATTGATTTAAAAGGCCTTAGTTTAACAGACATTAGATTTAAGAAACAAAACTTGCTGATTCAGAGTTTTATCCAAAATTGAGGAACTTTATGGCTTTGGTCTGAATGGTTTATGCTGCTTCTATTCAATGTACAACGTACATCAGCAAAATAGACTTTATCTTGTATGAATAATTTTGGTTCAAACCCCCCCTCCCCTTTGTTTTTTAATGAATGCTCTTTTTTAAATAAGAAACAGATAAATCTTGGCTTCTGTTTTTTGGGGAGGGGATGTTTGTATTGTTTTATTGTTTTTTTTATTGTTTTAACTATTTATAGTTTTCAAATTGAAGGCCACCCAGATTAACTTGGCTGAGATGAGTTACTAGAAATTGAATAAAAAATAAAACTATTTAAAATATTTTTAATTTAGGGCCCTCTGAAAATAGGAGGCAATCGCTTTCTCAGTCGTCTTCTCTTCAAAGGGAGATAGAGCAAAAGTCATTTAGGGATGGCTTCTTAAGAAGTGTGTGTGTGAGTGGGGAGACAACCACTTCCTGAAAGCATAAAGAAACTGCCCCTTTCTCAAGGATACATTAATCACACCCAGAACCACCCATATATCCTTTCTGCCCTGTGTTGGCCAATTAGGATGGACATGGATCCAAAATTGAAGTTGCAGAACTTACAATTTAAAGAATCTTATTCATTTCTTCAGGATTAAAGTCAGTACTGATAATTTACTTAGGATATAGTGCAATTCAAGGTGCTGGTTATTATCGTACAACACTATATGGCATAGGATCCTGGCATTTTGGGGACTACTTTACTCTCATTGTTTCTATCCATCCCATTAAGTCTGGGGTCTTCAAACTTGACAGCTTTAAGACTTGTGGACTTCAACTCCCACAATTCCTCCTCCAATCATGTTAGCTCAGGAATTCTGGGAGTTGAATTCAACAAGTCTTAAACTTGTCAAGTTTGAAGACCCTTGCATTAGGTCATGTAGGAGGAGCATGCTCTAGGTCTCATCTGTTTGGAGTGTTAGCTAGTGAGAAGCAGGAAGCATGCCTTTTATCGCTATATTTTTTTCTAAAATTACACATCTTTGTAAGATGGTCTTGTTAGTCATTTAAATTGCATTGGTAAGATATATATTTTTAATTTCACTTATTTTATTAGATGCAGTGTATTCTGTTTCATTTCCCCCTTCCTTAAAGAAATCACATAGATGTGAGCAATAACCTCGCCATAGCCAAAAGTATATGTCACTCATGAAATGTATTTGAGACCATGTGGCACAAGTGAGTTATATGATCCCATTGATCTTAGTCCACTTGTAGATGTCTTGCTCATAAACTATATCTGAGTTTATGAGAAGGCATCTGTCACCAACGCAAAAATATTTCTGGCAAGCAGCACACTTGGAAGCATTCCAGATGGTACATTTTGTCCTTTACTCTCATGGTCATCTCATAGGCTCGGATTCTCTTCTCACAGAAGAGGTAGCTTCTTTGACAGAGCTTTCTGCCCAGTTTATCATATAGTCTCCTTCCCACTTCTCCAAGTTGACACCCACATAAGTAACAGCTTAGACAGTCTTCATGCCAGTACTGGTCAGTGGCTTTAAGGAAGTATCAATCCCCAATGTTTTGCTGACAACCTCCACATGTTAACAAGGAAGGGGGGATTTGGAGCACCTCATCCACTGGCTCCTTGGAGGGCTCAAGGCTCTTCCTTTTGGTGGCCGATGATGACATTGCCAGGGGTCGCTCTTTTGTAACAGTAACATTGTGATTTTCGGCTTGTCCGTGACGAGGTCTATCCCCCTACAAAGGCTGCCAGCTCCCGAATGCCTTTTCAGGGCGGCAAACAGAGCAACACCTCCACCCTCAATGACATCCACAGGGTGGCCCGCCTGTAATGCTGAGGGATGGAGGGGGAGGCTGGCGGCATGCAGGCAAGAGCGAGACAGACCACGACTTCCTAGCCACACATGCTCTGGAGGTGGTCAGCCATATAAATTGATATAATCAAACCAGATACACTTTTAACCTTGTACATAAATCCTGATATTTCTTTCTGAATAACTGAATCAATTTAGTTCTCAATTATGTGGATTGCTAAAGAAAAAGTAGGGTGTGGTAGACATACTATTACAAGTGGTTTCCTGAGTTCAAATGAGTCATGGTGCTGTTTAAAGACAGTTGTGCAAAGATAGTTGTGGATAGAGTTTGTCTGTTTCTCCTTTCCACTCCACACTCCTCCAACTACAATTTCTAAATACAAAGGCAAGAAGCTATCAAATAAGGATCCCAAATAAGAGACTCTTTAACAGGACTGACAGAAGTAAACATTTTTGTGATACTGAATGATTTGGATCTATTGCAGAGACAAGGACATCACCATTTAAAACCAAGAGTTAGTTTCCAGTTTTGTTTTCAGTAACCTAAACTTCCTTTTTATAGGTTGGAGATGGGAAGTAACTTTTGTCACAATTTAATATATTCTAGCTGGGCTACTTTGTGAAATATTTCCAGGGTCAAATTTCTTCTCAGCTCCTGTCCAATTACTCCATAAGAATGTGAGGCAGGGGGTAGGTAGAAGCAAAGTTGAGAATTTCAGTATTTCTTCCTCGAAACAGTATCTCTGTGGCTGGAGGAAAAGGAAGAAAGGAGGCTGTCTGTGTCTATGATCTTGTGTACACAGGAATTTGTATGCATTAAGGAATGTTTTCCTTCCAAGGTCAAAAGCCTTTTTTATGGTCCCCCTGAGGCTATGCCATCTGAACACTGCAAATTTGGTTTCCTTCCTTCAATTTCCTGTCTGACTTCTCTGCAGAATTTCGTCACAGAATTGGCCAAACCTTTAGTCATTTCTTGTTTCTGTTTCCCAAGGCCATTTTCAAAGGATTATTATCTCTGATAAACGCCTAGTGAGTTTTCAAAAAGGAAATCCCATAGCCTCCCTAGAGTAGGGATACAGAGATGATAAATTATGGTCTATAAATATATAAGTATTGATTTGTAATAAAATTGGCCAGGATGTCTAGCTTCCATTGGTTTAGCCACAGTAGCAGTAAAATGGCACTTCCCCAGATTAATTCAGTATTGCTTCTTACTCCATTTTGGTGATATACAGTGTTTGTAAGTCACCAAGGGAACATCAGTTATAGAGTTGCTGTGTTACAGGAATGCAACAACATATAAATCAGTTGAAACACAGAAAGCTTGAGGTTAGCAGAAGGAATATTTGTGTGAAATTACTGTGTAGTTTAAATTATTATACACTTTATACCTGACTTCATTTGGCAAATGAGTTCTAGTTAAAAAAGATCCCAAACATTTGTTGTTTCCCTTTCTCTCTGAGGATCTGATTGTAGTGCAAATAAGATGTTTGAGTACACAGAGTATTTTCCTATTTTGAAAGTAACTTTTGTAATCACTGGTGAAATAAAGCATCTTTTGAAATATTTGAAGAGAGATCACATTATCTTTTAAAACTGCCTTTTAAAAACTGTTCTTGTAAAATCTTTTCTTTGTGTGTGTGTGGGGGGCTTAAACTCTTGAAATTGTTTGAAATAATAAAGTTTCACCTCTGAAGCGTTAGTTGTGCCAGCCAGTGATTACAGCTTAAAGTATATTTTACTAAAAAAAAAATTACAGGGATTTCTTGATAGGAAATGACCCAGGAAAGGGTTCCCCACAAAGAAGAAATCAAAGGGGGAAATAATCTGCATGGTGATACTGTCAGTCAGAAGTAAGAGATGTAGAAAGTACTAGATAACCCATAATTCATTGGGTCATCCTTTCAGAGAGATTTTCTTACCTAAACAGATAAACAGAATAACTACAGGCAAGCAAAAATGCAGTGGGAGTGAGGGTAATTGCCAACTTCCTCCTGGTTTCCTTATTAACTTTGCTTGTGGGAGGTTGGCAGGGAGCATTGGAAATTGTGACCATATGACTGTGGCTGGTACAACTGGTGTGAAGATCCTTAAAATATGAATTACATGGGAGTAATGGGATTTTATACCAGTTCTTTAAATTAATGAATTTGAGGTATCTTTGTTTTTTAAAAATGTTCTGTGGTACAACTTTTGGGCTAGTTGAAGGTTACAAACAGGCTTTTAGTACTGCATAGATTTTGCAGTGCGCAAACTCAACTAGCTTCCAGATGAAATAGAGATCCCCAAGCAAATCTAGGGGTGGGTTAAATTCAGCTTGTCTTCTGCTAAATCAGTGGTTTGTAACTGCAGTTTATCGCAAGTGTGTGGTGAATTGACAAGTACAACAGCAACTATGATTTCTCAAAATTCATATTTGTCCACCAGCCCCTTAAAAATGGAGTTCCTCTTACGGGGAAAATTATGCCAAACTCTTAATATGGGGTTGGCGAAATGTGCATTAATAAGCATAAGTAGAATTATTAGCATACATTGGTTGCTATAATGTGCTCATATAAAAATAAACGAAGATTTATAACAGATGATAAAAATCCACGGGAATGAATTTGGTGGCCCTATTGCAAGCATCTGGAACAAAGTAAAGAGATTAAAAGGAAGCAATACTATTGTCTGTGCTCACTTCCAGCCAAGCACATTACTATTTCTTGCCCTATTCAAAGATTTGCAAAGATGGCAGATTAATTATCCTAACATCCTGACAAATTCTACCAAGCACGTCTTCTCTAGGAAATTCCTGACTTGCCTGGCTGACAGATTCCTCCTGAAGAATCCTAGATGAGGATTCAAGGGGATCAGCTGTTTTTGATTTTATCCTAAACAAAGAAAAGATTAGGAGAAAGATTGGAAACTATTCTAATGGGGAGGAAATGCAATAGAACACAGTAGAAGGAAACAAATGTAACTCCCCCCCCCCCCAAAAAAAAAAAAAAACCTAACCAAAAGCAAAAAGGAGGATGCATATTAGAAATGGAGAAGCAGGCAGTAAAGATCGCATACCCAGCTGACCTGGAACTGTCACAGAATTCAACTTATTATTGTAATAGCCTTCAGGTTTTAAGAAATAGACAATAATGTTGAATTCCATAGCAGGAGAAACTAGTAGAAATATAAAAGATGGAGAGAGATTAGAAATTATTCAAATAAGGAGGAAATAAAAAAGAACACATAGAGGAGCTAAAGGTAACTGCCAGAAAAAAAATAAACAAAATTGGGGCACATTGGAAATGGAGAGGCAGTCCAATAGTAGGGAGAGGTCTTTCTGAGACTTTTACTTGAGTTACTTTCTTGGCCTGAGCTTAGCCCCTTTTAATCTGACATTTGTTTTGATCATGGTTCTTTCTTCTGTCCTTCAAGGTCGTTCCCTCCGCCCTCTACAAGAGTGTAGATGTTCCAGGAGCAATTGAAAAGAATAGATTGAAGGAATATAATTACATCTAGAGCTTGATAGAGGCATAATCAGGAATACCTACTTATATTGAAGTACCAGCATATTAAACCTCCAGTGATAGAATGAATGTGTCCTAAAGGGATCTGATAAAATTCGGCTGCATCTTATATGTATTGAGAAATTCTGGAGAACGAAGATGCTTAAAGGGCAGCAAATGTTCTTATCTTTAAAGTATGAGAAAGGAAATTTGGGGAAAAGAAAAAATACTCAATTGATGACTGAGTGTTGGAAATAAATTATATTTTACTGTAAATAGTAGAGAGCCAGTTTAATGCAATGGTCAAGGCACCAGGTTAGAAATCATGAGACTGTGAATTCTAGTCCTGTCTTAGGCACAAAGCCAATTTTGGTACCTTGGGCCAGTCAGTGTCATCACTATGGCAAATGCCAAATCAATTCTGAAAATGATGCTTACAAAACTGCAGGGATTCAAGCAACCACCACGAATCAATAACAACTTGTAGGCACCTACCCCCACCCCCCAGTATGTAGAATATTATTGGGCATTTACATTTGTGCTTGTATCTAAATCCTAGGAATAGTATGTGCGCCTATTTTTGAAGGAAAAGTTTGATTAACAAATCTAACAAATATATAGAGACAGACAGACAGAGTGGACAATTGTTTCCTGTTGAAGCTTTTTTTTTTGGTGCTTTATCAGTCCAGACAAAATTAAAGGATTTCCTTTTTGTGATTCAGTATTAATCTAAGTGAATTTCAAAAGGATAAAAAGGACTTTATATATAGTTAGGAAAACAATTTACCAGTTTGATTCCAAATCAAAGGACAGCTGGAGGAAATACATGTTATCTTTATGACCTCATATATACTTCCTTCTCTCAGCATGACTTAACAGTGATATGGTACACTTAATAAACGTTATATTTAAAAAGTAAAAGATCGAGAGGGCCCTTTATAATCCTAGGCAGGAGTGGAATTTCAGTCTTAATTATAACAAGCAGATTGATATGAATTATATTCCCAGCAGCTATTTGAATTTACTTTTTATATATTCTATTACAATAACATGAGGACCTTTTTTAGATTAAGAAGATAGAAATGAAAAAAAGGAATTGATCCAGTCTCCCTAACACCTCACTTAGAGGCCTAATGGAGTGCTGGCCTCATCTGGGAATCTGATGTAAGAGTCTAATTAGCTTTTCCAATAGAAATTTGGCATGCTATAGCACTTAAAGATTAAAAACACATCTTGGAGCCTAGATACAATGCAATTTGCTGGAGACTGGATCCTTTTGACATTTATATCCAACAAAACATTCTTTTTTTTTTTTCAAAACCAAGCTTTGATTAAGCGCATAAAAATTCACTTCTAAAACCATCTTTACGATCATTGAAAACAGATATACAGGGGTGGGATTCTACTGGTTCAGACCGGTTTTGGTGAACCAGATGTTAAATTTATGTCTGGTTCACCGAACCCGTAGTTGAAATGACCAACTGGCCCCACCCCATCCCTCCTTCCCCAGGAATCTCCATGTGGCCCGTTTTGGATCAGGTAAGTGCAGGGTCCGCACGGAGGCTCTGGGAGGATGAAAAACAGGACTTCCAGAAATCCTGAAATGGACTTATTTCCAGCTTCCAGAGGGCCTCTGGACCCTGGGGGAGGTTGTTTTCACCCTCCCAGAGGCCCAAGGGAAGCCTCCGGACCCTGGGGAAGGTGAAAAACAGCTCTCCTGGAAGCCCAGAAACCCGGAAACGTGCTCTTCCCAAAAGGAAAAAAACCTTAATTATTTGAAAAAAATGAAACAATGTAATCTGTTTACAAGAAACACATATAAGAAAAAAAAGTTGTGAAGTGTTTCATTTATAGGACTTTGGGTAAAGAATTTATATTAGCAAGTTTGAAAAATATTGTGAATAGTTTGTATCCACAATTCAATCCAAAGCTGCTATTGCCATTTTATATAGCATTGATTTCCCTATCATATTTAGTGGAAAGGTTTGGAAAGAAGAATTATGAATTTGAAAAGGGTAAGACTAATTTTGTTTTGGAGTTGTGATGTATAAACTTTCATTGAAAATTGAAGAACGAGTTAAAGATTGTATGATAAAATGGGCAAAAATGTTGGATATATAAAGTGGGGACCAATGGGAGAGTATGTGGAAGAAAGGATTGAAATTTACATTAAATTACATTCTTAAAAGAGAATTTATGTAAAATTAGGTATTGCAGGTAAATGACAAAAATGTACAAGGAACATTCTCCTCCATGCTGCATCGAGAGCCCAGGATGGGTTGACTCCTTCCTATGATGTCATTTAGCTGAGTCTGTACTAAGATATAAAAGCCAGCCCCCGGAAGAGACCTCAGCTTTTGACTCAGCTCCTTTCAGTCAGTAGCTGTATCTCTGAAAGCTTCTGTTAGATAACACTCACTAGCGATCTTCAGTGCCATTTTTCCTCGTTTCAAGCAGCCCCCATGATCTGGGCAGCTGCTCTTCCAGGAGAACAGGGCTCTCTCACTCTCTCTCCTGCAAGGTTGGGAGCAGCGTTGCCAGAGCGCTGTTCAGGCAAGTTGGGCAGCGTCTGTAGACCTCCCCCACGCCTGCAGTTTGAGCGGTCGTAAAAAGCGAGCAGCAAACCGATAACAGCTTCAGCCAGCTGAGGTTCTGTTGATAGCACTCGGTGAAGATCACGGTGAGGCATCAACAGAACCTCAGCTGAGGTTCTGTTGATAGCACTCACCAGTGATCTTCAGTACCTTTTTTTCCTTGCTTCAGCAGCTCCCAGGATCTGGGCAGCTGCTCTTCCAGGAGAGCAGGGCTCTCTCTTTCCTGCAGCGTTGGGAGCAGCATTGCCAGAGTGCTGTTCAGGCAAGCTGGGCAGTCTGTAGACCTCCCCCATGCCTGCAGTTTGAGCAGTCGTAAAAAGCAATCGGCAAACCGATACCAGCGTCAGCCAGCTGATCGTGTGGCGAGCGGCTGCCCTTTCCTTCGCTGACTTCACTTGGGGCTCTTTATAGCCTAGGGAGAAATTCTTCTATCTCGGAGCCTGTTTCCCATAGTCAGTGGCCATCTTGGATTGAAGCCTTCCACCACGAGGTGAGCGGCCATTTTGTAAGCCCGGGGGCCAATTTATACCCTAAGGGGCTTAATACAGAAAATTTACAAACAGTTTCTTTCCATCGTAAGAGCCTTTATTCTTCAAATGGAGCAAGATAAGGGTCAGGCAGAGCTTTTCCCCCCAGTGGAACAGTCTCTTAAGACTGGTTGGGCAACGCATCCAGTCAGTCCAGAGGGAGGTGGCTGCTAAAATGAGAGCTAAGGCTCTAGCCCCTAAGAAGCCAACTCAGGCTGAGTTGAGGGCAGAAAAGCGCAGACATGCAGCTCTAGAGAGGCAGTTCAACAGAACTATTCAACAGAAGGGAGTGCAATTACAGCATGTTTCAGGTGATACTTGTGGGCCCCAGCCAAGCCCTCCCAGGGGAGGAGAAGTTATCTATGAGCCTTTCCATCCTCCATCCTAGTCTCCTGAGGCCTTTGCAGTACAATATGATCCTCGGGATCTAAGCAGATCTGGGCCTTATTTCCAACAGGCTTCTGAGCCCTATGCTCCTCCCCCTCCCTCCAGGCCTCGGACCTCTTCTCAATCTAGGCCTGAAGCCACCTTCACTCCCACAGCAGTGGGCCTTCTGCCTTCTGCCTCTACCTTTGAGCATAGACCAGAGGATATCCAAGATGTTGTTTCTTTGGCCATTAGGCAGGGATTGGCTGAAGGCTTCAAGCAAATCCTTTGACTTCTGGAAAGGGTTCAGGCCCTTCTCCCTTCTAAATCTATAAGTTCCTTGCCTCATCACCCTGATTTACACAGGCCCCAGGACCTCAGGGTCCATTCTTCTCTACCAGAATGGGAGGAGGTTGATGAGGAGGGAAGGGCTTCACCATCTGAACACAGTTACTCCTCTCATTCAGAACGTGAAGAGGGCGAGACCTTTGACCAAACTCTTTCAGAGGAAGAGCACTCTCACCCAGAGCAGACATCCTCTGCATTGGTCTTCAATCCTTCTCTCTTCAGGCCATTACTCAGCAAGGCTTTGGTCACTGCCAAGCTGTCGCCAGAGTAAGTGGCTCCCGAGCCACAAGGAAATCCCTCTAGCCAGGGAGACTCACTCTTCTCCCAGCCTGTAGTGCATGCAGGGGTTTTGCCTTCTCCCACTTTGTTCCTGGATATGGTCAAGGAACAGTGCGCTTCCCCTTCGGCAGGTCCTCACCCATCTTCGCTGGATAAGTGTTTCTACAACATCAGCACAGCCCTGGACAATACCCTGGCAGTGCCTTCTGTTGACATTCCGGTTCTGGCCTCATTCTCATCTCCTTGCACTCACGTGGGCATCCATACAGTGGTTGCACTAACGCCAGATTAGATTGCCTACATCTGACCTTCGGTCTCACCAAGGCCTTAATAAGATTATCGCAGCGGCGGAATTCACTGCAGATGCCACTCTCAATTCCGCCAAATTTTCATCTAGGGCCATGGCATCTTCAGTAGCAGCAAGAAGATTGTTATGGCTCAGAAATTGGCAGGCGGAGTCACACCATAAATGGAAGCTGCCTTCAGTTCCATTCGCAGGCAATAAGCTTTTTGGCGATGCTCTGGAACCTTATCTCATCAAAACCAGAGATAAACGTAAAATTCTCTCTTCCTCTGGGAAGAGAGCCGACTATTGCCCAGCTCCTTATACTGGTAAACAGCCCTTTCGGGAGGGTGGGGGTCGTTCTCCCCACCCATTGGAGGTCGTCTAGCCTTCTTTGCCTCCAAATGGGAGGAGTCACAGTGGATGCCTGCATGCTCAGCACTATTAGGTCAGGATTACAAGTGGACTTCCTAATGCCACCCCCCCCAATTTTTTGATCTGTCCTGTCTCTTGGGACATTTCAAGGCAAGACCTCATGAATCAGGCCATTCAACTACTTCTTGAAATCCGAGCTATTCATCCCTGTTCCCCCTCTCAACGGGGACGTGGGCTTACTCTCGCCTTTTCATCGTTCCCAAAGCCTTCGGGGGTGGGGGGTAGCGAACCATCCTGGATCTAAATTTCTCAACCAATTTGTAAAGTGCAGGCAATTTAAAATGCAGACTCTGCATTCTATTTTAGAGAGCATTTGGGGGGGCGATCTCCTCTCTTCCACTGATCTCACATGGAGGCTTCCTCCACATCCCCATTTGGCCTCATCATCGCCAGTTTCTCCATTTCTGTTATCAGAATACCCATTACCAGTATCGAACACTTCCCTTTGGCCTCTCATCGGCTTCAAGGGTCTTCACGAAGGTTCTGGCAGCATTGATGGCATCTCTGCTTTCTGTTCCAGTGAGGATCCAATGCTATTTGGACAACATTTTGATTCTCTTAGAATATACATTAATATTCGAAGGACTTCCTCCTTCAGGAAGTCGGAAGCCATTTTGTTTCCTTTTCCCTTGTCACTTGGGGCACAAGGCCTCTTCTACTATTAGCAGGTGGGTCAGATCTTGCATTGAGCAGGCCTACAAAGCTGCGGCCCTTCGAGTTCCTCGAGGTCTGACTGCGCACTCTACCAGAAACACGGCCACTTCGGCTGCCTGGGCGACCCAAGCACCCTTGGAGAAGATCTGTCGTGTGGCCACATGGACATCTCCATCTCCTTTCATCAGATACTACCGTCTGGATGCCTTTGCCTCGGCAACTGCAACCTTCAGCAGACGGGTACTTCAACGAGTGGTTCAACTGAGTCAGACAAGGACCCGCCCGTGGACATGCAAGCTTTGGTATGTCCATCCTGGGCTCTCGATGCAGCAAGGGGGAGAATGGGCGTTGATAGAAGTGACCCTGAACGCCCTTTCTATCTATGCTGCGAGAGAGCCCAGCCCATCCCTTGATTCGTCCGGAGAGGGTAAGTCATATTTCTGTATTCGTTTGTGCTTTCAGAGACACCTTTCAGTCTGTCAAGTATCTTCGCCAAAGATGGGGTCTTTTCCGGGGGCTGGCTTTTATATCTTAGTACAGACTCAGCTAAATGACATCATAGGAAGGAGTCAACCCATCCTGGGCTCTCTCGCAGCATAGATAGAAAGGGCGTTCAGGGTAACTTCTACCAAAGCCCATTTTTGTGTTTGTGTTTGCATGACAGCTTCAGTCCACCTTTAACCTAGGAAAGCATGTTACCTCAAAAAGTTCTGTTGGTAAGTAGAGGTACTGGTAAATATACAACAATGGTTATATACATACTTTTTGTTGCTTCATACTAAATCTATAAAAAGTTAATGAACACATTCTTAGTTTATGATTTTTAACAATTGCACTAATGCGCACACATGCTTGGTCTCTCTCTCTCACACACACATACACACACCCCTACCAGAATCCTATTAACACTTACTAAAACCAGAATATTTAATTGTTCTGTTAGCATGTGAAATAAAGGCTGTTTTTGGTTCAGAGAATGCTGCTGCTTGGTTATGTCATGGCATATTTCTCAAATTCTCTAACTTTCCTTTATCTTAAAGAACCAGACACAGATTCTAAGTTTTTCTGTTCCTGTGGCAGAAGCTGTTTAGAAGCTTCTATCTCTACTCCAGCATGTGTTGCTTTCTTGCTAAAAGAGTCGGTGTTATCTGCCATCGGTGAGCACATCTGGAGGAGTTGGCCTTCAACAATAAGCATCTTAATTAAGTCAAAGGAGTTGCTACATCAATTCTTTATAAATTTTTTAAGTGCTGATGAATTAAATGTCCTAGGTGGAGATTTAATTTAAACAGACTCCCTATGGAAGCCCAAAATTATCAATTCTGTTTGGATAATGTTGGACTTCCATAGGAATCTGATCAAGTTTGGAACCATCCCATCAGTTCCAAATGACAATTTAATGCAGTGATGGTGACACCAGCCCATCCTATTCACGTTTAATTTTCTAGAGCTGCAGAGACCACAATGAGACTGGTGTGCTCTTGCCTCCAGATCCTCTGAAAATTGCATGCGAGGGCCATCATGAGAAAAATCACATGAGAGAATGGCATCTTTCCTGCACTTTTTGGAGACTTCAGAGGTGATGCGAGAGCATGCCCTCCTACAGGATTTCCAGAGGTCACGCAAGAGCACCCCCCCCCATTTCTTACGCAGCCTCTGCTGTGCCAAAAAGCACAGGAAATCACAAGGTTTTCAGAGGCTCTAGAGGCCATGCAAAAATAGGTGTGCTCTCTCCTGCAACCTCTGGATCCTTTGAAAATCATGGGAAGAACAGAAATGCCTTTTCACACTTTTTGGAGGCTGCAAGGTCAAGCAAGAGTATTCTGAAATTATATCCACGATGAAGGTCTCACACAATCTAGAGCTGCCTCTGATAGAATTTTTTGTTTCCTGAGAGAGATCTGGGACTGGGCAGAATAATTATTTTTTTTGTAGGGTTTCATGTATAGAAGCTAACTAAACTTTAAAAAAGCATGCAACATGCAAGCATGGTGAATACAAATATTTACAGTCTTGTTTTTAAGAGGTTCTAAATGTTTATAAAAATGTAAAATTAGCAGAAGCACAAAAAGGAGAAAGCCAGAAATTGGATAGTCTTTTTTCCTTTCTTTATTTTTTGGTATTTTAATTGCCAAAATTGCTCTATCTTCCTTTTTCCTTTTTCAGTATGCACAAAACATTAAGTAACGGTACAGTGAAAATCTTATTACTACATAATCGGCTGAAGACTAAAATCTTTAATCTACAATGAATACTTTGGTATAATCTGCAGCCTTTTTTAGTGTTATATTCAATTCTGGATGAAAAAGCCAAATAATGTTACACTCATTAATATTGACATTAAAAAACTAACCTTAGGTTTTAAAAAACCCTGTAAGACATAGGGCTTTATGATATTAATGATTTCATCTTTTTAATAGCTATGGTTTTCCTAAAATTGAACACAAAGAATATTCATAATATAAAGAATAATTTCAGTTATTTTTCCTTCTGAAAAAGAACTAGAGATTGAACAAGGAAAGTTTCTTAAAAAAACTTTGACATCTATAAAATCTGTTTGGCTAAAGTTTTGGAAGTTAGCAATTAATTGAGGCATATTTAAATGAATGTAAGCCCATTGTTTTAGCCATGTGCTGTAATTGCAGAGAAGGGCTTGTAATCTTCTGAAGGGCATTTAGAACAATTTGCTTGGGAAGATGGGGATTGATGAGTTTTCCATTTGTCGATGGTTTTTTTGTTTTGCATGAAAAAACCATTTTGGAATTTATCAGAGTGTTTCAGTTTCTTATTCCTATGTATGAACAGCAATGCAATTTCTTTCTTTTATCTGGTGGTACAATACAAACCAGCTTACTGTGCCAATACTAAATAGTTTCTTTAGTTCTAAAAAGGAGCTAAATAAAATCCAAGTAAACTTTAACATTTTGGCTGATTGTTTGATATACTTGCCAGCTGAACGTACGCAGGCTGCAAATGAAGTTTGCTGACTTGATTAATTCTCCTTTTGAGTCAGTGGATTTTATCTTTATTTTTCATCTTACACTATGACTTGACATTAAAATTCTAACATTATAGGTCTTCCAGTTTTACTGATGTGTTAGTGCCTTTAAATCTTGTACATTTGTAACTCTTAATATTTGTTAAGTCTACCGCATAAAGGACTTCGGTTATTGTGTAATATAATGATGTGATGAATATACATTTTTTGTGGGGGAGCGGGGAAGCTTAGAAGTTCATTTTGGTATACTTTGTCTTTGGCCAAATTTCCCAAACCACCAATGGGTGGAAATAATGATTGCGACTGTATCTGTGTCTGTATAAAAATATGTTGCAGATTACCTCTCGGTATAAGTAACATTTGCTAATGGA
Source organism: Pseudonaja textilis (assembly GCF_049901715.1). Lineage (NCBI taxonomy): Eukaryota > Metazoa > Chordata > Lepidosauria > Squamata > Elapidae > Pseudonaja > Pseudonaja textilis. Next base: position 235,594,815 of record NC_141990.1, read on the forward strand.
GTAGTTAACATTTCTGTTTGATGCTTGAATATTTTTTCTCGCATATTTACAACATCACTTTTATTTTTCTGTTCTAGTGCTAGACTCTTAATTTGCATGTCCTTTATGCTGGAAATTTGCCAGGTAGAAGTGGAATTAATACAAGCAGCCTTTAAAATAATGTCAATTCATTTCTTATTGTATAGCACTAATTCTGCAGATTATGAAAAGTTGTACAGCGATCTGAGGAAAGATCTGAAGCCTAGTGAACTTTCTGTAAAGAAGTAAACATTCTTGAGGAAAGGGTTTTTGGGAAATCTTAGATTTTCTATCCTTGCTGGTCCTTGCTGTTACAGTACGCATTGTTTATTATTGGATAGTTTTTAATCTCCTGTTTTTTTCAATGTATGCCTGTCTGAGTGTCACAGAAATGTTAGTAATGAAAAGTAATAAAGTGCCATTGCTGCTTAATCCCCTTTCATACTTTCCTATTTAAATCTCTCACTGAAACCATTAGTATTTTAATTTGCATTCTTGTCTAATGACCCAGTTTGTGTATGCTTTCTCTGCATTTCAGTTCTTTCCATGGTCTTATTCAGATCCTGTAACTGGGGCTAATTATTGCAACTGCCAAGCTAGCAAGATGAATTCACACATACATATTCATTACTTGACAATCACTATGTACAAAAGACTCTTCATAGGTCAAAAGTACCCAGATGGGACTTTTTTGTCTTTTTTTTGTAGCACTTTTCACCCTGTATCAGTTTCTGCTCATGTTGTTAGTAAACTGGATACTTCAAGATACGGTTTTTAAAAACTGTATTTAAAATACAGATATAGAAAAAAAAAAAGTCTGTCGCCAACTCAAAAAAGGGTGAATAGTGATTATCTTGTGGGGGGAAAAGCCAGAAGCTAAATATAGTGATTAAAATAAACTTTTAAAAAATTACCTGTAATTATCAGGGGAAATAGCCATAGAATAACTATAAATAGCCATATAAATTAATTCAGTTGTGAAACCTAATATTACATCAAGACCATAAACATGTTGTATCATTTTCTCACTTTTAGAATAGAGACTTTCCCAAAGTAGATTAACAAATTAATATCATGGATCCATTCCTTAACATTTGGAGGACAACCTTTTTCCAGTTACCTAAAATAATCCTCTTTTGCCATATTCCAAGATTAATAGAGCCAAAGTTCTTCATGAGATAACAATGCCATGTTTAGAAATATAATTTAACATCACATTGGGTTTGTTAATTTCCAATTTTTCATATCACATTTAAATATATAACAAATGCTAACTTTCATTTCATGTTTTATAAAATTGAATTGTTGGTTTCTATTCAAACACTCTTTTAACCATTGGAAGTAAGTCAAATTGAAAACATCATTTCTTAAAAGTTTTGAAATAAGCGATTCAAAATCAGCTATTTTAAAATATTAATCATTTATTTAGTTCAACTATTCCAGTAAAACAGCTTTCTTGTTATTTTTATATTTAAGTTGCACCACAGCATGTAATTTTGATTAAAATGTAAACAGTTATTAATAAATATATCTAGTAGCTTTCAAAGCAGAAGATGAAAATCTTGTTTTAGTGTACTTGTCAAACTTTCAAATATGTACATTTGCTTCTATCAAAAGATTCCTTGTTATTGTGGTGAAAATAGGAGGAGGAAGGAGTATTAGTTATCCTCACTGACTTGAGTTATTTCGAAAAATAAAAGCCAGAAACTATTCGTATAAAATATCGTGTAAATATGGGATTTTTTAAATTTTGTAGGTCAGTTGTTTTTATGAATATGATGATTGGTTGTTTTTTCAGAATGTAGATTTCTATATATACTGTTTGTCTATGAAGTGTTTATAGTTTCTTCCGTTTATTTAATGAGATCCCTGAAGTACTCATCTGCTTTCTTCCTCTCCCCCTCCCCTCCCCAATGTCTTTTCAGCTGGCAGGAGGGATCATTCTTGGTGTCGGGTTATGGATTCGTCATGATTCACAAACCTCCCTAATCTTGCAGTCATCACTAGAAGACCAGCCCGCTCCTAACACATTCTACATTGGTAAGATTAAAAAAAGCTATGTAACTAGGATTTCTAACATAATGGGAGGGAATCAAAAGTCAAATTATTTGGGCTTGTTATTTTTTCCCCCCTTTGCATCTATGGAGCCTCTGCAACTGACCATCACTGAATTACGGGAGAAAAAAAATCCTACTTCCTTGCTTAACATCTATTTATTTGTTTATGCTATTTTTATAGTTGCCCATTTCACAAAAATGATTCTAGGTGGCTTACTAAATTAAAACACAAGCCATCAAATACAACACATGCGCATAGATACATATCCATATTCAAAGATAAATAATTGAACCCATTCACTATCAGCAGTACCACCTGGCCCAAATGACTAGGAAAACAGAACTCCAATGCTTTGTCAAAGGGTAACAAGAATTGGAGCCTTCTGAATCTCCAGTTATCTCCATTGTGGGTTAACACATTTCTTACTGGCTTGAGAAGAGTAAAAGAATAGAATGCCTCTTTCTGATCCCCTGTTCCCCACCCCCATGCCCCCCACCCCAAAATGAGCCACAGGAAAATAAAATATAAGAGCAAACCAACAATTCATAACTGGATAGATTCTCAGAGGTCGTCCATTTAAATCCATAACTGTTGCAGAACCATTATTGCAAATCTGATGGGTGTTCATCCTACTTTTTTTTCTGTTTACAACCTGTAATCCCTTAATTCTGGGTAGGGTTGGGGCAAGTGAATGGAGCCGAGTGTTTACTGGCAGGATACCCTTCCTGATGCTTACGTGGAGTTTGCAACAGATACTTTCTCTTAGTGCCATGAGAGAGAGAAATCAGTCGTTATCTAGGATTGAACTCTCAATCTTCTGAGGGGGAGACAAGCATCTTCACTACTAGGCCATAACACCTCTCTGTAGTTCATTCCACTGCAACCCAAAAATACTTATGAAAAGAGATTTCACATTTCAAGACAGTCTGTTCCACAGTTGAGTGCTTATATTATCAAGTGACTCAATCTTTATGTTTAACTTTTTATTATTCTCATTGCTGTTTAATACCCATTGGTCCAAGTTGTCTTTCCCTCCCCACAAACAAAATAGGATAAGAGGATAATAATAATAGAAAAAGACTTGAGTCTCAGTTTCACTGACATTTAATTGTCAGAACTAGTTATGTGCAAGACAAAAGTCTTGTTGCCAGAATGTTCTGTTTTCTTCTAGAACGTTAGGTTTTATCTCAAAAAAACTGGCATAACTGAAAATCTCAGGGAAATTTATATATTTTGAGGCTAAATTGCAACTGGGATAAAATGTACCGCTTCCTGTTCTAATAGGGGTTTGCCAGTGGAGTTCAAAAAGAGAAAAAGACAATAGAAGTGATAGAACAAGAAAGAGCTGTATACCAGGAATTGTGTGCTGACCTGCATGATACAAGGAGATTATTTTGAGAGATATTGATTACCCAGGTGAATAGCTGAGGGCTCATTCACGCAGACACCTTTCCTCAGCTGTAAAAGTCCCTCTTATACCAGGTTGAGGACCTTTACTCACAGGAGAACCTCAGTCTCATTGTCAGCCTGCTGCTGAGCTAGGCTGAAAATGTTCCTCCAAGATGTTCCTACACAATAGTAGTATTTTCCTTGGCAGACAAAAGATTGGAGACAATCTTTGTCACATGGAGGAAGAAAGTTGCCAACCCCAATTGCCACACTTTAGCAAGAAGAGTTCTGTGCCTCCTTGGCCATTTTTGCTGTGGCTGTTGGAGAGCTTGTATAGCAAATCAGGTTTTAATAAAAAAAAATAAGGGCTTTTGGCAAGAGAAATTAGTGGAAAAGGAGCCCAAGTTGAGTGGGAGTTCCCAAAAATGAGCTACCAAAAGTGAGGTATTGTGGGGTCCTTAGTGCTTTCTGAGCTTGGTTGTTTTCTTGCAGACATTTCATTACCCAAGGACTAGCACTGATGGTGTTACCTAGCTTGGGTAATGAAACTTCTGCAAGAAAACAACCAAGACCTCATTCAACCCCAAGCTATAAATATTCTCCTTCATTAGGAAGAGAATTGTAAAAATTGCAAGAGTTGTGCTAACATTTAAGATAGCCACCCTGCATTCCTCTGGACCTGAGGATGAAGAGCAGGAGGAGGAAGATCTGAATCTGAGATCATGGCATGTGATGGTAGTGGTAAATGAGACACAGTCATGAGTGAGTCACTCACCGTAACCAAAGTAGGACACAGAGCTACTAAGGACATGGTAAGTGAGCATAGTAGAGCTATTCTGAAAACTTATGCCTTACTGTGTGGGTGTTCCACGCATCTCATGATATAGTCATGTTGGCCACATAACCACAGAAATGTCTTGGTTGGAAGTCACTGGCTCCCTCGGCTAAGAAACAGAGATGAGTACCACCCTCTAGAGTCAGACACAACTGGAAAGGGGAAACTTACTTTTTACCTTTAGTTTGAGAAGAGGGGAAATCTTGTAAGAAAAATAAAACTGTTCTGAGGCTGAGCATGTTTAGAATGTAAGTTACTCTGGGACCTTCTAAGTAGGTTACTTCGATATTTCTGCCAATTTCCCTGGGGAGATGCCAGCACCGAGTTAAACACTCACCGTTCTGTTTTCTGATTCAAAGTAAGAGTAAGTAAAACTAATACAGAACTTACACCTATTCGTTTAATAACTGCTTAAAGTTACAGTGGCACTGAAAAAAAGTGACTTAGGACTGGTTTTCACTCTTATGACCATGGGTGCTTGGCCCCTAGCATGTATTTATGACAGTTTCACTATCCTGGGGTCATGCGATTGCCATTTGTAACCTTCCCAGCCAATTTCTGACAGACAAAGTTAATGATGGAAGGCAGATTTGTTTAATGACTGCATTCACTTATCATTCTTTTGATTCACTTAACAACCGTGGCAAAAAAAAGTCATAAAATAGGGTGCAGCTCACTTAACTGTCTTGCTTAACAATGGAAATTTGGGGCTCTAGTGTGGACATAAGTTGAGGACTACCTGATTGTCCCTCTTCCTGAATTCTGAAAAATAAAAATTTCAAAGTAGCAGTAAAACTAGAGAGACTATACCAGACTATACCAGTCTAGAAACTGGAACGCCATGAGTTCTACTCCTGTCTTAAGAACACAGCCTGCTGTATGACCTTGGGCCAGGCACTTTCTCCTAGCCAAAGGAAAAAGGCAAGGGCAAACCATTTCTGAAAAGCACTGGCCAAGAAGATTGCAGGAACTAGTCCACCAGGCAGTTGCCAGGAGTCAACAGTGACTTGAAAGCACCTTAATAAATGCTAAAGCTAGGCATCTGGGAAACCTACCCAAACTTTTTTTTTCTTTTGAAACAGTCTATGTTTGGCAGTTTAAGCAATATTTTTAAAAAGCTCTGCTTAGATTCCTTAAGTTATTTGTCATTTCCTTTTAATAACAATGCCTTTTCTACACCTGCTCCATAGCCATTTTCCCAGATCTTTCATGATATACAACTGGGATTTTTGCTCCACCTGGTTTGCTCCAAATTCTTCTTCTCATTGTAATTTTCCTGTTTCCTGGAGGAAAAAAAAAGGCACATGCCGCTGCATTACTCACTTCTGCCCCTGTTCTTTACAACATATCTCAGATGTTTTTCAGACATATTCGAAAGTAAAGCTGCCTTATCCAAGAAACATCCTAGTGATTGGGACTCATTTTAGAAAAATACATAGATTTTTTTTTTATACACTGATGTGCTTTATTTTATGGTATGCCAAATTTTAACAGTTTATATATATAATTTGTCAGTGGAAAGTTTCCAATATATAACATAGGGTGTTTGATTTCTTTGGGAGATGATGAATGAGGAAATACGTGTCCAATGTATAAATGAAATGGCACAAACAATAGCCATTTAATATATATATGGTAATTATGCTAAAGTTCTTTTTCTCATACCACAGTCCTTATCACACATCTCTAGAAACTTCCTTTGCTTATTTTGTAGTCACTGCCAACTAACATATGATCCTCCATTTCCTCCCCTGCTCAAAATTTTTTCTTAAAATAAAAGTTGAAATTTCCAGGATTGTATTCCATCTGCTGAATTTATCCAAAAGTTCTAACGGAGTCTTTTAGTTAGATAACTCTTAGAATTTGCACCCAGAAAGTGCTCAAAGCCAGAAAGAACAAGGCAGTTTCTTTAGAAGCCAGTTGGTTATTTCATCAAAGACAAGAAGGTGATTTATTATTTTATGGTACTTTTGATGCCTATGTGAAGGGCTTTGGTGCCAAACTGAACTGAATGGACTTGGGTCTCTCTACTCCAGAATAGCTGTGGCATATCCTGGCCAGTTTTAAAAAAGCTTGATGGTAAAATATGTAGAAACGTCTCCCAAATTTATTTATTTTTTTTGGGGGGGAGCCAATCATTGAAAAAGAATTGCCTGTTACAGTCACATTTACCAAAGTTTAGACTACAGACAGCACTTGGGGGTACACTGCCTGAGGAATGGGAAGCAAAAGGTAGCCACAAAAGACCTCAGAAAATAGGTCTGTCTCTTGGGTGTAAACTCTTGGCCGGGTTTGGGCCTGGATTATTTCCTCTCCCTTCTCTGAGCTGGAGTTCCTTGCCTGCTAGAAGAGATGTGAAGAGATCTCTCCCACTCCATCATCCTCTTTTTCTCTGTTTCTATTCCAGCAGTTTTATTTCCACCCTGGGAAGCAGCTGTATGTTTCTTTCCATGATAGGAAAGGGAGGAGGGAGGGTTTGCTCTGTTCCATCTCTGGCTGGGTCTCCAGGCTGTAGAGCCTGGTTACTGTCTGTGGAAGAAGGGGGAAAAAAAAGAGTTCCTGGAAGTGAAGCAGAGACAAACATTCAGCAATAGAAAATGGAGGGGGGTGGGGAAAAGAAGCATTTCCCTTGTAACAGTGCTAGGATCCAAAGATCAAACAATCTGCAACCTGAAATTATGAGATATCTAGAGCAGGACAACTCAAGATTTTTGGTTTTTCTTTGTAGATGTTTCACTTCTTATCCATACTGAAGAAGCTTCTTGGATGAGAAGTGAAGCATCTTCAAAGAAAAACCAGAAAAGTTGCCTCTTGAAAAAAGCACCTTTGGGACAACCATGACCTGGATGGCTGAGAATCTCCATAGATGTAGAGTGGGACAAGTTTCTTTGCTTATTTTAGGAAGAAAATTCCAATATTATTCTTATTTACACATTGGTATGTTACTTTTCAAAACTGAATTATTCTATATTAAAAATGATAATATTAAAAAAGTATTAATTATAACCTTGATATGTAAACAATAAAACCTGAATAGTACACAAGTGAATTCAAGCTAATTCAGTGTATTACATGTTTTGAACTGGAGCTATTTCACATTCAGAGTGAGCTGTTTTGCACCTGAAATGGTCTGTTTCAACCATCCTTCAAGCATTTTGAAAAATTCTGCCCTAGTGTGAAATTTCTATTCAGTTGAAAACAAGTGCGGAAACAACTCATAAAGCTCAATTCTAAGACACGTTGAGTTTTGGTTTCCTTGCAGGCTCTGTCTTTCCTATCCTTTAGTTTTGTATACTCTTCCTAGTTTTGGGAAGAGCAAAAGTGAGGGAGGGGAGAGCTACTTTCAGACTTGCAAGACTGCTACTGCAAACTTACAATAAGTAATTTTAGTATTCATGGTTGGCGCTTCTTATCTGGACTACTTCAAAGGACTGACACAGCCTTAGAGTAATGTATCAAATGCAAAATAAGGTTTTCTTTTTAATAACTTCAAACAAATTACTGTAATTGAATTTGCCTTGCTATAAATAAATATACATGTTTTCCATTTAATTTGAAAATAAATGAACGCCCTACAGGTAGGTATCTTGTACAGTAAATGTTCTCATTTTTTTATCAAACATGTGGCATTTGGTTCTTGGAACAGAATACAAATTCTGTTAATTCTTCTTGATGTCTGTTTTATTCCTGCCTTGACATAGTTGTGAGGTGTTAAAATGTCAATCTTGATTCTCTCTCAGTCTTTCCTCCTTGTACCAAACCATGTTACTTGCAACTCAGTATACTATGGTCTTCTTATCGGTCTGACTTTTAGGTTTAACTTTTCATCTTAGCCAGGTTGTACATTTGCTTTGCAAATTCGTTTGTATGTGTGAATGAAGTTAGTTATAAATTGATCTTTATTATTTCTTGGTGTTTGAGAAAGAATAGAAGTTTAGACTATAATTTAACTTCTAATTCAGATGCATAGCCAACATTTAACCTTTCTGTTGAAACCTGTTTATCCTCACATCCAGTTTCTCTTTCCTTTTGTTTTATACTGATTTTTTACTTTCGTTATTATTGCCTTTTTAAAAAATATTGCTTTACCCCTCGCTTGTGAAGGATTTAATAGAAATCTGTCCCTTAAACATTTTTTCTATTGGATATAACCTTAGAATCAATTAAAAGAGAGGGATGTTTGTGGGTGGTTAAGCTTATGAGAAAAGCAGCGGAATCAACCTACTGCAAAATTAAACAAAAGCAAAGAAAATAGAGGTCCTTTGATATTATGTATTTGGTCATTTTGCTGATCTGGGAATTTATCAACATGAAGCCCAGCAGATCTACAACACAGACAGCAAACAGACCACAAATTCCAGAGATGTTTCTATGGAAAGTTCTTGCTCCCTTCCAGATGGATAGGAATGGCTTCTAGTCATAGCCACATCTGAATAACTCTGCTCCAACTCTAGACTTGTGCTTAGTGCATCTGCTAATAATTGCCATGCTTAGCAATGTGGTGCACACTTGCTACTGGTGGAAGGTGATCAAGAGTTTTAAGAAAGCAGACGAGCAATCCTCTCCAGAAGGTGGACTGGAGAGCAGAGCTAAGTAGCAAAGCAGGAGAATGTAAATTTCCATCCCCTATTCACCATGATAAGTGTGGAAATATGGAAATTGTTATCTCTCTGTAATACTTTTTTTATTGGCAAGTATGAGTCTTGTACATGAAATGTGCAAAGAGATTCTGTGAAAGAACTCATTGTTTATAGAAAAACTATCCTTAGGTCTCCTGTTCTTTTTATTAAATTTATATGCTGCCTATCTACCTGAAAAAAAGATGATTCTTGCATGTGATGCTTTGTGTCTTGGAAAAGTCTGAGCATTTGCAAAGAAGGGACAGCTACAAAACTTTCAAGGTGCTTTCCTTCTGAACAATTTAGAAACAGCTGTGAGAAGTGAGAGTGAAAAGTCTGTGGCTTACCCTCTAGAACAAAATTTCCCAAACTGAGGTGTACAGTACCTCAGTGTATCTCCCTTGTGGACCTTTTTTTAATCCTTAAGTCTGAGGATCTCTACAGACTTTTAGCTATACAATTTGGGATGAACACCCTTTGAATGGTGTGTGAGTAGGAATGGATTTCCAAAGGGCAGGGGGGATTACAGATTACAAGAACCAGAAGCACTACTCAGGTGACCCCAAGATAAACCTCCAAGTGTTTCAATGACTCTCTAAAAGGATATAAATATAAATCCTGCCATTCCCCACTATCCTGTCAGAGCTGAAGAAGCTTCTTGGGTGAGTAGCAAAAGGTCTTCAAAGAAAAAAACAAGATAGTCCAGTTGCCTCCTGAAAAAGCATATTTTCAGGCAAATGTGGTGGCAAAAAGAAAACCAATTAGGTCTAGTAGGTAAGGCATCAGGTCAGAAAGCAGGAGACCATACGTTCTAGGCATGAGTTCACGCCTTTGCCATGAATGCTGTCTAGGTGACCTTGGGCCAGTCTCTTTCTCAATCCAACCCATCTGACAGGACGGTTGTAGTGTGGAAAATAGGAGGAAGTGTTGGATATGTTCGGTACACTGAATTCTAAAAAATAATAATAAAGGTGAGATACAAATACATAAATAAAATACAGTTGGGGACTCCCAGACCGAGGGAATAGAAGGCAGGATGAGGCAAAAGTTCCTGACAATGGCATAATGTCTTCACCACAGAGCTTCGATTGTTAAAAACAATTAGCTAATTCCTGGCACACAGAGTCAACTGGGGAGCAATGAGATGTGGAGCCAATCCTTGAGCGACAACTTCTGCCATGCAGAGGTACACTTTGCCTTAGTTATCTCTGTATAAACTTGGTACATTCTCCGAACGCTGCTACTATGACTCAGTTTAAGGAAGTGAAGCTGTTTGGTACATAAAATATTTTTAGATATCCTGTATGTGGAGGTGGAGGGGTATAGTTACATTTGTCCTTTAGGTATGATATGGTTTAAAATGTCTGTGACCCATAACAAAATACTTTGAATTGATGTGAACTGAATTAAGATCATTTACTATCCACACACTAGATTCTACAGTTACAGTGTTAGCTGCTGATTTTCTTCCATCACATTTCATAGTCTTTTCCAAATGAAGAAGGAGAGCCAAGGATTGGGCTTCCATTCCTGGCGTTCAAAGCATTTCATTTTTTTACTAAGCAGTGCTGTATATTTATTTGGGCAACTTTCAGAAACAAAAGTTAGTTTGGAAATTCTAGCCTGGGGATGTGGGGAGTTTATGCTTGGCTGTTTTTGCTCAAGAGGCCTTTTCTCTCTTCCGTTGCTCAACGTTTTTAAAAGCTTAGCCTTAAGCCACAGAAAACGGCAATACCACAAGAGGATTCTGGCATTTTTTCTAGGTATTTCCTAGTTATTTCCAATTCCTAGGGAATTGCCTGAGAGTTGCAATACTTTTGCATGGCTGCTCCTACATTAAGGAACTCCCTCTTACCACCAGAAGGCCATCAAGACATTGCTTTATACCCAAACACTGGGATTGTTACCCAGAAAAGAAGTACAACAAAAGTATTATTTCGACTGTAAGGATACATGAAACAGAATCTTGTATTTCTCCCCTCCTCTCTCTTTTAGTTTCTGGGAAACTAGGGAGGCTCTCTTGTGAAAAGCCTTCTTTTTCCCCACCTGCTGTCTGTGCTGCCTCTTATCACACCATTGCCTAGGCTGTGGGTCTTCCTCCTTTTTCTTGAGGTCATTCCCACATACCATTAGAGCAGGAGTGTCAAACTCAAGACCCAGGGACCGGATGCGGCCCGCAGGGTACTTAGATCTGGCCCACGAGGCCACCCTGGAAGCAGCAAAGGACCAGGCCGCAGTGCTTCTGCCAGCGAAAACACACTCCGGTTTTGGCTGCCAGGGCCTGCCACCCTCTGCCAGTGAAAACAGAGCTCGGGAGGGCTGCATGCGGATTGCTGCAGACCCTGGCAGCTGAAAACGGAGCTCGGGAGCCTGTTTTCGCTGGCAGAGCACTCAGGCCACCACAGGCGCCCCCATCACAAATGAAGTCGAGCTGGCCACACTTAATCCTGCCCTTGGTACTCATCCTGATAAAATAACTAAATAAGTTAGTAACTCCCGATTATAGTGTGAATGTCTTTAGATGTCTGTTTTCAGTTTGATAACAGCATCAAAAACATAAGGGTAACAGAAAAGGCTTTTGTCTGATCAGGGCATTTTTAATCATTCACTGCTAGTAACCCTAAAACCACAAGAGTGGATTATGGGTGGATTAGTTAGGGTTGCAGCAGCTGTATCATTAGTTCACTGATGACTAAGAAATACGTTCTTGGGAAAGAGAATGGAGTTTTCCATCACTTTTTTTCCCCCAGCCACTAATTCACATGATAAAGAGTTGACACAATAGCAATGTGAACAAAACCAGCAGTTAAAAGAGATATGCCCCTTTTGATTCTAGCTACAGGTAGTTCTCGGTTAACAATGGTAATTGGGTTAGGCTTTCCACCCCAACTTCCGCCGCTAAGCAAAGCGGTCATAGTTTGTGATCATAAATATTGACACCATAAGACTGCATTGACGAGGGATAGCAATCCCCATTGCCACATGAACTGATTTCTTGATAGATGTATTCTTTTAGATACCAGAAAAATTCCCTTTCACACTTAGAAGTCTTTTTTTAGTACTTGAACACAAGGCTTACAGCTACGTATTTATATATGATGTTTTAAATGTCTTTCTGTTAACATTATAAGCTGCCCAGAGTTGCTTTGAATTTAGGGGGGGTGGGGGATAAATTTAAAAATCAATCAATCCATCTATCCATGTATCCATCTTACGGAGGTTTAATGGCAGCTACCTTATATGGTTTCTAAATACGAATAAACCATTTAGTGATGGTTGGAGGTCAGAATCATATCCTGAATTTGCCACATAGGCTCCACAATTTTAACAAGAAATCAGCTGCAAATTACACTTGCTTTCCTGCAACCTTACATTTTCCTCTCTTTCTGAAACAAAAGCCTTAAGAATGTTGCATGAGAATAAGAAAAATATTCTCCCAAACTTCCCCTTATGGTAGCACTTCCTTTTTTTTTTTTTTACAAGATTAAGGAGAAGAAAGGGCAGTCAGAGAAAGGCTATGCCTTTCACACATTTCTAATGAGGCATCTGTTGCCTACCTACCAGTTTCTGTTTTGTTTTGTTTTTCCATTTTATTGTTTTGGATGCAGTTCGGAATGTTTCAGCATTTTCCAGCTTAATGATTTCCAAATAATTCTCTGTCTAGAACATTTGATTCATAACTATGTGGCATTTTAGTCCAGGTTTTGAGAAGAGAATTTGAGCTAATTCAGATGCTTCACATTCACTAATAAGATGACAGTGTTAAATAATTATGCAATACAAGTTTCAGGGAATTGGTGCCTCAGAAAGGACTTTCTGGTTTCTTCTACAGAGATGACTGTGTAGTTGCTGCCACAGGAGGGGTCATTATGGTTTTTTATTATATGATGGCTTTTAAAAATTTTGTGAACCATCCTGAGTCAACTATGTGTGAGTTGGGTGGATATTTAAATTTGCTTTATGATAGAGAGAGGGAGATATTTGATTGAATGCCAAGAGAAGCTTGAACATATTTTTGTAACCTAAGGAAATATAACACTACTAAAAATCTATGACACTCTCTTTTGATTTGCTCAAATAATGTTGTCTGATGTAGAAGGTCACTGCATGTTTGGGTATTTTGCTATTGTTTGTGTTTTAAATTAAATTGCACAAAATAGTCTCATTTTATTAGTCTTCAGTTGTCTGCTTAGCTCTGCTATTAGGGACAAACTCAATAAAGGCTATTTGTCTGTATTTCAGAAAAATTCTGGCTCTACTCCCAATAGCTTCTCAATTATTTTATTACTTCCTGGCTGCCATTAAGTGATCAAATCTCTCTTTCTCTCTTCCCATTATGTTGCATCCTATCCACTTCTCCCCCTTTTTGCTTTTTGCAAGCTGGTTGAAAATTTGGCAGAATTGTTGTGCTGATGCCTTCCGGTGAGAAAACTTTAATTCATCCTGGAGCTCCTCTGATTTCAGGGAATGTAAATCCTATCACATCCCACCCAAAATAAGAAAAAGGTGTTCGATGAAGATGAAATCAAATGTAATGCATGAGATTTTTTAAAACAAATGAAATGTTGCAGCCTCTGCAACTCACTGATTTTTCTTTACTTGTGAGTAAAGGTAAAGGAGTCCCTATGGGTTTTACTCAGCTAGTCATTGCCGACTTTAGGGGGCAGTGGGCATCTCTGTTTCAAGAACCATTGAGCCAGTGCTGATTGAAGACATTTCTACGGTCATGTGGCCAGCATAATATCATAGAACACTGTTACTTTCCCACCAAAGTGGCACCTATTTATCTATTTGCAGTTGCATGCTTTTGAACTGCTAGGTTGGCAGGAGCTAGGGTGAGTATGGGAGCTCAGCTCATCATATGACACTTGGGTCTTGAACCTGGGCTGTTAGCTTTCCTAGCCGACAAGCCCAGCATCTGAACTGCTGAGCTATTGCATCGCTCTTCTACTGCTTAACTTGTGAATAGCCAGCAATAAATTGGTATTTTATCCTGTAGAATGCTATTGTGAATTCAATGAGTTTTAAGTTGGATTGCAAAAGGGAAGTTCAGGCCATGTGATATTGTTTTCCTTTTATGGTATTTGTGATTTTATTACTGGTAATGTGCACAGTTGTCTTACAGTTTTGGAATTCTAGTGTTAAAAAAAATCACACATTAAAAACAGTTATGCTTACATGAGTACACAATATTTTGTATTTCTACCATTCCAGTTTTACCAAACTAAAAAAGAAATATATGGGATGTTGCATAAAAACAACTGGAAATGTGCTTATAATTAATACACTGTTGTGAATGAGAGATTGAGATGCATTCAACAAACAATTTTCAGGTTTGCTTAGAGAAAGTAAAAGATAAAGGTTTCCCTATCAGTTGTGTCAGCTCCAGGGCATGATGCTTATCTCCATTTCTTGGCCAAGCGAGCCAGCATTTTCCGACGACAATTTCCATGGTCATGTGGTCAGCATAGTTACATGCCAGAGGTGCACGAAGAGCTGTTATCTTCCCAACAAAGTGGTACCTTTATATAAATGCAGCGTGGTGCCCCTTTTTTCACAGTCATATATAAAAAGGGCTATAGCCCTAGGAAGAAGGAAATGGCAAACAACTTATGAAACCTTGCCAAAGAAACTACAGGGACTTGCCAGGCGCACCTTCAAGTAAGTGTTGACTCTTGACAACTGCCTGTCAAGTCCCTGTAGTTTCTTTGGCAAGGTTTCATAAGTTGTTTGCCATTTCCTTCTTCCTAGGGCTGAGAGGGAATGACTGGCCTAAAGTCACCCAGCTGTCTTTGTGCCTAAGGTCGGATTAGAATTCACTTAATAACTACAGCAAACTGGCTTTTTTAAGAACGATACTAATAGAACCAAATAAACGAACAGACCAGTTGTATTCCTTGAAAGTATTGTTAGCTTTCAAACAAGTGGAACTAAATGAGCCCGAAATGTAAAATACAGGTCGTTCTCAACTTACAACAGTTCATTTCGTGACCATTTGAAGTTACAACAGCACTGAAAAAAAGTGTTTTATGACCATTTTTCACACTTGTGACCGTTGCAGCATCTCCACAGTCACGTGACCAAAATTCATATGCTTGGCAACTGACTCTTATTTATGCTGGTTGCAGGGTCCCAGGGTCAACTGTTCACCTTTGTGGCCTTCTGATAAGCAAAAGTCATGGGGAAGCCAGATTCACTTAACAACCATGTTACCAATTTACCAGCTACAGTGATTCACTATAACAACTGTGGCAAAATTCACTTAACAACAGTTTCGCTTACAAACATTTTGAGCTCAATTGTGGTCATAAGTGGAGGACTACCTACCTGTAGTCAGGGTCCTCCTTGGTTTCACCATAGCTTGACGCAGGACAGGATGTGTCTGTTACCAGAGATTGGCTGAAAGAGGACTCTGTTCCTTCAGTTCAAAGAACTTCTCTTCTTTTGAATCCCTTCATCTCTCCCAGCCCAGTGCACTAAAATGAAGTCTTTGCAAATGGTTTCTTGCTGCTCTCCTGGCCTCCAGCCAGTCTTCTGAATGCATCGTACTCATGGCAGCAACTCCCAATCTTTTTACTTTATGTGCATCACCATATAATCAACAAAAGCTTTTGTGAGTCACAAGGCGCCATGATTCACCTAATTCTCCACAGGGTGTCTGTGGGATCCGAACTTAAATTTAAAATGTTTTTAGTGGCCAAAAATCTTGATAGATTTTTGGTCAGGAATGCCAATATTTCATTATCTCTGTTCTTTGTACATAACAAGCCTTCAGGTCTCCTCTGTAGTTATGATCTGCTTGAGAAATGTTATTTTAATAACTTTCCAATGGAAGGACATCTGCATAAGATTTAGGCTGTAGTTTGCTACAAAGCTGTGCATTTGCATCACTGAATTTCAATTCTGCTTCTACATTTTTACCAGTTTTGAGAAGTATGTTGTAGTGTCTCCATTTTAAAAAGCCAGTTCTGTATATCTCTTGGTGTTTTGTGGAAAACAAGATAAATCTAAGTGCAGAGCTGTCAGCATTTTTCAAGCTGTTATTTTTTTCCCTTCATATTCCAACAGTACTGTATGTCCAGTACTGTCAAACTATAGACACCACCGCCATCACTCTTCCCACAGTCATGCGTTTTAATTTAATTATTGGTTGGTAGTCTTTTGACACAGCCCCAAAAGAAACATTGTCATAACAACCATTTGTTTTGTGACCATTCAAAGTTTCAATAGCAGTGAAAAAAGTGAATTATGACTGGTCCTTGCACAATTATCGCAGCATCCCCATGGTCGTGTGATAAAAACATGGGTGCTTGGCAACTGGCATGTATTTACAATGATTGCAGTGCCCTGTCGTCATGTGATCACCATTTACAATTCTCCTAGCCAGCTTCCCACAGTCAATGGGGAAATCAGATTTTCTTAACAACCACAACAGTAGTGATTCACTTACCAAACATGGCAAAAGGTCATTATTTCAGGCTTGATTCCCTTAATAATGAGAGAGAGAGAAAGAGAAAGAGGAGAGAGACAGAGAGGGAGAGACCTACTGCCTAGCTTTTATTTATATATGTGTGTGTGTTTATTTATTTTAGGAGCTATGGGAACTGGGGAGTAAGGTTCGTTCCTCAATGCTTAACTGACCTATAGCTTTCATTGCTATTAGTTTTATGCCGTTAAAAAGGAATTTGACCAACTGCAGCATTGGAAGTGATCATTAGAAGGCTTCCATCTACAGAAGCTCCCTTGATTTGAACAAGAAGTGCTGATAAAAAATCCTTTCATTCATGTCTTTGTGAGGTATTCTGAAGCATCTGATTCACTACTTTTAAAAACAGAAAGTCGTTCAAAGCGTAGCTTTTGTTTCATCCAATCTGATTCATATTTATGAGGTGGATTGTTGTCCTCCTGCCTCTGTTCACAGAATATCCATGCCTGTTAATTACATAACAAGATATGATCCTCCTGAGTTAATGAACTTGCCTTTCTTTTGTCTTCCCCTGCAGGAATCTACATTTTGATTGCAGTTGGAGCAGTGATGATGTTTGTAGGTTTCCTAGGATGTTATGGAGCTATCCAGGAATCACAGTGCCTTCTGGGAACAGTAAGAGATCTTTTATACTCTTGTTTACATTTTCCAGCATTTCCTGTGAGACTTTTATTGAATTTAATGATTACTATTACAATGGCGAACAGTAGAAAGAGTTAATGATCACAAGGCACTCTTATTGTTCCATAGAACTTCCTAGGGTATGTATCAATAATTATGATTTACTGTATTATTTTCCTAACTGAATCTAGTCCAGACATGGGGGGAGGAGGGAGAGGGAGGGAGAGGGAGAGAGAGAGCGCTATGAGGACACATAGAGTTGTTTGGAGAAGACATGAAACATTCCTATATAATACAAGCCTGGATTTAAGTGTTTTCTGCATTTAAGAAAAGCCGTTCACTTTCCCTCCCACTAACTCAATCATTTGAGATAGTGACAACTGTTTTGTTGTAACCTTTAGGCCAAGATGGCTTCCTCTTGGTTGCTTCTGCATTTATTTGTTACTTTCACAGTCACATATAAAAAGGGCCCTTTCTAACTCCAACACCAACAGCTTTCCCTGAAAAGGTGTCCTGGATTTGGAGTGCCGTCCCACTTGAGGACAATACTGAATTCTTTTCAGCACCAAGTTAAAAACATAATAGAACATACAATTCAATATGTTGTCTTTATATATGTAAATGTTTCTAAGCTGGTTGATTCAGATGTTTTAGATTTCAATATTAGTCTAAACATTACAAGACATTATGGGAATTACAACCCAAAACATCTGGGCACTAGACTACTCACTTCTGTTTATTGTACTGATTTTTTTTCTTTTACATACACTGGGCATAGCTCCTTTCTGGAATGAAAATTTGGGATATACATTTCTGAAATAAATTTGGACACTACATCGTAGAAAGCTTTTCTACTATAGGTCCTCAGGGAAGAACTGTACCACTCTGCACAACCTCCATTGACATTAGAAGTGTGTTATAACTGAGTCTTACAATTTTGGAGACTTATTTTTCCAGAACACATGCTATTAGATTACCTTTAGCATCTTCAGAGGAAGAGAATGAATAATCAAGATCTGCATCTCTACAGATTTCCTTTGAGCGAGCCCCTTCCACTACATCAGCATGATAGATAGAATAACTGGCTTTTGAGACTGTAATTCATCTGGGAGGTATTTTCTCTGTTTCTTTTTATTCCAATCCTCCTATATACAGTGTGAATATGAAGCAAACTGGTAGCGGTCTTGAATGGAAGGTTAAACAAAATGTTTGCCTTATTAACTGAGGGCTAAAACCAATAACGGCTTTAAGAACACAAGTAAAAACAGTATTTAATCATTTGGTGCTCAACAGCTGAGTCAATCACTGCAAAATATATGGATGAACCAAAGACTTTGTCTTCAATGGAAATGCCTATAGATTTCCTTAACCTGATATTTATCTTTTTTTTAAAATTTCAGTTTTTTACATGCCTCGTCATCTTATTTGCTTGTGAAGTGGCTGCTGGCATCTGGGGATTTGTTAATAAGGATCAGGTAAACATTATGACTGTCTATTTTATTGTTTTATGTTTATGATGCATCTGAGAGCTTTACAACTACTTGAGGGTTAGAAGTTTAATGTTTGTTGTGGCATAGGTATCCCAGATGTTCAAAGCCACTTTGTTTTCGTTTTCCCAGTCTCCCAACCTCCCAGTAGGTTGGTTTGATTGACTGCCAGGCTAAATATTTATAGAAGATAGGGTTGTCCTGCTGCGTCTTTACTTGCTTTTTGCTTCTGATGAGTAGCATGAACAGTTTCATAAGATATTCTTCTCAATACCTCCCTGCTCTGTGCTAGCCAACCTGCTGCAGCAGAAAGCGTATATTGCCGTAATTTGCAATTAATGGAGTACAAGAAAATAATGGTATTTGATATATTACATCGAAAGGTGAGAAAGATGGGATAAGCAACAATTCTAAATCCTAACTTCTCAAAGAAAGCTGGTGGTAATGAAAGCTTGCCAGTGAGCTTCCTGATTTACTAGGAATTGAGTCTTGGATTTGTTTCCTCTGAAACCAATCCTGGGGTCATGTCACTTCAGCAGCTATGAAATGGTGTCAGTTTTAATACATTAAGGATGTTCAGTCCCTGGAGAGCAGCACGATGCCCCACCTGCTGGTGCCATAACAAACTATTTGTCTGCTGTCCTCGCTTCCTTTCCATTTGTTTTGGAAAGCAGGCTCCAATTCTGGAAGCTTAATAAAAATATATATATACTGCAACTATCTACCTGTCACCTGGAGCTGCTATGATGCATACATAGATGGTGCTTTTACAAGTGTCATGATAGGCAGGAGACAAATCCTTGTCCCTAAGAGTTTAACAATCCTGATTTCAGGATAGGGTGAGAAAAAAGACTGTTGAAGCGGTGGGTCTTAGAATGTAAGGTTGCTGTGTAGTACAGATATTCCCAACCTTTTCAGTTTTGCAGACAGGCAGGGGAGGAGAGGGATGGTTCCACACGCGTGGTTGGCACGTCCATGCACACACAGCTCCATTTGCGCAAGCGGAAGGCATGGGTGTCTGCTGCTGCACAAATGGAGTGTGTTCACCCACAGGTCACATGACTGAGGATGCACGCACACTCACCACTTTCATAGCCAGTTCCGAAAGGCTCAAGGCCCAGTGGTGGGCCACAGCCGGGGTTGGGGATCCCTGAAGTAGAAGGCTGCTATTTCCTATATTAACCTGTCAATCATTCTTCTTCTATCTGGCTTCCTTCCTGAATTTTTTATAGCAGTCACATACCAATTATTCTTCAGTCCCGTCGAACCTCCTAAGGATGTGTTTCTGCAAACTTTAGGGTCCCTCAGATCATCTATTTGTTCTCTCTTGAATGTAAATTATGCTGTTTTTCCTACTTAAGAATTGGTCTTTAGAGAACTGAATTTGCAGTTTTTTCCATGGCCGTTCTAGTTTCTAAGGCACATGGATTTTGCATGTTCTTGTAATTCATCAAAACATCTGTAACAAGGCACTACTGAGATACGAAAAAACACATGCACTTTTTTGAATTGTCGTATTTCCTTTTATTCTCTCTCTCAAAATATATGTACTGTAAAGTGAATGCCAGTATAACAAGACTAGATCTTGAGGAAGGATTCATGTACTGCTGAGTTGATTTGTTCAATGTTCCCTTTGTTTCTTTTCTTGGCTATCCATGTTATTCTCAGCTCCAACACCTAAATTCAGAAGTATCAAATGGTGTTTTGTTTTGTTTTTTCCACATCCAGCTTTTTCAGAGAGCAACTTTCACTTCCATAAGGTGTCATAGGGAATATCATTGCCTGCACTATTCTGATCTTTTTAGGTACAGACATATAGTATATGAATATCTTTTCCAAGGCCTTTATGGCTGCTTTACTATATGACATACTTCTTGACTGCATGTTTTGTTATTTTTAATAGTTATACTAAAAGACAAGCGCTCTCTGCAGCTTCAATATCTTTGAAGTCAATTCTAAGGCTCATTGTTATAGCTGTTTTCATTAATTTTTATTTATGTCTAATCTGAATCCTATTTTTTTCACTTGGCTTATGTTACTACAGTACACAGGTCTTTTGCCTTTCAGAGCTATCAGAGTAGTGCCATCAGCTTAGTGCAGACTATTACTAATGCTTCTTCCTCCAATTTTAAAACCATCCTTATTTTCTTCCAATGAAGCTTCCCTTATATTCAGCATATAAATTGAATAAATTAGGTTACAATATTTGGCTTTGTCATAATCCTTTGCAAGTCTATTTTGCCATGTTCTATGACTTTCCACCTCTATAGGTTTCCCACAAATTGTTTTGGGATTCCCACTTTTCTAAGCATATTCTCCAATTTGACCATCAACCCAATTATATTCTCCCAGTAACTATATTATTACTTATTTGCAGAAATTGGTAGCAATATTATTCATTCATTGAATCAGTGAATTAATGTATCCTTTTTTGGAGTGTATGTTTGGATTATCATAAAATCTTACTAACCTTGTTAGTAGTACTATTATTTCCTTTCCTAAAGGCAAATAAAAGTTTTCTTTTTCTTTCTTGTTGCTCTCTGGCTGAATCTCTCCTCCCTTGTCTGGTTTCTTTCTACCCAACCTCACTCATTGCTCCAAAATGATTACACCAGTGAAGAGACAATAATATGAATCTGATATATTATTCTATATTCCATTTATCCTGCTTTCAGAGATGTAGTTTTAGTTTTGATTATGCACAAAGGAAGTGCACAAGAATAATTTAACTGACCTATATCCATTTTTCAGTATCAAATAGCCACTTCGTTTTAATTACTACTGCTATCTTATAAAACCCTAAGTGTACAAATGGTGAAAATTGTATTGTACCTTTTTCCAATAGTCCGTTCCAAGTAGGACATGGGCATTATGTTACATTTAAAACTCTTTCCCCAAGGCAAATTATTCCAAAAATTTTCTGTTTTTAAATTAAATCAGACATCCAACTTCTTAGCTGCTCACATTTCAAGGGGGAATTTAGAATGGGAAAAACAACTTTACTGTATGTAGCATGTTAGTGAACAGCTGGCTCTGATGTCTAATTGTCGGTATAATTGCTCATTGTTGACATTTTGTCCAAAGCAAGAGAATGGGATGAATTTCTTTAAAAATAGAAATAGCATTTTAGGCTTATATACCATCCCATAGTGTTTTACATGCACTCTCTGGGCAGTTTACAGTGTAAGCATTATTTGCATATTGCTCCCAACAATCTGGATTCTCATTTTACCAACTTCATAAGGATGAAAGGCTGAGTCAACTTTGAGCTGGTCAGGATCAAACTCCAAGTTGTGGGCAGAGTTAGCCTGAAATACTACACTTTAACCACTATGCCACCACTTCAGTACACTATCTTATTCACTCTGCAGTATTATTATGAATTATTATATAAAATGATAGCTTTGGAATTGTGGATTGCAACATTCAGGATGATTGATTTACTACTCTTTTTTAAACTCACAAGGGGGAATTCAATATTTTGCTTGCATATTTCAGCTTGGATATATAAAATTAAGAGATCAAAGCAATCTCACAGATGCAAAGAGAGAGCAGGATTTTTCTGTTTGTATCTTCTTCCAGATAGTGCCTTTTATTTTTCTTTGATGTTTTGTTTATTTACCCTGTTTTCTTATACAGTTTTGAACTACTTTTAAACAATTTTACGAAACATAGTGTATTATTTCTTTATTGATGCTGTCTGGATGTATCAGACCAGGGATGTCAAACTAGTGGCCCACGGGCTGGATGAATCATGCATAGGCCTTGCCCATCCCAGCTCCACGAATGGGAAAAATGTCACAAAACATCATCTGATGGCAATGTGACACAACGAGTTTGACACCAGTGTATTAGACTATAAAAGTCTTTACAGACATTAAGGTGCCAAGTTGTGGAAGCCTGAAAACAAATATTGATAGTGTCTTTTTTGTTTCAAACTGAATTCATAGCAGAATTAAGATAAAACAAGAGAAGATGTTTAAAGTAGTTCTTCTGGAATAATTTGTATTCTATAATCATATCCTGAAAAGCTTTCAAGATCTGTCCAAAAGGACTAACAAAGGCTACATGTTGTGTTTGAGGTGAAAACGTGAAGAATCTCTTTTAAAAAAACACTGTTACTCTTAGTTCTGGTCATTCTTCTCTTTTAATGAAAGAATCATTCCTTGCAAAGGCACTTCATACTGTTCTCTAGTCAAAACATTTTCATAGTTTAAAGATGAAAAATGACACTCCAGAGGTTGTCTAGAAGTGGTAATAGGCAGAGAAAGGAGTACTAGTATATTACAATCAACATGACTGTTTTTAATACAAATAAATGCTACAGAACAAGGGTCTCCAACCTTGTCAACTTTAAGACTTGTGGACTTCAACTCCCAGAATTCCTCAGCCAGCACAAAATTATCTGCTACAGTGTCCTACCAGTCAATGACTACTTCAGCTTCAACCACAACAATACAAGAGCACACAACGGATGCAAACTCAATGTAAACTGCTCCAAAGTTGATTGCAGAAAGTATGACTTCAGCAACAAAGTGGTCAATGCCTGGAATGTACTACCTGACTCTGTAGTTACATCCTCAAACCCCCACTCCTTTAACCTCCAAACTAGCTCACCCCATTCCTAAGAGGTCTGTAAGGGGCGTGCATAAGTACACCACCGTGCCACCCGTCCCTGTCCTAATGTCCCCATTTAATCGTACCTATTTTCTGTATTCATGTTTATACTTATACCTATTATCTTGTAAGCGATTGACAAATCAAATAAATAAATATATATATAAATAAATAAATTCTGAGAGTTGAAGTCCACAAGTCTTAAAGTTGACAAGTTGGAGACCCCTGCTACAGAATACAGTAGCAATTAAAACTCTTCAGGGATTTCCAGACTCATCCTCATGGTCAGGTCAGGGTCTTCAGCATACACACAATAGGAACAATACTGTATCCTTTTCTGCACCTGTTTCCTTTCCCAAACATTTTTGGAAGCTGATGTATACAATTACAACAGCCGTTGGAACCTAAGATACGTCAAAAACACTACATCTTTTCTTTCAAAGGAGATACAAGACAATTCACGCTCTGCCCGGGCTAGTCACCAAGCCACCTTCCTTAAGCACATTTTGTCCAAATCAAGCTTCATTTGATTTTTTTTTTATCTTGCTCGCTGATTCTCAAAAAGTAGCTACCCATGACACTGTATTAGTTAAAAAAAAAAAAACCTCTTGGTGACATTACCAGACCCCAGGAAGCAGCACATAAGACATATGCACTGTGTAATGTTTCCTATGTTAAGGTTTACATATTACTTCTACAGTACAACTGAATGTTGTCCTAAGTTATTTTATTGTGCATAGAGTCCCTGCTCATCAGTATAGTTTATACCATGATTCATGTTGTGTAATTTTCTCATCACTACTAAACACTTCCTGTTTAGAGTTTCCACAATCCTTGAATGCTTAGTAGGCTGTTTTACGCCACAGTTAGGACGTTTAACAGTAGGTATTTTTCCCCCACTCCCACTGGAAGCAGAGTATTTAAAAAAGTTCTGATATTCCCCAGTGACAGAGTTATACCCCTTCTCTAATTTTAGAATAACAAGCCAGAATGGGGGTGGGGGGGACCCTTCACAATAAGTCCGGTGTACTATTTCGTGGATACATAGTTCCGTATTGTCAACTAGCTTCAACTAAGTGGTGATTGTGGATCTGAAAATTTAATTCAGGTGTCTTTGTTGTTTGGTTATCCAGTTGTTAAGATTATTGGAATCCGCAAGATCAAGCAGCTGAATAGACCAATGGGGAAAGAGTACCTGTAAAAGCCCATAAGAGAGTATATTGTCCCCTATTCTCTTTTGCAGATTGCCAAAGATCTCAAACAGTTTTATGATCAAGCATTGACTCAATCAAAAGACAATAATGAGAACAAAGCAAAAAAGGCAACTGCTGTTGTGAAAACCTTCCAAGAAACAGTAAGTAATATAGTACACTTTTGTTGGGGATCAAATTTAATCTTCACAATATTTTGCTTTCTCAGTTAGTTGGTTAAATACCTGCTTGAAGTAACTGTCGATTAGAGGTAGTCCTTGTTCAGTAATCACAATTGAGACCAGCAACTGGATCATTAAGCAAAATGGCTGCTAAGTGTAACTGTGACTGTACTTACAATCTAAACTTCAGCTCAATAACTCTTGAGTGGCTTACAGTTCAAAAATATATTAAAATATATTAAAATTAATTTTAATAAAAATAAAAACATCCAAAGTAGTCATGTATTTGTGTACTATACAAATACATTTATATATATATATTTAAACGTATATTTATATGTTTGATTTAGTAATACGTAACTCAAAAATGGTAGGTAGCCATTAAAGTAGCACAATAGTATGTAAAAGTATTATTTGATTAATTTACATCTCACATTTATTTTACAACCTGGAATGACATACAACTGTGATATGATATCCTGTCCTTTCTTTAAAAAATAAAAAATACTTTAGTACTTATTAAAATAGCTATTTAAAAAATAGAATTACAAAATGGCATTCAGCTATAAATTAAAGTACAATCTAAATTATAATTACTGTAATTTACAGTAAATGTGTGATGAACTTAAAATGGCCTCACACACAACTGTTTTTCATGCCATTAGTTGTAATAAAAAAATTGCAGGACACATACATAGAAAGTGCCTTCCTTGCTAATGACAGGGTGATGAAGCAATTTAACTTGATTTATAGCTTACACGGACAAGGCTTGCAGTCACTTGTCCAGAAGGAACCAAAATGCAAGAAAGACAGTATAATTTATAAGTTGTACAATGAATCCAAAGAAGAAAATATTCAACAATGTGGTTTGGGGAATCTTTTTTTAGGTCATTGCCATGGAAAGTTCATTTTTAAAACAACTGGACAAGAATAGTTATTACTAGATTTTTTTTTATTACTAGATTTTGTACATACATGCAAACATACATAGATGCATATTTTATACATACATTTACAAAATATTTTACACAATTTCTACGATTAATTCAGCATAGCTACCCCTGTATCTATTTTCCTATTACATGTTTCATTTAAGGACAAGCTGCATTTTCAAAATATATTATGTTTCCTTTCTGCCATGCCATTTACACAAGCCTTCCAAATGTATACAGGCAGTTCTTGGTTAAAGAACAAGCCCAGTTCCTAACTTTGTATTTAACTCAAATTTGCATTTAAATCAGAATTTGTCAAACATAAAACACCACACATGAAGGATCAATTAAACAAATTTTGTCGGTAAAAGCCTATATGTAGGAATCTTCTCAACTATACCTGCTTAGAGTTAGATAAGAATCAACAGCACTGGGGGGGGGGGTGAGCATATAGGGATTCTAGGCTGATTCCCCTTTTCACTCCACCCCCAGGTTCTGCCATCTCTTCTCCTACAGAACTTGTGCTTAGCCTACTTCTAAAAATGGCAAATGGCATTCCTCAAACCAGCAACCCACTGAAGCCACACAATGCTTTCAGGAAGCACTGAAAACAGGCTGTATATTGAAAACGTATGGCTTCAATGGTTCCTGGAAGCATTGCACAGCTTTAGTAGTTAATCAGCTCAGTACCATCTACCACTTTTTGTAATAGGCAATCTGTTTTTATCTGGGAGTTGTCCTTAGGTTGTGTGCTACCCTGCTTCACCCCCCACCACACACAGCAAGAGTTCCAAAAATGTTTATTCAAATGCCTCCAAATAAGTTTTCAGGAAGTATCCACAATGATTAGTTTTGGAGTCCAGGCTTGGCACAGAAAGAGTCCATTGGGAAACTTAGTCCAACACATACACAGAGTCTAAGGAAACAGTCTGCGAAGTAAATGGGTGTATACCCCTGTTAGAATCTGACTCTGAGGGAGAGGAGGAACAGCCGACAGGGAGCGGGAGTGGCTCTGGAGGTTGTGGAGAAAACTGGGGAAGGGCACAGGCCAGCTGGGCATTTAGAGGAAAACCCAGGTCCATCCCCTCTTTATCCTAGGACACACAGGAAGGAGCAGATAAGGGAGAAACGTGAATGATGTGATCTATGGGGGAGGAAAGGGCCTCGATCCCCTTCATGGGCTGCAGCTGTGAGGACTGTTTAAAAGGACAAACTGCGCATGGGCCAGTGCTGGAAGGAAAGCGTGAAAATATTTTTAGTCTGTCCGTTCTTATCGGAGTTCTGGCATCCTTCCCAGTGTGTGTATTTTGATATCTGTGGACGTCTTCAAGCCCTTATCCTGCCTGGTCTCCTTAATTGCTTCAGTGTGATCTGTGTTTTTTTTCTATTTATAATTTATATGTATTTTGAGTTTGAATGGAAATTCTTCCTTTTCACAACTGTTTGTGGGGGAGATTTTTCTCCAGTCAATGATATTTGGACCTTTGAAGCCAAGTTAAAGGAATTAAAGGGACTTCACCTGTTTTTGTGGTTTTGTTGCTTTTGTATCCCATCCTGGGTGATCACAATGGATACAAGGCACACAAACACAAGCGCGCGTGCACACGCACACACACAGCAAGGAACTTGGGCACATTGGTCCAGCTCAAGTCTTCAGGGAGAGATTAACTAGGTGATGCTGCCAGTGGGTCCCTTCACAAGGGGTGAGGTTGCCTCCTCGTGAGTAGTCTGGCCATCTAGTGTTGCACCTGTCTCCTCTCTGCCCTACACGTCCTTGGATCGGGAGGAGGTGTGGACTCCACTTCTTCCTCATCATTAACAGCCGGCAGCTGCTCCCACCTCCTGGCCAACTCATTGGTCCTGTGACTTACAGTATTTTCCCTCAGCCTGTAGTTCATCCGATTGACCCAGCTGAGACTGCTCTGTCAGGCTAGACCCTCCAAGCCCCAATCCTGGCCATTGTACGGCTTCACTGCTTTCCTTTGCCAACCCAAATTCTTCTTCCTCCGCTGAACTTGCGCCAGGAGAGGAGTCGGGTAGCAGATCCATGACAATTGGACATTCTTAACCCAGGAACTGCCTGAACCCATGTGATGAACACAAGAAAAATGGATGGCAACAGACTTGGGCCATTGCTTCCATGTGCTGATGGGCTTCTACTGCAAACAGTATTTTGAAGTAAAAGAAACGAGTGACAGATTGCTTTGGCATACTTGGCCCCTAGTTCTTTACATTCCCTTAAAAAGTCTTCTGCAAAGAAGAAATGGATCGTATGGAACAAGAGTGATTAAAATGAAAATGACAAAGAGCAAAACAGTAATTGTAACTAAAAAAAAAGTAAATATTAAAAACCTTCACCTGCTAATACACCTAAGAATAAAGCTAATGGCATTAAAATAAATGACTGGGGTAAATATAAAATATAGTTTTGATTAAAAGAAAAAAGTTCACTTAAAAATATGAGTAATTTGGACTAGTTTGAAAGTCAGTAAGTCCTGAATTTACTATAAGGAATAAACAAGCAGGTTCTATGCAGAGGTGGTATTCAGTAGGTTCTGACCAGTTCTGGAGAACCGATAGCAGAAATTTTGAGTAGTTCGGAGAATTGGCAAATACCACCTCTGACTAGCCCCGCCCCCATCTATTCTCTGCCTCCTATCGAGTCCCAGCTGATTGGCTGGTCTTCTTTGGTTGCCCTGCACAGGAGAAGGGAGCTGGAAAGCAGGTTAGTGGAGTGGGGAGGGAATGGGGATTTTACAGTATCCTTCCCCTGGAGTGGGGTGGGCATGGAGATTTTGCAGTATCCTTCCCCTGCCACACCCACCAAGACACGCCCACAGAACCGGTGGTAAAAAAAAATTGAATCCCACCACTGGTTCTATGGCTTTTAGTTGGTGTATGCATTATTTTACATGCACCCATACAGAGCTGGGTTATAGGTAATCCTCGACTTACAACCGTTCATTTATTAACTGTTCCAAGTTGCAACAGCAGTGCAGCATCCCCGTGGTCACATCATCAAAATTTGGGTGCCTGGAACTGGCTCATATTTATGGCGGCGGCTGTGTCTTGAAGTCACGTGATCACCTTTTGTGACCTTCTGGCAAGCAAAATCAATGAGGAAATCAGATTCAGTTAACTGTATTAGTAGCTTGCTGTGATTCCCTTAACATCTGTGGTTAGAAAGATTGTAAAATGAGGCAAAGCTGGCTTAACCGATTTCTCATTTAGTAACAGAAATTTTGGGCTCAGTTGTGGTCATAAGTCAAGGACTACCTGTAATCATAAACCTTCCATTTTATTAGACTGCTTCTAATGGCATGGTGATCTGTTTATAAAAAACAGGAAGAGAAGGGAAATAATTCTGCTCTTCTTTGTGAAGTAAAACTCTTCATTGGGATCTTAGCTTCTACATAATTTCACTTAAAAATTATTTTTCCAGTTATTATTGCCTGTTTTTGAGATTCCGGCCTTTTAAGAGTTTTGAAAATCAAGGGATTTGGTTTCCTTTCTGGTTGATAGCTCTCTTTTATAACGATTCTGATACACAATCTCCCCTGTATCCCTGCATGATATGATACAAATTCACTGCAGATGATGAATAAGTAATAGGAGGAAAGTTCAGGTTATTACCATAGGATGAAAATTGGGGTCTTTGAAAAAAAATGTAGTTTAAAATATTTGTAGAAAATATTTACAATTAATTTGTTTTTCTTTTTCTCTCTCTTCCCCCATCCCCGCCCTCCTAGCTAAATTGCTGTGGCAGAGATTCTGTGTTACCTTTGGTCACCAGTGAATGCACTCTAGGAGAAAATATACAAGTAAGGAAATCATCAATATATACATATTTACGCCACTAGACCATTTTATTTTTTTTCCAATTCAACAAAACGCTGGAAAGAAATCATGGAAAGGGGCTTAAGCATTCTCGTCTGATTGGCTGCTCATCAGGAAAATAGCTCTCTGGCATTTGAGCTGAATGAGACCAAATGTATATGATGGGAGAAGCTGACAGTAATGAGATTGAGTTTGAAAATGGTCTGATCCAATCACCCAACACATCCCATGGGGCAAGCATTTGGGGAGCTGCTTGGAATTTGATGACTCTTGCTTTCTAAATCCTCCCCCTTCCAAATTATATGAGCCACAGCATCTGCATCCAGATGCAGAAAGCCACATATATTGTATAGACATGCTGCATTTTGCTGTGTTATCCAGAAGAAATTACAGACGCCTTCTGTAGCCATTGCCAAAGCCGTCTTCTGTGTGATTTCTCTGCTTATCTTATTCGTTTTACAGCACTAGCAGCTGTTGTGGGAGGACTCCTGCCTTAACGTCTTCCATTCCCACAGTTAGAATTTTCAGTGAGTCTAAAGTTCTGTGAGGTTCTAGGTTAAAGTTGTAGTGATGCAAAGTAGGGATGTGCAGAATAATTTAAATTTAAAGGCAGTTCCAATTCAGAGCAAGACATGCATGTGTTTTTTTTTTCCTGCCATGAATTTGGTTCAGATATGGAACAAAACACATTCATTTTATGCAGAATTGTTTTGAGTGTCTCATGCTACTTTAGGTGGTGTGAGTTTATCATGCTGCAAAAGTGGGCGGGAAGAACAGTAAGCTTCATACACTTTTAAATGCCAAGAGGGAAAGAAACAGCCTGGGTACGTGGTTGTCTGTAAGATTAAGTTTATGCACGCACAAGTTAGATTAAACAGTTTTGAAATAAACCCCATTTCTATTAATGATGTGCTTAAAATTAATTTTCTTCCAAGATGTTCTCTTGTCCAAAGGAGATATTTGATTTGAATTGGTCTGCTGACAGGGAAGGGGGAAAGGGAGCCTGGTAATGTCTTTTCGTATTCCTTTCAATTAGCTTGGCTCATGGCAATAGAAAAAGGATATATTTAGATCTGAATTCAAAGAAGGAAGACTAGGAGGAGGATGAAACAAAAGCTTTTATGTCTTGGCTTCAGGTTAGTCAAGTGATGCTGTTAAAATTCTTGTCCCAGCATCTGGAGACTAAACCAGCTCCAGTTTAATCCTACCAAGACTGAGTAGCTGTGGATATTAGGATTACCCCAGATCTGTGGATTCTCCAGCTTCAGTATTGGGATTAGGTATCTCTGATCAAAATTAGTGGCCAACCTGGAGATCACCTTCCACTCATATCTCCTGCTTGAAGAATAGGTGGCAGCTGTGGCCAAGAAGAATTTGCATGACTTGAGGGCCACATACTCCTTCCTGATCAAGAGAAGCAGACAATCACTCATGCCCTGGTCACTTTGCAGTTTGATTGCTGCAGTGAACACTACATGGCACTGACCTTGAAGGCTCCCTTCATGCTCCAACTGATCCAGAATGCAGTAGCATAGGCAGCCATGGGCATACCTCATTGTGCCCATGTGCTATCATTGCCTTGTGAGCTATACCGAGGTGCTTCCAGGTTCAATTCAAGATGCACATGTAAAGTTCTAGATGACCCCAGGGCCAAAATATCTGAGAAACTCTGTATGTCTCATAGTTTCTGCCCAGCAGACAAAAACTAGCAGAGTTGGCACACTCCAATTCCCTTTGATTAAACAGTGTCTTCTGTCAAGAGCCATGTTGTGTGTCTTCTCTACTGTAAAGCCTGCTCTCTGGAAATCATTCTAGATATTTATATAGGTCTTAAAATATACATGATGTCTTTGTAAACCTGGTTGCTCTCTAAGATCTTGGGGACAAGATAAGTATTGTCTCCTTGCCAGGTGGGTTTCTGTCTGTATAATTTGTTTTTCAGAAAAAATGTTGATTTTGTTTCTTATTGTTGCATGTTTTATATTGTGAATTGTCCAGAGCAATACTGAAAATGTAATAAATAAATCTGTACTCTTTTACTTCAGCTAAGCAGTTGTCACTCTAAAATTGATGAGCTGTTCTCTGGAAAGCTGTACTTGATTGGCATTGCTGCCATAGTAGTGGCTGTAATCATGGTAAGTGCTGGCTTTGTTGTGCACAGTGGAATGTTCCTAAAGAGCAAAATACATTGCCACACTTTCAGGAATTCTGTGTAGCTGGACATTGAGAGGTTAAAAAGGGGGGAGGGGAGCTTGACCTTCCAATCATGTATTATCCTATTCACCAGGTTTGTGGTTTTGGATTGGGGAAGGGAGTTTATTACCAAGATGAATTTGTTGCCAAGAATAAGCTTGGAAAGCAAAGATACGCAAGAGCTCTTTCCATCTCATTGAATAATATTCGGTCTTGCTAAGAAGAAATAACAGACATGCCACTCCCCTCTTCGATTGTGATGGCTGTGAAGATAATTTCCTGTATCTATCAAGGGATCTTTGTCCCTGGGGAAGCTGATGTGCATTATCCCAAAGAGAAAAGAGGCCCTGCCACTTCTGCCAATATTCCTTAATGTTCTCCTTCTCTGGCAGAAAAAGCTGCAGGTTGACCATGCAAAAGCCTTTCTCTTGGGCCTCCAGGCAGCAAGGCTGAGAAAGGGAACCTTTTAGCTCAGCCTTTCCCAGGTTGGATACACTTCAGTGTATGAAGATCAATTCCAGAATTTCCTAAACAGGAGAATTCATGCTGGGAATGCATCTGGAAGGGACAAAAGTTGAGGAAAGGCTGTTGCAGGCAAGCAACTCACACAAACAACTGGGACTCACCCTCCTTGAATCAGGGCACATTAAGCATCCCTTTTTGCCTTTTTGATGAAGATGGTGGATTTTGTTATGTTGGTTTCCTTCTAGAAGAGGTTTCCTTTATGGTAGTCTTCAGTTTGTGACAGCAAGTGAGACTGGGATTGCTGGTGCTAAGTGACATAAAGGCCATGTCACACAACCACATTATTTAGCATGGTCACTAAACAAACTGTTGCAAGCCGAGGACTATCCGTAATGTGGCTGGAGTCTCATTGTCCTTGTCTTTTTTTCTCGGCCTGCAGATCTTTGAGATGATCCTGAGCATGGTGCTGTGCTGTGGCATTAGGAATAGTTCTGTCTATTGAGCAGAAGTGGAAGAAGAGTGCAAAGTGGTGGTGCCAGTGTGACCCGAAGTGCCACTGCCTGATCAGGAGACACTTGTAACAAAGAAAGAAAGAAAGAAAATTATGTATATAACTTTTCAGATATTATTCTACGGAGCATATCATTCTTACTTGGAAGTCTTCTTGTTCATTTTAAAGGATGGGGGAAAGGGGAGTTTTCTGTATATTTGTGGCAAAATTAGTTACACTCCAATTTATGGGTTATTAAAAAAAAAGCTATCCTGCTGGTGGTTCCGGGCTTTTATTAAAATAGCATTTCTCTCCCTCTTCAGCCATTTTATCAAGAGGGGAATTTAAGAATTTATTCTTCAAGGGGTTTATCCTTATGAGGAACGTGGAAAGTTTTTTGCTTTTTTTGTCCTCTGGTGGAGATAAAGTAAAATCTTCCTGTTCCAACTTTTTTGTCTTGATTATAAGAACTCTTGGATTCTTGGACTAAATGTGTGAGCATAAATGTACAAGAGTCCCTGAGCAGAATTAAACTGTTTTTCTATTCTGTTGCTAAACATGCACATTTGTCAGTATTTTTTATAATAATAACCCCACCTTCATTAAAAAAATATTTTAACCAATTTTTGCATAAATCTATTACCTTGATGTCCATTATGTTTTCTGGAGACAAAGCAAGAATCCAAGTCACAAATCTTCACAAAATACTAATTTACAGAAAGGAAGAGTTAGCCCCCAACCTGGTTTTTAATTTTGATATAATTCTCTCTCTCTTTTTTTTTTTAGATGTAGGTCTAATAACAGAATATACACTCTTTCAATATCTTAACACCCACATTGCTTACATTATTACTTCCACTGCAAATATTGCCTAAGGTTTGCTTGATAGATGTGTAGTATTCTAATGCCAAACATAATTATTGGGGGGAACCAATTAAATAATTTCTGGAAGCCTGTTCATTAAATGTAATTTGTTGGTTTATAAGAAAGCAACTATTCTGTGTCATTGAAAAGACTTTGAATAAAGCTAAATAATGTTGCTCAAGATACATAAATGGGGGTATGACCCCAAAAGTAAAACTTTGAACCTGTTTTCCAGTAGGCAACCTGTACAAATCGTTATGACAAAGAAATATTTTTTAAAATTGCATCGTCACAGAGCAAACCTAAGCTTTTCATACTTGTGTTCTGGCATCAGACACAAGTAGCCAAATCACAAGGTTTTTGCATCATCACATGCACCTCATTGTTTGTCCCATTCCCTGCAGATCCCCGTTTCCTCGTCCACACACCAGAAATAGAACAAGAAAACTATGAGCTGGGCAGTTTTCCAGAACTCCTAACCTCATCCATCATGTTTCCGTATAGATACCTCTTTCATATCTATCCAGCTGAGAGTTTACAAAATGATCTTGTCTTTGATTTGCTTATGATTTCTGACCATTCTTTTCCACTTATCCATCCTTAGTTCAAAACTGGAAATTGTCTTGTTCTTTCCCCAGTTCTGCTAACTGTATTTTCTGTTAGCTTTCAGATGTTTGAAAATTGTATCATCTGGGACAATTGTTGTCCAATACATCTGGAAATTCCCACTCAGGGAATATTCACTATGCCATAGAATGGCGATATACATAGTTTTGATTTTGAAATACAGAATTCACTAATACAGATATAATTTTATCCTGTTTACCACTTCTTAGTTCCTCAAATTTATCTTCCACACTGTTTTCATGCTGTTCTTGAAGAAATCATT
Source organism: Pseudonaja textilis (assembly GCF_049901715.1). Classification (NCBI taxonomy): domain Eukaryota; kingdom Metazoa; phylum Chordata; class Lepidosauria; order Squamata; family Elapidae; genus Pseudonaja; species Pseudonaja textilis. Next base: position 235,628,987 of record NC_141990.1, read on the forward strand.
TTAATCTTGGTTTCTTCTGCCGTACCACATCAGCTGCAGTAGATTCAGTGTCCTTTAAAATAGTAGTTAGAACAGAGGAGCTGGATGTGAACTGAATCAATCCACATTTACCTAAAAGGAAGACAATTCTAAAGTAAAAAATACTAGTCTCTTCCCATTGAAAGAAAGGGGGTGGGGGACTTAATTGCCTCCTTGACTGTATTCTTGTTTCTTTTTAAGGTAAATTATTTGAAGTAAAAAAATAGTTTTCCCTTCAGTCAGGCAAAGCAAATATAACAATCTGTAAATTAGAATCTCAAGGTACACAAGACAGATCAGAAAATGACTCTGTTGATTAGACATTTATTTCTCTCGGTCCCACCACACACTGCCTCTTGTTCTCGCTTTCTGGTGTAGGCAGCAATCAGATTCAATTCCTCCATAGGGGCTCTTTAAATATCTATCCCAAATCAAAAAACATTTTGTTTCTGGCATCCTTAGGAAACTATGTCTCAAGAGTCTTGTTGATTATGCTTGCAGGAAGTGAGGAAGACATCTTTTAGCCTTAGAAATAGCCTTAAAGCAACACTGCCCTGAATGTCAACATTGCATGCACGAAAAGCAAAATTGATTCTGCCAGTTTTCAAAGGCTTTGGGGTTACATGGTCCAATATAGTAGACTACACTATATGTACAAATCCTAGGTACCACTTGTGCATGTACATTTTATCTACATACATATATTGTCTGTGCGTGTGCATGTGCATTGGGATCACCAGAGTACAGAATGGATATGTGTAACTCACAGCCTTTTATTGGGTGTCCATGAGAAATGTGTATAAATGTACAACTAAATAGTCTGTCTTGTTTTTCCTATATCGTAATTGAATATTGTTCAGTGTTCAGTTGGTGATATGTAAGCAGCCAGGGTTCTCTTTTGAAGATTAATTACTCTGTCCTCTAGCAACTGAAATGGATTAAGTGCATTATTAGGACAAAAAGTTAGCCTTGAGCAAAGGACACTTTTTAAATAGAAAGTGTGGTATGTAGGCCAGTGTTTTCAAACTTAGAAACTTTTAAGATGTGTGGACTTCCAACTCCCTGAATTCCCCAGCCAGCATGCTTGAGCTTTAAAAGTTGTTGAGGTTGGTAAATACTGGTGTAGATGATGATGATTGGATGTCCTGACTCAATATAAATGTTAATAGTCCAAAAGAAAATCAAGGAAGTTTTTCTCCAGGTTGTTGGCAAAACCTGCCTATTTGGATGAAATGGCAAAGAGAAGGGGATGCTTAAAAAGATATCTGCCATTTTAGAAGTTTTTGTTAGAAGCAAAATGCTTTTTGTGCAATATATTGAATGTGTACCTCTCTAAATCAAGTACTGTGGAGACTGCTAGATTTTTTAATTTGTACTTTTTATTAAAAAAAAGAAAAGGCAAGTATGTTGCTTTTGCTCCTGGGATTAGAAAAGCAAAAGTGTTCACAAGTTTGATATCTTGATTCACAGAATCAAATTCCTTTTCTAAAAAAAGAAAATTGGGTAGCAATTGAGCCAATTTGGTTGACTTGAGCAGCGTGACTGTACACAACATTTCCAAAACAAGCAGTTTGTAATGCTTAGTCAACAACAGAGAAGATAAGAAGTGCCTTCCAGCTGTTTTGAATTTCTACTCCCAAGATTCTTTGCTTTTGTGCTCGGTCTGATGGGAGTTGCAGTCCAAAACATCTGGAAGATACCAGATTGATTAAATCTAGTCTAGAGAAACTGAAGATCCCATTGGAAAACAAGTTACCCGCTCTTATTACTTCAAGCTGCAGCTGACAAATGATTTACAGAAATGAAATTCATATATTGAAAACCAGATGATGGAGAGCTTTTTCTTGATACATTGGGGTTCCCCCACCCCGTATGTAGATTCCCTTCCCTCCGTCTAGCAGAGCACGCACGTGCATGCTGTCTGAAATGATGCAGTCTGATGAGTCATATTGTGTGAACTGCTGTTTGTGTAAATGTGCCTAAGTCCTTTTTCAGTACCAGTAATGACAGGACCAGTTTCTTTAATCTGTCTACAAAGAGCTGAAGGATTAGCAAAAGAGATACAGATGCCTTCCAGATTCAAAAACTGGCTGATAAATTGGCTAATGAAGTATCCCATGTGTGGTACCATCTGCCATAAAAATCAAGCCATAAAAGTGCCTATGTTGAGATTGAAGGAATAGAAGCGAGGGGAATCTTTCTCAGTACGGCTCTATTGTTTGGAGGAAAGTGGAAGAATGGAAAATGTTCATTTTTAATCTGAGATGAACGGCTTTGACAGAACGAAGGCTTCATGCCAATTGGAGCCAAGTTCAACAAACTGAAGCTTTATCTTCACAAGAATTTGTGTTTGATCTAAGAAAATTCACCCTGGTTATGGGTCCCAGATGATGTAAATTGGCAAAATTGGAATATGGATATGCCTCAGTCTTAATTCTTTAAGATGCTTGAGGAAGGGTGGGAGGGAGGGAAAAATTATGATAGAGAAAAAAATGCCTTATTAAAAGCCAGTGCAAAGTCAACATGCTCTTTTAAGACGGCTTATGTAAGGAGGGTAAACTTTCTCAATCCTTTCTTCTCTGCAATGTTTGGGGGATTCTAAGAAGTGAAATCCATTATTCTGGAGGGGACCAGATTGTGGAAGGTCAGTATACTATACTGGGAGGCCAAATTGAGCTGCTGGCAACATGGAACTGAATGCTTTGTTTTGTTTTATATAAGAGAACCTGTCACAAGCTATGTTAACTTTTCTTCTTTGGCTTTTTTTTTTACTTTTGAATATTTCAATAAACATTTTCTCTAGCGTGTGTTGTGCTAGGAAACTCTCTTTTTTTTTAACAACCAGTCAATCATAACACCTGAGTACTTCAACTATCACATCTCTCTGTCAATAGCAGAGACAGCCCTGGGAATAAAGAACAAGGGGACACAGGCCAAAAGATATACAGGAAGGGCACCACAGCTGTTAGCCATTTCCATTTAATCTTGCTTATTTCTTAGAAAAGCCTAAAACTCCATCTATGCTCAGATTCTGTATGTTTAATTAGAGGGTAAGTGCAGCATGTACTTTTCCAAAGTGGTCAGTCTTTTACTTGTGTGGTAAATTGTAGATATTTGAAGAATGTTGTTATAGCGAGGTACAAACACTAACAACAAACCTTCTTTCAAATCTAAGGGCAAAACATGGAGTCGGGATCCTGCAAATGGAGTTTTTTTTTCTCCTGCAGAACAAATCTTGCCACTTCCCATCTCACTCTTATTGTTTGGCTAGTCTTGTGCCCTCAAATCACATCTATTTACTGTTGTCCTGTTTATTTATTGAATGTTAAAATATCTCTCAAAATAACTTTTAAAACAAATAATTTAAGCAGCCAAAATGGTACATTGTTAAATTTACTCTTGGCTTAGTATGGGTGTGCTAACCCACATTCTGGATGAAATCCAATTTCACTTTGCTCTTTATATACTTTTTTCCTGTTTAAAAACAGTCCACTTCCTATTCCCCAAAATATATGTAAAAATTGAATTTACATTGAAACTCAAGTATGCTTCATCCTGGTATTGTGTAAGATGACTCCAGTATGTCCTGTGTCAGAAAGCCCAGTTGTGTTAAATATCTCCAGAAGGATATCAAGAACAAAGTTGATAGAAACTGCAGAAACATATGATGGTAATATGAAGGAAGAATAGTTTTCTGTTCAGCTTCAGAAATCTGAATAACCTGAAATATAAGAAAAGAAATTTAAACTGGACTTTTTAAAACTGGAATTTTACGCTTGTTTGTTCATGCAAGTACATACATACTATCTGGCATACAATTACCACTAAATATAATTCTCAAGTCTTGGTTCTGTTCAAGTAAGTGGCCCACTTAAAGTGAGAGAACTCCAGCTTTATTCACCATTTGATTACCAAGTACCATAAACTGGTTTTATGCCCCAGTTCAGAGTGTCCCTTAAATCCAGATTTATTACTTGTTGTTTGCAGCCATTCATAGAATTAACTAGCAACAATGACATTTCAAACAATAGTGCAAATTATATTTAATTCACAAGCCTTTTGTGAGGGTAAAGTCTGAACAAAGAATGTATCTAGTGAATTAAAAGTTTGCTGATCAGTGTGTATTAAAAGGGGGAATAATTTATATTATAGCTAATTGTTCCAGTTTTAAACCTTTTATGTACATAACTAGAATAGAGATGGGGGAGTAAGGCATCCAGTGGTCCCTCTGTTCTATACTTTAAAGGGAATAATTTGGTGAGTGGAGATAATGTACCCAACAGAAACTATGCTTCCCATCCACAAGTTCTTCGACTTGTTGAGATTCTAACGCTTTCAAGACTTTGATTTCCCTATCCTTTATAGTTCTGGGGTTTTTTCCACTCAAGATCTATCAGCTTAACTGACTTTTGGCTGACCTAAGATGATTCTTGCTTAACCTTTGGATCATGGATCAACTGAAGAAGCTTCTTGGATAAGAAGTGAAACATTTTCAAAGGAAAAAAACAAGGAAGTCCAGTTGCCTTTGGGAAAAAGCACCTTGGGGACAACCACGACCTGAGAATTTCGAAAGACAACTGGTAGTTATGGCAGAGGAGACTTTGGCTCTGCTTTGGCTTTGCTTTCATTATTACGATGCCATTTTGGAGGACATGGCTTCCCATTACCCTAACCCCCACCCTCACCCCTGGATACTACCATTAATACTAAAAGCTAATATTCTGTATTATTGGGTCTGTTCAAAATTATATGTCCCAATTACTCTTGATCTTCCTTGAACCTAAAAGGAAGAGAATTTCAAAAGTAACAAAAAGAAGATTATAAAATGTTGTGTGATTAATTTTCATGTCCTACTGAACTGCTAAATTAGAGAAAGGAATAGAGTTGATACCTTGGTCTCAACTATTATAACACCCAAACAAGGCTTTGCTTAATGAAGTTATCCAAATAAATTAACTGCCCTGGAAGCAGTTCAAAAGACCAAATGCCTTTTCGGGTAGTGACTTCAACATCGAAATAGCATTGAGTAATCAACATAATGTAGTTGATTTCAAAATGGAAGAAAGGACATCCCTCCATTTTAAATTAAAAATTCAGATCAATTAAAAATTTACACTTGCTGAGCCTAGATATGGAAGCCTCTGAATCTAAACTTTTTAAAGAATATTAAAGTCCCTATCCCTCATTGTTTATACACTATCCTTGCCATGCATTCCTGTATCTTTAATAGCATATACTGTATAATAGAAATAAATTTATTAAATTTATTTGCTGCCCATCTTGTTTCAAAAACTGGGTGGCTTACGGCATAAGAAACATTAAAAGAAACATTAAAATCATTAGATATAAAATGACAGAGCAGACAAAATACAAGGTGGAGAATGCAGCCGGATAAATGGGGAGGGGGAAGGTATGTTTAGCCTTTACTAAGTCAACGACCTCCAGTGTAAAACTCCTCCATTGGTACCCCAAGCCATTTGGCAGAACCAGGTTTTAAGAGTCTTATGAAAAGTCAGGAGAGTGGAAGACAATCTCACCACAGGGGATATGATATTCCAAAGGGCAAGAGCTTTGGCAGAGAAGGCTCTTCTCTTTTCTCTAATCAATAGGAATATCAAGTATAGTGCAAAAAACCATAGAAAAAACCAAGTTACTGACTTCTGCTCTACTATCAGTATGTAGCTCCATTTCAATGGCAGTGAAATTTGATTTTTAGTTTTATTTTTGGTATTTTGTGAATGAGAAAATGTACCAAATGACTGAGGACTGGATCCTCTGGAAAAACCTTTAAAGATTTCCACTGAATTTTTTTTCCCAAAAAAACCCCAGGTGATTACTTTCCACTGTTGCTACTGAATGAATATGAAAAATAGCTCATCTTACAAACAACCATCAAACAACATATAGATTGAAATAGTGATGCCAGTTATAGAAAAGCTAATGATATAAGAGATAATGAAAAAAAAATCAATTTTTAAGACAAACTGATCAATTGTTTGCAATCTCAATTGTACAACTTAATCTTCAAGACACATAGTCTGAGGAAGGACTTCAAGAAGGAAATGGCAGACTGGAAGAAAAGCAGAGTTGACACTAGCAGTACTAACAATCCTCTCTGGATCAAACAGAGACGTGAAATCACCCGAACTATTTCTTACAGTTGCTCCTTTTCCTCATAAATGGACCATAAGTCAGCGATTCCTGGTGGAGGGTAATTGGGACACAGGGACACAGGAGGGATATGGATTCACTATATTTACTCCAGCTGCAAATAGAGTTCTTTAAAGGGTAGTAAGTTTCTGCACTTCTCTTGCTAACTATTTTGAGAAATTGCCTATTAATGGCTTCAATGAAGTTAGACTGGGGTGGGATTTAAATTTTTTAACAACCGGTTCTGTGGGTGTGGCTTAGTTGGTGGGTGTGGCTTGGTGATCATGTGACTGGATGGATGTGGCTTGGTGGTCATGTGACTGGCTGGCCGTGGCCAACTCAATATCACTCACATTGAGGCACGCATCTCCTCGCCTGGCCTCATGACTGTGGGGATGCTGCAACAGTCATAAGTCACTTTTTTCAGTGCCATTGTAACTTTGAATGGTCACTCCACACAAGCAAAGTACCAGCAAAGAAGGGGAAAAAAACTCCAGAGAAGTTCCTGAGACAGGAAGTCTAGTCCTGCCAAAAATGTAATAAGGGTTAACGGAGAGGCAGTTTCTGTAAGCAACACCAGAATGTTTCCTTCCTGCCTTCCTTATAGGAGTAGGCCAGTAATTTCTTCTAATAACCAGTTCTCTGAACTGCTTAGAATGCTAACAACTGGTTCTAGCGAATAGGGGCAAACTGGTAGAATCCCACCCCTGAGTTAGACACCCGCAAAATGACAACGTTGGAAATATCGGGTGAGTGCCGTCAATCCTCAGTAAAAGTTATTTTAAAATTTATTTTTATAATCTTTTAAAACTCAAAATGAACAGCAAAAAGCAAGGCAAGGTTTTGGCCTCAAAGTTTTATAGGGTCAGAAAACACTGAGCTTTGGACTTTGAATATTAAAACTTTGAAACTATTTTTTAAAGGTAAATGTACGCTTGCTTGCGAGAACGAAAAAATGTTTTTGAGATTGGAGATGTAACAAGACAAATAATCTATAATGGCATTTTGAGGCATCTTTGAGGAACAGGGACCTGCTTCATGAATTTAATTCAATTATTGTGTCTTCTTGAGAACAGTTTATTCCCCGATGGTGTTACAGAACAATATATGCAGCAAAATTTACCCTACAAAAGTATGAAGGAGACTCTGAATAAAAATTTGTCACCAGATATAAAGAGAAAACTGACTGTGGTTTTAAAAATTAAGAAGAAATTAAAAATTATAATCCCAGAGAACAATTTCAATAACTTCCTTTTGTTGGATTTACAAGGGACTGCTTAAAGTGCTAAAGAAAGCTGTAACAAGTATCAACAACCACCTGAATGGATTACAGAAAAAGATAGTTTTGTATGGAAGAAAAAAATATTTATGTTAACTGTTTCTTTTTTTATTAAAGTAAGGAATTTTAGAAAACTTTTTTACAGATAAATTATTCTTTAAGTTAAATTATAATAATTCATTTATATTAGCATATTGGTATTTGTAAAATGTGGATGTTTATAGTTTAGAGCAGAGATGTAATTAAAATTTGAACTGGATAAATTGGATTGGGAATTTTTTTTAGAACTGTTGATATTTGAATTGGGAAAAATATGTATTGGGGTTTATTTTTGTTAAGGAGAAATGGTTTTTGTTATGTACACTTTGGTTTTCTATTGTTTATATTAGGATATTGAGACCATTTTATTCCTTTTAAGAGAGATTTTGTTACAGTTAAAGAGTTGTGATTGGAATGCTGAGTTTTATATATGCTAATTAATATTAAAATCCTAGCATTCTGTTTGGACCTTTTGCTGATAACAGGATTAAGATGTGACTTTCTTGATTTGCTGATTATGAGATGAAGTACTTATTAGTAAAGAGGAAGTGAAGAAAACATGGGGTTGCCCATGAGGGTTTAGGCTTTTCTGTAGGGGGTTGTTTCTATATATTTTTCCTTGTATCTTTTTATTATTGTTTTCACTTCTAGTTTGTATTAATGTCTTTATGAGGATAACCTGAAGACCGCCAGCTTTTCGATCTTAAGAACTTTTCACAGTTTAGTGGGAAAAAATCTTCTTCAGGATGGTTTTTCATTTTCACAGTCTAGTCTGCAGCCCTGAAATCTGATCAATTATTGAGGTCATTTCGACTTGTCTCTTCCAGATCAACAAGGTGTTACTATCTGCTGTATCCAAGAATGACCTTTGCAAAACTACCGTTGAGTTTCCATAGATGGACTTAAATGTGGGTCTCCCAGTGCCAGTTTTGATCCCGACAGATCTTGAGTCCCTGGCTGATGAAATGCACTGCTAAATTTCTGGACGAATGGAAGCAGTCATCAAAAAAAACGTTTTTGCAAACCTAAATCTAAATTAACTCTCCGAACTCTAGCATAAAAGGAAATAAAATAAACTTAGTAAACTGCATTTATTATTATATCGATAGCAAGGCTGTACAAAGCATCCAAAAGCTGTTGCAGTTTTCTCTGCACCGTTAACTGTAGTCGGATACTCTGGCTCCGGCAATAGTACTGTAGTATTAATAATAGTATTAATATTGTAGTATTAATAATAATACTACAAATCCCAAAAGACATTGGGGGGGGGGGAACCGAAGGAAGAACTTTTGTCGGGTTTTAGTTCAGTTGCGAAATGACTTCTGGGACAGGTCGTTCAAATGCTTCGATGGAGGCGTAAGCTCCCACAGGCTTTTTCGGAGAGAGAAAACTTCTCATCCCATCAAGCAACGGGAAAGTGACGGCGGGGACGGCGCGCCGAATCCGGAACCGAGCGACGGGGGCTGCGCGCGCAGGTGGGAGAAACGGGCCCTTGCAGGTGAGGAGTTCCGCGCAGTGTCTTGGAAGGGCAGCTGCGGAAGCGGCCGTTGGTCCCGGAGATCTGGGAGATAAGCGGGGCGTGTGTGGACAGAAGGATATACGAGAGGAAGATCTGTGGGGCTGGATCAGGCTTGAGAACGTTCCCCAAGCAGCCGGCCGCGATATCTCCCGGTTTTTAATAGCCCTGCCGTCTTACGTTGTGGGTCTAAACTATTTTTAAGCCCGCGGCTGACCCTTCATTTTACTACATGAAAGTGATTTTAAGATTATATTCGTCCTGTCTCTTGGGACAGTGGATTTTTCGAAGCAGGTGAATTCAAGATTTTTTTTTTCCCTTTTGGATTCAATTTTTTTTTAAAAAAAAGACTCGAGACTGAAAGTTCTTGCAGATTACCTGCTTGGGGTTATATCATTAGGTTCACAAAGGTGAGAGGCAATAATTTATCTGAGAAGAAACATCCCTTCTCTCTAGGAAATCATTATAACCGTGCTTTGCACGTTGAAGTCTCCAAATTGTCTTAACAGAGGTATGGTAACATAATTATGTGTTCGCAGTGTTCACATAAAAACTATTGCATAACGGCAATAGTTTGCTTTTTATTTGATATTTTTCTCTTTGTTTTTCCCCTTTTAAAATAGGAGAAGTGCCATTTTTCCATTATCAGTTGTTTTTTTAAACATAATTCTTAGTGTGATTGATGTATTGATTATCAAGTGCACAGTCATATCTGGCAAGCCAGCCTGCTTTCTTTCAGATATGTACATTAATATCTCTGTAGTAGAGGGTAACTAATTTATGAACTGCATGGCCTCCAAAAAAGTTAAAGAATTAAGCATTCCTTGGTAAGAAAGGAGTGCTTTCCCCCAATTAATGTTTTCTCACTTCCTCTTACCTATCCAAAACCACAAGAAAGATGTGGACAGGTTACAGTCTTGATTTCAGGCCCATCAGATAAATATATTTGTTAAGTCTATCTTAAAAGAAGAGCTTTAAAAAAAGGAACAGAGCCAGTTTGGTCTAGTGGTTAAGGTATCAGGCTAGAAAGTAGGGGGACTGTTGGGGTCTAGTTCTGCCTGCCTTAGCCATGGAAAGCTGGGTGACTGGGCCCTTCACCTTCTCTCAGCCCAATCTACCCCCACAGAGTTCTTGTGGGGAAAATAGAAGGAGGAAAGGTGTTGGATATGTTTACTGCATTGAGTTATTTGTAAAAATAATACAACCAGGATACAAATAAAATAAATGAAACTTAACTTACTTCAATAGCATAAGCTTGATGGGGAAGGAAAAGGTAATGTGCTCTTTGGCTTTCCCACAGTTGAGATAGCAAGGATCAAGACTACTATGGAAGATTTTGATGGGGACTTCAGTGACAGAAAAGCCATTATGTCTGAATTATGTTGCAATCAGATTGCTGCAAACATCCTGTGAGTCTTTTCTCTCTGGAACAATTTTATTCTTTACTGCCCAACCAGGGGGGAGGAGGTGAATAGATCAGAGAGAGAAACAAAAAAAAAAAACCCAAACCCTAAAATATGCACAACCTGTAATGTGCATTTCTTTAATCTACATTTCTTAGTCCTTGAAAAACAACTTAACTTGAGTTTGATTCTTTTTCTGATCTCATCCAATTATATTCTTATGCTTGGTGATTTAATTGTATTGCATTAGCATTTGGTTGTTAGTGATAGTTTAAACAGTCCTACAGATCCACTGGTGTGTAAGTCCCAACACTGAGGTATAGTAATTCTGTCTGCCTGGTGTGCAATAATATGTTGCCCCAAAATTCTACTAGAGATAAATTAGATTAATAAATAAAACAAATATCTTTGCTTTCCAATTTTAAATTAATTATTTGTAGTTGATAACACTGCAAAGCTAGAGGGTACACTTATTAAAGTAACAAGTACTATTGATATACTAGAAAATTGCAACTCCACATTTTTGATTGCGCTGATGATATGTCCAACCTCTTACTGCCAGGGTACAGGATCTCAGAACCTTGGTGGCTTTTACTGACCCAGAGGATGGAATACTGGTTCATACTCCAGATGGTGAGTGGCTAGTAGGTTCTTCCATGCCTGTTTACCATCACCATAAAGTACTTTGTTGGACAACTCTTGTCAATTACAGTTCTCGTATGGTGGGGAATCTGTTACTAAATAAGAACACTAATACTGTTGGGCTACTAAACATGCTTAAGTACCTAAAAAGGTCTTCAGACTTCAGAAATAGTATGAAGTTGTGCCAACAAACCTCATGTATATCTACACACAAAAGTATTACAGAATTGTAATTAATTCAGTGCACCAAATAATTATTTTGGATGAATTGTCAAAACAAAATGAAGTTGCTTTACGTTCCAGATTTTTACACAGTCTTTCTAAATGGTAATAGTTGCATATCAGCGCAAAGATATTATGTTAGAAATACACAAAAGGAACACATAATTTAAAGAAGCCACTAGTTTATGCTAAATATTATCTCCGTTCTTAAATAAAAAGTAAAATGTGATGGTTATAGATTATTTAATACTACTAAGTTTTTAATTTTCACAATTTTGAGTGGTATTCTGCAGTAGATCATAGATTTCCTCAGCTTGTATTTTAATTTTATTTCTTATAAGCAAGAACTTTGCTTTCATTTAAGATGGCTGATCTTTAATATAAGTTCTTGGTAGGTTGATACTGATAGATTACCCACTATTCTTAATGAAATCTTAATTAAAATGAAGTTCTGTTCCCTGGGTTAAAAATCTAAAGCGCTTAAAAATTGACCAGTTGAGAGTTTCTCTACAAATAGGATTATTAGATGTTTGTACTTGTAAAAGGAGATGCGCTAATGGCATTCAATCTGGAAAGCACAGCAGAAATAGGTTAGAATGTATACTCTTGTAAAATCATAATAGCGCGATAAGTTACAGAATTATAGATTTATTTAAAAACAAATGGAGGGAAAAATCACATATCACAAGAAATCTTGTAGAATCTACTTAGAATCTATTTATACAATGTCAAAATTGTTTATAAAAACAAAAGTGATCCCAGCTGAGATAATAGATTAGATTAATCTATTAATTTTTTTTCTCTCTCTTTTTGTTTTGAGGTTTTGGTACTTTTGATCTTGAAATCTCTCATGAAGCAGCAGATATCAATAATGTGTCCTTACATATTTGCATGTATCTTTCCCTTTTTGTTCTAGGAGGTGTTAAACATTCTCTGAGAAACAGCTGAAAAAGGTATTTGGCTGCAGAAAGACCCAAATCAAGGCAGTATAAACAAGTGATCATCAAGAATGGGAGATGAAGGTGCAGGCGAACCCTTTGTGGGTATTGTGACTGATGAAGGCACAGATTACGAAGGCATCCTTCCATCAGATACAGTTTCCCTGAGTGACTCAGATTCAGAAGATTTTGAGTTTGCAGGCAGTGCTGAAGTTGATGTTGTGTCCCCTGAGGAGCCACTTCCATCAGATGATGTGGATTGTGAATCAAATAAGAGTGGGGACTCTTTGCACAGCAGCAAAAAATCAGTTGTTCAGCCGTTTCATTTGAAAGGCATGAGCTCGAGCTTTTCACAGCGCAGCCAGAACATTTTTGATTGTCTGGAAGGAGCAGCCAAGCAGGCAGTGCCTTTGACAGGTGAAGACAATGTCATTGATAGAAGGTTTAAACGCCCTCTGCCACCACTCAGCATTTCAAACAAGACGCCTGCGGAAAGCTTTGGAAGAAAACGTGAGCCAATTCAGTCCTATAAAAGTTCCCCACCAGTACCTGATTATGTGGCCCATCCAGAACGCTGGACCAAATACAGTTTGGAGAATGTTGCAGAATGTAATGATGATACCAACAGATCAATTGCTATGGAGTTCTTTAGTGGCTTGAACAAGGGTAGGAAGGAACAAAGCTCAGCACATCCTGAAAATTATGTACCATCTTTCAACCAGGATGCTTCTAGCTCTGGTGCAGGAAGAATTGTCTTTAGCAAACCAGTAAAGACAGGCTTAGACAGATCAGGGAAAAAAAGAGGAGCTTCAACAGAGGAAAAGTTGGAAGCCAACATTAATGCAAATCAAGAGACCAGTGGAAGGCCTCTGGGTAACTTGGATGCCCAGAATAAAGGTGATGTAGTTATACTAGATCCCTCAGAAAGCAAAGAAAGAGAAAAGGAAGATTGGGGGCTGCTGAAATTGGAAGAACAAGGTGCTCAAAGAGCCAACACAGATTCTCCCGAGGAGCCTGAAGAGAATGTGACAACAACCATAGGGTTTCATGGTAGCAAGAAAAGGAGTAGGAAATATTTCCGACCCAAAGCTAACCATGATGAAGAAGAAGAACCCTAAAAGCCAGAAACATTGTATTTGTCTTTTTCCAGTGATAGCTTATTCAAAATATTATCTTCATCATTTGCATTAATTTGGGCAATTGTTTTCCTTATCATGCTTGTTGCTGTGACTAAGAATCCTTGTAACTTTGTCCTTTCCGACAAAATCCCGCTGTGTTTTGCAATAAATATAGGACATTTTACTTTGAGATAGTCCAACAATATGTGGAGTTTCTGTTTATGAAGGGAGGCTCAGCTATTCATACCAAAACGTTTTGACAGTACACTGTACTGTTATCTCAACCAATTCATACTTGACAAAACATACCTTGTGGATGAGGTACAAGATTTATCAGTTTATTGTAGCTGAGGCAAAGGTTTAACCAATATTCCACAGTATGAATTAAAATAAAAGCATGAAATATAACAACTCATATGTTGTTCGGCTAGAGATGAGAATATGTAAACATACCAGTATGTTAAGATCATAGAAAAAGTGTTAAGGAATTGGAAGAGATGCTTTCTAAAATTAAAATAAACCAAACAAGCCATACTTAGACTTGATGGTTCAGACTGTTGAATTGCCACAACTTCCTTGAAAAGTAAAAGATCTTTTCCCCTCCATACTTGAAAGCTTCTTCTAAACTCTAAAGTACATGGATTTGTGTCGACCAAACTGTTTATGTAAGAATAAGGGAGCTTAAAATAGTATTTCTAGCAGAATATCCATTTGATATTTTTGGTGTCAATTAAAATTGGGAACAACTGCTTAATTAGGTTGAAAATTCTGTACCTGCATGTTAGCAGCTACCCGTTTTTGTCAAAAACTAGTTTTCTCTCTATTCTTAGGGCACCCCTTTTTACCCATTAGCCCTTTTCTACTTGTCACACTTTCACATTTAAGGAAGCCATCTCATTCAGCTAGAGTTCTCTTGTACAGCTACCCCAGCATTACTCTCACCTTGGCATGTTAGGTCATGAATAAATGCACCGGTTGGAAAAAAAATAAGTTTTATTACTGTTTATAGGTAATGCTTATTTAGCTATCACAATTGGAAATGGTAACTCAATCATTAACAAAGCAATCACTAAGCAAAATTTCAGCAATGCTTATTATCTTACTTTATCTTTCTTTTGCTTTAAAGTCCTGAAAGATCATAAATGCGACCATTGGTCACAAAGTTATTTTTTCATCACGGTTTTAACTGCGGTCGCTGTCTGGGGCAACTGCTAAATTGGGACTACCTATATATTACAATGCCTAACGCAGTCTAATTATTTTATACAGAAAAGACCTATTAAATATTTGGATTGAAACTATTTTGTACTACAATGACAAAAGAATTAAAGGTAATGTACTGTTAATTCATGATTAGTGGAAAATAAGATTGGAAACTAACTACACTAGTAATATATAATTAACTTCAAGAGGAAAGGCACAATATGAGGGAAGCAGATCAATGAATACTGTGTACAACTATATCAAGGAAGGATAATTGTAAAGCTCAAGGTATGTAATTGTTCCTTGGTTAAAATATTGAAAGCTTTGGTCTAAATGAATTTACAGAGTCACAGCATAACATTTATTTTAATGGTGAAGATTGGAATAAAAAGTAGGCAATATTTTTGAGATTTCAGTAGATAATTTACAGGAAACACATTGGACATAATGTAAAGGGAAGGCATTATGTAGTTATGACACGGTGGCACTCTGACATTAAAAGAAAATATCCATTAGGTATTTGAATTGACAAAATTATATGGAGAAGTGATCTTTTACAATCATCGATATACATCACATCATCAAACTGGTATCTACCCCGTCTTCATTTTCTGGTTCAACCATTTGATCAGTGCCTGCATTTATGAAACATGAAAATTTAAATGAAAATATTGGTTATATAAAGAATGAGCAGCTATAGTGAGATCTGAACAAGTTACTTCTTGTAATGCTAATTATCAAGGGTAGCTTGTCTTTGTTAAACACCTTACATATTTTCAATGTATTTCAGTAGAGATGTTCAAGAATGGGAAAATAATACACCTGAAATCTTTAAAGATTAATCTGGCGAGTTATGGACCAAATTCCACTACTTCATGCCTAGAAATTGAAAACACTTCCATTTTTATACTGTACATGTTTATTATTTTTTGAAAGAAAGTCCATTTGTGCTTACTTTTCACATATATTATCAAGTTGTTTTGTTTATTTTTACCTGGCTTAAATGAGAAACAGGTATGACATCTCCCATATTCAAAAGAAGCTCTAATCCCCAAAATGTGGGAGTTCTTGGGCAATGCTAACTTAATGCTCTTCGTTGGGTAAGTGAGGCTTTGTTCTCATTAGCAGGTGTTAAAATTAACCAGTTATGTGGCTAATTTGTGCTGTTTTGTGTGGGGGGTATTTTCCCCCCACCTATATGCAATTCTTTAATATCCCAAGTATTTGATATTCAAATACCTCTCCTGTGCCTGCTGAGGGAGTATTGTGCTATCAAGGTTAATAATTATATAACATATTCATTTTAGTGCAGAGAAACATAGCTATAAGAAATAGGTATGTTTGAAGATGCCACAAGACTATTCCAAAGGGAGAGGGGCTGCTTGTTTCTTGGTACTTTCAGGTTAATTTTGACTCCTGGTAAGATTTCTTGGCAAGATTTTCAGGAGTGGTTTGCCTTTTCCTTAGGGCTGAAAGTGTGACTGGTCCAAGGTCACCAGCTGACCTCATATTCAGAGACTAAAACTCACAGTCTCACTTTCTCGTCTAGTGTCTAACCACTACACTTCCAAAATAAAAGGAAATGAGCATAGAGAGAAGCAGACTTGCTGAACCTAAGTAGATCCTAAATTAGGCTGTACATTCCTAGGCAGAAAGAATAACTATAGGGAACCAGAGGATGAGGTGCAATCAAGATAACTGTCAACTAAAACCTGAGTCCAGGCAGAACTGTAACCTGAGAAAGTGTCTCAGACAAGCTGTTCCCTAGTTCACACAAAGGGATAGAGGGAAGAAGCACATTCAGACTTGCAAGAATCTGTTACTACTGTAACACCTTATGAAAGTAATACCTGCATTCATGACTTTGGTTTCCTAGTCTATCTTGAAGGGCTGACTGCTACTTTCAGATAAACTAAAAATGTTGAAATCGTTTCAGTCTGAAAACGTGTTTTTGAAGGGCAGTCGATACTTAGTATGTAGCAAAAAGAGCCTGGCATCGGGAGGTGACTTTGTTTCTTATGTACCAAGCCATCATTTTCCTCATATTTTCACATAGGAGGTTAAGCCGGAATGCAGAGGGATAGCTGTGACTAGCTAGCCAGTGAAAAGCAGTGGCAAAGATTCTTAACCATTGCATCATTGTGTCTTTCTTTGGAAAATAATGATTAAGAAAATAAGGTTTACACATTCCTAAAGGCTATGGCTTGTTTCTCGTAGTTAATTGAATAAAGCATTGTTTTATTGGCACAATTGTTGGCACAATTGTTAAGCATTAATTAAAATGGCTGGATTCACAAAACCCAGCCCAAGCCAAAAAAAACTTCATTATGACTGGATCCAATGTATGAAGTCATAGCCATTATTGTACTCAGCACAGTTATGTACGCTTCTACAACAATTCTGGTATGTATTGTGTATTAGACTGTTTTTAATGGATTTTAGGTTTTTTTTTTACTTTGTTTTGCATTCCTCCCCAACTCCACCCAATCTTTATTAGCACATTACTCACGTGTGTGTAGTTTGAGGTTGGCCTGCTGAAAAATAAAATGTTTTTCACTAAAGTATCTGCCAAATTATTTGGATATCATTACTATTCAAGACGTACTACAATTATACTACTAATTATAGCAAAGTTCTGTGAAATCAAAGCTGATGGCATAGTGGTTTTGCTTTGTGATACAGTCATAGAATCAGAATGTGATCGTAGGCTGAACTTTGAAACCCTTTACCCATTTACTTCAGTAGTTTTACTTCTGGGTAGGCTTACTTCTAAGTAATTGCATGTACAGTAATTTCTTCATAGCTCTTTTGTCCATTTGAGACCTTTGAATCTATGAACTGCTTATTAGGTTTAGAATCCAAGGTGCTATTTGAATGTAACATATTTTGAAGGTATATTTATTACTTCTATTATCTAGAAGTATCCTTCTAGAGAAGACCATAATCTATTGTTTATCCACCTCACCTAAGCATGCCCCAAACAAAAACAAAAATTGATTGATGCATGAAACCCTATCGTGATTTCTGAACTTCTTGGTCTTGGAAATGTATGTATGAACAAATAAAAATGTGCAACTGAAGCATAAAAAGAAATTCTTACTTGTGATTTCAAAGATCTAAGCTGTTTCTCTTGCTCTTTTAGACCACTAAAATTCTTCAAAAGGCTGTCCACCCTGTTTTAAAATGAATCAACAATAATAGTCAGAACAAGAACATTGTCAAAAAGGAGATCCTAAAGAACTCAGTAGAGCATCCAAATCCAAATTTAGAAGAGTTTCTACTGCAAATAATTTATGTGAATTAATAATTATTCATCTAGGAAATGAACAGTAAGATTGATCCATCCACCTACTATAGCAACTCATTTCTTCTAGGTTGGATTTTGAGTGATTGCTACATGCTACTTAAAACCCATGTACATAGATTCTGCATGGAGGTATCTGTTGACACTTCTGTGCAATCCTGTTCTAGTTAGAATTCAACTGGTGAAACTGTAAGACAACTGGATGTCTGAACTGGACTCTAAATATCAGAATCTGCTGTTCATCTCTACATTTAGAATAGCTTATCACAAAAAATGACTTCTATTAATGCCATTCCCGACATTTTCAAGGGCCATATTCCAAATTATATGTGTGCATTTCCCATATCACCTAGAGAAGTATCTGTACAGTGGACATTCGCAGTAGGTTGGATTGAAGAACAATGATGTTGGATTAAGTTGCACGTGGGGGTGGGATTAACAGCTTCAAAAAGGAAAAGGAAAACAGGAAAAGACTAAGAGAATGAAAATGAAGTAAATAAAGCCACCCATTATAAAATGTTTGCTGCTGACCCTATTATAAACATGTAAATATGTTGCTTGTTTTTTAATTAGGTGCATCAAACTACATTTTACTTGCTAACTCTTACTTACTTGTATGACATTTTCTTCAATTTTTCCTCATTGCTTTCTTTTTTCTTTGTTTCCAAATTTGCCAGGTAATTTTCTTTCTGGAGCATCTCCCAGGTTATTAATTTTTTATCCTGTTCTTCTGGAATGTCTCTTTCTGAAGGAAAGGAGGGTTAGATTTGGGCTGGGGGAAAGGAAACAGTTGCCAAAGGAGGGGGTGGAAACTACACCAAAATATAGAAAAATCATCACTTATTGGTTTTTTTGTACAGTTTAAATATTACGCTATAATCAAATAAATATTGAAAGCACCTTAGTAATGCTGTAAGCCCAGTTTTCATTGAGTTCCCTTGAACTTGAACGTACACTTTAAGAATGTCAGTATGAAAGTGACCACTTAGTCTAAGTCCAATGACTGACTCATTGCTGTATCTTGAAAGAAGCTCGCTAACCCAGTTCACAAAAGCACAGGATACTACTCCTGTACCCACAGCATAGGAAATGTTTCCCCATACAAATTTTCTTCTCTACTCTGGAGGATGTGTGGGGCAACCTTAATTTCCATTCTGAATGCTTCCTCACATTTGTCCAGTGTAGACAAATGTCTTATTTTGGTTTAAAATGTAGTAGTCTATTTTTAATCTACTTGTAATAGAATTGGAAAATCTCTTGGAGGGGGACGCCCCATAGCAGTCTGCGTTTGTAACTTTGATCTTACAGATATTCATCATTTGTTCTCTTTGCTATAGCCTCAATAGTTTCTACTGATATATTTTGAAGAAAGTGTAAGGTTTTTATTTTTAATTAAAATTAAATGTTTAATTCAATTTTGCTTTTAACATTAATTTGTTTTAATGTAATTACAGATAATACCATTTTAATGCAGACTTCTGCAATGTAAAATGATCCAGATAGTTTGGATTACAAACCATCTGGAGGGCACCATAGTCAGGAAGGTTATTCATCCCCTACATAATTTCAATTTTAAAAAATAGTAATCCACAGCTAATTATATAGAAATGAACTTTACTATTACATAAATTGATAATACAGCTTATTATTATACATTAATATATGTACTGTATGTATGTGTGTGAGTATGAATAGATGTAATCCTCAACTTGTTCTTACCATTCTCCCCATAGCTTACCCAGATGTTCTTTTTTGTGTTCGGTTTTCTTAAGAAGTTTTCTAAGAAATAGTTTAATGTGATCAATAATGATAAAAGGAGGAGCAAATGCAGGACGACCATAGTATTCAACAATCAAGTTGTATCGCTGAAATTTCCAGAAGATGTCTGCATTTCCTTGAACAACCTGAAAAGTGTAACTTAAAAGGAAGAAGGGTTGTATCAACAGATCTTATTCGCTGAAGAGAATATTGTTTTCAAATGTGTAAAGTTCTTAATGTTTTTTTTTCTAATTGAGAAAGCAGTCTGCCAGCTTTTTGGGGTGTGATTAACACTGTCAGTAAACAAATTTGGATTTTGCTTAGGTAAAATGAATTTCACAATTCATTTTGTATGAAACATGATACTGTAATTGTTTCAAGTGAATTGGAGAGGCATTTCTAAGCCTCAAATTTAATCTGAATCAATACATTCCTGAAAGTGGTAAAATAATCCTGTGAATCTTCAAGCATTGGTGTACTTGATGCATAGGACAAATGAGACTACACCTGAAACAATATCACCATTTTGTTAAAATTTCTTCCAATATTCTTCCCAAACTGTCTGTTTCATTGGTTTGTTTTATATTTCAACTGCCATTTGGGAGATATCCAAGCATTTAAGATCTACATGTGATATATTTATTTGCTACCTAAGAATGTAGCTGTTTCCACTGACTATAGAATATTTTAGGCTGTATTTGTTTTAGTGTTGTTATGTCCCTTGGTTTAAAATAGACAAAAGTTTATGTTTCCGTTTTTATTTTTGTTCTGTATCCCAAAGGTACATCACCCAAAACTGGAAGGAACACGAGCTATTTAGGACTTCCAGATCAGGAAGAGATAATATGATCACATGAATAGGTCAGAAAGATCACATCAGTACTCCTGCCTATTTGAAGAAGGTTATCCAACTATATTGCCATATATCTCTGGACAAGTTGAGATCATAGTAAATATTTTCAGTGGCTTATAAAAGGTCCCAAGATGGCAAGTATGTTTCATAAAGTCTTATGAAGACAAATGTCTAGAACTCCACATAAGCTATAAATAAGTTCTCCCTTATTAATCGCCAGAGAAAATAAAGTGAAATAGATTATTTCCAGAGATAGGACTATTTATTTAACTATCTGCACAAATTAGCTATTGCATACAACATGTGCAACTTTATTAAGAATTTAAACTTTGCAAAAGTAACATATTTACACATATTAATAATATGCTGAATAATATGACTGTAAGTCTTCATTTTAAATGGATTGAGAAGTGTCCTGATTCTATCAGCAATTCTTTTTGTGACAAACCTGGGACAACCAATTTTCATTGAAATGAGTGCTAAGGAAGCAGACCAGTCCTTGACTTTGAATCATTCAGATAGTAACCCACTCAAAGTTACAACAGCAGTGAAAAAAGTGATACACTTATGACCGTTGCAGCATCCCTACAGTCACATGGTCAAAATTTGGGTACTTGGCAACCAGCATATATTTACGATGATTGCAGTGTCCCGGGGTCATGTAATGACCGTTTATGACCTTCCCAATCAGCTGACAAGCAAAGTCAATGTGGGAAGCTGGGTTCACTTAACAACCATGTAGTTTGCTTAAAAACCTGCACTGATTCTCTTAATAACCATGGCCAAAAAGATCACAAGATTGGGAATGACTCACTTAACAACTGCCTTGCTTAGCAATGGAAATCTTGGTTCCAACTGCATGGTTGTAAGTCAAGAACTAGTATGTAAATATGTCAGTCTAGCAAACACTTAACAAGAAGTAAATCACATTACACTTACTCAACAGGGTATACAACAGGGTCTGTATTTTAGAATACAGAGCTACACTCCCAGTGTGTTTATTTTGCTACTGCTTTTCTTTGCAAAATCTTTTGTGGATTCCATCTATTATACACACACACATCCGAAAGATAAGTCCCAGAGTGGCCATGCATATTATTCTATCTGCGGCTATTGGATAGAAGACTTTTTATATTTTCTTATATAGACCCTCATTTTATACTTGCCTGAACATGGCAATTAAGAGATTCATAAGCAGCACATTTGTAACCAGTAGGAAAATGACTAAGAGTATTATGACCAGCCAATTAGCATAGGCACTGGGACACGAGAAGTCACTCGCTGTCTGGTTCCTCTGCTGACCCAATGTGCAGTTTTCAAAATCCATGCGAGATGCTGTGGTAGTGAAGTTTTTTTAAAAAAAAACAAGAAATGAAGAAAGGAGGGAGGGAGGAAAGATGGTTGAAACTGTTAAAGCTTCAGAATGATTTGCTAAAACAAAGTTCTACTACATTGAGTTTACAAAAGAATCAGGTAAACTGATGGAGCTGACACTCAGCAGTAGCATCTATAAGGGATAGGCCTAGGAACCAGAACCTCCAAGTGGAACAGAATTTAACAGGGAAGCAAGAAGAGATAGCAAAAGAGGACAATTGGACTTTGCCATTTCTGTCACAACTTCTGAAGAAACACCCCAGCCAAAGGACTTGGAAGAATCTGTCATAAACTTCATTGAAGTCACTGAATCAAATTTAAACCTAAATCCAAACTTTTTAGACTGATTTTCAAGGTGAAGGACTAGAATGGACTTTCATCATAGATAACCAGAATGCATTCGTATTTGCCTTATGCTTCTGCCTTTGTCAATTCTATTTTATGCAAATTATGGCTTTACCCACATACAACTAAATTTCTCTAGCTGGTATGATTCAGTGATAGGGCTTATAATACTGTGCAAATCAGCACACTCTGTTCAGTTTTGAATTGCTCTATGTCTATCATGGTGAATTATGCCATTCATCATAGTGAATACAATAAAAGCATTACAGTACACATGACTTCAGATGTAGTGCAATAAGAATGCTGTGGACTGATTTATTATCATCTGCCAAAGCCCCTTTTATTAAAAAGTAGGATTACTAAGGTACTGTAAATTAAACTCACAATCTATTTTATCCAGTGGAATTTGTCCAAATATTTGAAGATAGGGACGATAAAGGACCCTCCTGAAAATCCACTCAGCACGACTGTCATCAGGATAAAGCAACGCTTGCGTGGCTACCCCATATGCAATAAGCCACACGCTCAGGAAAAAGAGAAAGAAAAAAACATCCTTCATCTGTAAAAATAAATAAATAAATAAATGAAGAACTAAAATCTGAAACTCTCTTCCCCCAACATTTTGTGCCCTCCAGATGTGTTACAGTCCCAAGAATCTGGAAAAGCCAAGTTGGGGGCTACTGGGTTAGAAACATTCAAAGAGAATCACAATGGATTTCTTTTCCTTGTCACATGTATTCTCCAAAATCCTCTTTCATGCTGAACTAAGACTTAGATTTATTGGAAGGATGATTTTGATTTAATGCATGCTGTACAAATATGTTAGAGTGCAAAGTTATTAGTCATATATCTGGTCACATTGAGCACACACACACACACATGTTGGAAAGAAAAGTTTCCTTCTGTGGCTTTTGCAGAAGTTTCTTCTGCTGTTGTCAGAGTTCCCCTTTTCTTTTAACTTCTAGGACTTCCAACCTAGCAGAAGTCCCTTCAACTAGATTGCATTTAGAAGATGAATATAAGCAGTTCCTAAGGGTGGAATTTCTTTTTATTTCTTCAACCTTACATTATATTGACTTTCTCTTCAAAACAGTGTCCAAGATAGCTCATTAAGATTCAAATATAGTTTTAAAAGTTGAGATAAAAAGTAAAAGGAAGCAACAATGAAAAAAACTTGGCAGGTTTCTAAATGCAGAGGGGAAGACATTGGGGAAGAGCCTTTTGTGCGTGCCCAGCAACTGGCACACTGACAGCAAGGAAGTCTTCAACAGAATGTCTGGTAGATGTCTTAATAAGTTAATAAAGGCATATATGGGGTGGATGTAATGAAACTTAGACATTTGAAATTAATAGTATAATTTCCCCTGAGCCTGCTGGATTGAAAACCAGGTCCAGCCCATTTATTTTCATTTCTTTCTGCAATGTTGCACTTACCATTCTTTCCACAATGATAATCTTTGGGCCCAATTGTTTATGAATGGCAAAAATATGAATCAGTCTCAGAGTGAACACCATAAAATCAATTGCGAGTACCGTTCGACCATCATGAAAGGTTGAGTTAAACATTCTGGAGGGTGAAGAAACATTCTTGTATTGATATTTAATTTATCCCTTGCCTTCCCTTTCTACCCTAATAAGAGGGATTAAGGCAGTTATTGTGAAAAAGGTTCAAAAATAAAGTAAAATAAAATAGGAACACAACAAGAAGGCACAATTAAAACACAAACACATAATTATTAATATGAGACTAAATCAGCTCAAACTACATTCTTTTCTAAATACAGGTGTAAATTTATGTTTCCAAACGTCTATGAGCCATACTGAGAATCTCTACAGACCTCTATGGGCCATAGCTTGCAAATAATGCCCTCCTTATATTCCCAAGGAATAGTCTCTGAAATTGGGGGAATGCTTATAGAAGTCTCTTCAGCTAATCTGATCCTAGACCATGACAAATCACTAGGTGCCCAGAAAGCAATTAGCAACCAATGCTGGTTTTTCAGGCATGATAAAAAATTTATTTTTCACCATTTAGACATTTGTTTATGTGTTTATTTATTCCATTTATATGGCAGTCCATCTTGCATAACAGTGACTCTGGCTAGATTAAAAACTCAAAGAAATACAGCTAATTAATAACAAATAGCCTTGATGGCTCTGAAAAAGACTATACCAATAAGAACAAACAGTCATCTACCTATATTAACAGCAATAGCTCTGCTGTTAATGTTTTGCATTGATTGAATTTTTCCAGGTATCTTCTGATTCTTACAAGAACTGAATAGTTATCCCTTGTTTTCCCCCAAAACATTTCTGATTCTGAACTAGGGATCTTTTCATTTTCACTTAATGTCTATGGTCATCCAGGTCATGTTTGTCCCAAAGATGCTTTTTCAAGAGACAACTAGAAGATTTTTCTTCTTTAGAGTTGAAGAAGCTTCTTTGATGAGAAGCAAAATGTCTTCAAAGAAAAACCATAAAGTCCAGTTGCCTCTTGAAAAAGGACCTTTGGGTCCACTTATGGTAGTTATCTTCCATGCTTGGCCACTTTGTGCCTTTTAGGATTTTTTTCTCAGCACTGTATCATCTCTTCTCTTGCTACCTGTAATATCATACTTTTTTTAAAAAAAGGGAGGGGGGAGAAACATATGAATCCACATACCTGCACGTGATTCCAGTGATGAACAAGGAAATCGCCAACATATCACACTTGTTCCAATTATCTTCTACATAGAGCTTGAATTTTTTAATTAGATTCATGCCTCCATCCATAAAGAAACTCTGCAAGTTAACAGCTATTATATTAACACTTTCATTTCCTCATCAACAGTTCAACAGTTCAAAATTGAGTATGAAATATGTGACAATTGCAAATAAGGATCACTTTTTTTCCTAGGCTTCCTATATGCATCTGAATAACTAAAAGGTCTTTCATTCCTGAGCATCCCACTGCTTGGAAAATTATTTTTATGGGCTTAGATGATCCACTTGACATAGCCATGTTGTTCATTCCAACCTATACTTAGCTTCCCAAGATGGAATCTATGAAACCTGAAAATTAATTCATTGATTCTGAACTATACATTATACAACACTTTATCAGACTTTGTGGTTATAGGAGACTTTTGTGGGAGAGTGGGACTCTACCTCTTTAATGTGCTTGCATTCTGACAAAAGTCTTCATACTCTAGTTTGACACATCGTGGAAATACTTGTGAGTCTATATTTGTAATAACAAACCCAGGAGCAATTCATCACTGAAGCTACCAGATTCTCACAGTTGCGATGGAATAACTGCTGAATTTAAAACTCAGCATGGACTAAGCTAGATATTTGCATGGGATCTTTCTTGCTGACTTTGTTTGCAGCAATGTCCTAAATCCCATTCAGTTTTTCCTGTGCCAAAATGTAATGAATTCAATCACTATTGACTGTAGTTCAGGACTTTTTGCATATCTGCAGCTGAAAAATGCAGATATATGCAGTTTCTCTTCAAAGGGGAGGAAGAGGAAAGGATATGAAATAGTTGAACTAATGCAATAGTTTATTCTTATCAACCACTTGCAGATTTCTACTTCCTGAAGCCATTAATAATCTAGAAAGACCCATTCTTTCCTCTTGGCTGTATAAATCTTTCAGCATAGAAACTCCAGTCTGGATCAGGATGCTAGTATCTATAGTAAAATGCTAGTTTTTTCTTCTTGCTTTTCCTGCCATGTTCTGGTTAAGAGAGGTCCAGTGACCTGATAAATTTAGCAACACAGCAGACAGCACAGAGTAAATCACCAACCTGTCTGATTTCTTCCAAGACTAATGTAAAAACCCAGAAGTAGAGTATGTTCTCCTTTGTAGCGGGACCTTTAGGTGGAGGTTTAAAATCCACTAAGAGGATGTAGGCAAATAGAAAGAGAAAAGCAAAATACATAACAACGTTTCCCATAAAAACTGTAATAGGAGCAGTCCAGAATTTTTTCCAGCGTGTAAACATAAATGTTGCATAGGCAATATTCCCAGAGGCAGGTTCTGCTTCTAATCTGGCATCAGTCCTGCAAAAGTGAAAGAACAAACCCATAGCAATGCATTTCTCAACATGAATCTGCCAAAGGCTCAGACTGGCTTTACAGAGATGTTGATCATTCTATTTTTCCCAAATTCTTCCATAAAAATTAAGCAACTGCATCCAGTTAAGTTTTCTCCCCAATTCAATTATAATTGCTATATTTAAATAGATTTATTCTCCGCCTTATCAAAATACCGGGATACTTAATGCATCTTTTAATAATGACAACCAATGATATCTTAACTTCATTGATATGAATTAGATTGCTCTCATTGATTCCAATGGTAAGTTGATCAACAGATACCCAACCTTTTTCCCCCTGGGATTCAGATCATTTTGGTACAAGTTCATAATGTTTCAGGAATGAGTTCCTAGGGTCCATCTATTAGCAATAGCAAACAGCATCAAAAGAACTGATGAGTGCAAATCTCACTGCAAGTCAAATTTACATATCTATGAATTCCATAGTGGTGGCATCACATTCTCTCTAAAGTGAATGAATTGAAAAGATATTTACATCTAAACAGCATTTCTAATCTGCATTTGTGATCATTTATGAGCAAGCATAACCATATTTATGATAACAAACATCTAAATATGTGAATAGATGTAATGCTATTTGAAATGATATTTCATGGGAGGTGGGAAAGGGTGAAGAAAGATGCTCCCGAGGTCAGATAAGGGGGGAGGACAGCTACATAATGGGCAGAGAAAGCAGCTCAGAATGGATCCTTCCTAACCTATCAGGCTACAAAAAGTGACTATAGGATATCTGTACTTTCAGACTTGTAAAATTCTGTTAACATAGACTTACAATAAATTAGAATTAGCTCAGCTGCTTGTGTTTGCTGTCCATCTACCTAGGAAGGCTGACAATAGCTCATTTAATGAAAACTTAGGTAGTGGGGGTGCAATAGCATTTGAACCCTGGAAATCTATTTAAAATACTCCAGAATAACTCTCCTTGAATGCAACATAGCTTTCTTTTGAGTTGACAGGCACAGGGTCAAGATTGTGAAAGAGAGACACACCTCTTTGTCTTAATTGACATTAGCACTCTGATGCCAGAGCATCCAGGGTTGAGGAAAGGGGTTATAGAAGCCTCTATAGGTTGAATGAAGATCCAAATAATACCAACAATGGAAAGTCAATGGACTTTGAAATTAATAGAGCTATAGCAGAATTGACCGCCTTGCTTAGAGACAATACTTTGATTAAATTTCTTGTGACTTGGAGACCACTGTTTTCTTCTTATCTTACAAGATAAGGAAAAAAACAACTACTTTGGAATTTGGAATTTGAGGACAAGATTTGATTCAACTAACAAAATAGTGCAGCTTTTTAAACATACAGTTATTCATATTTCACAATTTATTGTGTGTTCGATTAAAATTAAGAGAGGACACTATGATAGCATACTTTCATTAAAACCTTGTAATGAGGCTTCTGATGGATTTCACCTGATATAGCATCTCTTTTGATTATTTTATATTTATATTGCTGTTCACAATGTGAATTTATATTCACAATGTGACTGATGGTGAATGGTAATGAACACTAGGGGTTGATTCTAAGGAGAAGGATGTGTATAGAAAGAAAGCTTTAGAATGAAGCTCAATGGAACTGACTCCTACTGCAGTTTTTAAATTTCCCCTGGCACTTTTATTAAACATTAAATGTAGCCATTATAAAAAGAGCAATTCTTTTGAGCTCTGGGTGAGCAAGTCTGCAGTGAGGTTATATATACATTTGATATGAGTGCTCATCCCAACCATTCCCAAAACAACAAACTAATATTAAAAAACCGCAGTAATAATTTCACTGCAGGAATATCAGAAGCAAATATGGTCAGAGTGGATATTGTATTAAAATTCATCATTAAAGAAACAGTGGAGGAAGCAGAACTCAAGCTGCCTTAGTGTCTATTAGAGTTTGGCTTTCTTTTCAGCATATTAAAAAAAAACACAAACCATCTCTTTGTACTTAATGGATCCACACTTCCCAACATATTGGATTTAGAGCTTGCTATTTATATTTAAGTAACACACCTATAACCATCTATAACCATAATTTTGCTATTGTTCTGTTTGGAGGAAAGCATTAATAAGGCTGTTTCGTTTAACTAAAAAAAAATTCTATATCTCTGCAAATAGATTTCTGCAAAAAGGCATTAAGTCAGAACTGAAGAAGATTCTTGGATGAGAAGTGAAACATCTTCAAGTAAAACAAAGAAACTCCAATTGCCTTTTGAAAAAGTACCTTCAGGATAACCATGACCTAGATGACTGAGTATGTCCATAGACAAAAAGGCATACAGTTCTAGCTTCTAAAGACATAATGATAAAGACCTACTGCCCCATGAAACATTTCAATATATGCAAAAGGAAAAGCTGCACAGTTGCGACTTGTGGAAGGGCCCAGACATGCTGTTCTTTTCTCTGCGTTCTGCAGCATTTGTGTGGGTAGATATTCATACTCATAAAAAAAACTGTTAAACATAACAGTTAAAAATAACAAATTGAGGGATTCAAATGTCTGGTAAAGTATAGCTTCGACATTGTAAAGAAAAGTACATCCTTCATCAATTTTAGATTACACTCTACAGTATATTTAACATGGTTGGATGGTCATAGCAATTACAATTAATAAATGCAAAAATATTTAAAAAATATTTCTAGAGCCATGTATGTAACCTTACTTCGTTTTTGTGTAGGACAGCAAAGTCCTTTCTGTATCAAGACTGTCAAGATCTTTGAATGACTCTGAATCCTCCACAGACTGTGTCTCCTCACTGCAAAGAAATAGTTTTTATGCTTAATGATATTGAAAACAAATTTGTTTTTTCACGGTTGAAGTGACAATACAATTTTCATTTTTGAGATTATTACAAAAAACTTACAGCAACAGATATTCTCTTTGCACATTTTTGAGCCATGTTTTAAAATATTACACACAAGAGTAACTACAGTATATTACAAAACATTACAAAAATGTAAGAATTGATCTGATTAAAATTTACCTCAGCATAAAATTAAAAACAAAATTTACCTCAGCATAAATGACAAATCCAAATTAAAACTAGCAGAATCATCCTTCTGAGATTTTTAATATGTAATTCAAATAAATCTACACAGATCATATTGCATCTAAATAGCCTGGTGGAAAATATACATGTGAAGCAGGCAGTTATGGTATACTTTTTGCCCAATGAACTTTAGAGTTGGGGAAGAGAACAGTTGTGAAGCTCCAGAAGTACAATTCAGATTGTGAGGTATGGAAGCTTGAAGCAATTATCTTAAGATAGGGGTATTTTCCCCCTTAAAACAGTGGCATTAGCAAGAGCCAAAATGGGTAATATGCCAGACAGCAGGACAAAGAAACAAGGCTTGGATTGTAACACAATTTGTGCCATCTTGCTTATTTGGATGTCTCCAACCCTATGGATGCTCCCTCTTGAAGGATACCATTTTACGCACAAGGTTAGTTAGCCCAAGAGAAGATGAAAGTTCTCAA
Source organism: Pseudonaja textilis (assembly GCF_049901715.1). Taxonomy (NCBI): domain Eukaryota; kingdom Metazoa; phylum Chordata; class Lepidosauria; order Squamata; family Elapidae; genus Pseudonaja; species Pseudonaja textilis. Next base: position 235,658,722 of record NC_141990.1, read on the forward strand.
GATGTGAACAAAACGAACCTGAGCTTCATAAGATGCAGGGACAGGCAGGTTTCTATACAAGAGACACACATTCTTTCTGAAACAAGTTCAAATCAGGTGCTGATACATCACTCCAAATAGAATATATTAAAAAGCTTTCTGTCAATGGTGCCTTTAGAAACAAAAGGGAAATGAATAGACATCTCCTGTGGTGCCTGTGGCATCTCTGAACCCTGGAGTCTGGCTACAAATTTGTCAGTACAGATTTGTAGTAATGTTTGAAGTAAAAAAAAGTAGCAGTAGTAAGTGGCCACCCTGGAGCTCAAAACTAAAGAAAAGAGGCATTATAGCAAGAGCAACACAGGAAGCAGCTCTGCATTTAAAGAAAAAGAAACAAAGGAAGACAGAAATAGCTTTGAGGTCCTAATGGGTGAAAGCTCTAGTTATTTAGGGAAAGAAGAAGAAACAAGACAGCTGAGCAAGAAAGCCAAAGGTAAAACCCTGAAAGGCAGAGGTGATGTGGTTGTGGAATATAGAAAAAAACCCCATACACACATACACAAAGAAATGTGTTTGGTTTTCCTCTGCCTGAGACTGAAGCAAAATGGCAAAAATGCATATCTATCATCAAGCTTTTTCCTATTGTTTTAATGGCATTTTATTCAAATTGATTTCAATTTTTCATTGCATTGATTTTATGGATGGTAAACTGCTTTTGTTACCCCTACAAATAAGGAAGACAGGACATACATTCAACAATTGCACAAATACATTGCAGCTTCACCCTGCAGGAAGAGAAGAGAAGAACCACTGTAGTAGACCTTTATACTATGAAGAGCAGGCATTGTGGCCAGATCTGTCAGTGCATGAATTATTTTGGATGCTCGAAGCCAGAGGTGGTATTCAACAGGTTCTGACTAGTTCTGGAGAACCAGTAGCGGAAATTTTGAGTAGTTCAGAGAACCAGCAAATACCACCTCTGCCTGGAGATTTTACAGTATCCTTCCCCTGCCACGCCCACCAAGCCACGTCCACAGAACCAGTAGTAAAAAAAAATTTGAATCCCACTACTGCTAGAAGCACAGATCAGAGTAACTTATCAAGTCCATTCCTACTTATTTTTGAATGGACAAATACTAATGCCAAAAGCAGCTACGACCACATTATCAATTAGAAATAGAAGAGCAGCATTTTCTGCTGCCTGATAGTTTGAATGCTTCTCCTTTCAATTCTACTGCCTCCTTTGATTGCTCCGATTATATTCTAGCAAATGTTTTTGAACAAAACTTAGTGTAAGTTTGTTTTAATTTGAAGAAGACTAAGATTCTCATATTCTAGAGCAGGGGTGTCAAACTCGCATCATCATGGCAACATCATGTGACGTATCATGACTTTTTTTCCCCTTCACTAAACCTGGCATGGGCGTGGCCAGCACATGATGCATCCAGCCTGCAATCCGTGAGTTTGACAGCCCCGTTCTAGAGGCAAACTCTTAAGAAGTAAGCCTACTTCAATTACTTCTGGCCATGTTACATTTAGTCTTTCTTTTTTTTAATAAAAGTTTTTTATTTCAATCTACACATACACAACAATACATTAACTGTGTGGCATCAATATATCATACATTTTAGTATAAGCAAGCTTAATAATCTCTTAATATCCACATTCATATTCAGTCAAAATCCTTCCTTGCTTATTTTCAACATTTCAATACTCTCTCCTAATGCCAACCACCACATCAGTTAGACGTACCTAATAATTTCATTATTCAATTTCCTCCTTAATTTTTTTTTAAATTAAAAAAAAATCTCATTTGGCAAGCAGTATGGTTCCAGGTTTCAATTCAATACAAACATGACCATATTTACCTATTCATTTTGCTGGTCAATTTCATATCACATTAACCTTATTAGTATTAAGTATTAAACTTATCCAATTCCAATTCATATTATAACTTATTTCATTCATTAGAGTATTCTCATATCTTATTTTACAATGTTATTTGAAATTCTCATCTCATTTCTATATTCATTTCCCAAATTACCTTTATCTGTCATATTTGCAATTTTATCAATCCTTAATTTAATTCAAAATTGTCCCCTCTGATTATTAATTTGAGCCAGCCACCTTCAATCTACATTGATACCATCTCCCTAATTACTATATAATGCATAGATAGATAGATAGATAGATAGATAGATAGATAGATAGATAGATAGATAGATAGATAGATAGATAGATAGATATAGATATAGATATAGATATAGATGTTTGTTTTCTTAAGTTTTCACGGGTACTTACATGTATGGCATTCAGCTTTGTTCGGGTATTTTCCCACGTCATTGTAGTTGTGCTTTTAAAGTTGTAAGCGTTTCGGCAGAATCTCATCTGCCATCATCAGGCTTCTGTATAGACAGAAGCCTGATGATGGCAGATGAGATTCTGCCAAACATTGCTACAACTTTAAAAGCACAACTACAATGACGTGGGAAATATTCAACAAAGCTGAATGCCATACATAGATATAGATATAGATATAGATGTAGATGTAGATGTAGATGTAGATATAGATATAGATATAGATATAGATATAGATATAGATATAGATATAGATGATATATATATATATATGTGTGTTTTCTTAAGTTTTCGCGGGTATTTATATGTATGATATTCAGCTTTGTTTGGGTATTTTCCCACGTCATTATAGTTGTGCACCAAATTTAAAACAGAAACGGCTGTGAAAATCTGACTCACAGATGAACACTATACAGAAGCCTGATGATGGCAAATGAGATTCTGCCGAAATGTTGCTACAACTTTAAAAGCACAACTATAATGACGTGGGAAATTACCCGAACAAAGCTGAATACCATACAGACAGAGAGAGAGAGAGAGAGAGAATATTACAGAACTTTCCAGAAAGAAAATTCAGGGCTAAATGTCACAAGTTTTTTTCTGTTTGCAAACTTGCATTCTTCTTGCTGTTTCCTAGTTTCTGCTTTTCTTAGCTCTTCCAATACATTTGCTACCCTTTTTCATTCTAGGAACTACCTTCTACATTAATGTAATAATCAGCTCTACTTGCTGGATGATAGATAGCACTTCTGACTACTCACATACCAATAAGCTCTGTATACCAATAAACCTTCTTTTAGAATTTTTTTATTTCAATTCTCTATCTAATCTTTAAACCTCTTTCTGCTCTGGGTCAAATAACTTTTGCGGAATAGCCAAAAGTTTCATACAGTGAAAAGGATGTTCAGTGAGAGAAGTTACGAATAAGGTCAGTATTAGAGATCATTCTTGAGGCTGGTTCTTTCATGAAAACAAACTGAGTTTGCTTTAAGAAATAACATTATGATAGGAAAGCCTAAGTTGCACAAATCTATCAGACCCAGTAGCATGTCCTCCATAATGGAGATAAAGTAAATCAAGTGAGATCCTAAACTACATGCATCAAAAGAGAAAGAGACAACGAAATTGAAAGAGGATGGAAGTGATGAAAGTTTAAAGCTTGTTACATAGATAAATGCAAAATTCTAAGTCTTTGGGACAAGAAAAGCAGATGAAAGGATGAAGTCACTCTGCTAATTATCTCGACATGTATTGCTCCTAGTGGTCTTTAAGCTTACATACTCAGAAAAGTGATGCATGGAAACTTAATCCCTTTGTTTTATCACTTCCGTAGCAAATTTATTTTAAAATTGACAGATGGGAAAAGCAGAATTCAGACAGAGCCCAACTTAGAATCCCTTGGAACTGAAAGGAAAGTGTACTTCTATGTCTACATTTATGCACCATCCAAATGCAGTAGAGGGGAAATTGGATGGAAAGAGAGCTTAAAATACAATAGCGAATTAAATATATTAAAAGGTCATTAGGGAGTGTCTGTACCTCAGAGACATTTGTAAAGAAATGTCATGTATAAAAGTTTCTTTGCAAATATGCCACCCAAAATCACTATGAGTTGAGCAGCCTATAAATCAACGTTTGATTTATAAATTAATAAGTATCATAGAAAGCCAAGTATGGCAGTTGAAATGCTTAGTTTCAAAGAAGAATACAATACTAGAATAATGAAAACCTGCTGTAATGGAGAGATCTTGTAAAATGCAATCACTTCTGAATATGGTTTTTATAATAGGCTAAGGTGCCGTGTCCTGGGAATAATATTGTTCTAAACCTTGAGAGGACATAATGTTTTGCTGGCTAGAATTCTGAAAATATGAACACTTGTTCATAGCATTATAATAGGTAACAATATAAAGAATCTCAAATAATTTAATAAAAGTATATGATATTTTTCCCCTGATAAAAACAGTGAGAAGGGAATCTGAAAAGGAACATCACTTTGATTATCCTGGTGCCAGGAACATAATTGAATGCTCCAGTCACAGAGAAATAAGAAACTTGCCATTCTGAACTATCTTTGACCATTTGTTTCCTCCCTAGCAAGAAGTAAAACAACAGCATAATACGCAGAAATTAAAACAGGAACTTTCTTTCTGATTGCATCTGGAATTCTAGGAAGAAATTCACTACCCATTTATAGAATAGAATAGAATTCTTTATTGGCCAAGTGTGATTGGATACACAAGGAATTTGTCTTGGTGCATGTGTTCTCAGTGTACATAAAAGAAAAGATACATTCATCATGAGTCAAGAATCATAAGGTATAGTACTATGCAATATGCAATCAAATAATACTAGAAAACAGTCAATAAAGATCGTTAGGATATAAGCAACAAGGTTACAGTCATATAGTCATAAGTGGGAGGAGATGGGTGAAAGGAAGGATGGGAGGATTAATAGTAATCGTAATGCAGACTTAGTAAATAGTTTGGCAGTGTTGAGGGAATTATTTGTTTAGCAAAGTGATGGCGTTCAGGAAAAAACTGTTTTTGTGCTTAGTTCTATCTATCATAAAGATCAAATAACCCCTATTCCTGCCAGTATGGACATGACTCAGTGATAAAAGAGTTACTGTATTTCCAAATGACTAAGAAATAGTTTTGTTTATTTCCAAGTAATCTGAACCTGGTATTTCTCACTGGGTATTTCCCACCCAGCTCTCGATTCTCCAAGCTGTTCCCCTTCCAATGCCAATCAGATACTGCAGGGCTGAACTCTTGCATTAGTCATTCACCTGGACAAAATGTTCTCATGATCTTTTGGAACTATTAATGTCCTCAAAGTTCTAATTTTCTTCACTCATGTCTTGGTCTTAATAAGGCATCTTTAAAGGGAGAGCAGAAGTCAGGAACAGAGGGATAAAGATTGTGAGTGATAAGAGAGTTTGCTTTCTCCGGTAACATGATGTTGTTGTTTTTTTTAAAAAAATATCTGGCTTGAGTATATTGTTTGAAATATATTCTAATTTCAGGTATAAAGAGAAAAATTGTCTCTTTAAACATGTTATAAATGGAGAAAGTAGAATATTTTGTTTCTAGGATACAGAAGGAACATATTCTATTGCCATTTCAGTATTTGCAGGTCACTGTTAAACTGGTGAAATAGCCCTGATAAGAAACACAACCAGGAGTACCAGCTGTATCTTTATTGTAAGGTTATGTTAACAATCTTGCAAGTCTCAAGGGTTCAGGTTAGGATTAGGGTCTCACACTTTTACACTCCTGGAAACTAGGGAGGGTCCTTTCTGAGACCCTTTTACTACCCTTCCTTCTTCAGACTCAAATTTCATTTTTCAGACTGTTATCTAGGATGTGGCGCTTCCTCCTGTCTCCTGTCCCCAAAGCCATTCCCACATGCCATTACAATCAATATGCTTGCATTCATTTTTTTTCTTCCTCTTGGTGCAAAAGAATCTATGGTTCATACCTGAATGAAATCAAGTTGGTGTAAATCAGGAAAGGGCACCCAAATCCACAGATCAGATTCAAAATTGGGGTGGATGTTGACATATCTCCCCACCAAATTTTTGTCAGAAATGCCTGAAATTTAGAGAAGATAGATGTGAAAAACCAATGATATAATAGTACAATCAAAAGGCTAAGAAGGAAACAAAAGGACCAGAACACCGCCAATAATAGCAGCCAATACCAAAATTAGCAGGGATTACACGAGACAAGCAATTGAGCAGAAAATAATACCCTGATCAAGAAGTTATCAAGGAGGAAACTACACCATATCAACAATGGCAGGGCATACTACTGCTTTTAAACAGGGGTCAAAATCCACACTCACTAGCATGAATGATACTACTTAGTTGGATAATAAAATGTCTGCAAGCAAGCAACCAATTTCAGAAAGTACCAAGGACTCCCACAAATGATACACAAATGCATTTTATTTTGCTCAATAAAAAATATAATAAAAAAAAGAAAACAGAGTAAATCATAATGCTTGGCTCTTTTCTTAAACTCAAGAGCCTAAAGCTATTCAGTGTAAATGTGTTTTTCAACTTTTCACCTATCTCATAGGTTCCTCACCACAAAAACTTCAGGACAGTTCTGGAATGAGTACGAATAGTTTTGAAGGAAAACAAGACATATATTTCATAGCCAGCTGTTTCCTCTAAAACTAACTCATGAAGCTAGCCAGTCCTGCATTATCTCTATGAAGCTATTTATTTAGAAGAATCAGACTTCTTTTGTTTGGGGAAAAAGTTGCAATACATCATGTGATGCTGCCATGATGATGTGTGTTTGTCACCCCTGCTCTAGATGTAAAGATAGATCGGGTACAGTAGTTATCATTTTTTCACAATGCTGAATTACATTATCTCTTACATTCCAATGAGAATATTTTATCCTGGTGAGGTTATCAATTATTGTTTCTATTCTTAGGTATTATAGGGTGGAAAGAGTATGTTCTTATTTTAAGAAAACAGTGGTATTACTGTCATATAAGGGCTCGCTTCTGACTGAGTATAATATATGACTTTAATAATTCCAAAAAAATGATCTGCAAGCCCCTCTAATATCTGATTCCACTGTTCAGAGGAAGATATGTGAGAATGTGAGAGTAGGTCGAAGTGGCCGTAACTTAAAAATAGAGGAGGCATGTGTAGAGAGAGGATGAAAGGAAAAGGTCACTTCAGGTGGTAGATATGAAAGAATCAAGTTGTTAAGGATCAAAGGAAGAATGTCTTCAGAAGATGGACAAAGGAAGTTGGATGCTGAACCACTATCACCCTGACTCCCATTGGCAGCTACCAGACTCGTGTATCATCAAAGCAAGGGCTTGGGGAGATAAAAGGGGTCCTGAAGCCCATCCACTCTTGAGTTTTTCTGGACTTGATGGCTTCTATCCCTAACCCTGGGTAACCTAATTGAAAAGGAGGTGGATTAGTGGGAATGAGCAGTGAAAGAGAAAATGTATTTTGTAACCAGTAAATATTTGAGTTCATCAGGTCTTTGTATATTCCATTAGATTTTACATGCTTCAATGCTCGATTGAAAGTGATTTGCATGCATTTCTAATCAGTTTCCTGGTTGTTGACCAGGTGTTATATTTCATACCCTCTTGCTGCACCTATTTGAAAAATCCAGGTAGAGGCAAGGTGGGGAGGTTGTAAGATTCCTGTGCCTCTACAGGATCCCTATGCACAAGTGAGTGAACATAAGTCAGATCTGGGCACAAGCCAGAGGTAGTATTCAGCAGGTTTTGACCAGTTCTGGAGAACCGGTAGCAGAAATTTGGTGTAGTTCAGAGAATTGGCAAATACCACCTCTGACTGGAGATTTTGCAGTATCCTTCCCCTGCCATGCCCACCAAGCCACACCCACAGAACCGGTAGTAAAAAAAAATTTGGATCCCACCACTGGTACAAGCGTAACAATGTTCTCTTCTCTTTTTTCTGAATTGTGGATTATCCAACACCTTCAAGAGAGGGATACCTTGAAGGGTACTCACTTGGACCCCATCATGTGCAAAAAAGGACTTGGCATCTGCTTCTGTGGCCAAGTGGAGACAAGTTGTTTTGCTCCAATATCGATTCTTCCTCACCAGCAAATCAAAAGCTCGCTCTTCACTGTCATGGTAGCATTCGCTGAACAATTCTGCCAAAGCAAAAAGTAAAGATGAAGATCAAGTAAACAGAATGAGGTATGAGGACTATGATTTGAATCCAGCTACACGTGTTTTAAGTAGAGAAGTTGATCTAGACAAAATTGCAGAGTCCATTTATGCCCTTTCATATACTCCCCTGGCACAGAAATCTTTCATTTCTACTATAAGTGGTTCTAAAATGCCAAGATCCATTACAAACCTCCTGCTTCTAACTATTTTAAGGCTTTCTCCCCTGATAACTGGGCTCAGATTACAGAATTATAGCTAAAAATGAAGCCCATGAAAAGGCAATCAAGATAATCAAAGCACATTAATTTTATTTCCTCCTATTATACCAATATAAAGCAAAAAAGTAAAACATATATAGTAAATATATACATATTTGTAAACATATTGTATACTATTTTTTTTTTGCTTTACATTTATTGGGATAATGGGGCTGGACAGAATAAATAACCATGTTTTCCTTTGGAATAAAAATAACTGTGTTTCCCTTTGGAATGTACAGTATTTACTATTGTAAAGGAGATCTTAATAGTCATCTAATCCAGCCTCTGATTCCACTTCATTTCAACCAACCATTCTGGCACCAGGGACCGATTTTGTGGAAGACAATTTTTCCATGGGGGGAATAGTTTCATGTGCAACCTAGATCCCACGTATGCCAGATAAAGTTTTGCTCGCTTCTCTCAGGGGTGGGATTCAAACTTTTAATAACTGGTTCTATGGGTGTGGCTTAGGTGGTAGGCATGGCTTGGTGGTCATGTTACTGGGTGGGCGTGGCTTGGTGGTCATGTTATTGGCTGGGAGTGGCCAACTCAGTATCACTCACATCGAGGCACATATCTCCTCGCCTGGCCTCTCATGACTGTGGGGATGCTGCAACAGTCGTAAGTGTGAAAAATGGTCATAAGTCACTTTTTTCAGTGCCATTGTAACTTTGAATGGTCACTGCACACAAGCAAAGTACCAGCAAAGGAGGGGAAAAAAACTCCAAAGAAGTTCCTGAGACAGGAAGTCTAGTCCTGCCAAGAATGTAATCAGGGTTAACAGAGAAGCAGTTTCTGTAAGCAACACCAGAATGTTTCCTTCCCACCTTCCTTACAGGATTAGGTCAGTAATTTCTTCTAACAACCGGTTCTCCGAACTGCTTAGAATGTTAACAACCGGTTCTAGCAAATAGGTGTGAACTGGTAGAATCCCACCCCTGGCTTCTCTGCTGTTTGTGTTACCCAGTTCCCAACAGGCTGCAGACGGGTATCAGTCCAAGGCCCAGAGATTGTGGACCCCTGATACAGACTATACAGAAAGAGTCGCCATAGTTAAAAACAAAGAAAACCACTCATAGATCCTGGAGAATTATTTTGGCCCATTTTCTATATCCCTTTGAAAACACCAATGACCCAATTCAGTTTCACTGCAACATTTAGATTGAAATGGAACCAATTTTAGTCAAGACTAGTGGCTGCTGGAAACTGGTCCAACTCCACAATTCCCCTTCTAGAATTCTTTCACTATCTGGATGGTCTCATACAAATATTCTTCTACAGAAAAATCTTGGAGCAGCTGCTCATATAAAGAAATAAAATAAAGCTGTTGAAGATTTTTCATTTCATTTCTGGATCCCACAAGCTTGTAAAATATAGAAGCTACTTGTAAAAAAAAAAAAAAGGAAGTCAGTGATTTTTAAAATCCAAACTTCAGCTGTATCCTCCCTGGTAATTGAGAGATTTGTCTGTTTTTAAATGCTATTTTCACACAATTCTTCTTACTTTATAAAGAAGGAAGTTCTCAAAATATTTGCATTCCAAACCTAGAATGAACAATAGGAGGAAACGGTGCTTATCTTAAAGTAGGGGGTTTCTTTACTTTCACTGAGGGGCAGAAAGATTGCAGGGGAGAGGACAACAGCTAGACCAGAGAAAAGAGAAAGAGGCATGTTTGTCTCTTATTTAGGAAAGTGAGAAGATCTCATTCAAGCCAGATCCATAAAATACAAATGAACACCTTGGAGGGTTTCACAAGAACAGGCAAGTGATGAAAGGAGTGTTGTGATGTGATGACATAAACTCTCTAATTCCACACAACTTCACAATAAATGTGTGGCAGGGTGGAATGTCATAATTTTGATGTCTTCATTGCTTAGGAAGGGATGCTATTGCTTTGGCTTTGCGATATAGTACTTATTTTGTGTGAGGCTTCTGTTTCCATTCCTTGGATCTCTAACCACAGATAGAGACTCAGGATAGCTTCAGTTAGGGCAAGGGTTTTCAAACTTGACAGCTTTAAGACTTGTGGCTTTGAACTCGTAGAATTCCTGAGCTAACATGACTGGAGGAGGAATTCTGGGAGTTGAAGTCCACAAGTCTTAAAGCTGTCAAGTTTTGAAGACCCATGAGCTAGAGGTATACAACATACTCTCTTCCCAATTCTATGTCCCACCCAGCTCATTTTTAAAATGTTGTTTTCTGGTTAAATACATGTGGCTTCAATAAATACAGGTAGTCCTCAACTTACAACAGTTCATTTAGTGACTGTTCAATTTACAATGGCACTGGAAAAAAGTGACCATTTTTCGCACTTACAATTGTTGCAGCATCCCCAATGGTCATGTGATGAAAATTCAGCCGCTTGGTAACTGTCTCATATTTACTATGGTTGCAGTGTCCCAGGGTCATGGGATTACCTTTTGGGACTTTCTGATAAGCAAAGTCAATGGGGAACTCAGATTCACTTAACAACTGTATGGCTAGCATAAACAAATGCTGTTTATGCATTTACAAGTGATTCACTTAACAACTGTGGCAAGAAAGGGTAACATTTGCTTAACAAGTGTCTGACTTAACAACAGAAATTCTGGGCTTTGTTGAGGTGATAAGTTGAGGACTACCTGTATTCTTTAAAAAGAAAAGCATGCTATTTTGTTCAACAACAGTCTTACTAACCGTCTACTAACACTCTTACTAACCGTCTACTAACAGTCTTACTAACCAATAAAATATTATAAAGATAAATGAAGATATAGAATGTGGCAGGCTAAAGTGGAAGACAGGGAATAATCTCCCCAGATTGTCTTCTGGAAATTGTTTTTGGAACTTGCCATCTCCATCATCTTAAAGTCATTTATTGAACATAGAAGCACTGCTTTGAAGAAACAAGACAGGTCAGAAAGAGAGACAGAGAGAGAGAGAGCGAGGGAGGGAGGGAGAGAGAGAGAGAGAGAGAGAGAGAGAGAGCGCAATACATACATACATACATACATACATACATACATACACCCTCACACCTCCACACCCCCATATAGGTTTCTTGTTTGAGAATAAGATATTCATTGACATTCTTGTCTTGTAATCCTTAGCATCCATCTAAGGAGTTATACCGTTTGGAGCACTGATATAGCAATAGCAATAGCACTTAGACTTATATACCACTTTATAGTGCTTTACAGCCCCCTCTAAGTGGTTTACAGAGTCAGCATATTGCCCCCAACAATTTGGGTCTTCATATACCAATATACCAATCCTGATTGTAAGAAGGGAAATCTGCCAGACTGTGACAGGCATGCATCTCTGGGCAGGCTGCATCTACCTACCCACTGCAAGCTGTTCATATTTTGCTTCTTTCATTCTGTGTACCACTTCTGCCTTGGTTTCCAAGTGGGACATCTGTCGTACTATTTGACAAGCAGCCAGAGCTGCAGCAACTCCTTCTGGACCCTGAAGAAGAAAATATATAGAACTACTGTACTTAAATACTATGTCCCCCAAATTCAGTCAAATGTATAACTGTGGAGTTTCAATGCCTTTTATGAAGCAGAAAACACTATACATGCATTCACATGATTGGTGTAGCAAAACCAACTAGGTCTCACAAGTGTGTGTGTGTGTGTGTGTGTGTGTGTTTGTGCCTTCAAGTTGGGGTTGATACTTAATGTTTGGACAAGTTCCTGCAGCTTCCTTGGCAAGAGTTCAGAAATGGTTTGTCATTTATTTTTTCCTTGGACTGAGAGAAAGTGTTTGGCCCAAAGTCACCAAGCTGACTTTGTGGCAGGACTAGAACTTATGGTCTCCCAGTTTGTAGCCTGATGCTTTAACCACTGCACCCAACTGTCTCTCTACTATGTCTCGTTTGGCCTTTTAAAGTCTTACACATAGTGTTCCATACTAGCAGGCTTGTAGGCCTGTATTCCTATTGGTCGGAAAAGCCGGGCCGTGATTGGACAAAACTAAGCGTTCTGATTGGTTCTTATTCGGCTGCCGCAATTGGGTAAAACCAAGCGCGGCAAGCTCAAATGCATGTCATAGGCTGCCTAGCCGCAGCCAGCTCTATAAAAGGAGCTGCTTTGGCTGGGAGTCTTGTCTCAGTATCTGGTTTCCTAATAAAGAGCTGTTGTCACTATTTCGAGTCTCGTCTCTCCTTGGGACCCACCGCCCAGACTTAACACAAAGCATATGCTTATGTTCAGCAGAGTGAACTTGGTCAAGAGTTGAAAAGGAAAGGTAGGCCCCATAATGAAAATTCCACAAATCCTTTCAGCTTGAAATGATCATAATCAAAGACATTTCAATTTGGCAAAGTTGAATTTTGCATTTTTCAAAAGCTGCATCCAAAGCACATCTTTCTTGTACGAGAACAAGAAGGCTAAAAAGCATAAGCATTTTGGCCCAGTCACCCATGCCATATTAAACCCTCATGCTAAAAACAAGGCTCATGGCAAGGAGAAAAGTTCATAGGAGGCAGTGGTTAAATCAGCCAAATAGAGAACAATGAGAAAAACATAAGCCCTGCTAGATCAGGTCAAGATCTACTATTCTACTTTAATCCAGCATTTTACTTCTCATCATTATCAACCAAACCCCACTGGGATTCTTATGAACAATTAATCAGGTTAAATGTTATTTAAACTGTTTATAGATGATTTAAGCCTCATGCACATCATCCTAAAATATTAAGGTAGAAGGAAAGAGTCCCTAAAATCATCTACTGGTATTTGTAGCTTTTCAATGCTTCACTATATGAAACAAATCCTGACAGTCAAAGTACATCTTCACTCCCATTTAGCACGATATAGACCACTGGTCAGTGTTTAGGGTGCCTTAGATATAGTTTTTGCTGGTATGGGGTTTTAAAAACCAAATGCCACCAGAAAGAACTATTCTCAAATTCTTGTCAATGGATTCTTTTTACTGTACTGTACCATTATGATCTGAAAGTGCTATTTAGAAGGGCATTTTGTGTAATTCTTTTCAACCACAATTTCAAAAACGAAGTAATAAGAACCTTCAACTTTTTGTTCCTTTTCAAAGACTCTCAGAGATTTCTGCTTCTGCTGTAAATTGTGAATCTAAACTCTTGTTGGCTTTTGCTGAAACATGACAGAAGCCCTCAAGCTTTGTAAAAAAGAGGAAAAATCTGGAAAATACTGGCAGGATAGGGCTTCTGGTTTGGGTTTTGTGTACATTTGTCTGTTTTTTGTTTGGTTTCTGACTAAAGGAAACAATGTGTTTAAACCATTACTCTTAAATGTGCAAAAACAAAAATGCTACAAGATTTCCTGCTTGACTGTGAAATCAACAAGAGGCATTCTCAGATTATTTTTAGATAGATAGATAGATGATAGATAGATAGATAGATAGATAGATAGATAGATAGATAGATAGATAGATAGATAGATAGATAGATAGATGATAGAATGAATTCTTCATTGGCCAAGCGTGATTGGACACACAAGAAATTTGTCTTTGGTGTGTATGCTTTCAGTGTATATAAAAAGAAAAAAATACATTCATCAATACTCATAAGATCATACTAGGAAACAAATAAAACAATATAAATCATAAAGATACAAGCAACATGGTAATAGTCATAAATGGGAGTAGATAAGTAATTGGAAGGATAAGAAGAATAATAGTAATACAGTCTTAGTAAATAGTTTGACAATGCTGTGGAAATTAGTTCTTTAGCAGAGTGATGGAAGTGAAATGTTAAATCTAGTTAGTTAAGTAATCAGGCTGCTATGCTATGGCCCTTGAGAGAAGACAACATCTCAAGAATTGTGTGTGTGTGTGTGTCTGTGTGTGTGTGTATGAGAGAGAAAGAGAGAGAGAGGGAGGGAGGGAGGAGGGAGAAGAGGAGGAAGATTTTGTGTCTTTCTTTAGTCGAAATAGGGTCATTTATTCATTTCTTTTATTGATTTCAAGTTATTTTTTTATTTATTTGTATCCCACCTTTATTATTTATTTATTATTTTATTTTCAATGTAATTAATTTTATTATTATTTATTTATATTTTATTATTGTTTATTATTATTATTTAAGTCAAAATGTCAAACGTATCCAACCTCCTACTATTTTTCCCACAAAAGCAACCATGTGAGTTGGGTCCGGCTGAAACAAAATGACTGGCCCAAAGTCACACAGCTGACTTTTGTGGCTACAGTGGAAATTGATCTCATGGTCTTCTGCTTTCTGTCCTGATGCCTTAACCACCAGGCCAAAGAGCTCTCTTTTATGTCATTTTGGTCTCTACAAATCTAAGTGGCTTGCAGCAAAAACATCACCAACAATATACAAACAGGATAGAAAAATATCAATAAATGAGTAAGTCCTTTAGAGTTTCTCTGGCAGTCCCTGATCAGCTCTGTAGTTAATCTATATTTGGGGTGGTGTTGACTTCTTCTTTCCCATTGGTTCAAGTAAAGCACAGTGACTGAAGTACGTTTGTGGGTTTATCAACAATAAACCACTAACTATATTTGAAACAACCATGCCATTGTTCACATACTGTTTATAAATTGTTTTTATGCAGGATGACACAGTGGTTCAGCCAGCAAAGTGCCTGAAAGAACTTGATAAACATATTAAGGTTTTCAATCATGACATTTTATATATTGCAATTTTGCAACATTGTTTTTCATTTGCATAAGTTATGGACTATCTTATAAAGAGTTGTCCCAAAAAGCAAGCTGTAAATCAATGTTTAAATCTAATTTTTACAAGCAGTTATATGCCCTTCAAAGGAAGATATAGAGTACAATCCATAGGTAAGAAACGGAGCTGCATAATATTCTTTTGTGCTTATTTGGTTGTTTTCTCTAAAATTATTGCCCAACTTTAAATGTTGAAATATTTTCAGGGACAGACACAATTGCCTTTTAAGTCAAACATATACTAGAAACATACACACAGAGGGAAAAGGTTGAATTGTCTGCTTCTTGAAGCTTACCATAGCCCAGAAGAGGTGCGCCATCTCGTGCCGGTTTTGAAGCACTGCCCATAAAAATAAATCTCTCCAAGGATTTTCACTTTTCTGATTCATATCAGGACTTGAGAACTTCCTTGCATTTGTCTTGTCCTAAATAAATCAACAATTTACCACTTCAAAAGCTATCTTTTTAATCTAAGATGCCACAGCTGGCTTGTTGTAAACATCTAAATCTAACAGATAAATCGACTGGGGCTTTTACACAATAGTTTTTCTAAACAGTAATTCTCTGTTCTTGAGCAAACCTTGATCAGAATTCAGGTATACAATAAACTTATACTATCCTTTTACCTTAATTTTTGGCCATTCTCATTTACATTAAAAATTTTCTCCCAAATGGTAAGGTGGGGAACATTTTGGTAAAATCAGCATAGATACCTTGACATATATGATGCCTCTCCATGTGCTATAGTTATAGAGACAAACCAGATGCACCTGTGTTTGATGGTTCTTTATATTGCAATGGCTCTCTAATATAATTGGGTATCGGTTGCAAATCTCACACTGCATTTCTATCTGCACAAATACATATACACATGTTTCCCCGGCTGTCTTAAAGTTGTTATTGGCAGGATTATGAGACAATTCATTCCATTAAATTAAGACAGTTACTGTATCCCAAATGAATAGGAATAGGTATTGGAATTTCCTGTATGGGATATCATATAAAGAAGTGGAAATTAATTGCAAAACCTAACTTTCTGGAACATTGGATTCTATTTTGGGCTGGCAAAAACAAAAGCAGTTTCCACTAGGCACTAATTCATTACTTTTATTAAAATTCAAGAAAGCTTCCACAAGTATAAGCCTAAGTGAGAACGAACTACTCTTCCATCTCTTATTTCAGCACAACCCTCCCCCAAATATTTCAGCATTGAAATTCAGAGGGATGGTTCACAGGTTATTGTTGTTCACTGAAGATATGTATGCCCTCAATAAAAATGTTGTGATGTTATTATTTTTTGCATAACTGAGAACAAGTCTTCCTGATGCATTCTCTTCTCTGTGTAGGATTTTCAGCTTCATTTCAGAAGCAATAGCTTGGAAAAAAATGTTAAGAGATTATGAGCAGATAGACAGGAAAGCAAAACAGTCCTGCTAAGCAGAAAAGCACAGGTAGTGTTTTCATCTGTACTTCCAATGGGAGTGTTATAGTACCTTTTGAAGCCTACTTATGTTAAGATATATTTTGTTAGTTCAGTTTTCCAATATCTGCCTTACTGTTTCCCCCAAAATATGATCTACCCTGAAAGTAAATCTTAGCTTGATTTTTACATTTGCTCCCAATATAAGCCCTAACCCCAAAATGAGCCCTA
Source organism: Pseudonaja textilis (assembly GCF_049901715.1). Taxonomy (NCBI): domain Eukaryota; kingdom Metazoa; phylum Chordata; class Lepidosauria; order Squamata; family Elapidae; genus Pseudonaja; species Pseudonaja textilis. The sequence goes on from NC_141990.1 coordinate 235,675,315, forward strand.
ATTAAGATCCTGCCCACTCCAGAATGGATGGGTAAAAATTAAGCTAGGATGGGGAAAGGAGGTGGCCCTACTACTTATCTTCAAATGGTTGTTGCCAGGCCTCACCCACCCTGACACCTGCCTTGCTGACCCAGTTCTTCTGCAGCCGGCAAGATTGGCAAGGCTTTCCTAAAGGCCTCTGTAGCTTATAACAAGGCTCCAGATAGACACAGAGCTCTGTTATTGGCTGCAGAGGCCTTCAAGAAAGCCTTGCCAACTGCAGAAGAAGACATTCCCAAAGGCCTCTGACAGTGAAAAGGAGGCCAGGGGTGATATGCGCAGGTGAGGTTAGTCAGTGAATGACATCCCCCCAAAATAAGACCTGGTTTCTTTTTTGGTGGTGTTAGGAATGTAAGTCACCTAACAGTTGGGTTGGAAAATATATAAACCAGGATAGACATTTTAATACTGTTTCTTTAAGGAAATGCTAAAATTGTAATTGGGTGTGGTTCCTCAAACAGCCATAAGATGGAGCCAGAAACCTGGGTTGTTTTGTTCTTCTCCTGTTGCTGAGAGTGTTGCTGTTCCTTATTGACTATTGACTGATCATAGTTCTTCTTGGATTTGATGTAAGTCTGTTACTGAACTGTTTTTGATACTGGACTGTGATATTTGGATTATCCCTGGACTGAAAACTGACTGCTTTAACCGTGAATGACTTGGACTGTTTTGTTGAACTTTGCTTAACTGTTTTACTGGAAGTAAAAACTTACATTTTACTATACAGCATGGCTGTGTGCTCTGTGTGTGTGTTGTTCTTCACTACTCTCACTACATCTCTCTGTGTGCGCTCATTCTCCTAACAGGGAATTACCTCAACAGGTGGCAAAAGAAAATATAAGACAGGGTCTTATTTTTGGGAACACATGGTACTTATTTGCCCAAAGACATTGAGTTGGGTTGGGGTGCAATGTAGACTAGCCTCCTTGTGGTGCACCTGGGCAATGTGATTTTGTCATGGCTAAATATTCTGGCTGGTGGACCTCACAAGGATATCCCACCAAGAAGAAACAGCATGAATACAACTGCTTTTTTCCAAAACCAATTATGTATTCCGTTTTACCATACAGAATAAATTGAGTTGAGTGGCATATAAGTTGACTAAATTATTATTATTACTTCTCAGGGAATTTGACACAAGAAGTTGGCCTTGAAGACAGGATTTCAAGGTCTGACTAGGACTATTCCTACTGGGCTTCCTTTGAGTATACCATTCAAAGGAACCATTACATGCTTTTTGGTTCTGAAAGTATTTAAGTTATGCCTTAGAGTTCTAAGACCTCAAAAGGTATTATGTTCATCATTAAACACAATTTATATTAAAACACTCACCACTTTCTTCTTTCCTCCAGGTTTTTGGTCATAGTAAAAACCTCTGCAGGCATCATGTAGAAAATCTTTCAGTACCCTGGAAACTTCATGAAGAGTGAAGATATCTTCCTTGTTATGTTTTTTAAATAGAAGCTTATGGAGGAGACACTTTGAGGAAATGTTACAGTACAGGGTCTGAAGACGGCTATATGTTAGGAAGTCATATATGTTGGCCCCATTATCAATGAACAATTTCACAAACTCTGGCTTATCATTCACCAGGGCATCCATCAACACTTCCTCTAAATCACATGACTAGAATAATAACAAATGCAAAAAAAAAATCCCCCCATCATTATAATAGATATTACAATTAGGAACTGTATCATTCTTTCCAACATATTATGCTTCGTGGAAACCATAAGACTATAAGAAATTGTTTTATACTGCAAATCATCTCTCTGAACTGAGCTATAATTGGACAGGAACAAGAATGCAAGAAAAAATAATTGTCTGTGCAACTTTTCAATCCATCCTGCACAAAAAAAATGTTCAATTAAAAAGCTTATGAACTAGACAGTACTACCATACAAAAAATGTCTGCCAATGATGCAACGTGCAGAGAGCATTCTATATTACAAGTTAGTACACAGTCCTCAAGGCAATGTTTTACATTGCATCTTGAGAAACCTCACTACATGATTTGTAGTATAAACACATTCAGCCACTGATGATTCAGTTGAGGATTTGAGTCATTATCTGATTACATTAACTATATGGAGCAACTTGTACCTCCTGGGTGAAAAAGCCCAATATGTATCAATTAGTACAGCAGCCCCCAACCTTTTGGGCACCAGAGACTGATAGCATGGAGAGAAGTTTTTCCATGGAGTGGAGGGGGTATGATTTCATATGCTGCCTGCATCCCACATATGGGGCTTCACTTGTTTGTGTGGTCTGGTTTCTGGCATGCTGCAGCCTGGTGCTAGTCCATAGACCAGGAGTTGGAGACCCCCGAATTAGTATATCTACCAAAATGTATTAGAGCCATGACAGATAATTTTCCAATGGATATCAAATAAATTAAAATGTAGGTGGACTCATTATGCAGAAACTCCAGTTCATGAATTCCCAATTCTAAGTTTGGAAACACATGATAGATCTGTATTGCCAAAATTATATAAATAATTGAAAGATATGTTTTAAAAAGAAGGATTTTTACCTTCCACTCCACATCTCCATTGAATATTTCACTTTTAGCTATATCCACTCTATTCCAGGCTACAGCCAGCTTGAGTTCATCCAGGTATTCTTGAGCTTCCTGACTATGACTCTTACAAGCTGTCACAAACATAAAATAAGAATACATTCACAGTGGAGGTTACTCAGAGTCCATAAATTCAATGGCTTTCCTGCCAAGTAAGTATACACAACTTTGTAACCTCAATCTTTCAAAGAAATAATGTGCTTCAAATCTACATTGTATTGTACGTTTTTATCTGATTTATTTTAAAATGGTTTGCCCTACTATTTCAGATGGCCTTCATTTGCCAGTTATGTTTTAGATCTGCCAGTTTAGCCTAAATACTTTAAAGTGTTTTGATGGGACAGAGTTGGGTGGATATTTAATTCACTCAGAAAAATTAATAATTTCATTAAATTAGAGAAGCAATCAGTTAATAGGTAAAAGTATTCAGCTATAATTGTGCATTTTTAATTTCAACCTTCTTGTTCTGCGTAGATGGTTTATATATTAAAAACATGATAATACAGAAAAAAATGTTATCTCTTTTTTTAAAAGGGCCCAGGTGTGAGCATGTGCCTTTTCCCAGTTCCAAGCATGAATTTGTAGGGTACATTATCCAACATTATTTTAAGTTGCTACAAAAAAACTTAGACAGTCAGCTAATTAACCATTGCATGGAAGCATGCAAATACTTGATGGCACATAATCAATTAATCTTGGCAATGCTCATAGTTCTTTTTGAATATAAAAATGGCTATGTCATTTTCTCAGCAAGCCTTTGATTTGCAATTGATGATTATTAAAATAGCTTAATATTTTTGAAGCTTAAATTGGTATTGGTTTGTGAATTGATGGGATTTATATCTTGTGTGATTCACTATTCGGATTATGTTTAAAGTAAGATATTCTGTACATAAAGCAAGTGAGATTTATGTTTGTGTTTTAACAAATAAACAGCATTGATTAAAAGTATGCTACCTTTAACCAGGGCTTTCAAAATAACTGTGTCCAATTCTTCTGAACCTTCTTGTTCAAAGTAATGCATAGTTAGAAGTTGCTCCTGAGTGATAATTCTTCGGATCTAAAGGGTTAAAGCAGACAACTGGTTTCCAACAGTTAAAATTACAGATTATTCATGCTTTGATTATATTACATGCCAAGGGTTATGAGAGGCAAAATAAAGAAAGCCATGGTCTCTGGGGCCCACTTAAAAGAAGAATAAATACTAGCCTTGTCTGGAAATACTCAGGGCATGTAAATGAGCCAAACTCTTTGAAGTTTACTATAATTACTTCCAAAATTAGACTCTTTTTAATATGTTCTGCTTAGAGCTGCCTTTAAATCTAGTTCAAAAAGTTGTTGCTTAGATGCTGGTGGGAGATAAGTGGCTAGTCTGCAGAAGCACCTAAATTGGCAGTCAGTTAGATGGGCAAATTGATAATGGGCTAAGTCGCTGGATGGATTACCTACGCGAGTAATGGTGAACCTATGACATGTGTGTCAAAAGTGACACACCCAGAACATTTGGGGTGATACGCCAATGTTCACGAACACCTGAAAACAACTATTCTCTAAAGTATGCCTCATTTTCATGTAATTTTTGGAAGTTGTGGAGGCAACACAACAAAGGGATGGGCATTCACATGGCCCCTGGATCTTCCCCCATGGCATAGTGGAAGGTCATAGAGAGGCCCCTATTTTTCTTTTTCACTTATTTTCAGGGTGTTGATACTCAACAGCATTTTGTTCTTTTATGTGTCAGTGTTCCAGAAAACCTCCACTCCAATAAATAATTGTGAGACAGACATCCTCTCAAAAGTTCTTTTTTATTTGTGTAGTAAACTGGCACATCTGGGAAATCCCGAATCTGAAAGTTCCGGGTTTCCTTGCCATAAGTAAAAAATTACAAATCCACCTCCTGCACCCATCATCACATCACATGCCCCAATCACCATCTGTCCTAGCTTGAGACGTCCCCTCAACTAGGTGCAGAATAACATGACCTTGACTTAGAAGAAGAATGCTATTATGTCTAACCACATACACTCCAAGAAATTCCTGTCCCATTTTCCCAGGCTCAATGACGTGGCAGTGTGGAAGCGTCTGGTGCTAATATGGCTTCCAAAGCTGACATTAAGGCTGTTATATTTTACTTTTATAGGATGGTTTTTGTTATGTCCTGAGAACTCTAGGAGTTCTCACTCAGGTCCACTCACTTTGAGTGGGCATTCTTTCCCCTTCCTCATTGGTTGGTTCTCCCCAGCAGCCAGCTATAAAAGCAGGCTGCGGGGTCCAACCAGCTGCTGATTGCTGCGAGCCAGTTCCAGGCGTGGCAAGCACGGTCAGCCCTTTATTGCTATAATAAAGTATTGTTGCACTCATGCTCTGGTTCAGCCTCTCATTGCTCAAACTTAACACTGGCGACGAGGGTGGGATGGCTACCAGAAGCACCATGCAACCGCTGAGTCACTAGCCGCCGATCCGCAGCCCAGAGAGAGCGATCGGCCGGCGATAAGGGAAACACTGATCCGCAGCCAGAGAGAGCGGTCAGCCAACAAAAAGAGCAAACAAAAAGAGCAAACGCTGATCCGCTGACAGAGAAAGCGGTCAGCAAGCGATAAAGAGCGAACGCTGATCCGCAGCCAGAGAGAGCGGTCAGAATCGAAAGTTAGAAGCGTCTGTAGCCGCTTGTTAGCCCAGCTACAGGGAAAGTGAAGCGCTGTGAGCCGCAGCCGCTCAGTATCAGGCGCGAGATTCAAACGGTTGTCATTTGAATTTCAAACCTAAAAGGTACAGCACAGCGCTGTAGCCAGTCACTGACGCCCACTCAGGCGTGAATCCAAAACGCCATCAACGGCTAACAGCCTAACGTGGTTAACCCAGAGAGAAAGAGAGGATTTAAAACAGCCTCTCCTGAGCTGAAATCACTTGCCCACCACGGGCACTAAAACATTGTCTGCTGCCCCAGAGAGATTTTTTCCTCAGGTTGTTCAACCGGTCCCAGCACCATGAGTTCCAATCCAGTCTTCCCGGCGTTTAAACCAGACGAGGAGAAGTGGGAATTGTATAAGAACCGCTTCAATCATTATATCGATGCAGTTGGCCTGGCGGATGCGGGGAGCATCGGAAGAAATCGTATTTCCTAATCTATGCGGAGCCACCGCTCACGATACTGCCGCAGCGCTCGTGGCTCCTCGTGAGTTGAAAAACGCCCGTGGTCTGAGTTACTTGAAATTCTCACTAACCACTATTCCCCCAGGCCCTGACAGATTGCCAGGAGATTCACCTTCCGTATGAGGAAGCAATTGAGCAAGGAGACCATCAATCAATATATGGCCGCCCTCAGAACAGCAGCACTGCATTGTGGGTTTGGAACCTACCTGGAGGACATGCTCCTCGATCAATTAGTCTGTGGGGTCAAGGACCTCCACCTGCAAAGGCGTCTTCTAGCAAAAAAAGACCTCAACCTTGCACAAGCAGTCGAGGAAGCCTTGGCAGCTGAGCTGGCAACAAACTCAGCCACCGAAATCCAGGGCCCAAGTGCCAAGCTGACATCACTTCCAGTCCACTCCGAGGAGGTGGTAGCAGAGGAACCCATCAGTGATGAAAACGAAGTCCACCGCCTATCCAACGACAGACGGCCGCAGGTAGGAGCCAAACAAGAAAACATCGGTCCACCCAAACACATCACCCTGTGCCTAGCCTGTGGGGGATCTCATCAGAGGGCCACCTGCAAGTTTAAAAGAGCCACCTGCAATAACTGCCATAAAAGGGGACACATCACGAGAGTCTGCCAAGCCCCCCAAAGCGCAGCACAAAGGCACCCTCCCTCGCACTCGGGACCACAGAGGCAAGTATTGAACTGTCGCACGCATCACCTTGCCAAGCACACTTGCCGCACTGTTAGTAAAATTTCTCTCTCCGTTTCCCTAGAAGGTAAACCGTGCCGCATGGAGGTTGACACAGGGTCAGCGCTCTCAATTATCTCGTGGAACACCCTTAAGAGGCTCCAACCAAGCCTATCCACTAGCCAGCTCCAGAGATGCCAGTTTGGCCTGAAGGACTACCAGGGGAAGACCATTCCTGTAATCGGCAGAGGCAAGTTTCTTGTCAGTTTTAGAGCTTTTAAAGGTCACCTACCTCTAGTGGTAGTTAACGGCAATCTACCCACCTTATTGGGGCTCGATTGGTTTCCCCATCTTGGCCTAGGGCTAACAGGAGTCCATGCTGTCTCAACCTCAGACACTGACTCCTTATTCGCTGATTACTCAGATGTATTCAGCGAAGAGCTGGGGTGTTATAACGGTACCCCCATCTCATTCTCAGTTGACCCCAAGCAGTCCCAATCAGGCTAAAACCGCGTAGGGTCCCATTTGCTATTCGGCCAAAACTAGATGCAGAATTGGATAAACTATTAAAACAAGGGGTCATTGAGCCAACAGATTTTGCCAAGTGGGAGACGCCCATTGTCACACCCTCAAAAAGACGGTAGCCTGAGAATTTGCTCGGACTACAAGACGACAATCAATAAATTTCTACAAGTTAGCGCTTATCCTGTGCCCGTCATCCAGCACTTATTACACACATTCGAACCAGGCAGCATTTTTGCTAAATTGGACATGTCTCAAGCATATCAGCAGTTCCCTGTAGATAACCAAACAGCGGAACTCCAGACAATTGTCACTCACAGGGTGCCTTCCGATGCAAGCGCCTCCAATTTGGCGTAAGTGTTGCCCGGGTATTTTTCAATCCCTCATGGAGCGGATTTTGCAGGGCCTCCTGGTGTAGTACCCTACTTCGATGACATCTTAGTCTCGGCCAGGGACAGACCCCAACTCTTCCAAAGAGTTCGAGCTGTGTTAGAGAGGTTCAGACAGCATGGCCTCAAGTTGAAAAAGAAAAATGTGCCATTGCCACTAGACAGGTGGACTTTCTGGGTTATAAAATTGACGCCTCTGGCATTCACCCCCTGGAGTCCAAGGTTAAGGCAATCCACGAGGCACCCACTCCAACCTCCAAAACTGAACTACAGGCGTTCTTGGGGCTATTGAACTTTTACGCATCCTTTCTGCCCCATAAAGCATCAGTAGCTGAACCCCTACACAGATTACTGGATAAAAAGTCACCATGGCACTGGGGGCACAAGGAAGACCATGCCTTTAACGCCGTCAAATCACTACTTACATCAGAGGCGGTACTTATTCAATTCGACCCTAACCTCCCTTTAGTACTGGCAGCAGACGCCTCCCCTTTTGGAATTGGGGCGGTACTAAGTCACAGGCTTCCCAATGGTGCCGAGGCTCCCATCGCCTTTTTCTCAAGGACGCTCTCTGCTATGGAGCGCAATTACAGCCAGATCGATAAGGAAGCCCTAGCAGCTGTTGCAGCCGTGAAAAAATTTCACGAATTCCTTTTTGGCCATTTTTTCGAGCTGGTCACGGACCACAAACCCCTCCTGGGCCTCCTAGCCGGGGACAAGCAGACCCCTCAAGTCCTCTCCCCTAGGATGACAAGGTGGACTCTCTTCCTAGCAGCCTACTCCTACAGACTTATACACCGGGTAAGACACTGTCCCACGCTGACGCCCTCAGTCGCTGCCCCTTGCCTGCCCCGGCTGAAGACCCTGCTCCTGTCCATGCTATTTTCGAGATCACCCAGTTGGACCTACCCATCACTGCCCTCGACATTGCTGCTAAAACCAAGACAGACCGAACACTCGCCCAGGTGCTCGACTGGGTGAGGAGGGGGTGGCCGGGTGGCAATGTTGATAACAAATTCACACCCTTTAAGACTCGCATGCAGGAATTGTCAAGTCTGCAGGGCTGTCTACTATGGGGCACTCGAGTGGTCATCCCGGCCTCACTGCGTACCCGAGTTCTAGAAGCATTGCACGAGGGACATCCTGGCATCGTGAGAATGAAAGCGTTAGCACGCAGCTACGTGTGGTGGCCGGGTCTAGACGAGGACATTGTCAATTGGGTAAGTTCCTGCAACATTTGCCAGGAATCCCGTCCTGCTCCCCCATTGCCACCCCTACTAGATGGGAAAACGCCAGCGCTCCTTGGTCCAGAATTCACATCGACCTAGCGGGCCCTCTGCATGGGAAGATGTTCCTGGTGGTCGTGGATGCCTATTCCAAATGGATTGACGTAGCACAGCTATCCACGACCACCACACTAGCAATCACCAACGTGTTAACACGCCTGTTCGTTACGCACGGGCTACCCGACTCCATCGTCTCCGATAATGGCCCACAGTTCGCATCGACTGAGTTCAGCCGCTTCGCTGCCAACCTGGGTATCCGCCACATTTTCACAGCCCCATTTCACCCTGCCAGTAACGGACTGGCTGAAAGGGCCGTCAGGACCACTAAAGAAGCCCTGGCAAGGTTCAACAAGGATGACTGGCACCACAAACTCTCGCGGTTCCTGATGAGCCAGCACTCAACTCCTTGTTCAGTCACCAATAAGTCCCCAGCTGAGCTCCTGATGGGCAGGCGCCTGAGGACTGTATTGGACAGACTACACCCACAATACTGCCCTGACTCTCCCTCGCTTCCTCATCGGGGTGAGACATTTTATCTTACAGGAGCCAGTTTTCGCGAGGAACTTCGCTGGAGACCCCCTGTGGATCCCGGGCGAGATCGTAGCCATCACCGGGCCGCGGTCGTATCGGGTCAGACTGGAGGATGGCCGCGTCTGGAGAAGGCACATAGACCAACTGCGCAGACACCTCAGCACCATCGCCAGCAGGGACCCAGAGGCACTAGACGAGGGGAGGCTTCATCCTCAGCCTCACATCCACATCACGCCCGGCGATCAGTTCACACCTACAACCGGTTCCGACAGCCCGAACACGGATAGCGGCGCCCAGACAGTTGACCAGCCCGATCCAGCCTTCGAGAGCACATTCCCAGTGAGCAACCCGACGAGCCCAGGGCAGGCCCAAACCGAGGGGCACACTGGTGACACTTTACCGTCTCTGCCTGCCCAGGCAGACCCCGGACGGACAGACGATGTTCCAGAACTACGCCGTTCCGGGCGCCAACATAAACCTCCTGCCTACCTCAAAGACTATGCATGTTCACAGCTGGGCGGAAGGGGTGTTATGTCCTGAGAACTCTAGGAGTTCTCACTCAGGTCCACTCACTTTGAGTGGGCGTTCTTTCCCCTTCCTCATTGGTTGGTTCTCCCCAGCAGCCAGCTATAAAAGCAGGCTGCGGGGTCCAACCAGCTGCTGATTGCTGCGAGCCAGTTCCAGGCGTGGCAAGCACGGTCAGCCCTTTATTGCTATAATAAAGTATTGTTGCACTCATGCTCTGGTTCAGCCTCTCATTGCTCAAACTTAACAGTTTTATTGATATCTTTTATCATCTGTATATTTCCTAAGATATAATGTCTTGGGCATGTTTCTTTGTTTTCTTGAAAAGTCATATATTTAGTGGAGAGGGGATAGATTTGAGATAGACAGAAGACAAAGAAGAAATGGAGATGTTCCCAAAATATTTTTACAGTCCTTTCATGCATTTGATGTATTAAGAAATTAACTCACCATTTCAGTCCAATGTTCAGTCTCATTCGAAGTGAAATTTTCTGTGGGGAACTTTTGTTTTAATTGTTTTTCTACTACTTCTGGCACAATTAAGTGTGGCTCACTCATCAGGGCAGCTAAGATATCAGCTATACCACCAGATCCAGCCAAAATAAGACAAGGGATAGAATTTTTCAACCCCCTGAAAATTCGCTATTGAAACAAAAACAAATAGGGTCATATATGTTCAGACCAAAGAAAACCACATAATTGTATTCAGAGGAATTTATATCAAACCCTGTCAGGTTGCAGCAGGGGCTGATCTGGTAAGGAATTTGGAAGGAAGACTAGAAAATTGCATAGCTGCAGTCTAGATTGAAAGTTTTTCAAAATCCCAATGAAGTCAATGGCAAACAATCTATGAAGATCAGATCAAACATTAAATGAAGTAAACTTTAAAAGAAAAGGAAGGGATTCCAATGATAATCCCTGTAAGAACATGGTACCCATGGACATCCTGTGCCGATGCTTAGACAAGACTAATATAACATTTCCTGTACTCCATATTTAGAGAGCTACTAGACAGACATTTTAATCAACATAACCAAACTTATTTCTTCCTCTTCCATTATTACATTTAACTAAATAAGGAACTGAAAATTGTTCTGGTCTCTTATTCTGTGATATTCTAACTGGACTTTATCCAGGAGCTATATTATACACTTCACTTTTAAGCAATCCACCCACATAGGCCTCTGTGTTCAGAATCCTCTGTTTCTTGCCCAGCACTAGAATCTTTGTATAGTTAGAATTTTTATGACAACAAAAATTGTTCATTTGCTTACCTCAAGAATGTGAGGTCTTCCATTCACAAGTAAACAGAGAACTGGGATTTCAATGCTACCTGTTCCTGAGTTAATATATTATAAAATATGTAATAAATATCTCACAAAATTCAAAATATATATTTACTAATTCAGCTGATTATTTGCTTCTAATCAGTTTATGCCCAATATCATCTCTGCTTGACCATTCTACAAAATAGCAGAAGGACCTAAACAATATTTGTACAGATCACTCATCACTCTAAGTTGTAATGGATTTTGTTGACTTTGGCTTAAGTAAGAGAGATAGATGTGTGTGAGAGATGTTCAGGGGGAGAGGGAGAGATATCCAAGTATAAGGAGTGATGAGCTCAGGTAAGATTCAATGCCCAAGAATAACATGTGCTGATGCTCAGCAAAGACGAAATTCGTTAAGAAACTAATACTACTTGAAAACCATCTTTTGAGAGGAAATCAAATGTCTAATACAATCGTTTGCTTCTTATATGTTGCTACCACATACAGCATATATCATCCCTTCTTGTTTGCCTTCTTATCTCTTTAGCTTCTTCATACATATAAAACAGTTACATTTTGCATGTGGATTACTGCATTCTCTGTTATGAGCAATCATATAGACTTATATGTTTATGGAGTATATGAGCACACACTCCCAGTTACTGAATATTTTTCTAAACCAAACAAATTATACAGGTATGATATTAGCTGCCTGATTTACATTATCTATGAATTGGTCTTATTGATTTCAGTGATTGTGTTCTAATTAAAGTAAAACTGACTCTGTCCAATCATTAAGCAACAATAACCCCCTGAAAATATCAGACATCCAAATAACATCCTTTCTTCTCTTTCTTTTTGTCTTACCTCCATAGTTAGTACGCTGTTCTGAAATATATTTCTCCAAGGTAAGTTGGAGCTTTGTTATCCCATCTGGCTCACTCTCTTCCACCAAAATGAAATGGGAATGGTGATTGTCAAGGGAATACAAAGGCCCTTGGACATTATTATCAGTTTTATGTCTTATGAGAATGTTATTCTATGAAAAAGAAGATATCACTTTTCACACAAAAGCAAATTATTCTTCTGGACAATGTCTGGTTAATATGATTAAATCATATGTTGCATGTAATAATTTCTATCAAATGAAAGTCTTCTTAGCAAGTTCCCAGAGCATTACATGTTCTTAAGTATCCTCTATACATATATTTTCCATACTTTTGCCAGTGAAAAAAGGGTACCTTGACATTATCCAGAAGATCTCTCTGCTGTATTTTCTCCAGGGAAGTTATTCCTATTGCAACTACTTTTACTGTAGACGAAGTACTTATCAACATATGATCTTGGACTGCTTGCCCGATGTGTTTTGTTATTCCAACATGCAGACCACTTGTAAAAATCCAAGCACCTGAAATGATTTATTTTTCAGCCTTGATATTAGATAAACTTAAGTACCAAAGGCATGTAGCATTACCTAATCCAGGTACAGGGATTAAATCTAGAGCTTGGGACAGAGCTTGATCTAATATGGATAATTCTATATGAATTTGTTTAATTCAAACCAAAGCAAGATTCAGAGAAACAACTCTATTCCCTCATAGATTAACACGGGTAAACTGCAAATGGTTAAGTAAGGAGAGAAAATACTTTGAAATACAGATGAGTCAATCAATCAAAATTAAACCTTACAATTTGGCTAAGATGTTGAGATCAGAAAGCCTAGGAACCTCAAAATGAGCTATTTGTTTCTAGGTATCCTACTTTGTTCTTTGTTCTCTCTGTGTCTTTCTCTGTGTCTCTCTCTCTCCCTCCCTCCCTCCCTCCCCCTCCCCCTCTCCATGTATGTTTGTATGTATGTTTGTATGTATTGATGTCTAGAATACTAGCTGTGAATTAAAGGCTGTAGGATTCATGATCATTTCCCCCTTTCACTATCTCCCTTGTCTTCAATTCTCAGTTTTCTCAATCTTCTGGGAAGAATTTAGCCCATTATGCATCTGTTAGCTCTTGCCCTTCTGTAAGAGGAAATTCCATCTCATTCCTCCAGAATAAAGATGCAAAGAGCAGGGTTTCTTTTCTATAAATAGTGATAGCAGCAGCAACAAGTCAGGCCTACACAAAGATGGTGAGGGGTTGCCATAAGAGATAGTGGTTTAGGGATCCCCATTTGATAGAGCCATAGAGACTGACCCACCATATCACCATGTGTTTGCATATACAAATAGCCACAACGCTATTATAGGCTGCACATTATTTTTCTCTGGCAGAGAATAAATTCTGCAGTTAAACTCATGTGGGGATGAAGAGTACCAAATTTCATTGAAATTGATGCACAGGTCTTTGAACTAACTCTTTTATTATTATTTTTAAGTACCTGCAAATGTGATGCTCTGAGACAGAGTGTGATGAAATATATTACAATTGTAGCTGCTCTGCTGAAAAACAACTTTTGTCATATTTCAGAAAGATATGATCAAGAGGCTGTATAAAAAGATGTGCAAGAGAAATGAAGATGTTCCTTCCTAAATGTGGCAAAACTGACCGTTGAGGATTGCAGCATGGATATATTCATCAGTTTAGACCAGGACAGTTAAGAGAGAGACAGCTAAGAAGTCTTCTCCTAAGAAGCCTTCACCTAAGAAGGTTTCTCTGATCAAAGACTGAAGGAAGGAAGCAGAGTGAAGCCATGGACAGAATGATAAAATAAGGTTGTTTACTTGTGCCCAAGGATTTCACTACCATCCAAGATATGATGATTAGGTTGGAAAATGGTGACATGATTATAAAGGTAACTCCTTTTGGATCTTTTCATGCTCTTTTTAAGAGAAATTAAAAGACTTCTAAGTGAAATAATCTGATTTCTAACAGCTTTGAGTCTTCTCAGAAAATTTAGCAAATTGAATCAACAAAAACTGAAAAGTTTGAAGAGTCTCGGTATATTTTAGTATGTTAAATCTTTTGGAAATTTGGTCCTGTAGAGTCTTAACAATTAAAAAATGTTAAAATTAAATAAGATGAAATAAAGATGAAAGACAATGCTATTTTTTTCAGGAACAAAACAAAACAAACCTGTGCTTTGGGCAGCCTTAACCAATCCTTTCCTCAATGTATCACGTAACCAAGATTTCATCTGAAAGTGTTCTTCTTCTCCAACAAAAGAGACCACCAGATTGGGAGCAGGAAGGTTCCACTTTTTACTCATGAGGTCAAAAATAACTTCAGGATGGATGGCACATGGAACCTTAAGAAACTATAATCAAGACCAGGACATTCAGACAAAACACATGAAGAAAAAATAGGATTGTTGAAACCAGAAGCTGGCTTCTGTCTCACATGTAAATATAACTAGCAGATTATGGGCATTTTTTTATGGGGTTAGCTTCTAATATGTTGTTATCATGACTGTGAGACTAGGAAAGACCACAAAAGACTATTTTAAATAAGAGGAACTTGGGAACAGCAGTGCTGTGTATCTACTTCATGCCCCTTCATGCTACCCCTTTGAAAAATGGCAGACAGTGGAAATCATTCTGAAGGCTGCCAGGTATGTTGTCTTTTCAGTTCCCAGAATTCCCAAACTGCAAGGCCAAAGACTGGCTGGGAATTCCAGGAGCTGATCCAACTCATGATGAATCAAACACCAGATTAAAGAAGGCATTCAAGTAGCTGTATCTATAAACACCAAGTAGCGTATCATTTTTTCATCAGTGTCCCCATAGATCTTTTATCTATTCTAAGGTAATAATTTCAGTCGTCCACATCATGGTGCTCCCAAAGGTGCTTTTTCAAGAGGCAACTGGACTTCCTGGTTTTTCTTTGAAGATGTTTTGCTTCTCATCCAAGAAGCTTCTTTAGCTCTTCAGAGAAAACCAGGAAGTCCAGTTGCCTCTTGAAAAAGCACCTTTGGGATTCCCCTTGTTTTGTGAGATTGCTACTGAATCTCAGTCTCTTTTGTGAACAAGAGCGCCCTGAATAAGCATAAATCATGAGCATTGATACAAACTATTGTTTAAGGATCTCTTTTAGAAATATTCAGTGACAATATAGAATAGGAATAATATTCTACTGAATGTTGATCATGCTGAGAGGTTTTGTGGTACCTTTCCCTGTTTCTTTCCGGTAGCCAAGAACTCAATTTCTCCAATACAATATTCTTTTTCTTCATTACTGTACATTTTATTCTGTGTATTCTGTTTCTGGGGTGCTGCAAAAATGTCCTGATTCAATTCTCTGAAAAAAAGAATGAGTTGAACTACTCAACTTTATACCAAATTGAAATTGGACATTTCAATTACAGTAATATTTTTTAATGAATGTAATTGCAGGAACAATTGCAATTGCTTAAAAATTTATAGATTATTGATCTAAGCTTGCATAGAATAGCATAAGGGTGCTTAATGTAAAATTGAGCTTGGCTGAAATTTGGCAAAACTAAATTATATTGATTTGATCACAAGTAGATAATGCCACATGTGACACAAGTTGCAGGCTAGTACTTTCTTTTCCTCTTGCCAAGCATTGTGAGAAATTCTCAGTTAATCAAACTCATGATGAGCAGCAGAGCTTGGTAGCTATTGACCCATCTGGTAACAACCATAGTGTATAGAAGATTGAAACTTGAAAAATAAGAAGAGTAAATGAGGTTAAAATGAGAGAGAGAGTTTTGACTCCGGCTATTTGGTTATGTGACAGTTGATTATTGCCAGAGAAAAATAAAACTAAATTTAAGAAAATAGTACCTTAAAAATGTGAAAGGTAATACAAGAAGATATAGAATCAAGAATGAATGGGTGTTCAGTGAATGTAATTATTCTTTATTATAGTCCTTGTATTATCCAAAATAAGAACATAATAACACCAAAGAAATACCATCAAGCTCTGGGCTCACTGAGGTCATCAGTAAACTAGTAATACTATTTGCAAACTCTATAAGCCACAGTAATAGTGGGTGGAAAGAAGGATGTAAAACAATGAAAGAAAAGCACAACAACATGAGCCATGGTGGCATGGTGGTTAGAGTGCAGTACTGCAGGCTACTTCTGCTGACTGCTGTCTGTCTGCAGTTTGGCAGTTCAAATCTCACCAGGCTCAAGGTTGATTTAGTCTTCCATCCTTCTGAGGTAGGAAAATGAGGACCCAAATTGTTGGGAGCAATATGTTGACTCTTCAAACCGCTTAGAGAGAGCTGTGAAGTGGTATATAAGTCTAAGTGCTATTGCTATTGCTAAGGTAGTTAGTGAACTGTACTAATGTAAACT
The DNA here is from genome assembly GCF_049901715.1 of Pseudonaja textilis. Taxonomy (NCBI): domain Eukaryota; kingdom Metazoa; phylum Chordata; class Lepidosauria; order Squamata; family Elapidae; genus Pseudonaja; species Pseudonaja textilis. The sequence continues at coordinate 235,691,541 of NC_141990.1, forward strand.
ATATTTAGCTTTTCTTTCTCCCACTCTTCTACTTCACATTTAATTTCTTTCTTCCAGTACCTAACAACCTTTTTCTGTATTTTGTATACTGTAACATTTCTGAAAGGGAATTGCATGATAGATAATGTATTGATACATGTATTGATGTGTGCAGAACTATAACAGTCTTGCTTTTTATTATTTTCTCTCAAATCATTACAAAGAAACCTTACACTTTATTCCTCAAGACCAACTTTTCATTTGAGATGTCTTCTTTTAAGGGTTTGGAAAACAAATATCTAGGGAAAATAGAAAGAGGAAAAATCAAGTTGTAGCAGATTGATTTTGGCAATTATTCCACAGTATAAAAAGTATTTGGCTACCAGGGAAATGGAGACCTGCAATGGAATAAGTTCTTTGTAGTAAATTCCCTCTCCATGTAGGTTCTCATACCTTCCCCCCATAACCCCCAAAATTTGGAGGTCTAATGTATGTTGCTAATCTTCAATAAAGATTCATGACACTAAAGTAAGCAGTAGAGACCGAAATGTTGCAATTATTTAATTATAGCAATTTTAATCCACTTTTTGTTAAATATATTCCCAAAGTGAAAAATTACTACGTGCAGTCTCATGCATATGTAATATGTAGTTCCTAAATTTGTCTGCCAACTCCTAAATCTCTCTCTCTCTCCCTATCATTTATCTATGCATGCATGCATGCATGCATGCATACATACATACATAATCATGTACTTCCAAGTGTTTATGGAGATTCTCAGTCATCCATGTCATGGTTGTCCCAAAGGTGCTTTTTCAAGAGGCAACTAGACTTTCTGATTTTTCTTTGAATCTTATCTCATCTCATGGATGAGAAACCAAAAGAAAATCTAGTTGCCTCTTGAAAAAGTACCTTCGGGGTGTACATCTAACGTGGCACTCCAAAAGTCACTGAACTGTATCTCCAATATTCACACTGGCATTCAATGATTGATGGATCTGTAATTTCTGGAAGGTCATTGGCTTATTAATGTGGACCTATGAGAATTAAAATGTTGAATTCTAACCCCCATCCTATTGTTATTTATGTGCACAAGAACCCAAATACATTAATAGATTAGATCCTGGCTTGTTGGATCCTGGCTCATTGGATCCTACTGTAAATGCTCTGAAATCAATGGGAAGTACTTTTAACACTGCTGTATCTTCTTTTAAGTCCCATTGATTTCATGGCTATGTCTTATAAAAGACTGTTTGGATCCAACCTCTTGAGAAGGAGGAATCTGGCTACTTTTTTTTAAACCTCCACAATGTCAGTAGTTTGTTCAAAGGTTCAGCTGACTTAATCTATATGCATGAATGTTGCTCCATAAGCGTCAGCTTAATATCTGATTTAACTTTCAGCCTTTCATCTCTTCATCTCCCACTCCCCAACACCTCTTTATTGGGCAACATATGCTTATAAAATGGTTAAGATTTATTATGTTATTTGGTAAAACTGAAGATCTGGACAGAAGAAAGAAAAGGAAGCCAAAATTATGAAGATAACTCCCAGCACATTGTTGTTTTAAGTAAATTGCAGATAAATTAATCAAGACGGCTAGAAGAAGCCAAAGAAGATGACTAATTCTTATGATCAGGATTTATTATAAACACATATATAAATAGTGTGGTCATCTATCGAGACTGAAATTTCAACACTGAGGCAATGGATTTCACTGTCTTCTGGAGATTTTTTAAATTATGCCTTTAAATTATTTATATGTCCAGTAAACTAAACACTTTAAGATTCCAGTGATTGCCTTCCAAATGAGTAGGCACTCTGGAACTTTTTTATTGCTCTGAAAAGTAGGAATGGTGGAACTGCATTTTAAGGCAGAGGTAGGTATATTCTAACATGTTTGGATAGGGTAAGGAATTGTACTGAGTTTTACTTAAAATAGGAATAACCTGACATTCTGCACAAATAACAGATGGTACCAAATGATGGTGGATTTCAATCACAAGCTTTATTTAAACACATACTGTGGTTCCTTGTTTTTATTTTTGTAGATTTCATAAACATTTTTCCTCTCAAGGGAGAAATAAATCAAAAGTGTTTCTGATGTAGGGAGCTAGAGATTACACAAATACAGATGGCCAAATAACTAGTTAAACATTTCTGAAAGATGTAAGTAATATGACACTAAGCATTCTTGGCGGGCAGGTTGTAAGTTGGCCTTTGAAGGAGCTTTTTGTTGTTCTTGTGTTGCTTTTCTCTTAAACCGATAGCTGTTGAGAGCATGCCATAATCCTTGCCTATATTTAACCCATGATCTTACTAGCCTTTGGTGATAATCATATGATTTAAAGCAAAGCAAATCACAAATGAACACCATGAGATATATACCAAAATCAGGGCAAAAAAAATGAAGCAAGATTTTCTACTAAGTCAACATGTTAACATTTACTAAGCAATGTTAATATTAGCATATTGACTATGGGGAAAGGAAAAAACCACTCTCCTCTGAACCTGAATCTAAATGTTGATTTACCATCTTATATCCGAAGCAAAGTCTTTAGCCCTATAAATTTATGTGTATGGTACAGTTCATGATATCGAATTTATGTTCTACAAATACCTATTTTCCACTCAAAAAACATAGCTTTGTGAGAAGATGCAGCTCACAGGAGCAATCTCAATAGTAACGTTATTGTTCTCACTTTTCCTTTGTGTACTGCAGTATTCAAGAGCAAATAATAGGTGGCAGTATAGAACAGCACCTAGTAAGGTGCTGATAATAAGTTGATAAATGGAAAGTAAATTACTTTCTGTTTAATTTATTAAAAATACTTTTCCTGGTGGCTACATTTGTATTTATTTCCCCTTTTCTTGAGCCAACAAGAAAACTATGGCAATGTAAATTATACTGCCTTGATTGCTGAACCCTATTCTGCCCCAGTTAACAAGATCAGGGAATGTTGTTGTTCTTAACAGTTTTAATACAGAAGAAATTAAACAAAGTGATTGCTGGGTTCCTATGGCTTTGTATGCCCTTCCACTACACCTCAGCAACCAGTGGGAAAAATATCAACTCTCTTTAAGATAGGATGCAGCAAGACTGATAGAATTTTTTGATGGATGACTGTGCAGGTGAGTATAGCTCTGAAAACGTGCCCTTTTTTGCATATGCTTTGTTAAAATGTATTCAGCATTGTTTCTGTTGTAGAGCGATGGTAAGGACGAGGCATGAGACCAGAGCGTACAAGTAACAGGCTTTATTGCAATGAATAAAGGGTTGTCGCGTCTGCTAGCTAACTTGCAGACCAGCGGGCGACAACAGGCTGGCTCTGCTCGACAGCCGGCTTATATAGCCGGCTGTCAAACGGAGCCAACCAATGGGAGCTGCTGGTGGTCCCGCTCAAACAGCAGACCTGGTTGGGAACTCCAACCAGTTCCACAGACATAACAGTTTCAGCATAACTGGACAAGGTCTAGTGCTAATCTGGAATCCTGCTAAACAGAACAGAGTATCTCTTACAACTGCATCCCCCCGCCCATCACCCTTGGCTCAAACATTGGGTTTGCAATTGATCCATGTATTCATAGAGCCAAGAGGTCAGCACACCTGATTGCCAGTCCAAGGAGCAACTAACAAGTACCAGTACAACAGTGAAGTAAAGTGGGAGAGATCCCACTTTATGACATCCCCACCACAGCTCTTGTTAGGTAATATTCAGATTACTTCTCACTTCACTTTGTTACTCTGCTATGAGTTGCTTTTAGAACTATTTTCATACATATATTGATTTTCATAAAAAGAACACTAAACCCATATTTAGTGCCTCCCTATACACCATGGGTGTATAAGTTAATGGTGCCATGACTCAGATAAGATGGTCACTGGAAGAGACCTGCTATCCAGCTAGGATTCCTGACTGTTCCCTGCGCTGGAGCTTTAGGTCACTTGCCCACTCTTATATTAGCCCACTCTTATACTCTTATACGAACTGTCTACTTTGGATCAGAGGTAAGCCATTTAGTCCCTTGTTGGACTACCGTTAGTTAGATAGGGTGTGTGAGCTAGATAGAGAGGGTGGAACCTGTCAATTCAGCTGCAAGGGAAGTGTCACAACCAGTGGTGGGATTCAAATTTTTTTACTACCGGTTCTATGGGCATGGCTTGGTGGGCATGGCGTGGCTTGGTGGGCAAAGTTTGCTGGATGTGGCAGGGGAAGTTACTGTAAAATCTTCCTTCCTACCCCCCTGCAGGGGAAGATTACTGCAAAATCCCCATTCCCATCCCACTAACCTGATTTCCAGCTCTGTTCTCCTGTGCGGGGCAACAAAAGGAGACCCAGCGGGACTCGGGAAGCAGAGAATAGATGGGGACAGGGGCGGTTCTCTGAACTACTTAAAATTTCTGCTACTAGTTCTCCAGAACTGTTCAGAACCTGCTGAATACCATCTCTGGTCACAACCATACTTACTTGGTGGACAGGCCTGTGTGTTTTCTGACGTATTTCACTGGCAAAACAGTTGGGATTTGTCCCATGGCCGGGACCCAGCAGAATATAGTCTCCCCATGGTTACTTTCAGTTCCTTATTTCTCGTGGTTTCAGCCTTCTAGGTCCAAATATATTTATAAAGCTACATACTTTGCAAAATCATGTTTCACAATTAGCAACAGCTCAGCAGGAATTACAAATAGTTCTGGTACATTTTGAAATCATCCTATCTAAAACTTTGGTTCACGTCTCTTTATTCTGGGGCCTGCTATCATCCAAAGGCCTCATTGAATCTTATAGATCAATAGCCTATATTTTTGTTTCCCACAGTGCTCTGGTCACCCCTGCTTCTTATATCACCCAAACAGAAACCCTAACCCTAAGACTAACCAAAGAGCCACTTGCAATGTCTCCTATTGTATCTCATGGTTCAACACTGTGAGATCAGAGACTTGGTAGAATGTTTATTCCCCACCCTTATCTTGACATCCTATCCAGCCCTCCCATCCTTAGCATCAGCTGTCAGTGTCACACAGAGAGGAGGGAGTGATCATCCAGGACTTTGATCCCATAGAGGAGCTCTGCGTACCAGGAGTTCTGATGGCAAAAGAAACACCTCTTCCTTCCTGCTTCTTTTACCTCTCCGCAGTCCTGGAAGCCTTTAGACTTGCTTACATGTCTATGGAATGGAAGATGTGTGAAGAGATGGCGTTTTGGTACAGGAGTATTAGTAAGTTAAAAACCAGATTGTCCCACTGCCAAAAGCAAACTGGCCTCTATAAAACAATGTACCCAAGAGAAGGCAACATGACCACAGCAGCCTAAATGGCTTAAGGGGAGCTGGCCAGGTCTCAGCCTCTGACCATAAAAATCAACTACATGGTCAATAAGGAGTTGTGTGCTGTTCATCAAGAAAGACTTATGTCAAGTGAAGAGGGAAAATAGCCATTTAAAATTAAACACAAGCTTAACACAAATTAAATTACCTCTGTGGTGAGTTGAGAACGAGAAAATTAGCATGTCATGGAAGAGGAGCCTCAAGACAGCCTAACTGCTTACTTTCCTGTTTTCCATCAACCAAGAATTCTGGGTATTTCTGATAGGATGGGGAAAAGCTGGAATTTCTATGACTAGAAATGGGACACTGTCAAAATTGGCTTATTTCTTTTTCTGTACCATTCTGTACCTGGTAAGATACAATTTGAATATCTGGAAGCTCTCCTCGCTATCTAAAAATATAGCCAGGGATAGGATGGCCACATTTTTTTCTCTTTCTTTCCACCTTGTGTCACTAACTTCTAACCATCATGCCTCAAGAAGTGTACTTGAAAATTGTAAAGTTTTTGAATATTTTCAAAAATGTCTGCTGCCTAAGTCTAGGAATGTCAGTTCTTAGGAAAGTATTGTATTTTAGTTGCAGATAAAAAAATTTGGGTGCAGGTTGCTGGAAATTACTGTGGGATCTTGAAGCTTCAGATGAGCAACTTTTGCAGATGTGGTATTCAGCAGGTTCTGACCAGTTCTGGAGAACCGGTAGCGGAAATTTTGCGTAATTTGGAGAACCGGCAAATATCACCTCTGACTGGAGATTTTACAGTATCCTTCCCCTGCCACACCCACCAAGCCACACCCACAGGACTGGTAGTAAAAAAAAAAATTGAATCCCACTACTGAACCTTTGATGAGGATGGGTGAGTGGAATTAGTGATTGAATGAATATGTGCATAATTCAAACTTTAATATAGTTAACTTTTTCTAAGTTAAAAGAGGAAATCTGTGACTATTTTAAGAAATAATATGTCCAAGAAGCTTTCATTTTTATTGGGTATGTGGAATCTTGTCGTGGCTGGGCTGTTAAAGAAGCAAACTGGTAACCAAGCCAGTTCTAGTAAGGCTCCATCACTATCTTGGGCATTTTGACTCTCCAACCACATATGTGGGCATCACTGAGTCAAAGAATGGGCATTCCCCCGTTGGAAACTTCAAACAGGGAGCTAGGGAACCAATAGCTGAAAACTTCCTGTGAGAGGTAGATGAAGTTGGCTGATAGGATGTCTAACAATCAGCAACTCTCTGAGCCCATAGGGATGCATTAGGATTTTTTTTTCAAGATTTCTTTCCTATCTCACTTTGAACCTCACCTTTTTTGTTATTGTTACTGTTGGTTCCCTTATCACACCAAATGTGGTTCGTTTCTGTTTTCAGAAACTTATCTTTCTGATGAATGAACAACATTCCGAGCTCTTTTCCATCTAACAGTCAAATAGATAGAAAAGAATAAAAAGCTATATAAAATTGAATAAAAACATCTAAAATTTCAGTCATCCTACATGCTAAAAACAACAACCATGATTTGCAGTGTTTTCTACATTCTCGGCCTGTGAAAGTATTAACTGTGTCCCTCTGATCATGCCAATCAACCAAGCCATGACAATGAACTTCAGTTAGTGCAATGTCAATATATCTGTAATATATATTTATAATATATTTTATATTATAATATATGGGGGACGAGCGGTCTGCCACCTCCAAGTGGTGTCCCCTGGATGCGCGAAGCCGTCAAACGCTGACCGTAACTGAGAGCAGACCCTCCGACGACAGGCCCACGCGACAGGCCGGCTGGAGTACTCAAATGCCGCATCAACATGATGGAAACGTCCACTACAAAACACACGTCCAATGCTACGCGTTGGGGAACCGACGGGCGCAGGAGACCATTGGCCTGCACCAAAAATCAACGAAATGGTCCACGCGGAAAGCACGGCCGTGTGAAAAAAGCAAGCGGGAACAGAGGACTGCCAGACGCTCAAGGTGGCCACCTGGAACGTGGATTCGCTGACTGGACGCTCGACCGAGATCGTCAGGGCCATGCGGGACAGGAAGCTGGACATCTGCTGCCTCCAGGAAACTCGCTGGAAGGGCAACAAGGCTACGACTATAGACGGCTACAAGATCATATACACCAGCTGTAAGGAAAACCGGCGGTGTAGCTGTGGTTGTCAGTCCAAGCTGGCAAAGTTCCGTCGCAGAAGTTAAGCGCCTCACAGAACGACTGATGATAATCGTCGTAGCGACCGAGAGGCAGCGCCTACACATCTTGTCCGCCACGCCCCTCAGACCGGATGTCACGAGGAGGAGAAGGATACCTTCTGGGAACTGCTCGACATCCAACTCAGGCAGATCCCACACGAAGACGACATCATCATCTCGGGCGACCTGAATGGTCATGTAGGGCGGGACAAAAACGGACACCAGTGCCACGGTGGGCACGGCACAGGCGATACGAATGAGAATGGCCAGAGGATCCTGGACTTTGCCGACTCCCATGATATGACCATCACGAATACCTGCTTCATTAGGCGAGAATCTCAACTCCTCACCTACCATAGCAGAAACGGGAGCCACCACACACAGATCGACTACATCATCGTACGACGAAGAGCCGCTAAAAACGTGCTCAACGCCAAGGCGTACCCGTGCAGAATCGAGCAGTCAGCACAGGCCGCTGATGGCGAAGATCAGGATCAGCAAGCCCAAGACCAGGATTGACAAAAGAAATGCAGACCAGCCACGAATCAAGTGGTGGAACCAGAAGAAGATGGCGGGACCCCTCATCAAACCGGAGCAGTTCCCGCAGATGGTCGACGGGCCACAGGAAGCGTGGTCCATGCTGAAGAGCACTGTTCACACTGCCGCTGCCAACAGCTTGGTTGCACCAAGCCAGGACGGAGACGCATCGAGCGAGATACATGGCTCTGGACACCGGAAGTACAAGATGCCGTACACCTGAAGAAACGGCTCTACAAGGCCTTTCTTCAGGACAAGACCAGCGAGGCTCTGCGAATACAAGGCAGCCAAAAAGGCAGCCAAGAAAGCAGTAGCGACAGCCAGAAGCTCCCACTACGATGACATCTACGAGAAGCTGAACACGCGAGAAGGCGAGAATGAGATCTACCGCCTAGCCAAAAGCAGACACAGGAAGACCCTGGACATTGACCAGTTTCATGGGATCAACGACGAAAGGGGAAATTTGATCATCAACCCCAGAGACGCTGCGGAGAGGTGGCGGCAATACTTGAGAAGATCTCCACTGAGGAGTTCCCACACCCACGAACCCCGCGAGGTGACCCAGTTGAAGGCCCAGTCTCAGGCATTTATGCCAGCGAGGTCGCCGACGCCATCAAGGCCATGAAAACGGTAAGGCAACAGGACCAGACGACATCCCTGCCGACTTCTGGAAAAGGCACTACCGGGCTCGGCATTGTGGCTGTGCGAGCTGTTCAACAACATCGTCTCCACGGGAAAAGTGCCACACGACTGGTACCGCAGCACCACTGTTCCGATCTGGAAGGGAAAGGGCAGCCCAGCGGACTGCTCCAACTACAGACCGGTCAGGTTACTGTCACACACTATGAAGATCTTTGAACGCGTCCTTGATAAGCGCATTGGGGACACCGTCGACATCAGCGTCAACCAGGCTGGATTCATCAAGAACTGCGGCACCACCGACGCCATCTTCGGTGTGCGGATGCTGATGGAGGCTCACAGAGAGAAGAAAATCCGCTCCACACCGCCTTCCTAGACTTGGAAAAGGCCTTGACCGAGTCCCGCACGATCTCATCTGGTACGCACTCAGACCACGGCGTGCCTGAGCTGCTCGTACAATGGGTCCAACTCCTATACAGATGTCACAAAAGCCGTGTAAAGCGGCAGCTGGGATATCAGAGGAGTTTAATATTACCGTCGGCGTACACCAGGGCTCTGCTCTCTCACCACTGCTGTTCATTCTGGTGATGGACACAATTACACACGACCTGTACACGCCCGCCCCATGGACGCTGCTCTACGCCGATGATGTGTTCCTGGCCAACCTGTGCAAGGCTGAACTAGAGCACCGAGTCCAACAGTGGCACGACCGCCTCAAGCAGTTCGGGCTCGGCTGAACCTAAAGAAGTCCGAATACCTGACCACTGACAATGAAATGACAGGCTCCATCCACGTGAATGGGCAGGAGCTACCGCGCGCCTCCACCTTCAAGTACCTGGGAACTACTCTTGGGGAAGAAGGCCTACTACAAACTGAGGTGGCAGCCAGGATCAATGCAGCGTGGGGCAAATGGAAGTCCGTCACGGGCGTCCTCTGTGACAAGAAGATGCCGATGCGCCTGAAGGCGAAAATCTATAACTCTGTGGTGCGCCCGTGGCCATATACGGCGCAGAGTGCTGGCCGGCGACCAAAGAAGTCGAAAGCAGACTCAGATAATGGAGATGCGAATGCTCCGATGGTCGGTAGGCCTCACCCTACTCGATCGCGTCAGGAGCGAAGAAGTGCGTGAGACGGTTCAACGTCGTGCCCATCCCCACGGTCATGAGGCAGTCCCGGCTACGATGGTTCGGCCACGTGAGCCGCGCCAAGGAAGAATCCATCATCAAATCTGTAATGAAGGTGACTGTCGGAGGAGCGAGACCGCGTGGTAGACCTAAACAACGCTGGATGGACACGATCAAGGCCGATCTAGAGATCGCGAAGGCAGACCCGACACACGTGGCAGACAGAGAGGTGTGGAAGCAGTACTCAAGGACATTAGCGGACCTCGCCCGAGCGCGAGACAAACGCTGAAGAAAAAGAAGAAGAAGAAGAAGATATATTTATAATATATCTTTATCTACGGTATAGATAATCAGCTTTTACTGTAAGCACTGGTATGCAAAGGGACTCAGATTTCAATGATTTTTCCCCATTTTAAAAACAAAGCAGATGAAGCTGCCTGAAGAGGGTTTGTCATCTCAATGTACACAGTCTTTCTTCTTTATGCAAAAGATTGTTTCATTTGTATATATACTTCCTCTTCAGACTTGCTTATGAAATATATCTCTACAGCACTCCAGGTTCATTGCATTTATCTCCTTCTTCCCAGTTCTCACATCCATTTTTCAAACATCCCAAGTGGAAGTATTTTATAGAAGTTAATGACCTACAGACAAAATTCATGCTATTATTACTATTCATTAGTTAGGCCTTATAGTACAAGTTGTTGTTTTTATTCAAAAGAGTCAGTGGGCACTTTAATAAAAGTCTTCCTTGCAGATCTCATATGCACAATTAAAATATTATAAGGAAAGGCATTCTTTTACGTATTTGGGTCCCAGGTTGTTATTGGTTTTAAAACCAAGAACCAGCCTACTGAACTGGGCCAAGAGCAGGGGTGGGCTGCTACCAGTTTGCCCCAGTTCAGATGAACTACTTGTTAATTTTATGGCCAGTTCGGTGAACCAGCAATTCCTATCCCTGGCTGGCCCCGCCCACCCCACCCCTCCCAGGAGTCTCCGCAGGGCCCATTTTGGATCCCAGGTAAGTGCATTGGCCCACACGGAGGCTCGGGGAGGGCAAAAAACAGGCCTCCCTGAGGCTCCAGAAGACTGGAAACAGGCCCATTTCCGGCCTCAAGAGAGCCTCTGAAGCTTGGGGAGGCCATTTTTGCCCTCCTGGGAGCTCAAGGAAAGCTTTCGGAGCCTGGGGAAGGTAAAACAACCTCCCTGCCATGGTGGAGGAGGCTGACTAGGACCTGCCCACCATGGCCACACCCACCTAGCAACAGACAGAGAACCGGTTGATAAAGCTTTTGAAGCCACCCCTGGCTGATGTATAAGTACAGGTAGTCCTCAGGTTACAGCCATTCCTTTAATGTCCATTCAAAGTTACATCAGCACTGAAAAAAAAGTGACATGATCATTTTTCACACTTAAGATTCTTCCAGCTTTCCCATGGTCACATGATCAAACTAGGGATGCTTGGCAACTGGTTCATATTTATGATGTTTGCGGGATCATGTGATCACCTTTGGCGACCTTCTACAAAGGTAGTCAATGGGGAAGCCAGATTCACTTAACAACCAATTGACTTAATTATCTTAACTGATTCACTTAACAACTGTGACAAGAAAGTTCATAAAATGGGCAAAACTCAGTTAACCACTGTCTTGCTTGTGAACAGAAATGTGGAGCTCAGCTGTGGTTGTAAGTCAAGGATTTACCTGTAGTATAACACTTTTTTTTATTGCAAAGCTATTTAGAAGCAGTCATGGTTGTGAAATCAGCCAAGACTGTAAAGAGTTCTGCCAACCACAATGCCTTCCTGACAAACCACAATAACAAAGCAGTTCTTCCAGCAGTTCTTAGCTTTGCGCTTGTTACCAGTAAGGCTCTCAACCTAAAGTTGAGTTTCCCTTGCACTGACTTGATGGACATATTCTCTGGGTGACAATCTGTGATGGGCTTTTCTAAGGCATTATCACAAACCCTTCTGTAACTTAATTATAGGGGAAAGGAATGCAGCAGCACAGGTTGGTCACAAAAATACAACCCCTGTGTATGTAAAGCAAATGTTTAATCATCGAAGAGAAAAATCTGATCCATGATCCAAATAAGAAAAGAATGGGATTCTGCTGAGAAGATCAAAGAAGAAGGTGAGGGAAGAAACTTGAATATGACCAAATGTGGAAGAATTTAAAAATTCAGAAGCTGCAGCTGATAACTGAAAAACAGGAATAAACAGGTCTAAGAAGGAAAAACATATGCAAGTGAAATCCTGAAGGGAAGTGTGATAGAAAAAACACTAGTTCTTTCCTTGGGAGGAACAAAGAGGGAAAGACAAAGTTAAAATCTCCCAACCGAGCAAGTTTGCAAAAGGCTTCAGACGTTAACGTTCACTGATTATTCAAATGTCTCTAGTTCTGTATTCTGCAATTGTCCAACTTCTACATCCTCTCTATTTTCAATTTCCTCACTCTTTTGACATTTAATCAGGTGACCCATGCTTCCATATACGTCTTTTGTGCAGTAGAGTTCATGATCTAAGCACATTGTTGTGCTAAAACAACAGCAGTCAAATAGCAACCTTTTGTATACGGTGTTGAGTTGCTGCTCTTAGAAACGACAAGGCCAAGTGAGTTTACAGTATTTGCATTGGGACATTTTTACTCTATACCTAGGTATGCAAACACATACAAAATATTTTTTTTTAATCATGCCCACATTTTTCCCTAGTGAAACAGATAGCCAGGGCTAGCTGTGAGGGCTTGGCTGGCCCTGGTCCTGGCTGTCCTCAATTCTTCAGGAGCATCAGAAAATATTCTGCTTGTCCACCACCAACTGAGAGAACCCACTGACTGATTCTAAATGAGAATGAATAATCTTCTCTCAAGATCCAGAGTACAGAGTTTCCAAACAAGGACTAATATGTGTGGTAAACATTAGTTTGGGAAATAGCTGTTCTTTCACATGAGTTTTTGAGAAGTGATGGGAGGATGGAGATCAGGCTTGATACTTGCGCCGGAATGCCAGAGGAATTCTTATTTCAGTTAGGTTTTAGGAGCCAACTGGCATTGACCTCACTTTCTGCTAGCTACAACCAAACAATTTAGGCTAAATTAATCCCTTTATGGACAACTAACAAAACATGGGATAGTTCAGGCTGAGTTCTGAAAAGGGCAATATTTCAGGGCTGATCTCATTTTTCACCTATTTTGGATATTTGTTAGATAGTTTGAAAAAGTATTGAAAAAAAACAAGGTTGGCTGTATTTAAAGTCCTATATTTTTCCAATTGGAAATTAGTTTTATATCCTATAAATAAATAAATTGAAAGAGTAATTGTGAAATACTTCTCTGTTACTCTAATACAGAGAGTGAGCCCATATGAACGTGTACTGATTTTCAATAGCTAGTCCATTCAAAATGGAAGCTTCTATCCTTTCTCTGAATCAGCTTAAGGCAACCCTTGTGTATTGGTTGCCATTACTGAGCTAAATATATGCAGGGCACAACAAGCCTCTATGGTATTTAGAACACAAAATAAAAAACATATAATAATTTTGCAGGAACTAAATAAAACAAGGAAGCTTGACATATGTTAGGGTAGTATTATCGCTTAAAGCAGGATGCGAAAGGTTAGGTCACTCCCAAACTTCAATTGGAAATTAAATGAAAATAATAAGGTATCTCACATAAAGAGATCTAACAAAATTGGCTTTATTATCATTTTTATTTACTATTTACCTAATGGGTACTGCCAAATGGCCTATTTCAAAATCATAATGAGCAAATCACATGAAGACTGATTGAGGTCATGTTGGGTCTGCTTAAGTTGAGTCATGTTCTCACATGTAGGCGGTGTGAGTTGTTCTGTTTTCCAGTTGATGCCAGCTTGTTAGACTAGTTTGCAACAGTTAGTAGGTTATTGCACTTTAATTCCATGGTGCAATTACCTTACATTGCCCCATATTTATTGAGGTTATTTGTGTTTGCTTTCTATTAATTTGCATTACTTTCCTGGATATTTAAATGAACTTTAAATATCCAGGACAATATAAACTACTATGAACCACTTTTTAAAATAATCTGACTCCACATGTGCTTTCAAAGAAGCAAATTATCTAAACTGTGTACAAGTTCTTTTATTAAAAATGACAAATAGGAAAACAAAAAATAAGATTTTTTATAGAAATTGTTTGTTATAATGCTTTTTGTTATGTCTTGTATGTAATTGGATTATATTACCTTAATATTAAAATTGGAAAGGTTTAAATTTGACTACTTTCTACAAACATTACAATCAAATTAAAGGCTTTAGTTTAAACCATATCTCATACCTCACTACCCATATCTCTTACTTCATTTTCCAGTCACTGTTCCAACATCAGTTTTTAATGTAGCTTATTAAAACATTAGTATCTTATTTATCTGGTAGAAATGCATTACTCTGAATGTTGCATGACATTTGAACATTACAATTTCATCAAAATTACAATGTAAACTCATTAAGGATTCTGGATAGTGGTTACCAAACAAGCAAAAAATAATAATCTGTTAATTATCTAATATTTCTCATGATAGATTGGTTTCAGCACCATTGGTCTACTCTAAACCTTCTGTGTTTTCAGAATTTTTCCTTGATACCAGGAAATATCAGAAGAGGAACAAACTGAGAGAATGACTGTATTGACATAATATGCTTGGTTAACATGACTATACACATGCTGCTATTTTATCCCTTGTCCTACATGTTTTTTTTAATGGTTTTTCTAAGTCTGATATTCATACCTGAGAGGCTGCTATTTTTAGGCAGCATGGACCTATATATTTTTTTTCAGGTAAACTTCTCACACAGGTGATTCACAATAGTAGGTTTGGAAATTGCTATCCCAAAGCCTTCTTCTTCAAAAATAAGATGGGAATGCTTACAGAAATATGCTGAATAGATTTAGTAGTTACCACTTCGATAAATGTCCCCTAATTTTAATATAATTGACTGTTGTAGTAAACTCTAGTTGACTGATGTCCATAAAACGTTAATAGATTGCTAAATAAAGTACAATTAACATTCAAAATGAATATCCAAATTGTAGATCTGAATAACCATCAATCATGTGGCCATGGGCTAAGTATTACTATTCTGTCTGGCACACAGTCAGCCTGATGTTCAGACTGGTTTTGACATTTTTAATCCACCTATTGAGTCCTTCCCAAGGATCTGGGATAGGCAGAGATTATTGTTTGATGGTTTTAAAGGTATCATCTCAGGATGTCAACTGTTCCAGGTAAAGCAAAGGATCTTTCTTTGGAATTCAATTCAAAGCACAGCAGAACCATATGAGGCAGTATTCTGAAATCCAGATGTACCAACTAAGTATCCAAAACAAGGGAGAGAAAAAACTCCAAATCAGAAATTAACAAATTTATTTCAGAAAAGCATTTGGAGACAAACATGAATGGACATTAAGTAACTGGCCACATTTACTAGTCTAGGTCTCAGTTTTTAGGGATTGTTATAGAATGCCACTGGATGAGAATTAGGCATAAAAATTAAACAAACAAACAAATAAATAAAATTAGTCCCTCACCATCACAGATAATATCGAAATATAGGTCATGTATCATTTCCAGTGTAATGTCTGTGAAGAGTGCTGCTTTTATTATATAACTCCACAAAAGCATATCACAAAAGGTTGGCTGTATTCCATGTCTAGTACCCTTTATTACTTATGACTGACACAATAGTATTAAATGTTGCTACCTTTGTGTAGCAAGATGCAACCATTTAGTGATTGATTATGTGTGATCATTTTAGGCTCTTAGCAAACACATAGCTAGAGTAGTAATAGAGATGTCATGAACAGTTGTAAAAGGGATAAATATGAAGCTAGGTTGGTGAATTCATTAAGACTGTTAAAATGATAAGATGTTTAACATATTTCTGAAATATAAGAATAATAATCCATGTACATCTGTGAGGTTTTGCTACATTTATTGTAATGATGAAAGCAGAGTCGTGGCTTCATACTACATGCTATGAGCCTTCAGGGTGTTAGTGTAATGTTGTGATGCATGGGGGGTGGGGGGGGTGGAACTTTTGTTGTGACCCACAATGCTGCTTTAGTCAGTCCTTGCCACTTCCTCAAAAGGCTATTGCTATAAAAAAAAATCTAATTAAATTCCGTATATTTAAAGTAGAGAGCCAGTAGTGGTTAAAGCATCAAGGTAGAAGCCAGGAGACCACAGTTCTAGTCCTGCTTTAAGAATAAAGTCAGCTGGGTGACCTTAAGCCAGTCACTTTCTCTCCTAGGAAGGAGGCAAAAACAAAGCACTTTTGTAAAACTTTACTAAGAAAATTGCAGGAATTTGAATAGACTCTTGCCTGGAGTCAACTCTAAGTTGAAGATAGAAAAAAAAATTAATTGTCTTACCTGTTGGCAATCTGTTGACAGTATAATTAAATCATAATGGTTGTCTTCTTTTTCTCTTATGAAGGAGGCTGTTCTTGCTTCATTAAAATTTGGTTTTCTTCTGGATCTTGTGGCAGGGATGGTGATAGAAATAGCCAGCCTCTGTCCCTGTGGTACAGGGAACTAATCAAATAACTGGTTTCACGGTGTACAGAGAACAGACAAAAAAATGAACATGCAAAAACTAGGCAAATCTTTCTTTCTGGTAACGGAAAGCACTTACAGGGCAAACAACTATCAGTAGCTGTTTCACTGCCATTATCAAAAGCAGTTGAATTGCTAGTGCTTTGAAGAACAATAACTTGAGTTCTCATAGCCATGGGCAGCCCTCCAAGCTTTTGAGTTCAATGCTCAAAATCCTCCAAAAGTTGCTTCTGAATTGTAATTTTAAATGTGACAAAAGGTAAAAGGTATTTTATTCATGTTGCAGTGGACTAAGGAGACTGATTTTCCAAGGAACAGCAGGAGATGGAAAGGGCAAATTATGGAACTTGAGGATTCTTTGCCAAATAGCCAGATAGTTGAAACTCAAGTGCAGAAGCATATGAGATTTAAGGACCCAGGTATGGGTCTGCCAGGCTGGTATGGGTCACAATCACACTATACATATATGCCTCTCCCTTACTAAAAGCAATGGTGGGATTCAATTTTTTTTATTACTAGTTCTGTGGGAGTGGCTTGGTGGGTGTGGCAGGGGAAGGATACTGTAAAATCTCCAGTCAGAGGTGATATTTGCTGGTTCTCCGAACTACTCAAAATTTCCACCACCGGTTCTCCAGAACTGGTCAGAACCTGCTGAATAACCACCTCTGCTACAAAGATTATATTCTGGTTTTGCTCCTTTCTTTATTCTTACTGAAATAGAAAACTTGTCTACCCTGCTGTTGATACAGTGGCCCACAGGGGTGGGTACAGAACATAAAGCTTTCTACTGTCCCTGCTTTGCTTATTTTTCCCTTCCATTGTTCCCTGTTTCTGAACCAGTATGAAGTCGCCATGTAAGCATTAGCTGCAGTTATATGGATATTTGGAATATTGGTAGTCCTCATTCAGTGACCACAGTTGGAACCAGCAACTTGCTCATTTAGCAAAGTGGTGGCAAAGTGAAATCACAACCGTTCTTATGATCTCACCTTAGCTTTCCTTTGCTTTACAGATCTGTTAAGACGATGAATGTGAGGATTGGTTGCAAAGATACTTTTTCATTCCCATTGGGGATAGTCATTAAACAAGGCAGCGGCCAAACAAGTTCCCCCCTTACAACTTCAATATGATGATTGCTTCCACATCTATAAAAACTTGTTGGCACTTCTGTAGTTTTAGGCAAATCTCTTCTGATGGCTAAACTATTATTTTCATCTCTTCTTTGCATGATGTTGTTGAGTAAACATGTTCCTTCCTAGGGGTTGGGAAAATGAAAGAAAGGAATAGATATACACCAAATTTGTCATTATAGAAGGAAAAACACCATGAGACATCCTTCTTTGCCAGCAATCCTAAGTTCTTTGTAATGGAAACCTCACACTTGTTGCCAAACTGCTTTCTTTTTTTTTCTTTTTTTTTTTGGGCAGGGAAAGTTCTGCCTAAATATGTATATACATTTTTTTGTGTATGGAGAAGGGATTAATTTAATCATAGCCAGCTTCAAACTGTATTCAGAAATTGTATACAGCCAAAATACGTCCACTTTATCTTGGATTGGCTTATTTTGCCTAGGCCTTAAAGAAAAGCATGGAGAAGGAGGTGTTTTTTTTTTTTTCAAAATTATACTATAATTGTTTGTGATATGATATATGTCCTTTTATGCCTATGTTTATTTTGGCATATTATGTTTTTAATTGTGCCTGTAAATATAGATGTAAAAAAATAATAATTCTTTTGAGTCTTTAGGTAAATGGTTTGTAGAAAAATAGATTTTTAAAAATATAAAAACAGAACTTTAAAAAATGTTACAAACATTTGGGTAGGTGTGTCTGCAAGGCAATATTGACTCCTAGCAACTGCCTGGAGTGGTCCTAGCAGTTTTCCTGACAAGAATGCCAATAACCTTTCTACTTTCTCATATATATATATATATATATATATATATATATATATATATATATATATATATATATACACACACACATATTTGATTGGCTGGCAACATTGTGCTTCCTGTATTGAAGGCTTTTAGTGCAGCTTGGCTTCGGGTAAAGGAAGGCTATCATTGATTAGGAAGCTAGGTTTCATCTGGGTGCCTGGTTGGGGTGTGTTTGAGCTGGAGGTATCAGGGGGGATCTGTTTGTGCCCAGGTGTTAGCTTGGCTTGTGGTGTGGAGATTTTTTTGTTTGTGAGTGCAGGCTTCCAGATAATTGACTGTCAATGTTGCCAGCCAATCAAAAAACGCTACAAAACAGACAGAAACACCAATCAAGCAGAACATAGCAAACTCCTAGACCAATAAACACAGACCAAGACTCCCAACCAATCAGGATGAAGAAAAAAACATTCTAACACAGTAGTAGGCTAGCACCAAATTTAAAACAGAAACAGTTGTGAAAGCCTGACTCACAGATGAACACAATATACAAGCCTGATGATGGCAGATGAGATTCTGCCGAAACATCGCTACAACTTTAAAAGCACAACTACAATGACGTGGAAAAATACCCTAACAAAGCTGAATACCATAAATACATACATACATACATACATACATACATACATACATACATATTAGAATATGTAAGATTGAGAGTATCTTTGACGCCTGAGATTTGAGCCAGTCAGTCATGCCCTCCTGCAGTTCCGCATCATCGTCAAAGCGCTGTGTTCCAAGCCAGGCCTTCATCCTCAGAAACAAGTGGTAGTCGCTTGATGCAAGATCGGGGCTGTAGGGCAGATGAGGAAAAATCTCCCACCTGAAAGCATTCAGGACTTCTCGAGTGCCGTAGTTCGGCCATTTTTAAACTTAATGCACCATTGGCGCACTCCACCTTCAGTGATGATGTTGTCCCCGTACACTTCACACAGTTGCCAAAAAATTTCAATCGGTATATGGTTTTTTGCCAACAAAAACCTTATCACTGATCATACCTCACAACTCGAGGGATTTTCAATTGCAGCACACATTTCAAACGTTTGCTGTGAAATAACAGGCAACGATATGAACCTCCCACTAGCACGACTAGATGCAGACTGAGCGGCGGATGCACAGACCAAAGATAACCGCACTAGCTCTGCCCCTTCTTGCTACAGACGAAAACGTAATCTATTTTGTGGATAGCCCTCGTATATACATATACATATACATATACATATACATATACATATACATATACATATACATACATACATACATACATACATACATATTATTCAGCTTTGTTCGGGTATTTTCCCACGTCTTTATAGTTGTGCTTTTAAAGTTGTAGCAATGTTTTGGCAGAATCTCATCTGCCATCATCAGGCTTCTGTATTGTGTTAGTCTGTGAGTCAGACTCCCAACCAATCAGGATGAAGAAAAAACCATTCTGGCACAGCGTAGGCCAGCACCAAATTTAAAACAGAAATGGCTGTGAAAGTCTGATACACACACACACACACACACACACACATATACATATATACATACATATATATATATGGTTTCTGTCCATCTTATATAGCCAAAATTAACAAATACAAAAGACAGATGTTTCTGATTAGTAATTAATTCTAAACTTTATGTGTAAACTAGCAAAACTGTATATAAATTGTTAGGGTAAAACTGTAAACTTTCTCTGAAGTTAATGTCATAAATGAGTCCAGCATTTTGTTTACTTTTTATGGAAAAGAACAGATTGTACTCTGGGAAGCCATGCATTTTTATTCTTCTACTATAGCCACTAGAGGGATCCCCAAGAATGTTATTTAGCAACATATGTAAAAAAGAAAAGCCCACTATGTTCAAATTTCATCACTTGTTCAACATTGCATATCTTCTTTTTCTAATGAGGTTTAAACCATTACAAAATTACATATATCCTAAATGAAATAGTGAATTCTCCCTGTTTCTTTAATGATCTTTGAATATTAAAGCACCGGTAGAAAAGGTATCAGCTTTTAATCAACGGTAAATATTATTGCTTTCTCAAATGCAGAATATTTTGGTATCAGGACAATATCATCAATCAATTTTTCATCTCCATGTTGACTTTCCCTCCCTGTTTTCCTCTCCAGTAGTGATAAAATCTTATATCCAAAATGGTTTTGCCTAATTGGAGATGAATTTGCACAGGCAGGTTCTGCAAATTTGTAATTAATCCATAAGTCATTTATTTGAATGTTGCAAAGATACAATTGCACCGAATGCATTCAAAGTCATCATTATTGTAATTATAGAAGTTACTGGTGGGCAGAAAATGAAGCAAGTTCTCTCTTTAAAAATGAAATCTAATTTGCTAAATATAGCTGTGCTTATTAGATAAAAGGAACAAGTAATACATGTTCATTAATATGAACATACTGTTTAAGGGCAGGATTTTAATTCCTATAAAACTAACTTTTGCTTCATGAGCATGAAGTTGAAGTTTGTGATTTATGGTTGAAGTTTGTGATTTATACAACAGGTATTTTGAGAGTGCTAATTTTGATTAGCAAATTATTTTGAAAAGGTTTCTGAATTATAGAACTTTATTTTATTTCATTTAATCTTTAGTCCTGGAGACTACCTGTAAAACTTCCTGAAGTTTCCTTAGCAAGATTTCAGAAGTGGTTTACCATTGTCTCTTTCCTAGGCCTGAGAGAGTGACTGGTCCAAAGTCACCCAGCTGGCTTTGTAACCAAGGCAGAACCATTACTTGCAGTCTTTCCAAATTTCTAGCTTGGTGCCTTAACCACTACACCAAATTGGCTCTTTTATGCCTAACACTAAATATTGATACAGATATTCTTGGCTTACACATCAAAATTAGGAAAACAATTATAGTTCAGCATCCTGGCCAGCGGTGGGATTCAAATTTCTTAACAAACGGTTCTGTGGGCATGGCCTAATTTGTGGGTGTGGTTTGGTGGGGTGGGCATGGCTTGCTGATTGGGTGCGGCTTGGTGGTCACATGACTAGCTGGGCGTGGCTTGATGGGCACATGACAGTAGTGAAACAAAATAATTTCATTTATGTTTTTATGTTTTTAGTATCTGTTCTGTTTTTATAATTAATAAAAACAAAACCTATACTAAAAATTATTTAAAAATATTTTAAATAATTTTTAATAAATTTTTAGTATCTGTTTTGTTTTTATTAATCATAAAAACAGAACAGATACTAAAAACATAAATAAATACATATATAAAAAATATTTTACTATTATTGTTACATGTTGATACTTCTGTTTGTTTCTCCTTTGCTTTTTCCTAATAGTAAGTGTCAACATGTAACAATAACAATAGCGTAACAAAAAAATTCATTTATGTATTTCTTTATTTTTTTAGTATCTGTTCTGTTTTTATGATTAATAAAAACAAAACAAATACTAAAAAAATAAATAAACACATAAAGACATTAAAAAAAAAACAATTTACCAAAAATTAGGCAGGCAAGTTGGCTGGCCAGCTATGCCAGGGTGCTTGGCTGGGACTAGTTTTTGGAGCTTGCTGCGGCAAGGACAGCTGGGTGGCTTGGGAGTCGACACTCAACCAGGGCTAGCGGCAGCGGTGGAAGCAGGAGGTGGTAGGCAAATGATGGAGCTTGCTGCTTGCCTCCTCACTCACCAATCAATGGTGGAAGGCCAGGCAGCAATGATGCACTGGGACAAAGGGGAAAGATGGTGGCTGGGCAAGGCAGGCAGCATCGGTGGGGGTGGCTTGGCAGTCTGGGAGTCGTCAGGACTCAACCAGGGCTGGCGGTGGTGGCAGATAGGCGACCAGGGCTTGCTTGGAGTTCTCATTTACCAATCCACATCATCAGCAATGGAAGCTGGGGGAGGCAGGCAGTCCAGGTGAGGCAGGCAGGCCTGGGGAGGCAGGCCGGCTGAGGCCGGGCAGGTGAGGCTGGGTGGGTAAGGCCACATGGGTGAGGCTGGGCAGGTGAGGGCGGCTGGTGCTGGTGGTGACTGGGGCTTGCAGAACCCTCGCTCACCCAGATCAGGCAGAGCGATGGAAGGCAGGCAGTGATGACTGGCTGGCTGAATGGATGGACTGGTGCTGCTGCTGCTGCTGCAAGCCAGTGATGGCAGTAGGCAGGAAGCGATGTAGCGCTCATGCTCTATAAGGACTAGGCGGGGTGGGTGGGTGAACGTCATCAGCGATTGTCGTGCATACGTGTGATGTCATGCATGCGTGATGACTGACTGAGAAGGGAATGGAGGAGCGGGTGGAGAGGGGCAGGGCTTGCCAGGGGCCTGTTTTATCAGTGTTCCGAACTACCAGGAATCATAACAACCGGTTCTTCTGAACCAGTGTGAACCAGTAGAATCCCACCCCTGATCCTGGTCCTCAAACTGTCAAAACATATTAGTGATTTCAATTCATATTAAATACCTATGTTGCTTTTCTGCCAGGCATTCAGTTACCCACTGCTAATTTATGCCATTCTAATAAGATTTGAGGTAATCTTCTTAAACAACACGTGAAGGAAGAAGTCATATCAAGTGTATTTTCCCAGGCCAGAAATTCTAAACCTTAAATGACCAAAACTAACTGTTAAGTTTGAGCAATGAGAGGCTGAACCAGAGCATGAGTGCAACAGTACTTTATTTACAAATAAAGGGCTGACCGTGCTTGCCAAGCCTGGAACTGGCTCGCAGCAATCAGCAGCCAGTTGGACCCCGCAGCCTGCTTTTATAGCTGGCTGCTGGGGAGAAACTGACCAATGGGAATGGGGGAATAACGCCCACACAAGTGAGTGGACCTGAGTGAGAACTCCTTGAGTCCTCAGGACATAACACCCTTTCCCCCAGATGCGAACACGCATAGTCCTTGAGGTAGATGGGGGTTTGTGTTGGCGCCGGAGCGGCGCAACTCGGGAACATTGTCTGACTGTTCGGTATCAGTCTGTGACGGTTGAGCTGGCATAGTGTCGCCAACACTCTCTCTGGACTGGGCATCCTCGAAACCACCGGGTTGGTTTCTGGAGTCAAACTCGTGGGTTGGATCCGGTTGATCAACTCTCTGGGCGCTGTTGTCCGGGTTTGGGCTGACCGGAACGACCGCTGGCGCAGACTGGTCACTGGGTGCGATGTGGCTGGGTGGCGGATGGGACGGTTCCCCTTGACTGGAGACTCTGGATTCTTGTTTGCGAGGTTGCTGAGGCGCCTTCTGAGTTGGTCTATGTGTCTCCTCCAGACGCGACCATCCTCCAGCCTGACTCTATATGATCTCGGCCCGGTGACGGCGATGACCTCGCCCGGAATCCAAAGTGGGTCCCCAGCGAAATTCCTTGCGAATATCGGCTCCTGTAACATAAAATGTCTAACCCCGAAGTGGAAGCGAGGGAAGAGTCAGGGCAGTATTGTGGGTGCAGTCTATCTAATACAGTCCTCAGGCGCCGGCCCATCAGAAGTTCCGCTGGGGACTTATTGGTGACTGCACAGGGGGTTGAGTGCTGGCTCATCAGGAACCGTGAGAGTTTGTGGTGCCAGTCATCTCTGCCAAACCTAGCGAGGGCCTCTTTGGTGGTCCTGATGGCCCTTTCAGCCAACCCATTACTCGCAGGGTGAAATGGGGCTGTTAAAATGTGGCGAATGCCTAGGTTGGCTGCAAAACGGCTGAATTCTACTGATGCGAACTGTGGGCCATTATCGGAGACCAAGGAGTCGGGTAGTCCATGGGTAACGAACAGGCGCGTTAACACGTTGGTGATTGCTAGTGTGGTGGTCGTGGATAGCTGCGCCACGCCTATCCACTTGGAATAAGCGTCCCACGACCACTAGGAACATCTTTCCATGCACGGGCCGGCCAGATCGATATGGATTCTAGACCAGGGGCACTGGCGCTCTCCATCTGGTAGGGGTGGCGATGGGGGAGCAGGGCGGGATTCCTGGCAAATGCTGCAGGAACTTACCCAATTGACAATGTCCTCGTCTAGACCCGGCCACCACACGTAGCTGCGTGCCAACGCCTTCATTCTCACAATGCCGGGTGTCCCTCGTGCAACGCCTCCAGGACTTGGGTACGCAGCGAGGTCGGAATGATCACTCGAGTGCCCCACAGTAGACAACCCTGCAAACTGGACAGCTCCTGCATGCGAGTCTTAAAGGGTGCGAATTTGTTATCAACATTGCCTCCCGGCCACCCTCCTCACCCAGTCGAGCACCTGGGCGGCGTTTGGTCTGCCTTGGTTTTGGCGGCGATGTCAAGGGCGGTGATGGGCAGGTCCAATTGGGTGATTTCAAAAATGGCATTGACAGGAGCTGGGTCTTCAGCCGGAGCGGGTAAGGGGCAGCGACTGAGTGCGTCAGCGTGGGATAGAGTTTTGCCGGGCGGTGGATAAGTTTGTATGAGTAGGCCGCTAGGAAAAGCGTCCACCTTGTCATCCTAGGGAGAGGACTTGAGGTGTCTGTTTGTCGCCGCCAGTAGGCCCAGGAGGGGCTTATGGTCGGTGACCAGTTCAAGAAGTGGCCAAAAGGAATTCGTGAAACTTTTTCACGGCTGCAACAGCTGCTAGGGCTTCCTTGTCTATTTGGCTGTAATTTCGCTCCGTGGCCGAGAGCGTCCTGGAGAAAAAGGCGATGGGGCCTCGGCGCCATTGGCGAGTCGGTGACTAAGGACCGCCCCAATTCCAAAAGGGGATGCGTCTGCTGCCAGTACTAAAGGAAGGTTGGGGTCGAATTGGATGAGCACTGCCTCTGACGTAAGTAGTGATTTGACGGCGTTAAACGCCTGGTCTTCTTTGTGCCCCCAGTGCCACGGTGACTTTTTGTCTAGTAATCTGTGTAGGGGTTCGGCTACTGAGGCTTTATGGGGCAAAAAGGATGCATAAAAGTTTAGGAGCCCCAAGAAAGCTTGTAGCTCCGTTTTGGAGGTCGGTGTGGGAGCTTGTGGATCGCCCTGACCTTGGACTCCAGGGGGTGAATGCCAGAGGCGTCAATTTTATAACCCAGAAAGTCCACCTGTCTAGTGGCAATGGCGCATTTTTCTTTTTTAACTTGAGGCCATGCTGTCTGAACCTCTCTAACACTGCTCGCACTCTCTGGAAGAGTTGGGGTCTGTCCCTGGCCGAGACCAAGATGTCGTCAAGTAGGGTACTACACCAGGAGGCCCTGTAAAATCCGCTCCATGAGGGATTGAAAAATACCCGGGCAACACTTACGCCAAATTGGAGACGCTTGCATCGGAAGGCACCCCTGTGAGTGACGATGGTCTGAAGTTCCGCTGTTTGGTTATCAACAGGGAACTGTTGATATGCTTGAGACATGTCCAATTTAGCAAAAATACTGCGTGGTTCGAATGTGTGCAATAAGTGCTGAATGACGGGCACGGGATAGGCGCTAACTTGTAAATATTTATTGATTGTTGTCTTGTAGTCCGAGCAAATTCTCAGGCTACCATCTTTTTTGAGGGTGTGACAATGGGCGTCTCCCACTTGGCGAAATCTGTTGGCTCAATGACCCCTTGTTTTAGTAGTTTATCCAATTCAGCGTCTAGTTTTGGTCGAATAGCAAATGGAACTCTACGTGGTTTTAATCTGATTGGGACTGCCTGGGGTCAACGGTGAACGAGATGGGGGTTCCATTATAACACCCCAGCTCCTCGCTGAACACATCTGCGTAGTCAGCGAATAAGGAGTCAGTGTCTGAGGTTGAGACAGCATGGACTCCTGTTAACCCTAGGCCGAGGTGGGGAAACCAATCGAGCCCCAATAAGGTGGGTAGATTGCCGTTAACTACCACTAGAGGTAGGTGGCCTTTAAAAGCTCTAAAACTGACAAAGAACTTGCCTCTGCCGATCACGGGAATGGCCTTCCCTGGTAGTCCTTCAGACCGAACTGGCATCTCTGCAGCCGGGTAGTAGATAGGCTGGGGTGGAGTCTCTTGAGGGTGTTCCACGAGATTATTGAGAGCGCTGACCCTGTGTCAACCTCCATGTGGCACGGTTTACCTTCTAGGGAAACGGAGAGAGAAATTTTACTAACAGAGTGGCAAGTACGCCTGGCAAGGCGGTGCGTGCGACAGTTTAATACTTGCCTCTGTGGTCCCGAGTGCGAGGACGGGGGTCTTTGTGCAGCGCTTTGGGGGCTTGGCAGACTCTCGCAATGTGTCCCCTCTTATGGCAGTTGTTGCAAACGGCTCCTTTAAACTTGCAGGTGGCCCTTTGATGTGATCCCCCACAGGCTAGGCACAGGGTGATGTGCTTGGGTGGACCGTGTATTCTTGTTTGGCCCCTACCTGCGACCGTCTGTCATTGGTGAGGCGATGGACATCGTTCTCATCGTTGTGGCCTTCCTCCGCTTCCACCTCTTCGAATGGACTGGGAACGCTGCTAGCTTGGTGCTTGGGCCCTGAATTTCGGTGGCTGAGTTCGTAGCTAGCTCGGCTGCTAGGGCCTCCTCTACAGCTTGCGCGAGGTTGAGGTCTTTTTAGCTAGCAGTCGCCTCTGTAGGTTGAGATCCTTGACCCCACAAACCAATTGATCGAGGAGCATGTCCTCCAGGTATGTTCCAAACCCGCAGTGCAGGGCTGCTGTTCTGAGGCGGCCATATATTGGTTGATGGTCTCCTTACTTGATTGCTTCCTCATTCGGAACGTGAACCTCCTGGCGATTTGTGAAGGCCTGGGAGCGTAGTGGTTTGTGAGGATCTCAAGCAACTCCGGACCACGGAACGTTTTTAATTCTCTCGGCGCCACGAGTGCTGCAGCGGTATCGTAAACGGTGGCTCCGCAGTAGATTAGGAAATAGGATTTTTCCGATGCTCTCCCGCATCCGACAGGCCGACCGCATCGATGTAATGATTGAAACGATTCTTATACGATTCCCACTTCTCTTCGTCTGGTTTAAACGCCGGGAATACTGGATTGGAACTCATGGTGCTGGAACGGCTGGGCTACCTGCAGGAGAAATCTCTCTGGGACTACGAACGCTCGTGAGTTACTAGTGATATCAGCTCTGGAGAGGTTTTTTGCTACCCTCTCTTTCTCTCTCTGGGTTACCACGTTGGCTGCTAGCCGTTGGAGGTGTCTTGATTCGCGCCAAAAAGTGGGCGTTAGTGACTCTCTACAGCGCTGTGCTGTGATTCCTACTGGCTCGAAATTCAAATGACACCCGTTTGAATTTCGCCAAATGCAGAGCGGCTGCGCTCGCAGCGCTTCACTTTCCCCGTGGCGAGGCTAACAAGCGGCTACAGACGCTTTTAACTATTTGACTCAGACCGCTTTCTCTGGCTGCGGATCTGCGTTTGCTCTTTTGATCGCTCGTTTCGCTAGCTGACCGCTCTCTCTGGCTGCGGATCAGCGTTTCCCTTGTTGCCAGCCGATCGCTCTCTCTGGGCTGTAGATCGGTGGCTAGTGACTCAGCGGTTGCAAGGTGCTTCTGGTAGCCATCCCATCCTCGTCGCCAGTGTTATGTTTGAGCAATGAGAGGCTGAACCAGAGCATGAGTGCAACAGTACTTTATTTACAAATAAAGGGCTGACCGTGCTTGCCAAGCCTGGAACTGGCTCGCAGCAATCAGCAGCCAGTTGGACCCCGCAGCCTGCTTTTATAGCTGGCTGCTGGGGAGAACTGACCAATGGGAATGGGGGAATAACGCCCACACAAGTGAGTGGACCTGAGTGAGAACTCCTTGAGTCCTCAGGACATAACACTAACTCTACTATTCTATATTTTCATCCAGTGGTGTACAACCTCTGGCTAATTAATCTTCTGGGTAGTGGGGGAGCAGGAATTAGTGAACTGGTTGTATTTTACCTATTAGAATATGATAAATGTTTGAAAGGCTACCTGTGCATTCTGTTGAGTTGGGACCCTGGACTTTTTTTTCTACAGAAAAAAAAGGAAGAGGACTGTGTTTTGATCTTTGAATTATAGCAAGTAATAATAGCAGTCTGTACAGAATAAATTTGCCAGATAGCCACTTAGGCTACATGATATCTGGGTTCAGACTCTACATCTAGATGAACAAACACAGTTCCTGTATTTACCAATATACTAGGCCCAAATAAATACATCATAACTTACCATAATGAATTGGTTCATATGATGTGCTAGAGCACTACCTGGATTTCCAAAATGGGCTAACCCAACACATTTTTGATCAACTTAGAATGTAGCAGGTCATAATTGCAATTATGCAGAGGACAAGGGTAATATAGCCCAGGATGCACAGTTTTTTGTCTGAGCCAGCACTTGAATAAGGCTAGCAAAGAAGTGGGAGCTTCTCTCTCTACAGGCTTCATATTGTTTTGTGAATATGAACAATGAATACCTGAAAACAATGGAATTAATTAATCTTAAAAGCCAAATATTTTCATCCAAGTAGGTCGCTAGTCTGCTTATTCTTTCATAGGACTCTTGGACAAATACTGACTCAAAATGAAAATATTGTATTTGCAAGCACAGACTCGGAGAGGCCTAGCTCTAATTCTAACCCTCCATTTGGATCCCCTTCACCTTCCCCTGCGTCCCTTCCCTCTCTGACTGCTGCTGTTCCATCTCTTCAGTCTTGTCATGCTTGCGGGTTCGAGAACAGCCATACCAGCAGTTTAGCATGAAGCTGTGGCAGAGGTGCGGGATTTGGCAGGGTTTGGGCAAATGCCAGGCTCCTGATACAAGCCCCGAAACTTTATTCTATGTGGAGGGAAAGGTGCAAAAGCAAGACCACTTCCTGCAACTTTAGAAGACAGAAATGAGAGCAAATAGTTCCTGCTTTTTTTAAAAAAAAAAAAAAAGAAGGATCCTATTTCTGCCCAACTGTACATGGGAGGTGGAGCCTCTCCCTCCCTCCTTTCTAGAGAAACAGCTCTTTCTTCTGTTTTGTCTGGAAACAAATAATATAAAGCAGGAGACACGGCTTTCCCACATCAAGCAGACCACTTTAATTAGAGAATACAGGAAGCCGGACTATGAGGTGGCCTCTCACCTTTTGGCACTTTTTCAGAGCAGATGGTGCTTCCCTTTCTGCAGTCCTCCAAGCCACCTTCTGATCATGACAGCTGAACTCTTGATAATACAGTTCCCCACCATTGAGAGTTAGGGCACAGAGCAAACTTCAGCCATTACATAGATATATCCCAGGTTATGATGAGGATGAGGATAATGATAACGATGATGACAGCAATGATGATGATATCATCTCAAACCACCCAAAAGTATGATGTAGTCCTTGCCCACTTGCAGCTCCCAGCTTCCCAAATATTCCTAATGTTTCTTTGCCACGAAAATGTTTCCCACCCCATCTTACAATAAAGCTGGCTTCTCTCCAAGGTCATTATCTGAAGGTCATCTCTGAAATATTTTCTGCTACCTACCATGATCCCACATCTGATGCTTTTGCTGCCTAGAAGCAGAATTTAATTGCTATTTAACTTCTCATTGCTGTATTATGAGGGACGTTTCCCAAACTAACAGACTTGAGCTTCCTTGCTGGAATTCTCATGCTGTTGGTATTTGTCTGATCCATAAAAACATCTGTAGTGTTATTAGATTAAAGCCAACTGGATTTCTAGTTGAAGATATTCAACTACTTCTGCTCCATGTTTCTGCAGTATAATCCCTTCCCTGGTTTGTTTGTTTTCCTCCTTATTCTGTTTGCATTGGGAGGTTCTGGTGGCACAATTTTTCATTTAGTTTCCTATTATCATTTTGGCATTTCCTTTGTCCAAGTCTTTATTGATATTAACAGATTTCGTTTCTCATATTTCTCTATCTATAAATAAATATATAGACACAAACATTCCTTGCTGTGAAATGTAACAAAGGAACTCAATGCATGTGCTTTCAGGAAATCCTAGTGCTTTTGATGTACAATGGCAGCAAAGAAATATATATACCTACAATGCATCTTATATCATATACAAATACATATATAGAATAGATTACTTACAGACATACTGTCTGTCATATGTAATTTGTCTCCTGATATGATTCAGTATCCATACTAATCTTTGGTCAAATGGATCCTCAGAATAATGGTGTCATATTATATGTGTACAAAGCAAAGATTGTTTTCATTATTGGGGTTCCATTTGTGTGAATGTCTTATAGAAAGACTTTGATGCCCATCTCTTTTCCAAACAAAGAGAAGAGGAGTTTTTAAAAAGGGGGACAATGGTGAACCATTTCAACATCATGGCAAGAAAACTCTACATGTCCGTGTAAATTGGCAGGAATTGTGCTCAACCTAAAAAGTGATGACTTCGTTTTTAAAAATCATATTAATGTAGAAGCTGTAGGTATAATTTATCATGTTACATGCTTGTTGATTTCATTGCCATTAAGAGGAATATATCCTGGGACTTCCTGGAGTTGAGAGGCTTGAGATTACAAAGGTTTGTAGCAAATGCACTTCATGCCTAGCTATATTGAAACTACCCTTACGAAATAGTTTAAATTATTAAAGAATAAATTATTTATTGGAGTAAACCCAAATGGTGCTCCAAAAGAAAGCAGAGCCTACATGGGTGTTTCTATAACTACTTCCTAATCTAAGAGGCTTGATCTGGCATTGATTGTCTTTGAAGCAATATTGTGACAATCTAGATCCTATGCACTTTACTCCAGATGTTCTTGCCTGCTTTGGATTACCGTCGGATGGTTCCTAGTAGTCCAGGGTTGTCATCATGTGATGTATCGTGACTTTTTTCCCCTTCACTAAAATGCAGGTGGGCATGGCAAGCGTGTGACGCATCTGGTCCATGGGCCGCCAGTTTGACACCCTGTTGTAGTCTGTCTTTTTTATGACCTCACACTGATATTTTGGCTTGCTTCCCCACTCACCTCTCAAGCTCCTGATGTCAACTTTGGAAGCCATATTGAGACCAGATGCTCCCACGCTACCACATTTGAGCCTGGGAGAGTGGGAGGGGGGAATTTCCTGGAGTGTATGTAGTTAGACATAATAACATTCTTTTTTCTAGTTCAAGGTCATGTCACTTTGCACATAAATGAGGGGAAGTCTTAAGTTGGGACGGATGGTGATTGGGCCATGTGATGTGATGATGGGTGCAAGGGATGGATTTGTAGTTTTTACTTATTGCAAGGAAGCCTGGAACTTTCAGATTCGGTACTCCCCAGTTGTGCCAGTTATTATCCAAATAAAAAGGAACTTTTGAGAAGATGTCTATTTTGGAGTTATTGGGTGGAGTGGAGGTTTGCTGGAACGCTGACACCTGATTTGACAGTGCACAAGTCTATCTGGTGTCTTCTTCTTGGTGTCTTTCTCATATGATCATGCTTCAATGTATTTCTCTGTTCTCAGCTAGGCTAGGCAACAATCCCCCTATGGGTAGTCCTTGACTTACAACAGTTCATTTAGTGACCATTACAACGGCACTGGAAAAAAGTGACTCATGACCATTTTTCACCTTTATCACCATTGTGGCATTCCCATGGTCACGTGATCAAAATTCAGATTCTTGGCAACTGACTCACATTTATGACGGTCGCAGTGTCCCGGGGGTCGTGTGATCCCCTTTTGTGACCTTCTGACAAGCAAAGTCAAACGGAAAAGCCAGATTCACCTAACAACCAGGTTACTAACATAACACCTGCAGTGATTCACTTAACAACAGTGGTAAGAAAAATCATAAAATGAGGCAAAATTCATTTAACAAATGTTTCATTTAGCAACATAAATTTTGGACTCCATTGTGGTTGTAAGTTGAGGACTACCTGTATTTTTTAGTAGTTCTGGGTATTTCTTTTTTGGTCTACACCAAATCAGAATGAGGCATATTCGGTGGAAAAGCACTGGCCATGAATAGCCATTTGGGGAGATTGGTTGTTCCTGTTCTTCAGTGCAGTATCATTTCACAAGGAAGCATCCATAGAGTATTAGTGCCAAGTTAGGATCTCTTTTAATTGTCCTCCTTATGCAATATCATATATCTCATATATATAGCTCTGCAAATGATTTCCAATAAAGCAAACTGATTAGATAAAGCACCCGTTGGCCACTTTTGTCCTGCTTCCTTGTCAAACCTAGGCCATAATTATAAAGTAGGTTACAAGGAACAGGCTGTTACACTAAGTGTCTAATCCAGGTGACTCAACATACATCCTACTGTAATGATTGGTTTATTTCCAAGTGAATGTACCTAGGGCAGAGCGTATTTAGGACTGATCAAGTTGAGTAGCAATTCAGCAATTGAAGCTTGCTGAAGTTGAAGCAATTCCTTTTGTCTTTACTCCTATATTAGCACATTTCAAGCACAACTGATAACTTAAAACAGTTTCTCTAGGTCAAGTAAATTTTTACATATTCAAAATATTCTCATGACAGGCGTTACTTATAATGAAATTTACCAGCTGATCCAACAGCAGTTCAGGAGAAAACTTTATAGCTAGGAAACTATTTATTAAGAGGAGTTCAAGACAGAAACAAGACATTAGACTTCTTTCTCTTCACTTTTCAATCCTTCTGTATTCATTACCCAAAACTAGGTCTCTTGTAGAAGTCTTGACATTGCATTTGTAAATTCCATGCAGCAATTTTAAGTCAAACCTGGCCAAATGTCTTTACCTTTGTCACCTTACCTTTTTTTAAAGAATTCCTTGTTGCTCCCCTTACTTCGCCCCACCCTTCCTTGTCTCTGGAATGCATCTCCTAGCCACTTCCTTCTCTCACTAGTGGAAGTTATTATTCTGGCATGATGTCCAGGCAGCTGGGTGGATAATTTATTTGTGCTAACTGGAAATTTCTTCAATTGATCTCAGGGTTAGCTTGCCCTAAAACGTTACAGATAGCATGGGTGAGAAATTCAAGGAAACAAAACATTTATAGTGTAGATCCAAGAGGGTGAGGTTTCAGAGATGTAGACTATAAACAATAAAGTAGCAATACAAGGTTAGGAACAGAACATGAATTGTTGGCAACATGTCTTCCATTGTCATCACATTTGATGGTCTCATGAATCATTCTTATATACAGGATAATAAAAGAATGAAACATCTGCAAGGTAATCTGGTCCAATTATAATAAAATAGATTACAGACTGAATGACAAATTGTTGAACAATTATTCTGTGTTGTGCAATATGAATTCTTTAATATTACTAAACTTTAGTTTGTAAGTGTATCATTCCCAGCATTGTGGGGTGGGGGGGGGGGCTTTTGATCTCAGGTGCATTCTTGTTCTCAGTGATGGATATTGAAGTGCTGTCCTGGGAAATCCTAGACCTTGCCAAAGAATCAGGATGTGCCAAGAGCAGGTTCTATTTTGCTGTTATCAATGGGAATTTTGTGAATGAATCAAGAGTAGAACAATAGTTATAGGTCACTTTCTTATGACTGGAACAGCCGTTGATGAGTTATTTTGGGATTAAATAACTTAAATGTTTGGATTAAATAACTTATATATTTGGCCCCCAATGCTTCCTGTGTTTTTGCAGCCCCCAGACCCATATCCAATTGCACAGCTGAATTTCAGTTTCCAACCATTATGAAGTGAGAAGAATGTGCACTTTTAACTTAAAATAACAAGAAAGTTAAAAACAAGAAAATCTTCCCCAAATACTGGAAAAGCAAAACAGCTAAGCATTGCCCACATGAATGAAGCCTCACTTTCTATCATCAGCCCACCCACTGAAATTCCCACCTGCCCAAATAAGGCCTTCAATCACCAAAACATTGTCTCACTCTAAACAAGGATAAGAGGGGAGAGTTATTTGTGTCAAATTAAAGAGAAATGCACTTTGCTGAGGACTGAGATAGATCTTGGGCTAGTGGGAAGAAATTGCTCAAAAGGAAGTTAAGACGTCACCAGAGACTTTATTATTTATGTCTATCCAGATCTTTTGTTAGCAAAGTATCTTCTCTATCTAGCTTAGGGGCTACAAGGAGAATCTCCCTCTTTTATTGCTACATTACTTTAGAGCTGTTGAGCTCAAGGACACTTAATCAAGTATAATCTTTTCAAGACTGCCTGTATCTATCTACATGGTTGTGAAAAAGGTCTGCCATTGGTTTTTGTAGAAGCACCCTGACCAGGGGTGGGATTCTACCAGTTCGCATCTATTCACTAGAACCGGTTGTTAACATTCTAAGCAGTTTGGAGAACCGGTTGTTTGAAGAAATTACTGGCCTAATCCTGTAAGGAAGGCAGGAAAGAAACATTCTGGTGTTGCTTACAGAAACTGCCTCTCCGTTAATCCTTATTACCCTTATTAACCCTTATCCTTGGCAGGAGTAGCCTTCCTGTCTCAGGAATGTCTCTGGAGTTTTTTTCCCCTCCTTTTCTGGTACATTACTTGTGTGGAGTGACCATTCAAAGTTACAATGGCACTGAAAAAAGTGGCTTATGACCATTTTTCACACTTATGACTGTTGCAGCATCCCCACAGTCATGAGAGGCCAGGCGAGGAGATGCGTTCCTCGATGTGAGTGATATTGAGTTGGCCATGCCCAGCCAATAACATGACTACCAAGCCACGCCCACCCGGTCACATGACCACCTAAGCCACGCCCATCACCTAAGCCATGCCCACAGAACTGGTCATTAAAAATTTGAATCGCACCCCTGATGCTGACATGACATGGCATTCATTTGTGAATTACATTCCCACCAGCTCCGGTTCCTAGGTCATCTAATGAAATTTCAAAACATCCCAGGGAGAAGACCCACCTTAAATTGCTTCATGCTGGAACAGGTAAAGTGATAATTGCACTATAAATGTTCTCTCTTCCTAGCTTTTTTGAATTCTGTCTCTTTATTTCTGTGCCTTGTATCAGTGCTATACCATCAACACTAAAATCTGCCTCACTGTGTCTCTGTCAGGGTAAGCCATTAAGGAAAGGAGCCTTCATTCAACGTCTGCACATTAACCAATGGGGACATTCAAAGTCAACATTAGATTACCTTTTGTTTTTCTCCCCACCAGCCCAAATTCTGAATGGAAATGGGAATTGTACGAACAATAACATAGGATTGATTCTGAACGCTCTCATTAGTGACACTGACAATACATTTAGCAATAGTGCTGGTGGTTTGTGAAATGAATATTTTTCCTGCCCTGGTTGTAGACTGGCCAATTTAAAATGTGCACTGGATGGCTTGTTAGAGCAGTGACTCAGCTAACAGAAGGATATTTCTATGCTGTAATGACTGCATGCTTTATGCGCCAGAGGAGTTGCTAGTCTCTTTAATTAGACAAAACACCTGTAAATATAAATTATTCCTTAGTTGTCCCAGGCAATTCCCTGTTTTTAGTTAACCAGCTTCTTTTATAATAAACATTATTTTATAAAATAGAGATTTGAAAATAAAGGCACATGCAAATGAAATGCAGATGAGAGCCTCAGAAATAAAATTGAACAGAACAGCCTGATCCAATGCAAATTTGTTAATGAGCAGTAATTCATTTCATAAATATTTATTTCCTTTTTAAATTGGTTTGATTTAAGACCTTTTGGGTCAGTGCTGACTCTTGCCAACTACTTGGACTGTTCCCTGAAGCTTTCTTGCCAAAATTTTGGAAGTGGTTTAATATTCATATATTTACTTATCCATTTCTTATTATTTTGGATTATGCCCTGTCTTTTAAGAAAGCTAATGAAGTAATAAGGAATTAACAGGTAAAATCATGTATGGTGCTTTTGTGAAATTGTTAAGTAGCAACAATATAAAGCATGTAATC
The DNA here is from genome assembly GCF_049901715.1 of Pseudonaja textilis. Lineage (NCBI taxonomy): Eukaryota > Metazoa > Chordata > Lepidosauria > Squamata > Elapidae > Pseudonaja > Pseudonaja textilis. The sequence goes on from NC_141990.1 coordinate 235,727,535, forward strand.
ACTGGAATCTGCAGGCATTTCCCTGATTGTAAAACAGAATGATGTTGTAATATTTTCTGGAAATGTAGAAGGGATGTTAAATGCCTCCATCCCAGGGAAAGGCATTTTGTACTTTAGAAAGTGCTGGAAGAAAATGATTTTTTCTTCGTGCTTGGCAAGAGGACATCAGGAAATTAGAGGGAGAATATAACTTTAAATGCATGTTATGCTTTTACTACCCTCAAATTTCATTCTGCTAATTTTATATTCAGGCTTCAATCGAACAATTTCCTTAATATTTCAAATAGGCCAGAAAGAACGAAAACATGGAGCCTACCGGTAAAAAAAAATATGTCCTGTTTTAAAGAGGTTCAGAGATATAATGCAAAGACAGAACATTTGCTTCATGCATAAAAGCCAAGATGTCAGTGTCTGACATCTCCTGACAAATTTTCCTCTGGAGAGCTGCTATCAATCAATACATACCAGCCATCAAACGTCTAACAATCTTTTGTCTAATTTCAGCGTCCTGAGACTAATTTTCAAAGCACATTTATTTTGATTTATTTATTTTTATTTGTCAATTGCTTACAAGATAATCGGTATAAGTAAAAACATAGTTATGAATACACTGATATATATATAAGAAAAATAAAGTAAAAAATATAAAAGAAACAATAGGACAGGGACAGTAGGCACGTTGCTGCGCTTATGCATGCCCCCTACAGACCTCTTAGGGAAGGGGTGAGGTCAATAGTAGACCGTCTAAGGTTAAAGTTTTTGGGGTTTGGGGTTTGGGGAAGAAACCACAGAGTCAGGTAGAGTATTCCAGACAATGACCACTCTGTTGCTGAAGTCGTATTTCCTGCAATCAAGTTTGGTGCAGTTAACCTTAAGTTTGTATCTATTGTGTGCTCTTGTATTGTTGTGGTTGAAGCTGAAGTATTCATTGACAGGTAGGACATTGCAATGTATGATTTTATATACTATACTTAGATCGGACCGAAGGTGGTGTAGTTCTAGATTTTCTAGGTCTAGAATTTCGAGTCTGGTGGCATAAGGTATTCTGCAACGAGTAGAGGAGTGGAGAACTCTTCTTGTGAAATATTTCTGGACTTTCTTAACTATGTTAATATCAGATACGTAATGTGGGTTCCAGACTGATGAGCTGTATTCAAGTATTGTTCTAGCAAATGTTTTGTATGCTCTAGTTATTAGTATAATATTACCAGAGAAAAAGCTACGTAAGATTAGGTTAACAACTCTTAATGCCTTTTTGGCTATATAGTTACAGTGGGCTCTAGCACTTAGGTCATTTGAGATGAGTACTCCAAAATCCTTGACAGAGTTTGGATCATCAACAAGGTCTTGACTGTTCAGCCTGTATTTTATTTTCTGATTTTTTTTTTTGCCAATATGTAGGACAGAGCATTTATTTGTTGAGATTTGAAGTTGCCATTTGTTTGATCATTCTGATACATAGGCAAGGTCTTTTTTTGTGTGTGTAAATTTTATTTGAGTTTTCACAAAGAGAAAAAAAATACAAAAAAACACATCTTTTTTGAAAGCAGCGTAACCCCGGGTTACATTTCTTCGTACAGACACAAATTCAGGTTCATGCTCATTTTTATATTCTATTCCATATCTTATTACTATTTTACATTTTCTGCATAGCTTCTCACCTCTTTTAATTTTCTCAATTTTATTTTAATTATCTCATCTCAATTCAAATCATTGTATTTATATTTTTTGTCTTTCCTGTTTCAATTATCTATTATCTTTTCTCATTAAACAAAATTTCTCCTGTAGTTACTGATTGGAGTATGACGCCTTTATATCTTTTCCCTAAAGTTGTAACATTCAATATAATATATAACTTCCATTCGGATTCTGCTTGGTACATTCTTAAAATACACACTGTATTCTTAAAAAAAGAAAAAAATATATAAATGTATATAATTAAAACAACATTCCATTCCATTTCAATTCTATCATTAATATTAATATTCATTAAAGTCTTAACATCTTTAACATTACTTTTCAATTAAATATCATACTTCTATGGGAACAATTATAAGTTTTCCATAGTTAATTCCCCCCCCTTCATTTATATTTTATAAAACATTAACTAATTAAAATGTTCCCGTTCCTTCCTAATTCAATTTTCTCACTTATTTTATTTCACTTATTTTATTCACAAACATTTCACTAAATTATACGAACTATTTTATCCCTCATTTTAATCATATGTTGTTTCCAATATTCTAAAGTTATTTCTATTACTAATATAACAATACAATCTTATGTACCTTTACAGAATCCCTTTTTCAGTTAGATTTTCACCCATTATCTCTACATAGGTCCTGTTTCTCTATATCTTGCTCCAGTCCTTTGTAACTTCTTTTCCTTTCCTTCTTTCCTCTCTTCTTCTCTCTCCCCTTTTTACGCCCTTGTCTCTCTACCTCTATTTCTCTCTTCTGTATTCCCTTTTTCTGTTGCTTTCCAGTATTATACTTATTTTTCAAATTATTTTTCTTTTCTTTGGTTGTTTTTTTAAGTCTTAAATTCTCCATTCTCTTTCCCACCTTTCCTTTTTCTTCCCCACATAAAATTGCTTGTTCATTAAAGATGGCTTCTTCTTTGTCCCAGTCTTCTTGTTTTGCAGTCGTTTTTTGTTGTTTCTCATAGTTCCAAATCTCCATTTCTAAGAATTGAAAAACGAAGCCAAAAGAACCCTTCCCTTCTTGTGCATCTTCTTTGTACTTTTTAAGTTCCATTTTCAATTCACCCAGAAGTGGTGCCATTGTATAAATTTTTAAACAACCACCTGATTGATTTTAGTCATTCAAATATAATAACCAAGAATCCAAAGATCACCAAATAATCCAAATACACGCAAGCTGTTTCTTTTTTGCTCTTTTTTTTCACTTTCTCTTCCTGGGGTTACTATTTAGTTGCAAAGTTTCAGTTAAAATGTATCTTTTAGAAGTCTTGTTGAAGTTTTACTGTAGATTCTTTTTAATTCCAGGCTGTCTCCTCCCTCTTCCAGATCCTGCCCTTATTCTTTTTCTCTCCCTTCCTGCTCATGAAAAAGAAAAATTTTAATGTCCAGAAATCTTTATTATCCCTTTGGCATTTTGTTTTATTTTCAGCTTAATTGCCTATTGATGTCAAAGCGGATTTTTCTGATTTCTTATTTAAGTCTCTTAGTTGTCAGTACAGGGAAGGAGAGAAGAAAAAAAAAGCCAAACCTTTCCCTTTCACTTTCCTTCACTGCTTCCGACTCTTCTTTGGGAGCGATGTTATTTTTTGTAAGTTTAAATTCCAGGGTACCTTAGTTGTTGCTTTTACAGTTTAACCTGGTCAGCCAAAACTTTCACTTCTTATCTTCCTCCTGCACATTCTTTTCCGGTCGAGTTCTCCTTTGTGGTGGCCATTTCTGACCACTGCTACAACCACCTTCGGGAAAGGGTGTAATGGCCAGCTGAGGAGGAGAGATGCGGCTCTCCTCAACCCTGCTGGCGGTCTTCCCCCTCTTCACCACCTCTATGGGGTGGCTTAGCCCTGAAGCCAGATGGCTTGGGATGCTCCAGCAGCGAGCCCAGACAGAAACCACGCACAATCGCGGATTTCTGTCTGTCGCCAAAGCCCTTCAAACTGGAAGTCCCATAGTCAAGGTCTTTTTGAAGGGTAGCAGTATTGTCTGTGGTGTTGAATAGCTTTACATCATCAGCGAAGAGAACACAGTTGCTCTTGATATGATAACAGAGGTCATTTATGTAGAGCATGAAAAGAGTTGGTCCAAGAACACTGCCTTGGGGGACACCACTGTTGACAGGTACAGAATTTGATAGGACGCTCCCAATTTTGACCATTTGTTGTCTGTTTGACAGGAATGCTTCTATCCAGTTATGCAGGTGTCCAGAGATACTATAAGATTTTAGTTTTAGGAGTAGTTTGTCGTGTACCACTGAATCAAAAGCTTTACAGAAATCTATGTAGATTGCATCTATTGCTTTGCCCTGATCAAGCTGTGTAGTCCATATATTTTTGCAATGTAAGAGATGCAGATTACGTGATATTTTTTTCCTAAAACCAAATTGTTTATTAGAGAGTAGGTTGTTTGTTTCTAAGTGGAGGATGATGGATTGGTTAATAATTGATTCCATGACTTTACCGGTGATGCAGCATAAAGAGATTGGTCTGTAATTTTCAACTAGGCTGGGGTCTCCCTTTTTGAAGATGGGGATGACTGTGGCTTGTGACCATAGTTTTGGCAAGGAGCTGGTCCTGAAAGATTTTTCAAATATTATGCTTAGAGGTTCGACTATGGCAGTGGGTAGGTTTTTTAAGAAGTAGGCACATATTCCACCCGGTCCAATAGATAGAGGGGTTTTTAGTTTGCATAGCGCTTTTTCAACATTGTCTTCTGTAAAATCAATATGTATTAGATCATTGTAGTTGTCTGTGGTTCGACTAGGAAATACTGGGCATGATCCATTGCTGTTTGCAAATACTGAGCCAAAGAATGTGTTAAAGAGGTTGGCTTTAATAGTGTCATCGTTGCAGTCTTTACCATTAGGTCCTTTCAGGGGCGGGAGGGACCTTAAGACTTTTAGTTTGTTGTTTACAAAATGGTAGAAAGCGTGGGTGGAATTGGTGCGTAGAAGGTTTTCTTCTTGTTTAATGTGACAACTGGTGCATTCAGTTTTTATCTGGTGGCATACATTTTTGTATCGGCTTTTGAAGTTGGCAACGTGACCAGGTTTGTTTTTCCACCAAAGTGATTTCTTTTTGGATTGAAGCTTCCTTATTGTTTTGGGTAATTTGTTTTTTCTGTTTTGGGGAGTTGTTGATACATATAGTTTGAGGAAAATATGTTGTAATAGTCTTCTACAGTATTAGACAGAGAATAGAAATTGCCAATCAAGGGATGAGAGATCGTTGTTCATAAGATCATAGTTGCCTTTTTTGAAGTTATAATTGGGGATTACATCATTGTGATGATTTTTGTGTGAGCGTATGTTGAGACAAAAGTCAATCATATTGTGGTCACTGCTGGAAAAGGGTTCTTTAATTTGTATTCCATAAATTGAATTCAAACTATTGCAGAAGATGAGATCAAGGCAGTTGTTAAGTCTAGTATTATTGGTTGCGAGTTGTTCCAGTCCCACATTTGTAACAGCATTGTAGAAGGTTGCGTGTATGGGTTCAGTTGTACATTCATTTAGGGTCCAGTCAATATGAGGTAAATTGAAGTCACCAAGAAAGATAAAAGTGTGTGGGCAGGATGCTGCCCATGTTAGTAGTATATTTAGCTTGTTTGCATGTTCAATGTCATAATCAAGGGCTCTGTAACATAGTAAAAACCAAAATGTGATTTTTAAGGACAGTTCACAGACGATGGTCTCAGAAATAGCAAACTCCTGGGTAACTTGGCCCTTTTATGACTTATAGACTTCAACTCAAAGTTGACATCCACAAGTCATAAAGGGGCAATCAATCCTACTTTAAAGAAAAGCTGACTGCCTATAAAATTATGTTTTGCTCTGGGCATGCATATTAGGACATTGAAGAAGACAGAGAAAAAAAATTGGTTCCTGCATCTGGAATGGTGTTTACTAAAGACAAGAAAGACCCATGGGAGAGCAAAGTGAGTTGGGATATGATCCTGCCCATGTTTCCAGGGCTGCCAAATAATAAACTGGTGCTTATAAGAGATAAGGCTGAGAGTCAGCTGGGGTGGGAGCCTTCTGTTTAGGGAAGAGGATATCTATGTCCTCGTGGGCCGTATATGAAGAAGGAAAGGTGAGAGATGAGTTGTGTATATTTTAGGACACGGTTTCAAAGACAACTACTGACTGATATGACCTATGGAAATTCTGCCGACTCTGAGATAGGGATTAAGTTCCCAAGATCTGGCTAGGAAAGAGATTGCTGTCCCCAGCTTCAATGCTAGAAAGAGACAATACAGATGGCAGAGGATGAGGGAGGACGGTAGCAGAAAAGATTATGTGGAATGATTAAAAAAATGCTCCTCGTCACCTTTTGCGACCTTCTTCGCAAACAAAGTCAATGGGAAGGCCGGATTCACTTAACAAACGGGTTGCTAACTTATCAAACTGCAGAGATTCACTTAACAGCAGTGTCAAGAAAGGTCATAAAATGGTCAGTATTGGATGAAATTTCTCACTTAAAAACAGACGTTTTGGGATCAATTGTAGTCGTAAGTTAAACCAATTTTGTACTCTAAATATTTATTATGGAATTAAAGTTATTTTTGTCAAATCCCTTATTGCTGCACCCAATCAGTGTAACTCCTTGCATTTCTGGGAACTTTTTAAAAATTCTCTATCATATCTATTTTTCAGATTTCTGCACAGAGCTGCATTTTTCACAACTGCTTTATGGGGTGAAATGATTGGTCCTGCTGGAAAATACATTATTTCCAGAGCAGCATTCCCTGTCAGTAATTCTAACATATAAACAGTTTTAATTTAATGTTTATGGATTGCATTGTTTAACTGTCTCAGTATTGGATGAAAGGCCAGTCATAGGGGCATTTAGAGTAAACCAATCCTCTTCCTTTACCTTTATTGTGTTGGTTTACAATGGCAAGTTGAGTAATGACTGTAAATGGTAAAAGGGCTTTGATGAGCAGAGAAACGGTAAACAGCTGATAGCAACATTATTTTGGATAGTGACAACTTAAGGAATTCTTCTAGCTGGTCAAATGAACATTATCATGAAAAAACTGGTGCAAATGATTTTTGTACTGTAAATAAATTTGTGTTTGGGGGGAAGGAATCCCTAACCATGCATATTTACATTGAAGCTATGATTTTAAGCTATGATTTACTGAGCAAGTCCCAGTGTTCTGATTTGCACATAATTTTTTTAAACCCAACTGGGTGTGCCTGCACACATTTCACAAAAAAATAAATCACTATGTGATTTATTTACTGGCATTATGTAAGAGTAAGAACATAGACAGCAAAGTGTATGATAGCCATGAAAAAAGAAATGTTGTGGTAAAAAGGAACAAAGAAAGGTTGTGCTAGAACAGCGGTCGCCAACCGGTGGGCCACAGAGAAATCTCATCCCTAGAGCACACATCCCCAAGCAATTAATCCAGGCTGCACAGAAACACAAGGCTATGCCGCCCACATGACCTGCGGGAACCCTCCCTGCCCATTAACTCTTTACCTGGCAAACTTGCCTGCTAAATTCCTACTTTTCCTTTTTCCGACCATCATCTTTTCTGCTGTGCTGGGAGATTTAGATTAGCTAGGAAGCAGGAAATGGTTGGATTTCTTTTTTTCTAGCTAGTCTTTAGATCTTCGGCTGTGCTTTTAAGTACAGCCAAACCTTAGGACTGAAGGTTTGCTTGCAAGCAAATTCAGTGCAGACTCACAGCAAGCAAATTTGAGAGACTGAGCTAGCCGATGGCAGATAGATAGATCACTGTTATTATGTGATTCTGCTGAGCAACTATTTGCAATCTGCCTGCTTTGCAGACTCAATGAATCTTTGTGGCAACTAATCTGTCTGCCTGCTTTGCCTGATAAAAGTTGCTCTTTTTAAAAAAAAAAAAATCAGTATTTGCATACATGGTGTGTTGTGAGTTAATTTTATGAGTTTGTTTGCAAGCAAATTTCATGTGACAGACTGAGCTAGCCAATGGCAGATAGATCTCTGAATGAATCTGTGATTCTGTGAGCAACTCAATCTGCCTGCCTGCTTTGCCTGATTTTGGATAAAAGTTGCACTTTTTTAATAAAAAATTCAATATTTATATAAATATTTATAATATTTACATACAAGCCATGCCCAGCCAGTCACATGACCACCAAGCCAACCCACAAATTAGGCCACACCCACAGAACCAGTTAGTGGTCCATGGGATCTAAAATTATGAACTTGGTGTCCCTGAGGTCCAAAAGGTTGGCGACCCCTGTGCTAAAACATTTGAAAATGTTGCCAGGCTCACAACACTATTATACAAATCCGTAAATCAGGGGTGGGATACAACAGGGTTAACTACCTTTTCAGGATTTAAGAGCTTCTCTGCACGCTGTGAGCCACGTGCCTGTGAATCGTCACCAGCATGCTGTGCGCAGAGACACAGCCTTTGAAACAGCCCTCTTTTCCTGCTTTTTTAACTGCAGCTGTGCCTCGTTTGGCAGCTGAAGTTGAAAAATCAGGAAATAAAGATTAGGTAAGAGCCCAGGTGGACGGGTGGGCAAAAACATCAGCAGCCGTAGAACCGGTTCTATGCCTGCTACTCTTCAGAGCTACCAGTTCTACAGAGGTGGACAGAACTGGTAGAAACCCACCCCTGCCATAAATTATTTAAAATTCTGCTACAAGTCTGGAATCCCCATGTTAAAAGTTCAGAAAAATACAGCTACGACAATATACTGTATATAAGAAAGTAACTTTAGGATAGAATCATAGCACTACAGGGTACCACAGAGGTCTTTTAGTCCAACTCCCTGCCCAAGGCAAAAATCCTTAAAACAATTCCAGACAAATTGATGTCCAATCTTTTCTTGATCCTAACCCAAACCTTGCTGGCTGGGGAATTTTGCAGCTGTAAGAATTCTTAGGTTCTGGAAAGCTGTCATAGACAATTTTGACACATAGTCAAAATAGCTTTGAAAGGGAATTAGACAATTTTGCAGAGGAAAGTTCTATGAAAGGTTCTTACACACTCCCTTAAAGTTTAACAAAAATAGGGTTGTGGAGGTACAAAAATAGGAATGAGGAGACTGTCAGATTCAACTTTTAGAGTCTCTAAAAGCATTTGGAAGCCTGCCAGTATGGGTTTCTCAGTTTGAAGGATTTAAATCTGCATGTCGTCTTTTTTTGTAGTTAAATTAAATTTTCCTATTATTTAGGGAGCATTCCCCACCATGTAACCATAAAACCACAGCTTATTCAAACACTACTTTGGTCTGACCCTCTTAGCTTTTCAAGATTGGCTAAAAAGGATTAAATGTTGCCCCCTGGTTAGTCTTACTCTTGGATAAATGTGTATATAAAGTGCAGTCAAAACACATGATGATTTGTGTGTGTGTTTACCTTCTTTCATCTATGGAAAGTCATGTTCTCCTGCTTAATGTTCCTACATACACTTATGAGACAGAACATATTATGTGTTAAGCAATATAGGTAGGGAAACTTAGTGGTAGGAAAGAACTGGGACCAACAGATACACCTATGAGAATGCCTGGAACACAGTAATGAAAATTGCTTTATAATGAAAAGACCCCAGGATCAATCTTTGGTTTCTTTAAATCTTCTGTTTCAAGACCTACAAAATCCCTGGCCATCAATGTTGATAATACTAAGCTTCAGGATCAATGGGCAGCATTGATAATCTCCAAATTCTTAGAGTCATGACTATATTGATGGCAAAACATGAAGATTTCAGGACAGGTGATTTCTCCTGATGGGTGCATCATATAGTGTCTGATATCCCATTATATCTTGAACATACTTCACTGTTGTTATATTGGTTGGTAGCTTTTCCATCTCTGCACGTCTATGCATTTTTGATAAGAATTTGTTTTCCTTATCTCTGCAATCGTTGCAACCATGGTTCTTGGGCCAGGGTGGGCTTGGGTGGCAGAGACAAACTTTTGCAAAGTGGCACATCTTCTGAAACAGTATAGCATAAAAATTCTTAGTCATCCAGATATAACTGTCTAGAAATTGAGTCATGGCAAATGGATCTCTTTTCATTTTGGTTTGAAATGTTTTGCTGCGCTTTCAAATAGCTTCTTTTCCAAACTTAGCAATGTTAAAATTGTGGGATTCTAAAAGTTTGAACAACACTGTATAGGAAATACCCCCAAAAAACTGTGGTAGGGATTCATGAAAACTAAATGCCTCACATTGTCCTTCCACTTGCAGAAACCTGACATTCCATGTTGTCAATGAAGATTCTCAGTCCATCTAGGAGCTGAATCATTTACATCTGCCTACTCACCTAAGGAGCCTATCCAGATTAGGTGAGAAATGAAACCTCTTTGGAGAACATATATGGGATCCTCCTAACCAATCTGCTCAGATTGAAGAAGCCACTTGGATAAGCGGTGAAACATTTCAAACTAAAAAGAAGTCCAGTTGCCATATCAACTTCAAGATATTCCATGTGGTATACATTAACATGAAATAAGTCCAGTGTCTGGCTGCAAGTTTTTTTATACTGCTGTAAATGTTTGAAGTTGGGAGTTTCTTTCGCAAATATTTTTTCTTTTGTTTTGGAGCTTAGTGTTCTCACTGTGCCCTAGAAGCTAGAACACTATCTTCTGGAGGCTACATATAATATCTTATACACTCCCACACATTCTTGCCTTTGCTTGTCGTTCTCAGAATGATTCTCATAATTGTAGGGAAAATCTTGGTCAGTAATTGCTGTTTGTAATGATCATAGCCCTGACCCCTGGCTAACTTCCTGAAGTTCCTAATGTTTTCTCCCTCTTTGATGGTTTATTGACTAATAGGGTGAAGTCAATACTGTCACAATGGCACACAGAGAAATGATGTATGAGGTTAAATATCTATGAAGATTCTCAGTCATCCAGGTAATGGTTGTCCCAAAGGTGTTTTTCAAAAGATAATAGGACTTTCTTTGGTTTTTCCTTGAAGATGTTTCGCTTCTCATTCAAGATGCTTCTTCAGTTCTGAGTGAATGGCGGGGAATGTACAGATTTATATTCTTTGAAATATTTGCAAACAATATAAATCCTTCCATTCCCCACCATTCAGTCAGAACTGAAGAAGTTTCTTGGATGAGAAGTGAAACAACTTCAAGGAAAAAACAAAGAAAAGCACCTTCGGGATGGATGAAGTTCTGGATGCTTTCTAAGTGAAGGTCAGGGAAAGAATAGTAATCATAATTATAAACAATGGTCTACCCCAAAACAACTGGAGCCCCACTTGAACACCATTGTCATTGAGAAATTCACCATCGTCAATTCTAAAAGGGAACTTTGCTCTGAACGGCATCCTGTAACAGTACCATCAAACATCAAAATCTGCCTATCTCATGTTCTTGGGAAGGACTTGATAGGCGGATAAAAATGGCCAAATCCAGTCTGAACATCTGGCTGACTGTGAATCATAATATGTACAGTTTGGAAGTAGAGAAGTTTAAACGTAAAGAAATGCAAGCTTGCATATTGATCACTAAATGCTTAAATTGCTTACCCACAGAATTTAAAATAATATTTATAAATTATATGATATCTGAGCCTATCTAGTATTTCTGCATAGAAAAAAATGAAACTTTGCCTGGACTAGAAGTAGCTGATACTGTATCCAGCAACATTTGCCAAATCCTATCCAAGTGTTTCAAAACATTTAATAGATGCTTAATAAACATCCCTTTATATGAATGTAAGACCAATCCAGTTTCTTATTCCTTTGTATAATTATGGGAATGCCTTCAAAGAAGTATTATTTTCAAACGATTGCAATTAAAGGGATGATTTTTCCCTCTCTCTGAATCTGAAGGATATTTACAGCCATTGTCTTTCGTAGTCATTGACAGAGTTATCCTTCGTGAATTTGTCCAAGCAATTGTCAAGCCAGGAACCAGAGAGCAATTGGGACTTCCAAGATGCATGTGCTTAAGAATCTAACATTCACATTACATTGTTGTTTATGTAACCATCCATTTATAGCTAAAGAGATGATTGCATAAATAGTGGAGAAGTTCAGAACTGTTTCCTGTTACAATTCAGATATTTATTGGCCACCTTCCAATGCTTTTGCTTTAATTAAACTTCCTGAGGCCTCTTTTACTTGACCAATACAAAAACTATTTTGCCTTTCAAACAAAGTAGGAATCTGATACTGTTACTTGAAAAAGCTGCCTGTGGGAAAATAATTCATACCATTTTATTCTTTACCTATTTTTTAAAAAGTCTTATTAAATCACACAACTTTAAAAAATGTGTGTTTAATTCTCGGTTTCTTGCCCTGCCTAGTAAAATTGGAAATACCTTTTTGACATTATACATGAGTCATCAATATAAGTATTGTCTGAAATAAAAATAACATTCTAGGTAAAACATTCATCTTAATCACAGGAATTCTTTCCAACAAGGACAGATGCAATTTTTCTGAGCTCAACATAATATTTTTAATTTTGTTACATACCTTAACATAATTATTTTGAAACAACATATAATTCACTTTAGTCAAAATAACACTCAGATATTTAACCTTTTTTCAATATTAAAGCCAGATTTTTTTTCCATCAGATTTTCTTGATCTTGTATGTTCATATTTTATCAACATCTTTCTTTTTCTTTATTGATATTAAAATCTGACAATGGGCCAAAATTTCAATCCCTTTCAAGGGATCTTGTAAAATCAAGGCCAAGTCATCTATAAAACCTCTCAATTTATAAGTCTCTTTTAAAATTTTTAATCCCATTATATTTTCATCTTGTCTAATGTCTCTACTTCACCGATTGAGAACCAGAATAAAGACTAAAGGAGTCAGAGAACAATCTTGTCCTCTCATGAATATCACATGGTTTAATTAGGACACCATTAATCATAATTGTTTTGAATACAAAAGGTGGTCACACCAAATATTGATTTGATTACTTGCTTATTTACTTTCCATTCTGTTAATTGATAAAAAATAATCCATTAACGCTTTCATTTCTGAAATAATTCTTAATTTACAGCATTTTTGCACAACCGCCTAACAGTTTGCACGGTACTATATATACATATACAATATGCATATATATTGATACAATATCTTTTTTATTTTGAATATTAGTACCTAACCTTTTCTTACATACAGTTTTTTTTATTCACAATCTTCATTTACTTTATTACCCCAAATTCTTTTTCATATATCTCATTATCATCACTCTACATTGTTCTATAAGACTCAGGAACATCAATAATTTCACTCTGTTCCAATAACTTCCATATTCTCTGGCATCCACATGTGGTCCTTACAAGCTCCATTTCCAGCTTCAACAACCTCCTGCAACCCTCTGCCAACAAAAATGGAGCTCAGGAGGGCGACCCTCTCATGGGCCTTCATTTCTCTGTATGTGTTCAATCACTTCCAAATCTCAAGATAAGATCAATTGTATTCTTCATACTTCTTTGTTCCATTTCATTTAATTCCCTGCTGCCTACTTCTCTTACATTCCAATTTACAAATCTGCTCTTACCTTAGACAACCACTTCCTTAGTCCTTAGACAATCCCTTCCAGCAACTATCATGACTTCTTTATCCTACTTGAAGGTATCAATTGATACCTTCAAGTAGGATAAAGAAGGTGTAGGCCCATTTATCAGACTTAGTCATACCTGTGCTCATGTAGAAGTTCCTGCTAGAGTTAATGGCAATGCCAGTAAGTTTAGGTAATATGTTAACCATACAACTGAAGCCCAGTTTCATTTCAAGGATGGTCACATTATTTCAGGCAAGCTGTCTTCTCTAAACTAGACATGGCCGCCACCCCACATATCATTGCCTGTAGCCCATCGACTGGAATACACATACAAAAAACTGATACATTCTCAAGGTGCAATAAGCAATAACGTAAGGAATAAACATCAAAACAATGGCAAGTAAAAGCAGAAATAAAAATGTTAACAGTAACAGCAAAGTAAATACAGTTTTAAAAGGCCCGGGAGAATAAAAATGTATTTTTTTGATGTTGAAAAAATGGTAAGGTTGATATCAGTTGTACCTCATGGAAATTACAAGAATTAATAGCTTAGTATCCTAAATGGCTACTCACTGTTCCTCAACAAGCCCTTTGAAGAAGATCTCAGCATATAAATATGGATACACCAAGTGAAATACTCTGGTTTCAAACTATGAAGAGCATAGAATCATAAAATAATAGGATATATATATATATATATAGCTCAAAAAAATAAAGGGAACACAAAAATAAGACATCCTAGATCTGAATGAATGAAATATTCTTATTAAATATTTTGTTCATTATATAGTTGAATGTGCTGACAACAAAATCACACAAAAATTATCAATGGAAATCAGATGTAGCAACCCATGGGGGTCTGGATTTGGAGTTACACTCAAAATTAAAGTGGAAAAAAACACCACAGGCTGATCCAACTGTGATGTAATGTCCCTAAAACAAGTCAAAATGAGGCTCAGTAGTGTGGGTGGCCTCCACGTATGTATGACCTCCCTACAATGCCTGGGCATGCTCCTGATGAGGTGGTGGATGGTCTCCTGTGGTATCTCCTCCCACACCTGGACTAAAGCATCCCCCAACTCCTGGACCATCTGTGGTGCAATTTGGTGTTGGTGGATGGAGTGAGATATGATGTCCCAGATGTACTCAATTGGATTCAGGTCTGGGGAGAGGGCGGGCCAGTCCATAGCATCAATGCCTTCATCTTGCAGGAACTGCTGACACACTCCAGCCACATGAGGTCTAGCATTGTCTTGCATTAGGAGGAACCCAGGGCCAACCGCACCAGCATATGGTCTCACAAGGGGTCTGAGGATCTCATCTTGGTACCTATAGCAGTCAGGCTACCTCTGGTGAGCACATGGAGGGCTGTGCAGTCCCCTAAAGAAATGCCACCCCACACCAATACTGACCCACTGCCAAAGTGGTCATGCTGGAGGATGTTGCAGGCAGCAGAACGTTCTCCACGGCATCTCCAGAACAGATGGCACACTAGGACACACCATATACCAGAAGAATACACACACCAACCGCTACCTCAATGCCCAATCACACCACCCAGCACAGATAAACTCCATGGCCAAAACACTAATTGCCAGAACCAAATGCCTGGCAGACAAGACTGAACCTGACTAAAGTACTGACAGGCAACGGCTTCCACAAAAGCAATATCCAATTTTGTGGATTGATCCACAAAAACACATTGAGACATAATGGAGACCTAGAAGATGAACAGACCTATGGAACAGCTGTCCTGCCCTACATAAGAGGTACTACAGACAAAATCAGTAAGATACTACACAGGCATCACATAAAGACTGCCTTCAAAACAGACAGAAAAATAGCAGCCATCCTAAGAAACCCCAAAGATAAAATTGACCTGGAAAACCAAGGCATATATGAAGTCCCCTGTGCATCATGTCCTGCCACATACATTGGACAGATCAACAGAAGAATAAGTACCCGCCTAGATGAACAAAAAAATGCAGTAAAAAAGCTGGAATACACTTCCTCACTAGTCCAACACATGAAAACAACAGGTCATAGCATCGACTTCAATGGCACCAAAAGCCTAGCCACTATAGAAAACCCCAGCTACAGAATTATCAGAGAAGCCATAGAGATTGAAAAAAGACCTGAAAGCATGAATAGAAGAGATGACTCCACCAGTCTGTCAATTATCTGGAAGCCTGCACTCTCAAACAAAAAAATCTCCATACCACAAGCCAGGCAAACACCTGGGCACAAACAGATTCCCCCCCCCATACCTCCAGCTCAAACAACCCCCCAACCAGGCACCCAGATGAAACCTAGCTTTCTAATAAATGATAGCCGTCTGTTTATTCGGAGCCAAGCCGCACTAAAAGCCTCCAATACAGGAAACACAATGTTGCCAGCCAATCAAGACAAAAAAAAAGCTACAAAACAGACAGAAGATATTAGAAAAACCGATCAAGCAGAACACAGCAAACCCCAAGACCAATAAACACAGACCAAGACTCCCAATCAATCAGGATGAAGAAAAAACCATTCTGGCACAGCAGTAGGCTAGCCCCAAATTTAAAACAGAAATGGCTGTGAAAGTCTGACTCACAGACGAACACAATACAGAAGCCTGATGGTGGCAGATGAGATTCTGCCAAAACATTGCTACAACTTTAAAAACTATCTATCTATCTATCTATCTATCTATCTATCTATCTATCTATCTATCTATCTATCTATCTATCTATCTATCTATATGTCATTGCATCTCATACAACAAACACCAAAATCAAACACCATCTTCAGTCCACATCATGACCATGTCCATGAAAATAAACACAAACACACATCCTTCACACTCCACAGCATTGAACTGAAAACTCCCGACACTGCACCAACACTACACTATACAGCAGAATTCAAAAGAGCTGCTGCCCTGAGATAGAAGCTGTTTTTCAGCCTATTTGTGCTTGTTTTAATATTCTGTACTGTCTGTCAAAGAGTAATAGTTAAAAAAAAGGATTCCCATGATGAGATGGATCTTTGATAATGTTTTGAACTTTCTTAAGGCAGCAGGAGCTATAAAACTCTTCCAAAGAGGGGAGAGGGCAACAATGATCTTCTGGGCAATGATGCAACCCTCTGGAGTGCTGTCCTATCTGCCACTGTGCCATTGGCAAACCATACAGAGGTGCAGTAAGTTAAGATACTCTCTATGGTGCAGCAGCAGAAGGTTACCAGCAGTTTTTCATTCAGCTGTTGTTTTCTGAGAAGTCTCAGGTCATACAATCTCTGCTTGGCCCTTTTGACCAATGCTGTAATGTAAGCACCCAAGGTCAGGTCCTCTTTTATGGTAACACCCAGAAACTTAAAACTGGTCACTTGCTCCACTCAGTCTCCATTGATAAGCACGGGATGGATGTCTGATCTGTTCCTTCTATAGTCCACTATAAGCTCCTTGGTTCTTATTGGTGTTGAGGACCAAGTTGTTGTCTCCACACCACGAAAGCAACTGGTCCACCTCATCTCGGTAGGCAGACTCATCCCCCTCCCCCCAGAGATGAGTTCCACCACTGTTGTATCATCTGCAAATTTAGCAATAGTATTACTAGTGTGAGTGAGAATGCAGTCATGCACATAAAGAGCATAGAGTAAGGGACTCAACATGCAACTCTGTAGTGTACCAATGTTAAGAATAAGGACTGAAGAGATGGCTTCTTCTTAAAAATCACCCTGAGATGGAATGTCCATATCCTAAACAGAGTGTTCTACATTTATACAGATCTTACCAGGTTCCTTCAGCCCATTCCCAAGTCCATGTATGACTGTTGTCACCTTCCTTTGAATCAGTTCTAACCTATAAATATCCTTCAGGAAATGTGCCCAGAATTGTACACATTATTTTTAGTGTTGTTTCACTAATACAAAGTAGAGAGGACTTAGCACCTCATATGCTCTTCCTTCTGATGCAGCTCAAAATTGCATTAACTCTTCTAGCAGATGTATTATACTATAACTGTCTCACGTCAACATGGTTGTGATTACACTCAAGTTGTTCTCTGGTGCTACCAAATCATCTTCTATGTGTGTCCTATTTTTTTTTTATTCCAATCAACCAGTAAATAGTTTTATGTGGTAAAAGTGGGAACCCATGAAGATGTTTCTGGGTTGGTATGGTATATTTATATTGCCCAGTTCTAATCAATATTCTTACCACAGCATTTTATATTAATTGGTTGTCCAAAATTGTCCTCAAGGACAACTCTACGTATTTATTTATGTAAGTATATACCACATTTATACCCCATTATGATTGTATGCATATTCATATTTTTTTCTTAGTTTATTATAGATGCTCAACTCTAATGGATGGCTAACAACATGGCAGCTAAAATATGAAAGAACCACAAGTAACAATTAAACTGGAAAAACCTATAGTCAAAAATACCAAAGCATACTTTCTAGGCAGCATTTGGCATTAGCCTCACACACCCTGCAAAACAGAACATTTTTAGATAAAAGCACAATTCTCACAGGAGGCCATTCCAGTGAACTGGTCTTATGACACAAAAGCAACACTTGAATTGCAGAAATTTAAAGTAATTATTTGGGTAATGGCTCATCCGGATCCTGTTGGATTTTCATGGTCATAAATGTACAAATGGCCATAAATGTACAAATCCTTGGGATGGTGCTTGGCAAGAAATGTAAACGTGAATTATAATGTTGATTTTGTCTTTTTTAATATTTTACTTGTTATTTTTTTTACATGATGTATTAATCCTATTCTGTAAGTCACCAAGAATTACTTTATTATTGAGAGCTCCATCCAGGTTGACAAATTAATACGTAGCCAAATGAATGTTTATCTTTTAACCTGTTATATAACATGACATGCAATGCTCTATTATCATTATTCTGTGTTGCAATAAGCCATTGCAGTCCTGAGATCACTTATCCTAACATAATTCCATTGCCTTCACTGGCATTATTCACAAAGGTTGATGCATAGTACATTTGGTACTACTTAATAAATAATAAAGGATACTTTCAGCATTAATTCATTATACTTTCTGTATTTCTTAGAAGATACACACGGTTGCTAATTTGTGCAATATACTTATTATTTGTATAATTAAAATAATTCCAGAAGATGACACCCATAGCAACCTGGTATTAAATGTAATATGAGTTAAAAAATATCAGACTGATTATTTTCACTGTACTTCTCTAGACTAGATATATTGGATTGCAGTAATCTATTCTAGTAATTGAAAGAGTATATTTTACATGCATGTTGCTACTTTACAACTTAAATATTGCATAATATCAACATGTAGTAGAGGTGATATGTGCGGCAAAAAAATAGTATTGCTACATTTATAACTGTTGTAGCTTATGAAGCAACTTAAAGGCAAAATGACTCCCATTTTGTACTTTCGATGTAAATCAACAGCTTTTGTTATTAGCTGGGGTTTTGTTTAGTGGTGTAAAATATGAAACGACTGTGTTACGATAGTAACAGAGGAGTGAATATTATATTGTGATTTATTCTGTTAGTTGTTAGTATATTATTGCATTTATTTGCTTCACTCTTTTTTGTCTGTTTAAATTTTGCTGGTGATCAACCAAATAAATATTATTATATTATAAATATTATTGACTGATTGATATTTCTGACATTTTTGATTGATATTGATAGATCTTTTAGCTTTAGAGGTGACAAATCAATCAGGCAAAACATAAATGAAATTAATTGTCAACTACAGAAACCATAATGGTTTTGATCCATCAGAAAGGCAGTAATAAAACAATGATCTTATTAGGATATCAGATGCCTAGAAATAAATTTAATGGTAGATATTTGAATAAAGTATCTTTCCAAGGTAGAATTTTCAAGGCATTATTGACTGTTCTAAAAATTTAATGGTAAATATTTGAATAAAGTATCTTTCAAAGGTAGATTTTTCAAGCCATTAATTATGCTAATAGTTGACTGTTCTAAATATTTGGGTCAATGTTTCACTGTAACACATTGCAAAAGATTTGCATATACAGTACACTTTATCTCATATTGTAACATTTCTGAAAATTAAGCATGTGCCACTAACCCTATATTAACATTGAGCAAGTGCTGTAAATGAGAAAATAATGGCTTTGCTAACGATATGGTACACAAGAAAGATTTATCAATGGACTATGACTCAATACATGTTCTTTTCAGCCCACAGAATGACCTGAATATATGACCGAAAAAATTTAATCACAAATTGCCAAGCAGCAGTGGCACAATTACAGTTTTAATTTTTCCTTTTAAGGGAGAAAAATGAGCTCTGTAAACATAATCTTGATAATGTTGCTTATTGTGTTGACCTCCTTACAGCCCTAACAATGATGTTCTTGGCCCCAAAAAATTAGTCTTGAAAGAACTATGAATATTAAAGAAGTTTGAATCAGAAATTCCTAAAATAGTGGCTTTTCTCTTATTGTCCTTCATCAAATATTCAGTGTTGTGTTCCATAATGCAGTTGTCTTGCTCATACAGTAGTTAACTCCTGATTCTGCAACATTATCCAGGAAACCAGAACTTTGCCCATCCATTTTCTACCACAGAAAAAACATAAAAGTTTTAAAATGTTTATAACTCTTTTCTTTTTTAATTGAAGGAGGTCAAAATTTCCAGAAACATTAAATAATTATGAAGGAATGAAGTCCATCCAATTTTACAGAAACTGGTTCAAGGTTCAGCTGAATGATACTGCTTTACAATATGGATTGATTTTTTTCCTTTTTACTAGAGTGAGTAAAACATACAGAAAGCTAGATTATTTTATGGGGATAGAGCATAATAAATGTGATAGAAGCCACTGCTAGGATTTTCAAGTTATATACCCAAGCAACTATTTACAGAATCTACTTTTGTATAATTCATAGCAATAGCACTTAGACTTATATGCCACTTCGTAGTGCTTTTACAGCCCTCTCTAAGCAGTTTAGAGAGTCAGCATATTACCCCAATAACCTGGGTTCTCATTTTACTAACCTTGAAAGGATGGAAGAATCTTGAGCTGGTTAGAATTGAAATGCTGGCAGTGAGCAATACAGTACTGGATTCTTCCAACCACTGTGTCACCATTGACTCATATTAATCCTTTGCTGGTGACAGTTGACTGAGATAGCCCCCTGCCCTTCTTCAGTCTACAATGGGACTGCTTAATATTCTAAGATGTACACACCCACACATATACTTATCAACAGTGCCAAAATGAAATGAATGAAAGAGAGGAAGGAGACAAAGACAAAACAATATTAAAATGCAGAAACCAATTATTTGTGACAAATTACTTACATGAGAAATTAATAAACAAGAGGACATGGCTAAGTGAAAATAAAGTGCGACTGAACAGTGGTTTTTCAATTAAATGAAAGATTAAAGCATACAATGAAAGGGGCATTGATATGTCCAAGAGGGATCTTAAGCACCTTAAGTAAAAAAAGGTCAACTGAGAATAGAAATTAACTTGCTTTAAAAACATGCTATGAGACAATGTAGAACAGGAATGTCAAACTCAATTTCATTGAGAGTTGTGTTTGACTTTGGGGGCCAGGGTGGGCATGGCCAGCTCAACATCACTTGTGTTGGGAGCGCCTGTGGTAGCCTTAGTGTTCTGCCAGCGAAAACGGGCTCCCGATCTCCATTTTCAGCTGCGATAGCTTTCTGAAACCCTCTGCCAGTGAAAATGGAGCTCAGGAGGGCCACATGTGGTCCTTACAAGCTATATTTCCAGCTGCAACGGCCTCCTGCAACCTTCTGCCAACAAAAATGGAGCTCAGGAGGGTGACCCTTTCAAGCTCATTTTTGCTGGCAGACACACTTTGGGCCAGTCATTTGCTGTTTCCAGGTTGGCCCTGCAGGCTAGAACTATGCCGGATCCAGCCCATGGGCCTTGAGTTTGAAACCCCTGATGTAGAAAAAGCAACCAATTTGTTTCTGTTTTTTTTGTTTTATGTTCTCTTATATACAGCATGATGCTATATATATATATATATATATATATATATATATATATATATATATATATATATATATATATATATATTCTCTACCTTTTTCAGTGGGAACTTTTGAAAATCATGAGCAAAATTTCATGGAACATAATGAACTAGAGATATTTCATGTTAAATAATTCCAACCCTCTTTGAATGAATTTAAACCATTTTGATGCACTCCGTTCTGCATCTGAGTCAGTTTTTTTCCACCAGATCAGCTTTATTACATTTGATGGCTTTCTACAAACTATCAGGTCCAAACTGGGGCAGGGGCTGTTGGCATTTGCCAATAATATATCATTCTATACATCAATTGTTCATGTACTTGTGCGCAAAAATCGCTTGTGTTTTTTCCAATTCATCTGTTTTTGAAGGCAAGGTGCTTTAGCTTCAATCACTGGTATGTCCAAGAAGAAAACAGAAGATCAATATCTGTATATTGATAGCCTTTAATGAGATTTTAAAGACAATCTAATTACTTTTGGGGATTCCCTTTAAAGAGGATATCTTCTGTTGGCAGAGTTTTGGCAGAGTTCCTTTCTAGTAAATTTAAAGGATATGAATAGAAAATGAGCCATCATTTTACCATACTATGTCCAGTAAGAGGGAAGAAATATTACCTTTATCTTAGATATTAGGAAAAGGAGAGAAATGATTGTACTCTGTCTGAAAATAATTAAAACCAATAGTATTGGGGTTTTTTTAACTGATGGGAGCATGAATTTTCTAATGCTATAAAACACTCATCTTTTGCTTACTATAGAAGGGGGAAAATACATCCTTAGCATAGATGCATAGAAAATCGTATTGACTTGAAAGAATTCCATTCATTCCCAATAATTTCCAATAAAGTATATATGTTTAGTGTTTCCATAGGAAGATAATGCAAGTTGCTCATAGAACAGCTATTCTAAAAAAATTAACTGAACATTTATATCTTCTCAAAAATTTCCGAACAACTTCAATAATTGTATTTCCCAAATTTCTCTGGAGAAAGACTTGAGAATAAAAATGCTATTTACACAGATTCAGTCCCTAGTATAATTTATTTCAGTCTATTTTCTTGACTCCTTCCATGCAGAGTTGTTATGAGGATAAGTGAGATTAGAATCAGAACAATTGTGAATAAATCCCTTAGCACGTGCACCTATGATGTCAGTATTGTGGTGCCATTGTGGTGATGCAATGCCATCTTTTGTGACATCTGCTCACAGAGTAGTTACCTAGCCTAATTTGACTCCTTTTGTGTACTCTTGAAGAGCTACCTATGATTGTATTATCATGACAATAACAAAGTTATCTTCCCTGTTATAGTCTGCTTTTCTGAAGCAAACAACTGATACTTAAACAAAACATCTGAAGAAACGCTGAGGCACCTTTGTCAGCAGCTGAAAATAACTTTGTGTGTGCGTCCATGTGTGCTTAACTTTACATAGCAACTTATCTTGCCACCACATTTTTGTCTAAGCACCAGTGTTAACCCTTGAACCTGAGCTCTGGGAAGAAGCTTGTGAACTAGCAGTTTTCTATAATAAGCTCAAAGAGGAAAATAGAATCCCGAAAAAAGAATAATTATATTTTTCAGCTTATTGTACCAAGGACATTAAATCCTTTGATTTATTACATAATATCTTGTGGGGTATTACAGCACCGTAAACTTGCACCAAGCCCTGCTGTAGATAGCCTGGCCTAGTAGCTTAATTAATTAAGCAAGAGCTTCTAAAGAGGAAAATAAATCTGAAAGTGCATGAGGTCAGTGTTATGCAAAGCATGTCGTATAAATTATTGAACAAAAATCTTTCTTTTAGTGAAGCCAGCAATATAGCATTTTTTTCTTTTGAGTGGCTCTTTAAACAAGCTTATTTCAAGTCAGATATTATTTGACAGTTGTCCCATTTTTAAAAACACCCCTGAGAGTTAAGAATCACCATTCTAAGCCAATATAAAAGACAAACATTTTTCACCTCACATAATTTCATATTGGAAGTTATAACTTCATAACTTCAAATATGGTGCGTAACTTCATTACTTCCTGCAACTTCCTATACCGTCATATTTGGATTTACCGAAATTGATACAGTACAATGCAATATGTTTGATTGTTAGGTTTAATTATTGGGATAGAATTGAATGCTATTTCATTTTAAGTGTTCATTCTCAGTCTTAATTCTGAATTCGGTTTATGGGAGGTTTATTGCAAATGTGCGGTTTTGCAATCCTATACTAACTTATTGACAGCAAATGCCATTCAATCCATTTAAATATTTTGAGTAAACATGTAAATGAGTTATTTAACTATTTATTTATATAATTAGAAATGACTACTCAATTCACAAAATGCAACTCTGGATAGCTAACATGGAATAGCTAAAACCAAACTTAGATAAGCAATAAATATGCAAGAACCATAACGATGCATTATACAACAATATAACAGAGACCAAAGGTACAAGATATTCACAATATAGTTTTGAAGATTGGCCCATCCAGTGTCTTAACTCATTGCTAAAGTCAGCAAGATGAGATACACATCCCTGAAAGTTGGGGGATATGCTATTCAAAAGGGCAGGCATACAATAGAAAAGACACATCTCCTGTGTTCCAATAGACAGCATTCTTTCCTGGAGGGGAGCTGAAACATGCCTACCCCACTGGATCTTTGAAATAGATTTATTGAGGCAAAGTGAATGGCATAGTGGTCTAGAGTGAAGGTGCTCACGTCACACTTGGGAGGCTGAGAGTTCGATCCTAGGCAGGAACAGGTGTTTCTCCATCAGGGCAAAGAGACTACATATCTGCTGCGAACTCTGCATAGGCATCCAGAATGGCATCCAGCCAGTGAAAGTTTAGTTCTCACCCTGACTCCATTCCAATAAAAGAGATTACAGGTTTTTTTTTTTAAAAAAAAATGAGTTACAAGCATGGTGGGATGTATTGAATATACATTTTTTTTTTTTTTTTGGTAATGTCAGAAACTCAGAAAGCTGAAACTGCCCAAGGAGCTGCTGATACAGTTCTACAGAGGAATTTTTGAGTCTGTTATCTGCACCTCTATAACTGTCTGGTTTGGTTCTGCAACCCAACAAGACAGACACAGGCTTCAGATAGTAATTAGGACTGCAACAACAACAACAACCCACAATTACTACCAACCTGCCTTCCATCGAGGACCTGTATACTGCACGAGTCAAAAAGAGGGCTGTGAAAATATTTTTTCACCCCTCACATCCTGGACATAAACTGTTTCAACTCCTATCCTCAAAACGCTATAGAGCATTGCACACTAGGACAACTAGACACAAGAAGAGTTTTTTCCCAAACACCATCACTCTGCTAAACAAATAATTCCCACAACACTGTCCAACTATTTACTAAGTCTGCATTACTATCACTGTTAATCTTCTCATCACTCCTATCACCCATCCCCTACCACTTGTGACTGTATGACTGTAACTTTGTTGCTTGTATCCTTACAATTTATATTGACTGTTTCCTAGTATGATTTGATTGCCTATTTGTTCCTTATGACTATATTAAGTGTTGTACCTTATGATTCTTGACAAATGTATGTTTTCTTTTTATATACACTGAGAGCACATGCACCAAGACAAATTCCTTGTGTGTCTAATCACACTTGGCCAATAAAGAATTCATTCATTCATTTTGAAAGAAAACATATAGAAGAAAAGGAAAGAGGTGCAATAAACAAGAAGTAAATAAAATAAGTATGAGAAGTGAAAACATGAGTCCCATTTTGGGAAAGTATAAGTCCCATGAAAAATGTATTGGAAGATAAATTAATCTCCCAAAAGAATGAATGGAGCATGAATGTAAGGAAAGAAGTTGCAGAAAATGGTTGTAACAGAGTGGAAAGGTGTACATTACAGAATGCCACATAAGTGGCATTTTTGCTCATGGAATGTATGGAAAAAGATGCTTGGTGGAATATAATGAAGAGGGATGTACATGAGAAAAATGCACATAAGGAATCATTTGCTGTGAAAATGGGGTTGAGGGAAAATTGATATATACAGAGAAAAATGATGTAATTAAAAATAAATGAAATGATTTAGGGTGGACCAAGATAAGAAAACATTGAAAAGAATATTTTAAAGGTCTGTACGGAAATAATAGTGACTGATTATGTTAGAGGGGAATTGAGACAAATCTTGTAAAGGCTACCATCTCAGAAAAAAAAATATGAAAAGGAAATGATAAATACTGTGAGAATGTTGCAGGTTTGTCAAGCTATCATTAATATCACTTTATACTACTTTGGTAAAATCACACTTGGAATGTTGCATCCATGATACAAAAAAAAAAGATGTTGTGAGTCTAAAAAGAATGAAGAAAAGATAAACAAAGATAGGGGTGGTGCTGGAAGCTAAAACATATAATGAACAGTTGCAGGAACTACAGTAGGTATGTCAAATCTTACAAAAAGAAAGACTATAGGCGACATGATGACAGTCTTCCAATATCTGAGGGGCAGTCACAGAGAAAAGTCCAAAACCCTGAGGGCAGGACAAGAAGTAATAAAGGTAAATTTATCAAGGAGAGGTCCAATTTAGAACTAAGGAGAAATTTCTTGACAGGGAGATTCAGTGGAATGGCTGAAGTTGTCTGTGCTCCATCACTGTAGGTTTTTAAGAGATTTACATTTTACATTTTTACATTTTATTTGATTTGTCAATCACTTACAAGATACAGGTATAAGAATAAATATAATTTTGAATTCATGAGATAGATACTTATAAGAAAAATTAAAAAAAAACAATAGGACAGGGACGGTAGCACAATTGGTGCGCTTATGCATACCCCCTACAGACCTCTTAGGAAGGGGTGAGGTCAATAGTAGACAGTCTAAGGTTAAAGATTTTGGGGTTTGGGGAAGAAACCACAGAGTCAGGTAGAGTATTCCAGACATTGACCACTCTGTTGCTGAAGTCGTATTTTCTGCAATCAAGTTTGGTGCGGTTAACCTTGAGTTTGTATCTATTGTGTGCTCTTGTATTGTTATGATTGAAGCTGAAGTATTCATTTGCAGGTAGGACATTGCAATGTATGATTTTATATACTATATTTAGATCGGACCGGAGGTGGTCTAGTTCTAGGTTTTCTAGGTCTAGAGTTTCAAGTCTGCTGACATAAGGTATTCTGCAATGAGTAGAGGAGTAGTGAACTCTTCTTCTGAAATATTTCTGGACTTTCTCAATTGTGTTAATATCAGATACATGATATGGGTTCCAGACTGATGAGATTAGAAAGCTATTTGTCCAGAATAACATATGATCTGAGCAAGGGGCTGGACTAGAATACATCCAATGTCCCTTCTGTTATTCTATTGTTCTCTTAAAGGCTAAAATAAAGGTGTGGTTTGCTTATGCAGTGGCTATGCAATTTGTTATTGTCTGTGTATGTGAAGACTGCATCTATGCCTTATTCCTGGTAGGATTCCATTATTCTCTTCCATAACAGGAAAGACAACAAGTGTGAATGCAAAAACTAAAGGGCAATTTACTAAGTCTGCTTGAGAAAATATTTTGCAAAATACCAATTGAAAGGGTAATAACAAGCAATATTTGGGAAGTGCAGCATGGGTTCTGCAGACAAGGCAATGATCTCTTTAAGAGATCATTGAGAAATGTATGATGAGAAAGAAAGTTGACGCTGCATTTGATGAGTCAGAGAAAGGATATAATAAAGTGAAAAGGTCTGACTTGTTTCTGTGAACATAGAAGTTGAAAGCTGTTTGCTGAATGAAATATGAGCAGTATTTGATGAAAGGGAAACATATGTGAGACTAAATACATTATATGGTTAATGGTTCAATATTAAGCCAGGAGTAAGGTTGTGTAATGTCCTCTTGGTCCTTTACTTATAGATTGCTTTAGTGATGTCAGAAATTAATTGGCTGCAAATATAAATATAGGTATACTGCACATTTGTATGCAGATGATGACATGTTGTTGGCTAAGAACCTAAAGGATTTCCAAGAATGTTAAATAGATTGTATGATGCAATGAAAACTAGAGGAAGTAAATTAATCTATATAACTTGGTAGAATTTTGATCAAAGATGTGAAAATGGATGAAGTCATTTTAAGACATGTAAATGTTCAGAGACATGAAATGGGTCACATATGGTCTATTGTGAGAAACAAATGTTTACTGACAGAAATGAAAATGATCTCCTGATAGCCAAATCATGTGTTTAAGATTATTATATTGTTAGTTGTGTGTAAAGCCACTGCTTCACTCCCATGATCTCAGATGCACCGAGATCATAAGTGACAGCAACGCTGTGGTTACTAAAGTCAAGCCTACTCAGGAAAATCTAGCCTGGCCTTAAAGACAATGAAATAAATTTGAATAGTCTACATTAAAGTTGTGAGACACCAACAACAAAGCTGAAGCTCCAGCATTGAGTGGCCATCACTAAGAAAACCCTGCTGCTTGTCTTTGCTAATTTAGCTGTTCTAATTGGAAGATTTGTGACTGGAACTGCCGACTATTAACGAGCATTCAAGCAGGTTTGGGTAAGACAAAATAGGTAATCCCACTTTCAAACTTTTTCACAGAAGACAGTTAGAAATTCCTCCAAAATCAATTTGATATCAAATGCTGCTGACATCAATGAGATGCAAGAACTGTTTTTCGTCCTGTGCCAAGTATCCTGCATGTTCATACTATCTGGAATTTCTCATCAGACCTCAGAGATGACTGACAGAAAGTATATTTTAATAATCCTGATTCAAAATAGGACTGCAACAAGGTAGAATTAGAGCAAGAGATAGTGAAAGGGAACATGATAATGTGGAGTAGGAATATTGGAAGAAGCATTACATTAACAGAATGGGAAAAGATCTGGAATAGAATCATTAAGATCACGAAATCTGCGGCGTACAAAGAAAATATGTATAAAATGTTATATAGATGGCACTTACCCCTTCGAGGTTAGCGAAAATGAACCCAAACTCTAGTCCAAAATGTTGGAAATGTAAAAACATAGAGGGAACCTACTTTCATATGTGGTGGACCTGTAAAGAAGCCCAGAAATACTGGCAAAAAATTAGAAAATGGCTGGAGGAGATAACTAAAGAACAAATTGAATACAAACCAGAGTTCTTCCTACTAGGGATCTCTGATAAACATTTTCTTAAAAAGACGAAATATATAATAATTCATATTCTAACTGCGGCCAGATTAGCATTTGCCCAGTGCTGGAAATCATCCCGTTTACCTACAGATCAATTGGTCATTCAGAAAATATGTGACTGCGCAGAAATGGACAATTTAACCATAGCTCTTAAAAATAAAGAGTCTTCAGCATTTGATAATATTTGGAATACGTGGTATAATTGGTTATATCAGAGATAAACTGTTCAATGAGCATAAATAAGCATAAATAACCATAAATAGCGATAAGATGTGTATATTTAAAGTAAGGTAGGAGAATTGGATCTTGTAGACTGTCAAAAAGAATATCTGTCTGGTTTTAACGTATTTTCTTTTTCTTCCGTCTCTTTGTTTTTTTTTTTCTCTCTTTTATACTTCTTTTTCTTCTTTTTCGATCGCATAAGACCGAGCGTTTTTTTTTTTTCCTCTCTCTTTCTCTTCTTTCTTTCTTCTTTTTCTCTCTCTGTTTCTTATGTAATGTTGTTGTGTTATTTTTTTAATTGTAAATTCAATAAAATTTATATGAAAAAACAAAAAAACAAAATAGGACTGCAACATATTACCCTGAAATATTCACAGTGGCTTTGCCACCTGGGCTTCATAGATAACAGGACCAAGCGAACTCCCAAGCAAAACCCCAAACCTAATCTATGGAGAGGTGTGCAGTTGCATTTGTTTTTAATCATCATCAAAAACAACCTGTGTTGCAAATGCACAAAGATGGATTAACTTTTAAATTGTTTTTCTATCAGCCCTCAAAGAGTACCAAATCGTTTATTCAGGAGATCCACAACCTTTCTCAGATTCCTATGTGAGAAAGAAAAGCAGACAGACAGACAGACAGATAGGATGGATGGATGGCAGGCAGGCAGGCAGGCATATAACTTATGCTTCTGCATGACTTGCAACACGGAGAAAAAAATATCTCAAAATTAAAACTCTCTGCATTCTGCAAATCAAAGGCTAAAGACTGAAAGAAGATTCTCCCAAAATGAATTTTTAAGACTGGCAATCTAGATAAGGTAGAAGTTATTACAGCAGTGGATCTCCTAATTCCAAATCAAATAGAGACAGAGAATATTATGGTTAGTAGCGTTAAAAGTAGAGTCAAAAATATCAACAAAACCCAGTGGGTTTCATTATTTAATCAGTCACTGGCAATTATTGAACTTGGCTACTTTTTGCTTTCAAAACTGGTTAGAATGAAATGTATTTAAATTAGTTTTTCATTAGAACATAAGGGTGACCTGTTAGATCAAGTCAAGGCCCATCCTAGTCCAGCCTTTTGATCGTCACAGTGGCCAACCTGAGGTTTCTGGAATGCTCATGAGCAGGAGGTGGAAACTTTCTGCCTCCCACTCATTTCCCTACATACACTATTTGGAAGCATGCTACTCAAGACTATTGGCTTTTTACCAATCTACCCTCCATGAATTTATCAAATCTCCAAGTTTCTTTTGTCCATTCCTAATCTACTTCACTGGATAATTTTTAGTCCTAGTCTATTGAGAGACTGATAAAAAATTTTCCTTGTCCACTTTTGCTCTTGAATCACACATGCCTCCTTGGCTCGTTTTTTCTAAACTGAAATGCCATCAACATATTTAATTTTCCTTATAAGATGATTGGACCCTCTGATTATTTTATTGTCTGTTTTCTGCAATTTTCCAGTTCTATTATTTTTCAGGTAAATATCTGGAACATACACATGTAGATTTGTGTAGCACTGTGGCAATATGGTCTTCTATCAAGACTACGTGAATTCTTCTTTTCAATATTACCCAGGACTAGTGAGCCATCATCCACTGTAAAACTTTGCTTTTAAAAGGATGGGAGATGAGAGTATATTTGTACAAATTCATGGGTTATATTAAGATAGATATCTTTCAGGCAATTTCCTCCTAGAGAACAAAAAGGAACTTTTTAATATAAATAAATTTTATTGAGTATAAACATTTAAAAAAAACAGTGAATGTGGTAGTCATCTTTGACATACATTTGTCAAAATATTTTGCATTTAGAAATTTTCAAAAGAATATATATTTATATACATGTATATACAAATATACATTTGAGCTTTCCGCCCCTTATTTTTCAAGTAGGAGGTGACTCACCTCTTCCCTATTTCATCTTGAGTTCTTATTTCAAATTTGTGAACTCCCTTTCATACCTCTCCAATAATAAAATTTATTCCATACTTTATAGTATTCTAATTTATCTTGTTCCTTCAATTCTAGTGTCAATCTGTCCATTTTGGCGCATTGTAATATCTTATCAATTATAACATCTTCACTAGATATTTCATTTGCTTTCTAATTGTGGGTGAATACTATTCTAGCTTCCGTGATTATGTGTATGATTAAATAGGTATCAGCTTTATTGAGAATGAAAAGGAACTTATAAATAGTCCTCAACTTACTGCCATAACTGGGACCAGAATTTCCAGATGAAGAGAGATGGTGGTTAAGTGAATCATGCCCAATTTACAACCTTTTTCTCATGGTTAAGTGAATCATTGCATTTGTTAAGTGAGTCATGCAGTTAAGTGGCTCCCTTTTCCCCCATTGACTCTGCTTGTCAGAAGCAAATTGAGAAGATTGTAAAATGGTTGTCAAATGCCCGAATTTTGATCACATGACTGAGGGGATGCTGTGCTGGTCATAAGTGTGAGGACCAGCTATAAGTCACTTTTTCAATGTTGTGGTAACTTCAATGAATGATGTTAAATGAATGAGGACTACTTGTACTTTCCAGCAGTGACATTCATGTTTTAGGACTATATTACATTATTTTTTTCCCCTGGCAAGCTTCAAGAACTATGAGAGACAAAAATCCATAGGGAAAATACTGCTTCTATATCCATATATCTCTCAGTCCAATGATTCTTTTGATTCTATTATCAGTAGCACTTAACACAGTCCAAAGAGGAGTGATTTATCCTACAGTGGGATGCAGACTGAGCCCAACAACCAAATAAAAGATCCAAAATGAGTTGCAGTGATTTGACGCAGGTTGAACTGAATTATGAAAGCTTAGATGACTGCAACTGTACAGGTACAGTAACTATGGAGAAATGTGTCCAGAATGTGGGTCTGCAATTTTGTTTAACGAACTATGTGAACCTTTCTGGTTTGCTAAATATAAGTTAAGAGTTTAGTACATTGTGTAAATCCAGCCAATGCTAGTTTACAAACCATGGCTAAGCAAACTACAGCGTAATACAATGTGAGAACCCATTCATTATCTCACTGGTGCTCACTCATGCTCTTGGATGTTTTTTCCTGGTATGCCGTCCCTTGTTATTCTCTTCTTTCTGCTGCAAGTCCACGGCTTGTAAAAAATAACTGCTTGCAAATGCTTCAGCTTTCTATGGCTCAAGATTATGCAGTAATGTTTATCTCCCTCTATCTTATTTGTCTAGCTACAGCTATCTGGTGCTTGAAATACATTCGCTTTTAGCCAGGGGCTTGCATAAAATGTAACCTGTTACGAACAGGTATTCCTTTCAATTTAGAAGAGTGCAATATTTTATGTGAGAATGTTAAAAATTCAACTATGTTAGGGCTGCAGCATCTCTGTATCTCCCTAATATTGCCAGTGTATATTAACTGATCATTCCTAATACATGCTTTTTGTCTGCAGTCAAGCTAGTTCCTGTTCAGCTTGAAAGCATTGCTTCAGCTTGCTTCTTTCTACTGGGACTAGAAACTCCCTGGGCACCCAAACAAGACTATTCAATGTGGGATTGAGTAGTGGTTGCGTAAAAAAAAGGGACAATGGACAAGTTTGACGACAGTACAGCTGAGGGAAAAAAAATCATAGAGTTGACTAATTTACTCCTTGGTGTGGTTTAAGAAAGAAACAATACTGCTGCCAAGATTTACCATACTTTTTATTGTACTTTACAGAGTTCAAAGTGCTTCATGAACATTATCTTAGCAATCACCACTGCAGTTAAAGAATGGTGGTACTTAGGTTGCTGGTATCATGTAAATAACAGCATTGTAAAGATGATCTGCAAAGAGGATACAATTTTTACATGGAAATAAATACATTCAATTCAAAGTAATTATTTTGTGGCTGTGGGTTTCCTGTTTCACAAGTCGCTGCTTTATCCTCTGTTTTGCAATAATGCTTAGAATAACTATATACAGCCTGTGCTTTGAATGGACTCTTCAGCTAGTAAAGGAGAAGGGGAACACTGTCACAGAAAAATGAAGATGGCATACGTCTTCATTATGCATATATCTTCCATTATAACTGCTGCATGAACTCCTAATGCATATTTTCTGAGAGGTCCTGTGTTCTGAGTGCCCCTGGTAAAAATCCTCAAGCACCAGTTTGAAGTCATTCTTTCCCATTTTGGCTCAATAGAGGTCCTAAAACAAGCAACCTCCATAACTGAAGGACTTCTAATGAACCGTAGAAAAAAAATCTCCTTTATGGATATTTATTTTTTTATTTGATTTGATTTGTCAATTGCTTACAAGATAATAGGTATAAGTATAAACATGAGTAAGAATACAGGAAATAGGTATAAATAAATGGGGACAATAGGACAGGGACAGGAGGCACGATGGTGCACTTATGCACGCCCCTTAGACTGGCAAGTTGAGTTTGACTTGTAGTGACTTCATGAATAAGTTCATATGTATGTTTGCAATGAGGTGGGAGCATTAGAAGTGGTTTGCAAGGCTTTCTTCTGATATGCTTCACTTCCCTAGCTCCAAGAGTTGATGGTGATCTCTCCATCCAAACACCAACCAAGTTTTGGACCCAGTTTTGCTTTCTCAAGGTCAGCCAAGGTCGACTGTCATCTGCTGTGGCCCTTCTAAGGGTGGGCCTTCAGCAAATCACCCCCCCCCCCACTGGCCCCTTGGGGGGTACTTCAACCATAGCAACACTAGAGCACACAATAGATACAAACTCAAGGTTAATGGCACCAAACTTGATTGCAGGAAATACGACTTCAGCAACAGAGTGGTCAATGTCTGGAATACTCTACCTGACTCTGTGGTTTTCCCAAAACCCCAAAAACTTTAACCTTAGACTGTCTACTGTTGACCTCACCCATTTCCTAAGAGGTCTGTAGGGGGCGTGCATAAGCGCACCAAGGTGCCTACCATCCCTGTCCTATTGTTTCTTTTTATTTTTCTTATATGTATCCATGTATTCATAACTATGTTTTTACTTATACCTATGATCTTGTAAGCAATTGACAGACCCAATAAGTAAATAAAATAAAATACTTAAGGAGGGGATGAGATGCAACTCGTTTCGATGTGGGACGGTACGGAGCGATGAGACGTCTACTCGCCGGTCGTCCTCACCAGAGGGTAACCGTACGCATTGCATTCCTGAGCCCCAACTCCTTGAGCGGCTGCGGGCTGCGAAGCGGAGAACTGGGACCTTTCCCGAGGAGCCTCCCCCTTTGTGGGCAGGGCCAAGGAGAAACTCTCCGTCGGGCACGGAGCGGGCGAGCCAGTGTTGAGAGCCAGTGCGCGTTTGTGAGGCTCTCCAGCTGCGCCTGCCTTCGCCCGCCGGGGAGCGCAGCGTTCTCGCTCGCCCTCCCTCCCCTCGCTCGCCCCCAGCTGGCTTCCCCGCGGCTTTCTAAGGACGGGACGATGTCGTCTTCTTCTTCCTCCTCCAAGGCGTGGAGCTTGGGGCGCCTGTCCCTTTCCTCCAGGAAAGGCAGCCTGAAGCCCTCCGTCCTGGAGCTAGCCGAGAACGCCCCCAACGCTCACTACGCGCCGTTTTCCGTCTCCGCGCCCGCAGGAGTCCAGGGCGCGAAAGAGCCGCCGAGCAGCGGCGAAGTAGCCGAGGCGGCCACGGTAGTGATGAGCGCCGATTTCCCGCGCCCGCCGATCAACTTGGACCCGCGCGTCTCCATCTACAGCGTCCGCAGACCTCTGCTCAGCCGCAGCAACATCCAAGGCCGGGTTTACAACTTCTTGGAAAGACCCACCGGCTGGAAGTGCTTCGTCTATCACTTCACCGTGTGAGTCGAACAACTTTTGCCCTCAACTCGCGCCGGCCGGTCTTGCCGCCGCCC
This sequence comes from Pseudonaja textilis, assembly GCF_049901715.1. Taxonomy (NCBI): domain Eukaryota; kingdom Metazoa; phylum Chordata; class Lepidosauria; order Squamata; family Elapidae; genus Pseudonaja; species Pseudonaja textilis. The sequence continues at coordinate 235,761,995 of NC_141990.1, forward strand.
TCTTCCTGCTCTGGGTGGCTGCGGCTGACCTCTAACGTCCCCCATTTCCCTTCCCCGGCGGCCTGGTAAACCCCCCGGAGTCGAGGGAGGAAACGGAGGGCAAGGCCAGCTCTTCGTTCCTGGCGCAGGAGAGGCGTGAAGGCGCCTGGAAGGGTGGGCGAGAGAGAGAGAGAGTGTGCCCAGCCTCCCTCGCCGCTCTCCAGGAGTTGGAAATTGTAGCATGCCTGAGGTTCCGTCGTAAGTGCGACGGCTCGTGTGTAGCCGGAGAGCTCTTCCTCCCGCGATTGACGTACCCCCGTGTCTGCAGTGCTGGCTTGGAAAGGAGTCTCCCCCCCACTCTTGCCCCGAGATTGATGGGACGGAACTAAGCGGGCAGCCTGGCCAGCTACACACTGGGCTCGCTTCACATACACACCCACTCCCCAACCTCCGTTTCCTAAGTGCACTCGGGCTGCCCAAGAATTCATCCTTCAGCAGAGTGTAAAAATACCCGCTCAGGCTGTTTTCAAAGAAACGCAGTCTGGTGCTTGAGTGTTTTTACTTGCAAGTCAGTCCACTGGAGTTCAGCTCCTACCTAGGCCTTTGGAAACAGGGTCTGTAAAAAGGGTAAGCTTGTGCCCTGACTTAGGTCACAGCTAAGTTGTAAAGCAGCGGAGTGAGTGTTCGCATGCAACAGTCCGTGGGGCTCCTTCCTGTGATTCCAGTTGCACAGATTCTGCAAATCCTGTTTGTAGATATGCTCTTATGCACAGTCCGGGAAAGCACCGGCAGATAGAGACTCTTGTTTTGTTCCAGTCATTCATAATCCATTTAGCAAAGCAAAGTACAAGGCGCTAAGAAACTATACTTGCTTTTGTACCAGAGCAAAATACTTTGTTGCACATGGGAAGGAACTTTTAAGTCACCTGCCAGAATGGGTCAATTCATTATTTGAAGCTGAGGCCTTTAACTACACAGTGCCCATACACTTCAGTTTTAAAAAGCAATTGGGAAAAACTGGTTTATGAGCTCTGTGAGTTAGAGGGATGGAATGGTAACAGACTTTGTTTAATCCTTTCCTCCATCCATCCTCTTTATGCTCTAGATTGTCCTGCCTGCAGTGCACATGTATTACCTATTCCATAGTGTTTCCCTTTATACTTAAAGAAGAGAAACCTACTTTTTGAAACTTATAGAATGAATAGTACTTAATGCCTATTTTTCACTCATTTCTGTCTACCCTGAATTTCTCCGGATTTCCTCTGTAAAATCGCTAAACTTGTATTTCCCTTTTCAAATGTGCGTGTGGAATGCCTGAAGTAGAAATCTGGAATGCACTGGAATAAAAAGGGGCATTGCACCAGGAGAGCAAAAGGGTCAGGAAAATGGTAGTTCAGAATGGGTAACAGATGTCAAGAATTAGTAAGAGAAAATAATTGGAACTTTGTGTGTGCTTGCATGTAGTCATTAAGGTCACAAATACACTTTCAGGTTTATTTTACTGGCTTATGAAACTAGCCACAGACCATAGTTTGCATTTGTGACTTGTTTAGCATACCACTAGAAACCCACAATGGTTTATAAGCAATAAACAAATGAAACAAACTGTGTTATGAATTAAAATGGTGAAGCCCAGCAGATTGTTGACTTAAAAAACATTTTTTCATGTATAGCAAGTGGTCTGACCCTATTGCTGAACATAACGTATTTAAATGATCACATCCATCTATTATCTTTTAATTTAACCCAATTGAGGCAGGTCAGATGAAGGCAAAACCTCTGATAATTAACCAACGAAGTAGCTTCTCTGTATTGTGACTGAAATCTATGTTCAGAACATTTAGATAAGAATGCTATTCCCCCTTTTCCCAAAATACAAAAGTTGAATTGATTGTGTGAATATGACCTGACAACTAAACAAGAGGAAAGTATTACTCTGTTATATCAATCTTTGGGTAATATTTTTAAAACAGAAAGGACTTTATTAACCAATTTCCTGCTACCTGTAATAATTTATACTTTGCCATTTATCTGATTATTTATCTGGTAGGATTAGAAACAGTGAGCACATGTAGTCTAATCCAAACACTGTAAATTCTTTCTGCTTCATATACAGGTTATACTTGTGCCAAGAACTGAGAGCATAAGTATATCCTGAAACACAGCAGGGCATTAGATGCCTTTGACATTCTGCTTAGGAGAAACACAAGTGATTTGTGGGTACATTTATAATAGCAGTTGTTATAAACCTTACAAAGCCATTTTGAGCCATGGCCTTAATAAGAAATATCAGCAATAGCAAAATAAAATGTACGTCCTTTATATGGAGGATAATTATATTTGTCTAATCCAAGTCATTTATCAAGATGGGATCTTGGATATAACAGGATAATACAGTGTATATCAGAGAAAGTAGGTTCATATATTACAAGCAGATATTGTTTTTTTAACATAGAAGAAGCTATTAAGCAGCAAAACACCACTCAAATCTATTTGCAACAGTGCCTTTGAGCCCTGCATATTCTACAGGCAGTACAATAAAGACATTAAAGCAGTACAGGTAGTCCTTGACTTACGACCACAATTGAGTCCCAAATGTAAGTTGTTAAGTGAGAATTTGTTGAGTGAGTTTTGCCCGATTTTATGATGTTTCTTGTCATTGTTGTTAAGAGAATCACTAAAGTTGATAAGTTAGCAACCTGGTTGTTAAGTGAATCTGGCTTCCCCTTTGATTTTGCTTGTCAGAAGCTTGAAGTGATCACATAATCCCGGAACGCTGCAGCAGTCATAACTATGAACCAGTTGCCAAATATCTGAATTTTGAGCACTTGACCATGAGGATGATATAAACGTTACAACTGTGCAAAACAGTCATAAATCACTTTTTCAGTGCTATTGTAACTTTCGTCACTAAATGAACTGTTGTAAATTGAGGACTACCTGTAGATGGTTGCCAATAGAGAGATAAGAGCATCTTGAGGCTTACATGGAGCAACCTCGTTGATTTGCTAGCTAATCTATTTCAATATCTGTGTCCATCTAGTTAGAGATGCCTGTTAAAAGTCCAGCTCTTTGACAGCCGTCTCAATCAAAAATAATTATTCTAAGCATGTTTTTCAATGTTCTTTAACAAGATTTATTGAACTGAAAGTGAAAAGGTATACGGGTATTAGTAATTGAACTATTTCCCATTTAGAACAAACTTATTCCCAAATTGATTCGACCTTGGTTTGCTTCAAAGTTCAACAGAAACTTCGTTAGTTTCTTTCTAATAGCTTTTCAGTAATTGGCAAAGAGGAGGTTTCCACCCCGATAATAGACAGTTTCCAAAGCAAGTGGCTATTTACAGAATTGTCTTCTGAATTCTTATCAATCTGGTTACATTATTACATCAACATTACAGTGTGCCTACCAGACCCAATTATTGTTTCTATGGCCTTACTAAATAGAAATGCCAAGCATGAGTCTGGTAGCAACTTGTAAAAACCTGTATTCGCTGAATTAATACAGTCGTGCTTTTGGGATCCTATAAAACACTCAGAAGAGTCCCAGAACTAAGCTGATTTGAGTGGTTCCTCCTGACTAAAAAAAATGGCACTGCAAAAGAACTGATTAGATATGTAAGAAATATTAGTTCACAAAACCAAGTTCTGTAGAAGATTCTGTATTTTCTTTTTCTGCTTTTGTATAAACACTGTAGCTTTGGAAAGTAGGAAGAGGAAGGAGTATTTGGGTTTTATTTTTACCATCTTGAGTTATTTATAAAATAATAAAGGCAGGTAGATAGATAGATGATGGATAGATTTATCTGTTTAGATCTATCCATCTAGAACCTCTGGGAGGAGGTTTCAAAGTATTTCTAGCAGGACTACCAGATTCTGTAACAGCTTTGTTACCTCTGGTAACCTCGCCATATACATACATGTATATACATGCAAACTAGACTATGTTGTTCCTCCGTGTCATATAATATATATGGATATATGCGTACTTTTGTTTGTTTATTTTGTCATGTTTATGTAGTGTATATTGGAGGTAGAGACCCTTTGAGAGCTGTATGCAACAAAGTTTCATTTTAATGTATGCCAATTAGTGTACATTCAAAATGACAATAAAGTTATTCTAAGTCTTCTATTTAGATGATAGATAGATAGATAGATAGATAGATAGATAGATAGATAGATGATAGATAGATAGATAGATAGTCTATAGGCATGTATAAATTTGGGCTGTTATCCCAATTTGAATATTTAATTTGCTATGAGTTATTTTTTCGATGATTTATAACAATAAGCCAATTCAATTTGATTGTTTTTCAAGCAATTTGATGAAAAGGATCTTTGGGTGCAAAAGCTCTTCCAGACTGTGAAACTGATTTGAATCCATCTTACTCCATTAAACTATTTAATCTGAATTGTTGATCCAGTTTGTAAAGTCAGCTCAATTTAGTGATTATATTAAATTGCCTTCCCATTATATCTCCAAAGTGAATTTTTGCACAGGCTAGAACTGGTACTTTTCGCACTGCCCCATATTCTATCCCTTTAGTTAGCAAAATATGTTTAAGCAGATTTCATTCTCATTGTGTTTTTTCCCCCGTTCTTCTTTCCTACTTTAAGGTTTTCTTTGCTAAAGGGCTCTATCGCGGTTCTGTTGATTTTGGTTCTGTCTTGGTATTTCTGGTTGGTTCTTTCTTGGTATTTCTGGAATGCTTGCCTTTTAATATAATGTTATAAATGGACTATATTATGAATAGTACAGTGTGAGCATGGGAAATAGAAATAATTGATGCTTTGATATATAAATCTACTTTATCCTGTAAAGGAAAATAGTCTAGAGCTGTGACTTCCATAAATTCTGGATGCAAAAGTTTCTGATTCTATGAATTGACATCACTTTGTAGTAAGATGTAAGATAGGTAGGTAGGTAGGTAGGTAAGTAGGTAGGTAGGTAGATGGATGGATGGATGGATAGATAGATAGATAGATAGATAGATAGATAGATAGATAGATAGATAGATAGATAGATAGATAGATAGATAGATAGATAGATAGATAGATAGATAGATAGATAGATAGATAGATAGATAGATAGATAGAACTATCAGGAGAGGAATGATTGAAAACTCTATTTTGTCATTTCCTGCTCTGAAAGATTGGGACATACATTACCAAGACATTGAGAGAGTGTTTATTTTTATTTATCGTTACATTTGTTTCCCTCCATAATGTCAAAAGACTTTGGGTGATTTACAAACTATAGAATAGAATAATAATTAACACATCTATAGCTGGATTCAAATTGGCAACATCTATGATAGGGCCCTGCAAGTAACTTGGTGCCAAACCATGAAGGATTACTGGAAATACCAGAGCAGGAAATCAACTCTAGAGGAAGGCTAATGAGACTTTTACTGAGGCTGGCTATAATAACAAAATTTTGCAAGTCTGATTCCAGTGAAATCTGCATGAGTCACTTCCGAATGTTATCTCTTTGTGACATAAAAGTGCTCCCAATCCTTTTGGCTAGGCAATAGTTCTTGCATATTTCCATCAAGATCACCTATCTATATAGGTCAAGACCAGCACTTTAATTGTACCTGGAAACCCACTGATAACCATTTCAGGGCCTGCAGCACAGATATGATGTTCTCCTACTGGGGAAGGCTAGCTAATATGCACTGGCTAATTCATCTTAAACCGACTTCAGCTGCTGGGTGGTCTTTAAGGGAAACATTATGTAGATCATGCTGTAGTATTCTAGACTGGTTAAGACAAGGGCATGCGTTACTGTAGTAAGGAACTCAAAGGGGAAGAAGTTTGACAGAACTGTACTTTATAAATCCACTGTTAATGGGGAGGAAAATCCCGGACATACAAAAATGTGCTCTACATGGGGTTGCCTTTGAAAACCACCCAGAAGCTACAACTTGTCCTTGATGTGACAGCACACACAATGATAAGTACTCTAGGTTTGCATATGTAACACCTTTGTTGTGTGAGCTGCACTGACTTCCAGTTTCCTTCCAGGTACAATTAGAGGTGTTGGTTATTCCTTTAAAGCCCTATCTGGCATAGAGCATCTATTGGCACTGCCTTTCCCTAAGGACATTGGTCCATCTTTTACCAGGTAGGGCATGCTTCTCTTAAAAAATTGCCACCTTAAGAGAGCTAGGAAGTGTGCCTTTTCCATGGCAGCTGCTGCCCTGTCCAACACTCTTCCCTCTGAAAAGCAGGCCTCTACTTGCTAATTTATTTAATTCGTTTCAGTTTTATCTCTGTTAAGAGTTATATCGAAGTGTCGTACTGATAACAGATAATCAGAGTTGGAAGGGACCTTATAGGCCATCTAGTCCAACCCCCCCCACCCAAGCTGGAGACGCTACACCATTTCTGACAGATGGCAGTCCAATCTCTTCTTGAAAGTCTCAAGTGATGGCGCTCCCACAACTTCTGAGGGCAAGCTGTTCCATTGGTTGATTGTTCTCACTGTCAGAAAGTTTCTCCTTATTTCCAGGTTAAATCTCTCCTTGTTTCCATCCATTATTCCTTGTCTGGCCTACAGACTCTTTAGAAAATAAATTGACCCCTTCCTCCTTGTGGCAGCCCCTCAACTATTGGAAGACTGCTATCATGTTTCCCCTGGTCCTTCTCTTTACTAGACTAGCCAAGCCCAGTTCCTGTAACCATTCTTCATATGTTTTAGTTTCCAGTCCCCTAATCATTCTGGTTGCTCTTCTCTGTACTTTTTCTGGAATCTCAACATCTTTTTTGTAATGTGGTGAACAGAACTGGATGTAGTACTCTAGGTGTAGTCTTACTAAGGCTTTATAGAGTGGTATTAGTACCTCCCTTGATCTTGATTGTATCCCTCCGTTAATACAACTTTTTGGATTGCATTAGCTTTTTTGGCTGCTGCTGCATACTGCTGGCTCATATTTAGCTGGTTGTCCACTAAGACTCCAAGATCCCTCTCACAGTTATTGCTACTGAGCATGGTTTCACCCAGTCTGTATGTGTACTTTTGGTTTTTCTTGCCTAAGTGTAGGACTTTACTTTTCTCTACATTGAATTTCATTTTGTTAGATATGGCCCAGTGTTCTAGTCTGTCGAGATCCATCTTGGGTGTTAGCTATTCCTGCCAGCTTAGTGTCATTTGCAGATTTGGTAAGTTCCCCTTCTATTCCCTCATCTAAGTTGTTAATGAAGATATTGAAGAGTACTGGGCCTAAGATGGAACCTTGTGGCACCCCACTGCTTACTTCCCTCCATGTAGACTTAAACCCATTAAGGACTACTCGTTGAGTATGGTTTGTCAGCCAATTGTGAGTCCATCTAGTGGTGGTACTATCTATTCCACTTTTTTCTAGCTTACTAAGAAGTAGATTGTGGTCTACTTTGTGGAATGCCTTGCTGAAATCTAAATATATTATGTTCACAGTATTTTTCTGGTCTACTAATTTAGTCACTATGTTGAAGAATGAAATAAGATTGGTTTGGCATGATCTGTTTTTAACAAACCCGTGTTGACTGCTAGTTATTATTTTACTTGTTTCTAGATGTTGGCAGATCTGTTTTTTAATTATCTTTTCCAGGATCTTCCTGGGTATTGATGTTAGGCTGATTGGTCTATAGTTTCCTGGGTCTGTTTTTTTTTCCGTTTTTGAAGATGGGAACCACATCAGCTCTTTTCCAGTCCTCTGGTAGTTTCCCCAGTGCTCCAGGATTTTTGAAAGATATGGTGCAGTGGTTCTGAGATGACCTCTGCCAGCTCCTTTAAAACTCTGGAATGTAATCCATCAGGCCCCGGTGATTTGTTTTCATCAAGATGAGACAAGTGTTTTCTTACTATTTATTTTTGCTTATTTTAACTTTTATTTCTGGTCCGTCTTTTACAGTTATGTTTTGGGTGGGTTGAGCTATAGTTTCTTTTTGCGTGAAGATTGATGCAAAGAATGAGTTAAGCAGTTCTGCTTTCTCTCTGTTGCCTGTTACTTCCTTGCCATCTTCTCTCATTAGTGGACCGACTGTTTCCTTGATTTTTTTTTTTTTTGCTATTTATATGTTGGAAGAAACTTTTTTTATTATCTTTGACTTTTGTTGTTCGTTCTGAGCCTTTGCTATCCTGACTTCATCTTTGCAGATTCTGGCTGTCTGCTGATATTCTGCCTTAGTTGTATGTCCTTCTTTCCATTTTTTTGTACTTGTCCTAACTACAGTTAAAAGTTGATAAGCTGTTTTAAAAGATAAAATAAGATGTTATCATGTTTAAAAAGATAAAACAAGAGACTCTGTTCTGTCATAGGAGCTGAAAAGTGGCTGTTTCATCAATGAAATAGTTAGATGTCCTTTAACAAATCTATCAGTGGTATAATATATAATATGGGAGCATTATTAACAGGGCAGCATGAAGGTTTATGTAATATAAAATACTTGAATTCCGAAGACAAGATGGTGTTATTGTTATTGATGTTCCCAACCTGTTAACTTTTATCAAAAGTTTATAATAGCAATAGCACTTAGATTTATATACCACTTCACAGTGCTTTACAGCCCTCTGTAAGCGGTTTACAGAGTCAGCCTATTGCCCCCAACAATTTGGGTCCTCTTTCCACTGACCTCAGAAGGATGTAAGGTTGAGTCAACCTTGAGCTTGGTGGGATTTGATCTGCAAAATTGAAGTAGGAGTAGCTTAGGCTTGGTTGTATTTGTTATGACTCCAACCCTTAAGAACTCAAAGACACCTACGTGTTATTTAGTTACACTGGTTTCAGTAATCCTTAAGCACCTTATACTTAATTGGGTTATTTCTATTATGTAGAAGTAAATAAGGAGGAAATGTTTGGGATCCATAATCAGCTATTGGTTCCACCGAATTTCATAATGAAGCCTCTCACTGATTTCAATTTGGCTTAATTGTGTACAGGAAATAAATAGCTCAAAATTCTGAGAAAGTTGAAGTATATCTACGCTTTTCTCAATCTTGTGCTGTCCGTATACATTGGATTACAGCTGTTCTCTGCATGTGTCTTATAAGATATAAAATTATAGGATTGTTTTCTGTCTTGTTTCGCAATCACATTTATCTTTTAAACAACCCTATAAAGCAAATTACATTGTGGGCAACTGCAGTGGAGCTTTGCCAAATGAATATTGATCTCCTTTCTTTAATTCGGTCTGGAATTCAACCCAAACAATCACATATAATAGAAAAGAAACCGGATCTCGTATTTCATGTTGCTGTACTGAATGCTGAAGTAAAGGCAAACTCTGTATGTTCATTTTGCTAAGTGCGTAAACCACTTTTTCTCTAGAAGAGATTTGATGGTGGTGTGTTATAAAAAGATAAGTTCTGCATAATAGCAACAATGCCATGGGACATGTGTAATAATGTTTCAGCATAATGATAGGAAAGTTCAACTGTTAAGCTAGCAGTTTACAAAGCTGTTCATGAAAAATTCACAGGCTGGAAATGCTAAAAGAAAAAGCTAACAAGAACCCTTCACCTATTTCATTTGTTTGTGTTCAGGAAATAAGATCAAGTCAGGGCACACTGAATGTGTCTTCTCTAATTAGGTCAAATATGATTCACCGGCTGATTGCAAGGTTGATGAGAGACTGTCATTAAATCATTCCACTACATAGAAGATTATTTGCCTGGTTTGGTATACTTCCAAACAGGTTATTTGGCACGTCAAGGAACCAATCATATGTTCTCATTTCTTTGCAAGCAGGATGAGGGTCAGTCTAATCATGTGAATATCAAACATGAACATTCTCAGGTATAAGTCAAGCGGTAACTACATTTCAGAAATACCTGATTTCTGAGCAATTCTGGAGGCACCGTTCTATTATTCCAAGAACTTCTGCTTGAATAAATACACATATAGCTTTTACACAGGCAAGAAGAATACTTGTGATTAACCCCGCATCAAAAATAGGAAACGATGAATACTGTATGAATTCTGGAAAGCAAATTGTTTCACTTATTACAAAACAGATAGTCCTCAACTTATTGTTCTGACCTAGGCTTCCCCCAAAAGCACTCTTTGTCCTGGCAAAACCCCTTTTATTAAATGAAGGTGAATTTCTTGTATTCACATTCAGCCAAAGGCCTGGCAAACAGTCTTTCAAGGGTGAAATTAGGAGCACAGATGGGTGGTATTCTACCAGTTTGCACATATTTGCTAGAACTGGTTGTTAATATTCTAAGCAGTTCGGAGAACCGGTTGTTAGAAGAAATTACTGGCCTAATCCTGTAAGGAAGGCAGGAAAGAAACATTCTGGTGTTGCTTACAGAAACTGCCTCTCCATTAACCCTTATTACATTCTTGGCAGGACTAGACTTCCTGTCTCAGGAGTTTTTTCCCTTCCTTTGCTAGTACTTTGGTTGTGTGCAGTGACCATTCAAAGTTACAATGGCACTGGAAAAAGTGACTTTTGACCATTTTTCACACTTACGACTGTTGCAGCATCCCCACAGTCATGAGAGGCGAGGAGATGCGTGTCTTGATGTGAGGGATATTGAGTTGGCCACGCCCAGCCAATAACATGACCACCAAGCCATGCCCACCAATTTAGCCATGCCCACAGAACCAGTTGTTAAAAATTTTGAATTCCACCCCTGAGGACCTTATCTAGCTTGGAGAGCTGCCAAGTAAATATTTTCAAACGTAGTGCTGACAAGCAAAGACTTGGCACAGAGTTTCTGAGATGCACAGACAGATCTTCACACTGCTGCAATGAATGCATTGTTTCCTGCAAAAGCCCCCTCCCCTTTTGCTCCTCTTTTAATCCCTATTGGAGGGACCATTCACCATCCACCTGTGGCTTTACTCCCATGTTGTCCCTTAGTTCATAATTGCCTGTAAAAGTCTGTAGAGATTCTCAGTCATTCAGGTCATGGTTATCCCAAAAGTACTTTTTCAGGAGGCAACTGGACTTTCTTTGTTTTTTCTTCAAAGATTGTCAAATAAAGATATACCCATGTATAGATGGAAATGCTTTGATCCTCCCAGTGGCATATATCCAACTATAGGAAATAATAACTAGTTTAGTTTGCAATATTGAATACTTTGCAAAGACAACGAAAGGGGTCAGTTTATTGTATAATTTAAAATATGTTGGTATATAATTGGACAGACTTCAAAATGTAAAATACTGAAGTTTGATGGATCACACTTGAATTGAGTAAAAGATACACTTGATTCTGCCACAAGGTAGATTAAAATATAGTTATTGTGGCTACAGCATCTATTCAAAATCCATGTTTGTTTGCTAAAAATCCATGTTTGTTTACTAAATTCATGTGCAAGATTAGCATGTTTGAGGGAGAAGGAATATTCAATTTCCTTAGTGATGAGTAAAATTTTTGCTGGCTTGATTTAGAATGACTTCACCTAAATTATGTCTATTTTAAGCTAATTCAAAATTATTCCTAATTAATGCATTTTAAACTCATATTTATTTGCTAAATTTATTTGCCACTTATCTAGCCATGATGTAGTCCCATGTGTTAACAGAAGTAAAATAGCAGTACTATAGTGGAACGATAACATATACAATGAAAACACAACAGAAATACATCAATATATTCCCCCCAAAAAATTCAATAAAGAAAAATAAGGAAATGTAATATGTGACATGCATTATATCTTATGGTATTACAAAATTAAGTAAATCAGAATTAAGTTTTCTTTTATTTCAATTTCCTACTTCAAAATTGAAACCCCATTAATTTGTTAAAAGTATTTTTATGCTGCTTTAATCATCAGATTCTAAACAACTTACTAACAACAACACACACACACACACACACACACACACACACGGATAGATAGATGATAGATAGATAGATAGATAGATAGATAGATATAACACAATATAGTAAAGAATAAAAGTGCCAAAAGTATCAATATGTCATATGTAGCAATACAGTAAAAAAAGGAGTACCAAAAGTATTAAGATGCAGTCAGCAATTATAATATTAGGTCATAAAACCATAATGTCTGTATCATCAAACAATTGGATTTGTCTCAGTCTCAGGTGCCTTCTGTACATTCTTGCTTCAGTCTCCAATTGTTTTAAAAAGCTTCCTGAATGTTAGAAGTTAGAATATAATTTTTATATCTGGTGGGATGGCTTTCAACAGAGCGGGAATGACTGTAGAAAATACCTATGGGGTGAAATCTCAATATATGGTCTGAAAGCAAACCTGGGCAAGCAGATTCTGTTTGTAATAGAGTAAGGAAGATGACCTTGGCAGAAATATATAAAAATTGTTAGCTAGGCGAAAGGAACTGAAATATAATGTTTTTAAAGTTTAGAACACTGAGTTTAGATTTTGAAGTGGCTCGGATAGATAGCTTCCTAATTCACCAGGATATAAGAAGGAAGAGGATGTACAGTACTGTCAGACATGCGTGATTACGTTATTATAGCCAAACTAAATAAAAATAAAAATCTCAATAAAAACTTTTGGTGGAGTTGATTTCTTTGACTTGTCTAACTAGTGGGGCTGACAAAAAGTTGTCTATGTATGCAGATTATTTGTTTTAAAAAATTAAATGAAGTCATAAATCATCCTTTGAGCTATTATGAATGGGCAACTGGTAGACCCTTGACCTCGTCTAATAAATGAAGAAGAAATCTGGCCAGACTTCTTGACCTGCAGCTCTCCTTGTGATGTCCCTCACTGTAATCCTTGGAGGTAGTAAACAATAACCCAAAGTGTATACAGGTAATTCTCGATTTACAACATTTCATTTAGTGACTGTTCGAAGTTACAATGACACTAACTTACAACCGCTTTTCACACTTTACAGCGTCCCCATGGTCACGTGATCAAATTTCGGACTCTTGGCAACTGGTTCATATTTATGACGGTTGCAGTGTTCCAGGGTTATATGTGTTTACCTTTTGCAACCTTCTGACAAGCAAAGTCAATGGAGAAGCCAGATTCACTTAACAGTTTGACTAATTTAGCAACTGCTGTGATTCACTTAAGAACTGTGGCAAGAAAGGTCATAAAATGGGCAAAACTCACTTAACAGATGTCTCATTTAAGAACAGAATTGTGGTTGCTAGTCGAGAACTACCTGTACTGCCTCCAAGCCAGAAAGTGGTTGTATAATCTTATCAGTGGTGGGATTCAGAATATTTTTACTACCGGTTCTGTGGGCATGGCTTGGTGGACATTTCTACAAGCCTGACAGAGGTTTATAAAATAAATAGATCTATAGCACTAATACAGAGCATTCCTTCTCCATTATAGCATTAGTTATTGGAAATATACTGCAAAATTCCATTCCCTCCCCACCCCACTAACCTGCTTTCCAGCTCCGTTCTCCTGTGTGGAACCCAAGAAGACCCAGCCGATCACTTGGGAAGCCGAGAACAGATGGAGTGGGGCCAGTCAGAGGTGATATTTGCTGTTTCTCAAACTACTCAAAATTTCTGCTACCGGTTCTCATCAGAACCTGCTGAATACCACCTCTGAATCTTATCCTAAAGAGATTTCTTATTTCTATCTTGAACTCTTACAAACCTCGGTGCAACACTTGTGTACTAAGAACTGAGTTCACACAATTTACAAAGCCAAAATATGGTAGTTTGATTATGTTTTAGCAGATGATGCAAATCCCAAAAGTTGTAATTTATGCTCAAATTGTAGTTAATCAAAGCATAGCTCACTGTCATATGCCACCCAACTCATGAGGAGAGTTTGCTTATTTTCCGTAAAAGTCAGGACATTGCAAGAAAAGACTTACATGGAAAGTAATGTTGAATTAATTGTATGAATGTAGGACATCATGAATTGTTCAAAAAGATACATGGAGTATGCATTTACTCCATGGAAGTATGTTTAATTCCTTTTCTATTTCATGCATGTCTTTCACATTTTTCCATATTCAGTATATTTCTATATATTTAACACACCACCACCCCAAATTATGGCTTTTATTTATTTTTTGAAGATTTTGTATAAATAATTAAATCCAATGAGAAAGTGGTATGTATTTCACTGAAAGAAAAATAGCCTGTAATTGAGATTCTATTTGGTTAAAGCCTAGAATCTTCTTTCTGTTTCTTTTAAAATGCTTTAAAAATCTTTGAAGCGTTTTGAAAACAGGATTGTTTTTTTTTAGGGGAGAATGTTAAAGAAATAGGCACGTGAGTTTACCATTCATGAAAAACTGTGGGAGTTTACTGACTTCAAAGGGGTAGGGTTGCCCCCTCAAACCCAGAAAAAGTCCAAAATTAAATTCTGATGATGGGAAATGGAAACGTGTAAAAATGGGTCACTGAACTGTAAAAGTGAGATAATAACTCTCATATGTTTTCCTTGTGATCCTTTAGCAGTGGGAAGGAAGGAAGACCATCTAGAATAATCAGTAAGATTTTCAGTTCTGTATGTGTCCTATTTTCAGTTTTTATTTTTACTGTTATATGATTGTTTCCAGTGCATAGTCACTTGATTTCTTGTTGCTAACTTGGTTAATTAGTTTTCTTTGATCAAAAGTGTCATTTCATTTGGCACCAACAACACTTGCAAGTATTTTTAGTTCATTTCTTTTCCTCCCACACAGTCTAACATGTGAATTGCATACCCATCAGGTTATTATGTTATCATAAAATGAAATATGGACACTTCAAATGGAATGAATATATAAAAGACAAGTGAATAGTGAAACTGCAAATAAATACAAACCTTTGCCTCAGATACAGATAATCAGAATTGGAAGGGACCTTTTAGGTCATCTAGTCCAACCCCCCACCCAAGCGGGAGACCCTACACCATTTCTGACAAATGGCGGTCCAATCTCTTCTTGAAAGTCTCAAGTGATGGCGCTCCCACAACTTCTGAGGGCAAGCTGTTCCATTGGTTGATTGTTCTCACTGTCAGAAAGTTTCTCTTTATTTCCAGGTTAAATCTCTCCTTGTTTAGTTTCCATCCATTATTCCTTGTGTGGCCTACAGGCGCTTTAGAAAATAGCTTGACCCCTTCCTCCCTATGGCAGCCCCTCAAATATTGGAAGACCGCTATCATGTCTCCCCTGGTCCTTCTCTTCACTAGACTAGCCAAGCCCAGTTCCTGCAACCATTCATTGTATGTTTTAGCCTCCAGTCCCCTAATCATCCTGGTTGCTCTTCTCTGTACTTTTTCTAGAGTCTCAACATCTTTTTTATAATGTGATGAACAAAACTGGATGCAGCATACTAGACCTCTTTCCTTTCCCCCTAATTTATAAATCAAATCTCTTGGTTTTTGTTAACAAAATGGAAGTTATACTTGAAATCTGCCTCTCTGTTTAAAGTTTAAAATATTTTCATACTCTTCCCTTATGTGCTCTATCTTAAATGCCAGCAAGTGACCAAAGTTTCAGGAACCGGACTTTCTCCTTACTGATCCTTCTAATTTTGGCTATCAGAAAATTCATCTTCAGTGTTTCAACATATGAATTGCCTTTTTCCTTCCCTATTATCCATAAAATTACAATTAGCTTTAGACAATAATATCACAGGCATATCTTCCCCTTTTGTATCTTAGTGGCACCAATTTAATACATAATTTTCATTTCTTTGTTTCTGTACTGTCGGTGTGTTTTTCCAAATGAATGGGTCTGCACTATGTTTAACAAATAGTTGCATTTATGAACAACAATATATTTCCAAATGACTTTGAGCCAGTTTGAATTGGATTCTTGCTCTACCTGATTGCATGACATTAACTTTGTATTCATTTGGTTTTTCCCTTCTCCTCGATTTATTTAAAAGCATAGCAAGATTGGCATTTTTGTTGCATCGTTTGCCCAGAATTTTGGGAGTGGTGTTTGTCTCACTAGGAGGATTTCCCATCTTGTCCTTAGCCTGTGCTCACTTGACTCTTATTTTTTGTCTCCCATAGATACTCAGTGTCCATTTCCGGCAGCTAAAATATGTACTATCTTTCTCATTCCATCCTTTGGACTAATTTTTGGTCATTGTTTTTTCATATTCTATGTTTGTTTTTGGTTATTTTGTTTGAAAAGCAGAATGGGAGGATGGACTTCACTTGCATTGCAGTTATTCCTGTGGCATAATCTTAATCTTTGTTTATATATATAGCTAAACCTCATTGCGGGATCATACTTTCCACACTCCTTATTTTCTTAGAAAATGAATTATTGAAGACAGTAATTTCTATAAACATTCAGAATATTCCAAATAATTAGAAACTTTGAAATATAGATAACATTATGTATCTTATCTAGGGAGCAGCACCATGTATTGTATTGAGTTATGCTGCTTTGATTCTGTATCTTATGATGTAACAGCATGAATATATGATAGCCATCTACCTATAGTACAAAG
The DNA here is from genome assembly GCF_049901715.1 of Pseudonaja textilis. Taxonomy (NCBI): domain Eukaryota; kingdom Metazoa; phylum Chordata; class Lepidosauria; order Squamata; family Elapidae; genus Pseudonaja; species Pseudonaja textilis. The sequence goes on from NC_141990.1 coordinate 235,778,326, forward strand.
GTCTTCAAACTTGGCAAGTTTAAGACTTGTGAACTTCAACTCCCAGAATTCCTGAGCTAACATGACTGGAGGAGGAATTCTGGGAGTTGTCTTAAAGCTGTCAAGTTTGAAGACCCCTGCTATAATAGATGCTGTAGTGGTGCAGAGGTTAGAATGCAGTATAGCAGGCTAACTCTGCCGACTGCCAGCAGTTCAATTCTCACCAACTCAGGGTTGACTCAGCCTTCCATCCTTCTGAGGTTGGTAAAATGAGGACCCAGATTTGTTGGGGGAAACATGCTGATTCTATAAACTGCTTAGAGAGGGATGTAAAGCACTGTTAAGCAGTATATAGGTTTAAGTGCTATTGCTATTGCTTTCCAAACATTTAGAAGAGAAGGTGGATTTTTGTTTACCATGCACAAACATTTACTTTGATTTCTTATCATTAGCCTGCCAAAATGTGGTAAAGAAGTTACTCTTCCCCTAAGTGCTGGGTGTTAGTGTTTGGGGATAAACCCCCAAGCAGAGTATGCAGCAGCAGTCAAGCCAGGCAGGCAAATGAGAGAGAGAGTGGGCCCAAGAGTATACACACACTGGAGACAAAAACACTGTTTGTAGTTTTAAAATAGTTATTTATTGCACACACAGATTAAGAAGTGTCATTCAGTCCATATATCATTATCCAGTATATCCATCCAGTTATCAAGTCCAGTAACAGTAAATACAATGTCTTTATCTGCTTGTAAATCTTCTCCTCCTGATACCTTTATCTCAAAGACAACGCTGAATCCACAGCTCACCAGGCAAACAGTCTTTGTGTTCAGGTGAAATGGTATCTGGCACAGTAGCCTCCAAGAGTAAGCAGATAGACGTTCCAGCAGGCAGCAGACCAGGAACAGAACCAGGTGCATCCAGAAGCCGGACTCAGACAGTTGCATCCAGAAGCCGGGTCTATTACATTTCCCTTCCTACCTATATTGCTGCCTGCAACCGCACCCACAATGACATTGCAGTTTGGTGTGCTTAAAGCTACAATACACTTAATCCTAGGTTTACATATTTATTCAACCCAAACCTGGTTGGTGTAGGGTAAGGTTGGAACCTGAAGAGGGTGGAAATGATTGCGGTGGATTAGGTTTTTGTTTCTATTGTGCTTTAGTTTTACTATTGTGAGCTGCCTAGAGTTGTGTCTTTTAAGATGAGTGGTTATATAAGTCTTTTAAATGAATAAATAAACAAAATAAATTAATCAAAAGCTTTTCCAATTCTTGCAAATAGAAGCAAATAATGGTTGTCACTTCCACCTGGTTTCCATCATTTCTTTTTTAATTGCTAAAGTATTATAAAAAGACAGGTGATTTTAGAATTAATAGTGAGCAAATAATCATGTATCAAATCACTGCACACTTCGAAAATGTTAGGAAGAAATGCTTTGGAACAGGTATGAGCACAGGATCTTTCCGCTACTCAATAAAGCATCAAGCCATGTCTTTTCAGACTACCAACAAAACTTGAAAAATAACTTGGACAGAAGCCTGAAAAAGACATGACTATTTCAACGAGTAGCAGAGAGGTACTAATATACTTCTGAATAATTTTTGAAGCATGCAGTTTCTAATTCTGCAAGCTATATCTTTTGTGCTTTTAATTTAGAAATGTTTTATACCATTGAAATGCGAAGAAATTAAATTAAAATTTAAGGAAAAGAGATACACGAAAAGACAAGCAATCCAAATATTTCCCCCTTTTTAATTAGATCACATATTGTATTAAGTATTTTTCTGTACAAAAAATTATCTATATATATAAAAGCAAAATACCACTCACACATCATCACAAAATCTCCAGAACCATAAAGCCTGCAAACATGAAATTTGCCACTTATGTTCCTCTTGGCTTCTAGATGCTCACTAAGAAAGGATTTTTCAAAATGACCACTAGAGCATTAGTATTTCCTATATTATTATTAACACGCTCTGATGCTAAGGAGTTTACTTCCCTCCCCACCTGAAAAGAAATCGGTTCCAAATGCAAAACACAAGCAGAGGAGAGGAGTTTCAGTTTCAGTTTTAGTTTCACAGCACCAAGCAGCTTTAATACAGAATAGTTGAGCTAAGCCCAGGCTTCTTGCTGTCTCTTTCTTGCTCACGCAGCAAATATTGTTTCCCTTTTCAAACAGCCCTCAACACTCTCACACACTAACAGGACGCTAGCCTGATGAATACCAATGGATGCTGGTAGGCAGAGGCAGAATACCCCCACTACTTTCCTCCCCAAAAACTAAGGGTGACCACATAGTTTTGCAGTGAAGTGTGGGTATTGAGCTAGTTAACTATAATTCTCTCGGGGAACAGATGAATAGCTGAGTTTATTTCTTAGTTAAAATATACTATAAAAGGCTCCAATATTAAAACAGAGCTGATGGATGATATTATCTAAAAAGTCCATAAATGGTCAAGATAGTGTAAATGTATAAACAGTCACAACATATTGTACCATTTGCATTTGTATCTAATTAATTCTTTTTATATTTGCTATAAATGAGCATTATAATAGAATACAAACTTTTGTTTATAACTCAGTTTTCCTGTTGTTTTTATCTTGTGGTCAAAAGGGGTAAAATTGCATGTTCTAATATAAAAGTATGACCATTGTAGTTGAAATTATTATGTACACATGCGATTAAGGAGAAATGTCAGTAACCGTAAAATGCACTTTCTCAAGTATTTCTCTTAATAAATGCTTACATAGCTAGGAGCAAAATATTTTATCTTTCTATGACATTTACATTTTTACTTTCAGTAATGTTTCTTTTGGGAGAATACGCCTGATGCTAAACCAGATTACTAATAATTTCAAACAGAATAAGTTTTGTTGTGTAGCAGATAAAAGACTGTCAAATCAATATCACAAACCTAACTGAGAGTAGACCAATGGGGAATGTATGTTAGAATGGGGTGGAATGATCCCACAAATGACAAAGAGAAGCTTTGAGGATAGGGCAGCATGTCTACTTTACTGCAGGTGACTCCAGAATGCAGATGTGACTCCAGAATGCAGATGCAGCAGTAGTTCTATTTAAGTGTTGTGATGGGGTCGCTCCTAAAGCCTGCTACATCACTTTTCTAACTTAGTTTTGAATTGTATCTATACCAGCATAAGGCTGGTTAATTAATTTCCTCCCATACATTTTAACTGATTTTTTAAAATAAAGAATAAAGAATGCAAAATTATGCTATTAAAAAACACTGGAGGGGAAAAAATCTCTACCCATCTCTCACACGGAATAGAGGTAGACCCAAACATCCTGCTACTGGTGTTTGCAACTTGCCAATTAGAGTTGCAATAAATAAATAAATAAATCTGTGTAAATGGAAAAGCTGATAATATCTACCCAATACTAAAACAAAAGTTGGAATACTTATGGAATTCACTTTTGTAATTTTATTTTTTTATTTGTATCCCAACTTTATTATTTTTACAAATAACACAAATGGCGAACATATCCTACACATCTTCCTGCTCCTATTTTCCTCACAACAACCACCTTGTGAGGTGAGTTTGGGCTGAGAGAGTGTCACAGGCCCAAAGTCACCCAGCTGGCTTTCGTGCCTAACGCAGAACTTGAACTCAATACTCCTGTTTTCTAGCCTGGTGCCTTAACCGTTAGACCAGGGCTGTCAAATTCCTGGCCCATGGGGTTGATACATCACAAACTGGCCATGCCCCTGCCTGGTTTAGCAAAGGGGAAAAAAGTCCCGATACATCATGTGACGCCGCTGTGATGACACGAGTTTGACACTGTTGCATTAGACCATACTGACTCCCATTTGCTAGGTTTTAAAATTGGCTAGTTTTAAGATGTATTTATTTGATTGATTGATTTGGTGATTCAATCCACAAAAATTGACTCTGGGTGGCTTATAGTTATTAACATTATATATATTTGTGTGAAAGTATGTGTATGATATGTTTATCCATTAACACCATGTTCCTTTAATAGAGTTGGAAAAAAAAATGTTAAAAAATAGCAATAGCACTTAGACTTACATACTACTTCACAATATTTGACAGCTCTCTCTAAGCAGTTTATACAGTCAGCATATTGCCCCCAACAATCTGGGTCCTCATGTTGCTGACCTTGGAAGGATGGAAAGCTGAGTCAATCTTGAGCCAGTGAGAATGAACTACTGGCAGTCGTGTGTGTGTGTGTCTGTGTATGTATGTGTAGGTAGGTAGGTAGGCAGGCCACATTTATATGGCCACCCATCTTACAAAAACACAATTCAGGATGGCGGACAACAGTGAATGGTACTTCATTAATGCAGTTGTGTAAGTATTTTATAATTCACTCAGATGTACTTATTATCCAAATATTGTACTTTCAAATTCTCCTTTTATTTTATCAGCTAGCTGTTTTGATTTTGCAGTACTTTCCTAAAAGTTTACAATTATAATTTGTATTGTTTTTGGCTTTTTTATAGGACTTGTCAGGATTGCTGCCTTATTCTGTAATTATTGCTTTTCTTCATCTTCTTAAGTACATTTTATTTTAGAACAAAATAGCAGTTAATCTAATTGTAAGAATATGCCATGGACATAATAGTGCAGATTCTTTGAGAAAATTTGAATGCAAATCTTTGACTGATGTAAAGCTTTGAATGGTAAAATAATAAGATTTGGTACCGGTGATCCTCGACTTAAAATCATTGGCTTAATGGCTGTTCGAAGTTACAATGGCAATGAAAAAAGTGACTTATGATCATTTTTTAACACTTTGGAAGCCATATTAGCACCAGACGCTTCCGCACTGCCACATCATTGAGCCTAGGAAAATGGAAGGGAGGAATTTCTTGGAGTGTATGTGGTTAAACATAATAGCATTCTTCTTCTAAGCCAGGGTCATGTTATTCTGCACCTGGATGAGGGCAAGTCTCAAGTTGGGACGGATGGTGATTGGGCATGTGATGCGATGATGGGTGCAGAGGGTGGATTTGTAATTTTTTACTTATTGCAAGGAAACTCCGAACTTTCAGATTCGGATTTCCCCAGATGTGCCAGTTTACTATCCAAATTAAACAGAACTTTTGAGAAGATGTCTGTCTCAGAGTTATTGTTTGGAGTGGAGGTTTTCTGGAACGCTGACAATTTACAATTTTTACATTTACAACCATTGCAGCATCTCTGAGGTCATGTGATCAAAATTCAGATGCTTGGCAACTGACTCATATTTATGACAGTTACAATGTCCCAGGGACACGTAATCATCTTTTCTGACCTTCAAACAAGCCAAGTTAATGGGAAAACCAGATTCACTTAACAACTGTGTTACTAACATAACTATGGCAAGAAAGATCATAAAATGGGGCAAAATTCACTTAGCAACGGCCTTGCTTAGGAATGGAAATGTTCGGCTCAATTGTGGTTATATACATCCAAGACTTAGCACTATTACGTCCATGGCATATTCTTACAATTAGATTAACTGCTATTTTGTTCTAAAATAAAATGTACTTAAGATGAAGAAAAGCAATAATTATGGAATAAGGCAGCAATCCCGACAAGTCCTATAAACATGCCAAAAACTCCTTATGTGTCCAATCACACTTGGCCAATAAAGTACTCCTATTCTATTCTATTCTATTCTATTCTATTCTATTCTATTCTATTCTATTCTGTAAAATCCCCATTCCCTCCCACCCCACTAACCGGCTTTCCTGCTCCGTTCTCCTGTGCAGGGTAACAAAAGAAGACCCAGCGAATCAGCTGGGACTCTGGAGGCAGAGAAAAATGGGGGCGGGGCTAGAGGTGGTATTCTGAACTACTCAAAATTTCCACTACTGGTTCTCCAGAACTGGTCAGAACCTGCTGTATACCACCTCTGTATTAAAGCATACAGTTTGTTTTAACGGAACATCATTAAATAGAAGCTGTTCTATTTTTTATTGCAAACCCAGAAAAATCCCTGTTAAACCCTAATCTAAATTTACCAAACTTTATGATCTCATAAAATAATGCGCCTGAGCAAATATATAATTTTATGTTTAACATGATAGCATGCTGCATGCTTAACAGTTGCTGGGATTTCATAGCATGCTAAATCAATAAAACAGAACCCAGTGCTAGTCTAGTCTAACTGGTCACATGAATGTATCTTCTATAAGATATTTTTTAAGAACAAAGAAACAGACATTGATTTCAACAAAAGGGTGAAACAAAACATTTGCATTTGTTCATATGGAGGGGAAGAAATTAATATTTTTAATTCCTAGCCGTAGCATCTCATCCTAATAATAATATTCTAGAGGAGTTGTAATCTTAATAAATAATCTTTATATATGTACAAGAATATGTGAGATACAAGGGATGAACATTTGCATTGCAAGGTCAAAATTAGTAGTATTTTGATTGTAAAACAATATGTACGTATCTCTTGAACTCTAGATTTTGGCTAGATTATTCCCCAACTTTAAGTGGCAGGTTTAAATTTGCCAGCGACACACATACTTGTAAATTTGAAATATTAATGACCTAAAACCTTGATATTTTGGCAGCTATGAAGGCCAGACAGACATATTGACTTCCTGTTCCCTTGTCAAATAAGATGAAAAAAAAATATCCCTTTTTATATTAAATTTAGCAGACACTACTGAAAATTGAAGTTAATTCTTATTTAAATCAATAACCTCTGATTAATCCAAGGACAGATTAATCCAACATTGCCTTAATTTGTTAAACAAAAAATCATTATGAATGCTAATCGATATTACAAATACAATGCAGTAAAGTGATTGTTTCAAAGCTTTAGGACAGTGTAATGTGGTGCATATTTAGAAGATAATATCTGATGAAAATTTATTTAGTTTTGCTACAAGTAAAAAAAGATAGCAAATGGTAAACTGTTGAAAGATTGCAATGAATCATTATAAGTATTTAATTTTGGCCTTTGTGAAAAAAACAAAACAAAGTATAACAAATGTTGATAGAATTCAATTTTTCTGCCAAGCAATAGTCTCTTTGAATTGAGTGAGACTTATTTCAGAGGAAAGTGCATTGATTTTCTTGAATGTCAAAAGGAAACTAGGCATGCTTTTAGTCTGAATTTAAAACCTGCTTAGCTCTGAGTTTCACTGCTATTGCTGCTTGTTTGTTATGACTTTACTTCTGTCCTGCACTTACTGTATTAGCTCATCAGGGGAGTGAAATTCAGTGAGAAACTAGCACCTCTGTGAAAAGTGTTGGAATGTTCCAGGGTGTCCTTGGGGATTAGTTAGTGTCTTTCACAACAATGAACCCCCTGTCAACAGTCTTGGTCATGGGCAAACACCAGCCAAGCATACATAAGTTCTTATCAGCTTTAGTTAGCCTGTGCATTCAAAAAAAGCAATGTCATAAAAACCTTCAGTGGCTGGTAATTCCACATTTCCCTGCTCGAGCTGAAAAGAATTCCCAAACAACACAGGCCTCTTATCAGCTTTAATTGCTAGGCAGTGAAGAATTGGTGTTTGCTTAACGTCATCCAGTCTTAAAAGCTGTGTGGTAGGTTATGCGGTAGAGATCCTGTAATGTTTAGCCTATAGGTGTTCAGTAGCAATTGGAGAAACACAATGTTAATGATAATTTAAACTTAAGTACAGTATATGAATATAAAAGGAATGAAAGCTATGGGGTTTGCAGGGAGAATAACTCTTCATTTTGTATATTAAGCGTACGAACAGGAATTTATGCTGGATAAACTATTGGATAAACTGTTGTAAAGTATTGTCTTTAAATCCAGTTTAATTTTAATCAAGGGAAATTTTATTAACGACTACACAGTATTAGGATATAATACTGAGGTGGCATCAGTTACACTGGCTGATGACTTATGGTAGACTTGAGGAGGAGAGATGCATTCAGCCTGGCCTTCTTTGATCTCTTGGGCGGGTGGGTGTATGAACAATGAAGAATGAAGATCTTGGGAAACATAGAATATAATAAAACTGAAGGGACTTTGGAGATCTTCTAGTCCATTCCCCTGCTGAAGCAGGAGTCCCTATACTATTTCAGACAAATGGCTGTCCAATTTTTTCTTAAAAACCTCCAGTGATGGAGCACTTACAACTTCTGAGCTGTTCAACTGGTTAATTGTTCTCAGTGTTAGGAAGTTTCTCCTTAATTCCAGGTTGCTTCTGTCTTTGATTAGAATGGGAGCGGGACAGTGGTGAAATTAAAAAGGGTTTACTACCGGTTCAGTGAGTGTGTGCTTTGCGTTTACGCAGAGGGTTTGCTAGTGACCTTCTCCTTTAATCCTGCACTCTCCCTATGTGTTAAACAGCCGATGCGCAGCAATCTGCTGTGCCGCGTGAAGCAGCTGAGCTTGAAAACTAGGAAATCAAGGTCAGAATAGAGCCAGGGTGGGTGGGGAGGCCCAGCAGCTGATCATCAGAGTAAACTGGTTTGCTCAGAGATGATCCTTGGAGCTACCAGTTTGGCTGAACGAGGCTGAACCAGTAGAACACGACCACTGGAACAGGAAAGGAATGAGAGGTATTATGGAAGGGCTCTCTCAGGATGAAAGAATACTTTTGGGGGGAAAAAACCTCAAAATAATTCTGCCTCAATTTTGTTTTACATAAAATGGGTCAGAGAGAAACTCCAACAGGGTTTAAAGATTCTGTTATTTCCTCCTACAACAATAAACTGTGCTCTGCCTGTTTCTTAACCTTGCTTGCCTCAAAGGGCTAAGAGAGGCCTTCAACATTATCATCCAAGGTATTCTTCTGGACTGCCTCAGAGGTTGGCAATGGGAGACGTTGTCTTGAGGTGATTTTTATTCCTCTGGGTGTAGCTCCAGTCATTTTTTTGGGGGGGGGGTGCCTTTAGGAGAAATGCCACAACCTCTACTCTCTCCCTCCTTTTATTTAACATCTATATGACGCTGCTGGGTGTCATTCATCATACGGGGTGGAGCTTTCGAGGTTATGCTAATGATACTGAAATGTGCATCTCCCCCTAACCAGTCAAGTGATGCTGTCAAGCTCCTTTTCAAGTTTCTGGAGGCTGTAGGGGCATGGATGAGGAGGAATGGACTTTAGTTTAACTCTAACAAGGTTTTTGTAATGATATGTGAGAATGACATTAATGGAAGGAAAGAGTAGATGAACAAAGGAAATTTGTTAATGGAAGGAAAGAATAGATAAACAAAGCAACTATAAAATACAGCTAGTCCTCGAGTTATGACCATAGTTGAGCCCAACATTTATGTTGCTAAGTGAAACAATTGTTAAGTGAGATTTGCCCCATGTGACTGTTCTTGCCACAAGTTGTTAAGTGAATCACTGAAGTTTCTAAGTTAGCAACATGGTTGTTAAGTGAATCCAGCTTCCCCATTGACTTTGCTTGTCAAAAGGTCGAAAAAGGTGATCCCATGTTCACAGGACACTGCAACCATCTTAAGTATGAATCCCTTGGCAAGCACCTGAATTTTGATCACATGACTGCAGCGGTCGTAAGTGTGAAAAACAGTCACAAGTCACCTTTTTTTAGTGCTGTTGTAACTTTGAATGGTCACTAAATCAACAGTTGTAAGACAAGGACTGCCTCAGTGGTGGGATTCAAATTTTTTTACTACCGGTTCTGTGGGTGTGTTTTGGTGGGCAAGGCGGGGGAAGGATACCATAAAATTTCCAGTCAGAGGTGGTATTTTCCGGTTCTCTGAACTACTCAAAATTTCCGCTACCGGTTCTCCAGAACTGGTCAGAACCTGCTGAATACCACCTCTGGACTACCTGTACCAAAAAGTAAAAAAAAAAAGGTTTTTTTTTTTTTAAAAAGGATTTTTTAAAAAAAACACAAGAACTGTTAAGTTTCTGACCTCCCCCTCTTTAAACATCTGCTAATGTGTAATGTGTGATGAACACATTTAGACTCTCTCCCAAACTGTAAGAGACTATATTTGCTGCATGATATGTTGTGTGTATGGGAACCATTCTTGCTTAAATTTAGTTAAACTATTAACTAAATATGTGTATATAGTAAACTGTATTATGTATATATACTGTTAGTTTTGCCATTGTTGCGTCTTCTCCAGGTTTAAGTTCTCAGTCAGATATTGCTGGAATTCTGTCTTTCAATGCTGAACAAAATTTAAGCATGTCCAATCTCAAAGACTTGTTCTGGAGCACATATAAAATATATACTATAGTTAATGTATATAAATAACATTATTTTAAAAATATTTTTATTACAATCTTGTGCATTACTAATTGACCAGGGTTGCATAATGGCCCATGGGCTGGGTTCAGAGGTGGTATTCAGCAGGTTCTGACCAGTTCTGGAGAACCAGTAGTGGAAATTTTGAGTAGTTCAGAGAACCAGCAAATCCCACCTCTGACTGGAGATTTTACAGTATCCTTCCGCTGCCACGCCCACCAAGCCACGCCCACAGAAGCAGTAGTAAAAAAAAAAATGAATCCCTGGGTTGGAAATATTTCCTTTGAAAGCATACATCTCATTAATATTATGTTTCTTGATGATTTTTAATGAGTTTATACCTAGTTTAAAAATGTGGTTTCGTTTCAGATTTAAATTCCAAAATGAAACTTGGTGAAAACTGCTGAATCTACAATAATCAGGTGGAGAAGATATTAGAAATAATCTCATTTCATATGCTTTATGTTTCATTCAGTTCCCTAAAAGTTAGAGAGAAAGATAGCTCTTCTCATAAGGCAAGAGTTGGATACCTTTTTAGGAATCTTTATTCAACAGCATAAATATTTTTGATAAATGAGTTCTTTCTCCAAGATATATAGGGTTCACATTTTTAGAATAGCCTCTCCCAAACATCCACTTTGTGAACTGCTATTACTAGCAGGCAGAACCAATGGACGATTTAGGAAAGGCTGATCTGCAGAATTTGACTAGAAATATTGTATGAAATTGTACTTTGGTGTTCTTGCCAAGAAATGTCACAAATGATAATTAAGCAATAACACATTTCACATTTATTGTAGGGCTTTTCAGCCTTTACTGAAACCTTTACCGGTATTGCTGATTAGTTACTAGATATTTGTATCTTGATTTTCATTGGAAAATTCAGAGAAATATTAACATCCGGTGGTTGTTTCCATCATTCATTGATTCAGTCCATGGTTGCTGAGCTTTCCATAAAACCAGACAAAGACATTTCTCAATCACCTTGACAGGACCATTCCAATCTAACCATGAGTAAATCTGCGTGACTTTATCTGCCAGATACCTGAAATATTCTTCACAATTGCTCTGTTGAATAGTCTGTGGGCTTTCCAAGCAAGGAATAAGTCATCTGCAAAGGGGCTACCAGATGCTTATTTCATGGAAATGATAAGAATGGATCTCACTGCTTTTGTTCCCACAATGTTATTCCTAACATGAGCTCTTACACATGCTTGGTCAGTTTATACTTTGTCTCCTTCCAATGGCACTCTTGGCATCTCTTCTGACATTTCGTCTCCCAGAGTTCTTAAGAAAATCAAAGAGACCCAGGAATTAACATACAGTGAGAAGCCTCATAAGACATTGACTGTAGCCACGAAGAAGTCATTTCTCATATTCTCAAGGAATATATTTTTTAAGCGTGGCAAAGCAGGAGTATCAAGTTCATTATGAAGAATGTGTTCTTTAGGATAACCTTGATTCCAAGTTATATAACTCCCCAATTTACTAGTTTTAACTAGTTCTTTGAATTGTGTCTAGGAACAACATGGGAATCAGTTAAGTTGGTTGGACAAAGAATTCACCTACTTCCTATGAGCAATCCTAGTCAACTGTCTGGTCATAACCTTGTGGATTTCCAAGTAGTTTTGATGGACATTACATATAGAATGGGCTCCTAAATTTAACATCATTAAGAACATATGCAATTGTCATAGTGATCTTAGTTTAAATAGGTACTACTGGTTGCTCCTGAAATCTGGATGTTCAGGTTTGGAGCTAAGCCAAAAGTATACAAAGACTATAAGTCCCAGTGTAATTCTGTCTAGCATGGGTTGATTCTAATTTTCTGATTAGTGTTTTGAGCAACAAGTTTGCCTTTATTAGATTGGAATTTGCCTTGTTTGTCCTCCCAGTTGTAAGACACCTGTGTCAAGATCAATTTCCTTGGATTTTGATGGAAAGGGGAAAGGAATCATCTTTATATTTATGGTGCCAAACTCACATTTCTGGAAATGTAACTGGGTGATTTTCAGTATATATTGCATTCAGATAGTCCTCGTGTTATTACTGTTCATTCAATGACCATTCATAATTATAGCAGCACTGAACAAATAGTACTTACGGCATTCCCCAAAGTTATGGTTGGCACTCATACTGCAGGAATATTTCAATTCCCCACAACTGGGCCATCCCTATGCGATGCAGCCACTGGGTAGCCAAGCTTTTTTCCCAAGGCTATTTGCCCTTTTCGCCAAATAGCATGGTCCATTCTTGCAATGATTTTAAGTATTCATACCCAAAATCCTGTTTTTTTTTTGTTATTTTCTATAAAAGCCTATGAGATTTCAGGTCAGAACAAAAATCTCATGAGAATGGATAAATTCTAAATTTGCCCCCAGTACCCACCATGTTGTTCTCGTTTAGTAATTTAAATTTAAGCATATGAATATAAAAATGAAAAAGAAAAACTAACCCAAATTAGTATAAAGGTGGGGGGGAGAAGATTCAAAGAGGAAGTTTGCAAGAAAGTAAAACCATAAACATAATGAAGAAATAGCTTCTGATCTTTACATCAGATATAAGTACCATTATAAATTTACCTCTTACTCTGTGGTTTCTTTTTTATAAACTATCCTGTCTAATCATCAAAATCATAAGTTCATTTTTTCACAAAAAAAGTCCATAGGGAGTTTCCAGTCAGCAACAACTGCGATATTGTCATTTCTCTGATCAAAAAAGTCAATTTAGCCATCTCAGCCAGTTCCGCCATCTTCCTTGATCTCTCCTGGATTATGGGTAGTGCCGAATCTTTCCATCTTTGTGCATGCAATAATCTTGCTGCAATTCTCATGTACAAAAACAAAAGTTCTGTGACTTTTTTTCTGACTTATTTGACCATCAGTCCCAAAAGAAAAACCTTTGGTCTCAAATATATACTAATCTTTTCCTGTGTTTTATTGCCAGACGACCCAATTATACTGTTCCATTATAACTGAACAAGTGGAAGCCAAACAGTGCAATATAAGGCATGTTTATATGCCAGCATAGGTCTTTTCTGCAAAGATTTAGTTGAGATGTGCAGAAACACAACTGGTAACCACAACCAGTAACCAGTCCACATCTAACAATAGTTTTAACTAAACTAAAAGCTTTGTAGTCTGAATGAGGTTTTTTAAGATATGAGAAGAAAGGAGAGCAATTAAATCTTGTAATTAGCTCACAATAGCTGTTGGGGCCTTTAAGCATTTTGTTTTATTTATTAAATACACTTTAATGTTTATATCCGAAAAGCCTGCAACTGTAGTAATAAAAATAAAGATGTTTGAAGTTTGCTTCTGTAACAAATATCACAGTTTGTCTAGTTCCAGATAATTTAGGGTTTTTTTTTTAACTGAAGCAGAGGAAAGCCTCTGCAGTAGATAGGAGTTTTATCTTTGCTACTGATAGCATACTCTGTCAAATAATTAAAATGTTAATGTATCAAATAGCAAGTGGAATTTATTTCTTTTCCTAATTTCAGTCCTTTTTTGTCTTTTCTTGCTGAATAATATTCTGATCTTTACATAAATTCTATTTTCTTTTTATTAGTTTTCTTTTTACGCCTGTCAATCTTTGTATTTATTCCATTTGTCTGTGGCATATTATTCCTGGCAGAATTTTGTCTGTTAAAAAAGGAAACTGTGATGGAATTGAATTTATATTTTGTTCATCAAGGGCACCAAGCACAGTTTTTTTTAGTCCTATCCTGGATGTTTTTATGCAGAAGCATATCCATTAGGCTCAATGGAATGTATTTCCTGGTAGGTGTTTTCAAGATTACAACCTTAAATAGCCATCCTTGTCTAGTTGATTATAATTGCAAGTATGTTGCTGCAGTCGGCAGTATTTCATCAGTTGCAAGTTGGCCAGTGTATTCTAGCTAACATCAAGCATTTAAAGACAGTTACTTTGAAATAATTGAGAAGGAATGAATAATCAAACTTTATTAAGTGAACAGGAACAGCTGTTGCTCTGTTGTAGGTAAAATATTTTAAAAATCACTTTAATCAGAGGGCCCCAACCTTTCTGGCTTTGCAGACCAGTCCGGTGGGGCGGGGAGAGGATGGTTCTGCGGAGTGATAGGCAAACACGCATGTGCTTGCTGCTGCTCGCACAAGTGGGGATGTGTGTGCACAAGTGCTTGCCTGCCACTTTTGTGGCCTGGTTCCAAAGGGCTAAAGGCCCTGTAGTTGGAGACCCCTGATTTTAATGATTAAATTCATATATTTAATTGTATCTTTCTTAAGGGAAAACTTGTATGTGCTAATACAGAAATGTAATTAAATATAAAATGTAAGGCTTTGTTGCTTCCCACCTAAATGGCAAAGCTTAGCATTAAGGTAGATTCTGGGCTAAGACTATCATCAGGCAAAGGTTCAGTTTCACTCTGAAGGTTATTGACCTTCTTGCTGATTAGTGGATAATATTTATAAATAATTAGTCAATAATATTTCTATTATCCTGCTAGGTCTTAGATGGTTCCTTTTGCAATGGTGAGGATTAGTATCCTTACTGCCCAGATCCAAAGACATGTTTGGTACTGTCTGAAGACCTGGTGGAGATGAATTCAAAATTAAGTTTTATTTTAAATAAGAAAACAACAAATTTTATCACTGCTGACAGCCAAGGGGAGGGAGGGAGAGGAAGGAAGGAAGGAAGGAAGGAAGGAAGGAAGGAAGGAAGGAAGGAAGGAAGGAAGGAAGGAGAGAGAGAGAGAGAAAGGAAAGAAAGAAAGAGAATTGTTTTGCTGATGGAACAGGAACTATGTTTAAGGTTTCCTTTCCAAGATCTTACAAGCTACGCAGTTGTATAAACTGTTGCTTGTGCCAAGAAGATTACAAATACCTCTGTGTTCTGCTGAAAAAAATAACAAGCAATGCATTGATTTCTGAAGTATTACATGTACATAATGTAGATTATGTTTGATTTCAAGATGTAAAGCATTTGGAAGTATTGTTTATTTTAATAAGTGAGTTTTGTAGATAAAAACTTCAATACTTCAAATGTTTTTCTTTCAGGATATGAAAATAAAATTTGAAATTACACATGATAACAATAAAAGTGATGATAAGTAGATAAAACAATTCACAGAAGTATGATTACTTCAGTTGAATGTTCTGAAACAAATATTACCCTTTTTACAAGCAGAAACTTCAATATTATCTTTCTTCAATTAATTCTGATCCTTCCTTTGAATGTCTAATGTTTATACATGTTCTGGCAGATTTAAGCTTTTGCAAATAGTTTTATGAACATATTTGGTCTTTTTTACCATGCCTGCATTCATTTTCTTATTTTATGGCCAGTTTAATTCCCATTGATTTTAGTAGGTTTAAGCAGTTAACCTGGCAGGAATGCAGACCAATTGTTAGTATACCAGATAATTTGATTAATTAATTAATTAATTGATTAATTAATATAGTATATCAAATTAAAATTGCTCTTCTTTGCTACCTCGATAATAAGACCTGTGATATCATAGCCATAATTACCAAATGAATGTTAAGACATGTTTCCTAGTATATTTATTTGTTTTATTATTATTTATTAAATTTATATGCTGCCCACCTCACTGTCATTGTTTTTCTTATGTGTTGATTATTTGTTGTTAAGAACATGGTAACTATCCAATTGAATTTGAATTTGAATTCTTTATTGTCATTGTACGTATATACACAGTATACATACAACGAAATTTAAAACCCAGAGACCAGACCCAACACACACGTGCACATGACAATCCCCAAACACCCCCACCCACCCACCAAAATTCCCCGCCTCCTAAAAACACAAGAGCATCCACACAATAGACCAAGTAATACTGTCCAACAGCTCACTGATGGTGGTCCTAAAGTTCATTGTTAAGTGCAATTATAGCTCTGGGATAAAAACTGTTCAGAAAACATGTGGTCCGAGTTTTAATTGTTCTCTATCTTCTGCTAGAAGGCAACAGCTCAAAAAGATTGTAAGCTGGATGGGAAGAGTCTCTGAGAATGTTGTGCAACTTCCTCAAACAGCGAGATGTGAAGATGTCATCCAGGGCTGGTAGTTGGAGCCTGGATGATATTCTGGGCAGTTTTAATGATTCTCTGTAGAGCTTTTTTGTTTGCTACAGAGCTTCTCCTATACCATACAAGAATGCCATATGTCAGTACACTCTCAATGGTGCTTTGGTAGTAAGACAGAAGTAGATGCTGAGATAGCTTTATTTTCCTTTGCATTCTCAGAAAGTACAACCTCTTCTGTGCCTTCTTCGCAAGTATGTTAGCATTCACAGTCCATGAGAGGTCCTCCAAGATATAAGTGCCATATACAGCAGGTTCTGACCAGTTTTGGAGAACTGGTAGCAGAAATTTTGAGTAGTTCAGAGAACTGGCAAATACCACCTCTGATTGGAGATTTTACACTATCCTTCCCCTGCCACGCCCACCAAGCCATGCCCACAGAACTGGTAGTAAAAAATTTTGAATCCCACCACTGATAAGTGCCCAGAAATTTAAAACTACCAACCCTCTCCATCTCCTCACTGTTTATGTATAATGGTAAATGTACATCTATCTCTCTTCATCTTGAAGTCAATTATAAGTTCTTTAGTTTCTTTAGTTTAAGTGTAAGATTATTTTCTTTACACCACAGTGTCAGCCCTTGTACTTCCTTTCTATAAGCAGACTCATTGTTCTTATCAATGAGCCCCACCACTGTCCTGTCATCCTCAAATTTAATAATTGTACTGGTGTTAAACAATGGGGTGCAGTCATGTGTGTACTAAGAATAAAGGAAAGGGCTTAGCACACAACCCTGGGGGGCTCCTGTGTTTAGTATCAATAATTGGGGAGTAAACTTTAATATTTTTATTTATTTTCTATCTCTGAAGTCTGAAGGATTACCACAAGAATAAGGCCAATTTTATACCAGGGCAAAATGGGTTACTTAGTGTAGTTACTTATATCTTTTGGAAAACTAAAAACAGTTGTAATTTACCCCTTACTCTAGAATCAACTGAACTCTGGCAAAACTAAGTATCTTTGGCTTTTAAGGCCTTCTGAATCTGGGACTTTGCCATCTTTGGCACTGGATGGGGTGGTGTTGCCACAAACAGACTTGGTGCCCAACCTTGAGGTCCTTCTGGACTCCTGGTAACAATCATGGCTTGGAGGGCCTTTGTGTATTGTTTACCAGTTGCATCTGTTCCTGGATCATGAAGCTCTGCTGACAGTTACTCATCTACCTGTCCTGTCAGGCCCTACTTACCTCCCAAATGGACAACTATAACACACTCTATATGGGGCTGCCTAGAAGGGTATCTGGAAGTTTCAGTTGATGTAAAATGATTCTAACCCCTATATGGACACACATTAAACCTCTGCTTCATAAGTTGCATTGGTTACTAGTTTGCTTCTGTATCTCATTCAAAGTGCTGCTTTTAATTTTTAAAACCTTACATTGAATGGGGCCAAGTTACCTGAGGGACCACCTCTTCCCAATTACATCTACCTGTCTCATCAGGTCCGGAAAGAGAGGCATGCTGTGGGCCCCATCTGTGAAGGAATTTCAATTGATGGGACCTAGGAAGTGAACCTTTTTTGCTGTGGTACCTGCCCTCTGGAACATCATCCCTCCTGCTTTGGTTAGTCCCAGCTTGTGTGGCCTTATAGAAAGCTCTCAAAATATATGGGGTTTTTTTCCCAGCAAGCCTATGGATTGTCTGGGAATAGAGAGCTCACACACTGGCTGCGTTACATGTATTATCTTCCTTTTGGTGATCTTCCTTATCTATGTTTATTGTTTTAATCAGTTCATATAGATTTTTTAAATTATTGAACACCACCCAGAATCACTTCATGTTAGATGGGTAACCATATAAAATTGACAAATAAACAAACAAGCAAACAAATAAAAATGTTACTGTAAAATCATATAGTCCAATCTGTGGCCAATGAAGGGAGCTCATTATTTACAGCAACCCTGGTAAATAATAATCCTTCCTTTACTTACAAACTTCTGGAAGAATTTCTCACCTTCTCAGGGACCCTCGCTTCTGTTGTAAAAATAGAATGTGAGATGCAGCCAATCATGTAAAATGTCTTTCAACTGGAATTGAGTTCACCATCCATGAATTTGGAGCATCATCTGTGGAATGGAAAGGGACAGTTTTGCTTCCCTTAAGCAATCCTTTTATGTCCTCAAATCTGCCCCAAAATATGGAAGTTTTATTTTTTTCATATAATATTTACTTTTGTCAAAGAAAGTTAAAATACAAAACACCAAAATATTTTTTAAAAGGATAAAAAAAGAAAAGAAAAAAATACCACAAGCAGGACATTAAAAAGAAAAGGTGCCTTAAAAAAGACTAGCACATATCCACACAACGTTGTCCCTAGTTGACTGCTGATTGATACAATACAAAAAAAAAAAAGTTAGTTTCCTACCCCTTGCAAAACAAGCCAAAGGAATTTTAAATTAGTAAACTATTAAATCCTCCTTACAAATTGTTAGCCTGTTATCTATATATTATATTAATAACAAAATAGGAAAAACAGGAAAAACAGGAAAAACAATAATAATACAAATAATATATAAAAGTATAAGAGTAATAAAATTATTAATAATAAAAGAAAAATTGAAATTTCAAAATCCTCTGTTAACAATTGTTAAATATTGTTGAATATTGAAGGACTTTTCTGATTGGATTTGAGAGATGTGAAAGATACAGATGATAATGAGAAGGTGGGGTAGGAAAGAAAAAGAAGAAATTCATGTTTTCATGTTTTACAGGGTTCAGTTAAATCTGTGAATAATATTTCCACAAGAGCACTAAAGTTGATTCCATTTCTTCCAAAAAGACAACCCATGTTAATAAATTTAACCTGTAATCCTAAACCTTATTAAACATTTATATAGAATTGATATGAGTTTCAGAACAGATGTACAGTAGAAAAGAACTTGAAATGAAAGCGATCTCTTAATTTACAATTCAGAGCAATGGTGACATCAACTGCCAATGATCAGTTCTCCTTTACACTATTTCCTTTCAAAAAATAAGTTGTGCCATTCTTGCTAATCCTAACTTAATGGGCAGCAAAATGCCCAAGGTTACAGATGACACTAGTCACAATGGGTTTTAACAAGCCAAACGATTGTTATGCGCTGTAAAATGACATAAACTGAATGAATAAGCTACATAATGTGAGTATAATTTAAATCATACTGGGTTAAAAACAATTTATTTTCACATATACACAATTGAAGCCGGAAAATTCATTTTGTTCTTCCTTTAGCTAAAGAAAAATAACTTGATGTAAGTGCCTAACTTCTTTAAGTGCCTAGATGTTGAGGATGTAATATATTTAGCATTGATCTGTAGGGCACCATATTAATTTTTCCTAGCTGGAAAGGAGGACATATGCGAGTGAGAGAGGAACACTGAAAGGAAGCTAATAGCAAAAAATATGACTGACAACCTGAACTGTCCATCAATTGCCATCATGGCCCTTGTTCACTAAGTTGTTGTACACTATACAAAAGCATATAAATGTTTCAATTTCTCTAAAATATCAAGAAGTTGTTATTATTTTTATTGTTTATTAAATTTCTATGCCCCCCCCCCCCCAAGTCTGCCCTGTAAGGCAATTCTAGTAATTACTTGTAACCTGTGTATGTCGAACAAGAGAACATGAGACGTGGATTTGCTCGTAGCTAAATTTTATCTGAAGTCTTTTGTTTTCTAAAGGCAGAACTGAAAATTCCGCAGACAGAAATGAGGCAAATAAATAAATAAAAAAAATTCCCTTTAATGGAAAAATAGGATATGCAGATTTTGTTATGATTTCTGCCTTTTGTTATATTACAAGGAGAAAGTTCATGTCTTTTCTGACTCAAGGCTCAGGAAACATTTACTTTCCTCCCGTATTCCTTTAGCAAAATTGTCTGTAAACTTTATATCCTGGAGAGTCAAGTTCTCAGACAGTTTCAGGCAAATGATGATGAAGGCAGGATTTCCTCTCTCCAAGGGACAGGTGGCAACCTGCCCAATGATTCTGTAGTTTGATGCCTGTAGTTTTGAACAAGTTTGGAGTTATATTGTTTTGTTTTGTTTGACAACGCATTGCCAATATAAGCAGAGCCAAATAAAATTGTTTGGAAAGCATCTAACTTAAAACGAATTGGGTATCACCCATGAACACCTCTGTATTATTAAAATAATGAAAAATAAGATGATAAGGAAGTATTGCATAAAAAAGGCATGGTTAATAACTGGCAAAACTGTACCTGAATCAAAAAGGCTCAGTGAAAGGAACACCAGGAAGCCATAAGCCAATAACATGCTTGTCTACAAGGTTTAAATTACTCACAGGCATAATAGCAGAGAACGTCCAAAATTATTTAGAAGAAAATATCATATTTCCAGTAGAACAGAAAAGAAATAAAAGGAAAATCAGAGGTACCCCCCCCCAAATAACATTTGATTGATAAAAATGGTTCTGTAGAATTGAAAAGCCCCCCAAAATTAAATATAGTCTATATTGATTATTAAAAAGGTATAAGATTCATTGCCACATAGCTGGATCATCAAAGGTTTGAAAACTATTGGTGTTAGTAAAAACATCAGAATCTTTATAGACAAAACAATGAAGCAGTGGAATAGAGAACTGGTGATTGGAAATGGAAAAATATGGGCATGTCAACATTAGGAGAGACAGCTTCCAGAGTGACTCATTATCACTCATATTATTTGGCATTGCCATGAGACTACTTTCATGGTTTTGAAGAAAACAACAATAATAATTGCAAGCAATTATAATGGATTTATAAAGATTGCATAATTTGAGTGGTATGGTTGCCTAGAGGTGGAGTTCTTGCCTCACAATTAGAAGGCTATGAGTTTGATCCTGGGTAACGGCAGACATTTCTCTCTCTAGGTGCAAAGAGAAAACATCTGTTGCAAATTCCATGTAGGTGTCAGGAAGGGCAACTGGTCAGTAAATGCTCAACTCCATTCAGTCATCTGACTCCCCTCAATGCAAGGAATTACAGAGCCGCTAAAAGAAAAAAAAAAGGCTACTTATTTTACAGATGGAAAGGGATAGGTTATGCCTTTGAAAACTGTATTTTGTGATCAAGGTATCTCCCCTGCCAGGGGATGGGTGGGTTTAGATCATTAGCATTTTTTTCACTTGCTATTACTGTTTTGAATCCTCATTGCCCTGAAATATGTTGTCTGTATACTTGAAGGAAAATGCTTTATAAAATCTTAGTAAGAGGTTTTATCCAGTTTTGCACCCAGTTTTGGTCATCACATTGCAAAAAAAAAGTTGACACTTGGGAAAAAGTGCAGAGAAGACAACTAGGATGATTAAAGGCCTGGAGACTAAAACATAAGAATGGTTGCAGAAACTGGGTATGGCTAGTTTAGAGAAAAGAAGGACTGGGGTATCATAATAGGAGTATTCCAGTATTTGAGGGGCTGTCACAAAGAAGAGGGAGTCAACTTATTTTCCAGAGCACAAGAAGAAACAATGGTTCGAAACTGATCAAGGATAGGAGCAACCAGGAATTAAGACGAAACTTCCCAACAGTGAGAACAATTAACCAATGGAACAACTTGCCCTCAAATTATGTGGGTGCTTTATTGGTGGATGTTTTTAAGGAAATAACCAGCAATTGGTTCTGGCTACCTAGTGGCAACTTCAGAATAGGTGTTATTCTGGCTTCTAGGGATGTCCTGCATTTTATGCTAGCTGTACCTTGTTCTGTTTTCATCAGACTTATCTTATTTGTGCATAGGTTTAAGTAAGAGAGAATGGGTCTAGGGTGGAAAAGGAACATGAACGTTAAAAATAAGACATCAAATAAGGAGGAAGTCCATCAGCACAACTTCACAATTGCAGCATTGTATAGCAACTGCATCTGATAAATAGCCACTTGATGGTCCTTCGTAAGCCTCCAAAATATGAAGCTTCTCTGCATCTTCTTGATTCAGTTGGGGATGTTCACAATTATTTTTCCAAACCTCTTAGTGGAACAGAATCTTCATTTTTGGATTTCTATTGAATAAGACGGCTTTCTTTAAGTGTGGTTTGAATTGAAAGTTTAATAACACCTGTTCAAAAGAGTGTGACCTTTTAAATTCTTTTCCTAGCAATTTTTTTCAAATGCAGTGTCTGCTTTATCAGATCAATGGAGTATTGATCCATTTGGTTGCAACAAGGATTGATCAATGAGCTCGTCACCTCAAGCATGACATCGTGGGCTGAGAGTGACTGGCCTACAATTACCCAGACGGCTTTCCTAGCTAACGTGGGACTAGAACTCACATTGTACCTTAACCACTAGACCGTTCTGGTTCTCTTGCCTTTTCCTTTATTTTTCTGTAACAGCTAAGCAAAAGTTTCACAACTGCACTTACCTATTGGAAATTTAAATCCTAAGATAGCAGATAATTCTTCAGTGGTAACATCTTGCAGGTTTTCAAAATAATAGTGGTTTAATTAGCAAATACAGAACAGAAAAGGATAATAGTTTGTGGGAATGACAGAAAGAAGAACTGCAGGTATTTCAGCCCACAGAAGGAGGGAGGGCATGGGAAACATTTCAGAAGGGCCCCTCCCTAGTTTCCCAGGCAGTCAAAAGAAAGGAGGGGAGAAGTACATTTGGTCTTGCAAGTTTCTGCTAATGCAACTGTACCGTAAAGATAGAGCTAGTATTTCTGGCTGTGCTTCTTGTCGGACTACCTCACAGGGCTAACAAGAGTAAAGATTTGTGGTATAAATAAATACTTAGCTGCAGCATATTTGTACTAATTAGAGAAATCAATTAACACAGATATTTTATTAAGAAAAAAAACTATGATGTATTGCAGTGTGTTTAATACATTGATTTCTTTAAAAGATTTATAAGCCATATCCAGTTCTGTCATTTAACTTTATGCTGATTTTTGCCACAGGACTGCAAATTATATTCCTAGTAAATCAATTTGGTTATCCAAAAAACAAATTAACACAGGAAAAGTTTTTACTCCTATGATGACACAAATCAACTGAGCCAGGTTTCTATGTGAGTAGACGGTGAATCTTCTTAAGCCATATTGCCCACGTGTAAAAATTACAAAAGCTGAAAAAATGGCTTGGATGACTACTCTGACTTCTTACATTGTGGTGAGGGTCACCTCAGCCTGCAAGTGTACACTGAAAATGTATGAACTTATGTCCATGAAGTTCTGCTTTCCCACTGGATCCCTGGCTGTGCAGGTTTCCTGATCCTATAGAAGCTTTCATGCTGCATCCATGGGAAGGGAGGTTTCTTAGTGCTATATTTCTGCTACTTTCGCTATTGTCTTTGCAGAGGATGGGATTACTAGGGTAACTTTGTCCTGAGCTAACGTGTTATATTTCATTGAAATATAACTACAAAACTTGGTAGAGTCAATTCCCTAGCAAACTCGATTTCATTGAGGGCCGCATCAGGGTTGTGTTTGACCTCAGGGGCCTTGGGTGGGCGTGGTCATGATAGGTGTGGCCAGGGTGGGCGTGGCCAGTTCGACATCACTCATGTCAGGGGTACCTGTGGTGGCCAAGTTCTAAGTCAGGCCTTCACTCAGACTCTCCCTCTCTCTCTTTATAATCTCCTTCCTTCCTTTTTTTCTTTTTCCTTTCTTGCTCTCTTCCCGTTTTCCCGTCTTTTTCTTTCCCTTTCACCTTTCCTGTCCCTTCTTGCATGCTCAAATGCAAAAGGGGAAATATTTTTCTTTTTCTTTTGTTTTTAGTTTGTTTTGCTAGCCCGCATGAGCTCCATTTTCGCTGGCAGAGGCACTGTGAGTTGATCCTTTGCTGCTTCTAGGGTGGCCCAGCGGGCCAGATCTAAGCTCTCAGTGGGCCGCATTCGGCCCGTGGGCCTTGAGTTTGACACCCCTGCTCTAGTACCTTTGTGCCATTAGTAGGGTCTAGTATTCAAACTGTCTGCTTCTAAATTTAACTATATCTACGTATCCAATGCAAAATGAATACAATGAGACCATATGCAGCTCCTTATCTTGGCTATTGGTGTCCAAACAGCTGTATTTAAAAGTAAGCTACTCTCAGAATATAAGGCTGGAGTTTATTGAAGCAATGCTTGTGGGTGATTAATATAATATTATTGTGGCATTATATTGTTGTATTACACTGTCAGCTGCACCTTATCATTTATTTTGCTGTTCTGAAAATTACTGCCTCTGTGATTTTCCAAACCTGCTGCCAACCTTTTCCAGGACAAAGCAGAGAACACAACCTTTGCTTGTGATGCAAAAATAGATTTTACTAAGGAAAATGTTATTACTTGCCCACACAGTGTCCTTCGAATGACATAATCACGTTCTTGATCAGAACTGATGATACCACTGAAATTAATAATTAGTTGCTTTGGAATATGGAGGTACCTGATTTTTCCATGCCTGCTTCCATTATGAAGTTGGGTCGGTTCCTTTCTTCAGTTATTTTTCTTTAACCTCAGGGTTAATCTGAACGCTATTGTTTCTTTTGATTCTACACACACACAAAACCAACCCTGCAATAGATAGCCTCAGATAAAAGGATCATATTTGCTTATTATTCATGGTCCTGAAGGTTTTTCTGCAACAGATGAACATGTGCCAAGTTGTAAAATATATGGAATCAGGTGAGCACAAGTCCTGCAGCAAAACAAGGTCAGCCTTTGTCTGAGCAATGGAGATATTGAGGTGTTGACACTACAACTGATTTATTTCATTCTTTCATTCCTAGCCCAGTTAAGAGAAATGGTTGTATGCAGGTATATATGGAAGCTGTACTTCAGGAGTTTCACACTAGTAGACTTGTTCGTTATTTATATGGGTGTTCGTTGCTATCATATGGTCTCTAGGTGGAGACAAGTATTATGGCCTGGTCCTTCTATGGCTACTTAACTGCACTCTATGCAGGTAGTCCTTGACTTACAACCATAATTGAGCCCCAAATTTATGTTGCTAAGTGAGAAATTTGTTAAGTGAGTTTTGTCCCATTTTACGACTTTTCTTGTACACCCTTTCTTGAAACAATTGTTAAGTGAACCATTGCAGTTGTTAAACTCATAACAACATGTGAAGTAAACATTGAAGTCAATGGGCTTGCCCATTGACTTTGCTTGTCAGAAGGTCGAAGAAGCTGATCACATGATCCCAGGACACAGCAACTTGTGGGCTGCATGTCCAGCTTCTCTTTTGCCCTTTGCAGTAATGTATAGTGAGGTGCTACCTCTATAAAAGCTACTCTCTACTCCATGTCCCAGAGGTCACCAATGTATTATTGGGATTTTGGGATAATTCACAGCCTCCCAAGAACTAGCATACCACAACCACATATTCTACCTGTTATGTCTATGTAAATAAGGTAGTTGGATTGACAATATGTAAACTATAAATATATAAGTTTGTAGCTTTAAGGAAAAATACTGTAATGTATTATGCTGTGTTCTGGTTGGTTAATTATGCTACAAGTTGCCAAAAGAGGGAGCTATAGATCATGGTTTAATTCTCTTTTTCACTGATGATCTCTCTTTATACTGATACTAACTGACTACGGACCAATACTGACTAACCCTGTTTATTTTGATATTCTATTAATATCGAAGTTTATCTGTTGTATTATGGTTTGATATTTGTCTGCTGTAAAAGACGTGAAACCAGTAAGAAGACTTTATAACTGGATATTTCTGGACTGTTAAAAACATGTATGACATGGACTGTTTATTGGACTGTGCTATTTTTTCAAGTAAACATTAATACAACTTGTTCAACTCTGTGTGGCTGTATATTTCTTCATATCTGTTCTCATAAACCATTTTTCGTGTGCATATCCTTTTTATAAAAGGGTTACTCTGCCTATATCCTAACACCACCCATGCAAGAAGTAAGAAAAATACAGAAAGAACCAGTGTCCAGAATTGACCTTGTATATTAATTATTCTTGTGTGCCTTGAAAAATTTCCTTTTATTGAGTTTCCATTAGCCCTTATAACACTAAAACTATAATTCTACCATATTCTTTTTCTTTATTGATGAACTTTAATAAAAGACAAATATCCTCAGGGATGCAAATTTTCCAGATTTGAATGATGTCAAGGATTATGTATTATTTGAGATTTTGCTTAAGGTTGCATGTGTCAGTAGTACCTTTGCTCAGTGTTATAGGTCTATAATTATGTTCCCTTTCCCTTTAAATTTCTATTTCATTGTAAGAGAATAGGCTTTAAATATTTTATTATTACCTTACCTATCTAACTTGACAAAGAATTATAGGGCTGGAGGGGATCTTGGAGATCTTCTAGTCCAACCCCTTGCCCAAGGCAGAAGACCTTATTGCATCCCTGGCAAATAGTCATCCAATATTTTCTCGAAAACCACTAGACATGGAGCACCATAACTCCAGGAGTCAAGCTGTTCTGTTGATTAATTGTTCTTACTGTCAGGAAATTTCTCCTTAATTCCAGATTGGATTTCTCTATAATGTACTTCCATCCATTGCTTCTTGTCCTAGCTGTTAATAGATAAAATTACAAAGTAGAAGGCAATTTTGCAAAATCTTGTTTCTTCACTTGTATCATTTTCTAATCAGCAGTGTTAACAGATATACATGGCATTTAAAAAATGTGGAACAAAAGAAACTTGCTCTGTGATTGTCTTTTAACTGGTTAACAGTTGAATGCAACATGCAATATAAATGAACCCAGGCAAGATAGTACCCCTTTTAAGAAATTGAAGAATAGAATTGGACCCTAATTTGTAAATAATGTTGAAAAGCCTAGACCTCCTTCCTCTTGTTCTTCACTGCAGAAGGAAAGATTAGGTATTGGAAGGGAACGCTGGACACTGGACAAAAGTTGCCTACTATGATGGGACCCAGCATGGCTTCTTAAGGAGGGGGTGAATCAATGCCTCTTTAAGAGGCAAAGAGCAAGCCCCTTTCTCAAGCATGAATTCACCACCACATGCATTTCAACCCTGGATAGCCTTAGCCAGGAAAGGGAATAGGTCAGTCATAAGGATCCCATCCACTTCTTCAAGTCAACAGATTCAAATCGCTCCAGAGCCGTTGTGGCATAGTGGTTAGAGTGCAGTATGGCAAGCTACTTCTGCTGACTGCCAGCTGTCATCAGTTTGACAGTTCGGGTCTCATCGGCTCAAGCTTGACTCAGCCTTCCATCCTTCTGAGGTAAAGTGAGGACCCAGATTGTTGGGGGCAATAGGTTGACTCTGTAAACCACTTAGAGAGGGCTGTAAAGCACTGTGAAGTGGTATATAAGTGCTCGATTTACAACCATTTGTTTAGTGGCTATTCAAAGTTACAGTGGCACTGGGGGAAAAATGACTTACGACCGATCCTCGCACTTATAATTGATACAGCGTCCCCACAATCACGTGATCAAATTTCAAGTGCTTGGCAGCCAGCATGCATTTATGATGGTTGCAGCATCCTGGGGTCAACTGGTCGCCATTTGTAAGCCAGCTTCTTACAGACAATGTGAAAGGGGGAAGCTGGATTCACTTAACAACTGTGTGATTTCACTTAACAAGTGTAGTGATTTGTTTAACAACTGTGCCATGGCTCACTTAACAACTCCCTTATTTAGCAGTGGAAATGTTGGGCTCAATTGTGCTCATAAATCGAGGACTACCCGTAAAGAGGCAGGAAATACTGTAAGGGAACACCTTGTGATTTTGTGTCATGTGTCTTGTGGTAAATGCTATATAAGTGTGTCCAATCACACTTGGCCAATAAAGAATTCTATTCTATTCTATTCTATTCTATTCTATTCTATTCTATTCTATTCTATTCTATTCTATTCCATTCCATTCCATTCCATTCCACTCCACCCCACCCCACCCCACCCCACCCTACCCTATCCTATTCTAAAACCCACCAGTGGACCTTGGTTGGGATTGAGAGAGACCAACTCAGTTTTTCTTCAAAAATGCTTTTTGTCTGTTTGTAATGTCCTCCTCAATGTGCTCATTTTTGGACTTGGGCGATGGACCCCATGTTGCGCTGAGATAGCACTCCTGAAAGCCTTCAGGGACTCCAGGATAACAGTTGCCATACTTCCACCCTTGACCTTGGCTGATGTTGTATCCAAAATCCAGCTAGCCTCATTTCCAAGAGGGGAATCCCTGCCCCCAGACTCAGCCAGACTCAATCATGCATTCCAGATCTTTCCTCTCTTCTGTGATTAAATCACAGTTGAGAGGGCCGACCTGGCATGCATTATTGAGATTAAATCACAGATGAGACAGGCCTTGTTACAGACTGACTGGGTGTTTTGTAGAAGCAGCCAAAAGCAAGGACCTCTGTGGGTTTGTTGCCCAGGAAATGAGGCTGAGTTCAGGGAGTTAGAACTCAGCCCCACATAAGATGACAGGATCACATTCCCTGACAATGTCCTGCCTCCTTTCTCTCACCATATCTCTCCATAATGGTTACCACCAAAATAGACAGATTCATCCCAATCCACACCCCATGTCCCATCTCCCAATCCAAGACCTCCCAGTATCCAAAACAATGGATCCTCCCCCCAACTCATCCATAGGCACATACCTCCCAAAAAGGGAGGGGTATGTAAGTCTGCAGTGCTTAGCACAAAGACAACTACTGCTCTTACCCACACTTCTATCTGTCACACTAACACCAGCTGCTCTCACTAGACTCCCTTCAAAGGTCAGGCAGTATCCACAACTCAATAAAAAACACAGAGCATCCAGATGATGAAATGGTTGCCATGTTATCTTTTCCATATACCTGGTGATTGACAAGATAGCTCCTCCAAAGGGATGTGCGGCAGCTTCCAGACACAAGCCCTAGACTGCCACGAAACTGTATTCATTCAGCCATCTTGACAGGTACTCCTCCCTAAAACAGGAAACAAAGAGAGCACTGCACTAGGCTGCTGCCAGGCCTCCATGAAGTCAAGTTGGTACCACCAGAAAATTAATACTAGCCACTGTAATTGCATGCTGCTAGTACCAAACAAATCTAAACTCTGGCAGGCGAACCCAAAGGGGCTTTTTCAAGAGGCAACTGGACTTTTGTTTTTGTTTTTTCTTTTGAAGTTGTTTCATTTCCCATCTAAGAAGCTTCTTCAGCTTTGACAGGATAGTGGGGAATGGAAGGAATTCTATTCCTTGCAGACAGCTGGTAATTTGCATCCTTTTAGAGCAGGGGTGTGAAACTCAAGGCCCAAGGCTGGATTTGGACCAAGGGGTGCTTAGATCTGGCCCAATGGACCGCCTTGGAAACAGCAAAGGACTTGTCCACTGTACTCTGCTGCGGCCCTCCCATTTCCTCTGGCAGGGGGTTGCAGGAGGTTGTCATGGCCAAAAATGGAGCTTGGGAGTCCTTTTTCACTGGCAGAATGCTCTGGCCACTACAGACACCCCCAACACGAGTGACATGAAGCTGGCCACACCCACCCCACAGCCTCCTGAGGTCAAACAGAACCCTGATGCAATGAAATTGAGTTTGACATCCCTGTTTTACAGGCTCATTGAAGCACTTGGAGGTTTATTTATGTCCTCAGGGTTACCCGAGTAGTGCTCCTGGTTCCTGTAGTCTGCAATTTTTCCTCTGGAAATCCATTCCTACTCCCACACCATTCAAAGGGAGTAGGAATGGATTTCCAGAGGAAAAAATTGCAGACTACATGAAGCAGGAGCACTACTCAGGTGACCCTGAGGACACAGATAAACCTCCAAGCGCATCAACGACCCTCTAAAAGGATGCAAATGACCAACTGTCTGCAAGGAATATAAATCCTTCCATTCCTCACTGTCCTGTCACCTGAAGAAGCTTCTTGGATGTGAAGCGAAACGTCTTCAAAAGAAAAAAACAAGAAAGTCCAGTTGCCTCTTGAAAAAGCACCTTTGAGACAACCATGACTTGGATGACTGAGAATTTCTACAGACTTCTGGCAGGCAAAATGTACTAGTCGGTGCCACTTTTGTTACTAAAGTTTCAGTGCCACTTCTAAGGCTCATATCTCCCCCATCATCTGCTCAGCTGCTGGCCACCTTCACCTCCACAAAACAGCAAGGCACCAGCAGGCACAGTCCAGTAAGCTTCTACCAGCCCAGTTCGTACTTGCCAATGTTAACTCATGGGAATAAGGAAATACCTGCAGCTTTCTCCCCTTACAGCCAGAGGAAAATTTAAGCCCCAGGGTTCACTTGATCTGGCATCTTGATTCCAGCTGTTTTATGGCAATTGCTTGATGAAGGTTGCTGGAAATATCTTGCCTTCATATTTGCCAGGCAATTTTGTTTTTTTTGCTATCACTGTAAGGTTGAAAAGAAGTCACTTGCTTTCAGAAAAAAAACCTAATAATCAAATTTTCAAATTAATTATTTCCTAATTTAATTTTGAAAATACTTTCTGGTATTGAAAGTTCTCCAGTATAGGGGTTGTAAATTTTGGTGAGAGACACACTATGTCCCAGGATGCAGATATAATGCTGGCAGGACAGATTCACTTTAATATATTCTGAGAGCAGAATTCCTTCATTGGTGATGCCAGGAACATGCTACTGCTATATTTCTTCACTTCTTTGCAACTTTACAATTAACGTGCACCTGTTGCACAGTGCTTCATTCTTGAAGGAGAACAAAATTAAACATTCATAATTGTTTTGATTATAACAACAGAGATAAGATATAACTCAGCACCCAGACACAGCACTATTATAAGTACAAAAGGTTTATACAAAGAAACCTTAGGTCAGATGATAGAGAAACTCATGTGGTGTTCACATAGAATTTACAGAGGAAGGGAAGTAGGAAGGGAAATTGAAGAGGAAAGAAAGAAAATTTAAATATAAGTTTAAGGACCTAAATGAATCTTTTTAAAATGATTGAAATGTTGATTCTAGGAAGTTGCAAACAGCCAGTCCAGACTGATTTGAAATAAGATTTTGAAGTTAATTATAACAATCCTTCCTATAGAAAAATCTTGTTTGAATTCTTAAAAAGAAATATGATAGGATGGGACTTTAAAGGTTGGACACTAGAGGAAACCAGAAGAAACTAAAGATTACAATTAAAGGAGAACAATACTTAAATGTGACTTACAGAATTTAATACAGAATGAAGGAAAATACTTTAACATTGGATGTATTGAGGGATATTTGTGAACAATGGACCCAAAAGTTAAGAGTTGTAATGTTTAGCTCTTAAATCTGAAAGTGGAATCAAAATGACAGGCTACTAAAATGATAATGGAAGAGATGCAGCACAGGATATAGAGATGAAATTGGCTGATGTCTTGAGATTTAAAAGGCATATAAAAATAAGAAGTCTAGGAACAATTTGGGTAATTTCCTATATTGGATTTACAAAAGAGACTTGTTAAAGTTCTGAAGAATTTTGTGAGAAGCAACAAAAGAAAATGAAAAGAAATCAAAGTCTAGGCCATTATTTAAAAGATCAAGATTGTTAAAAACAAAAAGAAAGAATGTAAAATTGATTTGTTAAAGGTTAAAAGGATATGTTGTTGTTGAATGGAGTTTGTTGACTAGGAGCAAAGGATGAGGTTTTAAGGATTTGTTTATCAATAAGAGATGGGAGATGGGAAGAATAGATCATTTGTTGTATTTTAAGAGAAGATGTTAAGTTACAAAAATTGTTTATATTTGCTATGATGAAAGAGGAAATCATTTTTTATATATTTTTTCTTTTTCTTTACTATAACTAGTCCTCAACTTACACCCAAATGTTTAAGGATTATTCAAAGTTATGAAAGCTTCAGATAAGATGTTTTATGGCCCATAAAACATTTCTGGCTTTTGTAAAACATCTCCTCCCCCGCTTCATGATCACATGACTGCATTTTGGGTGCTTGGCAACCGGCTTGCATTTAACTCTGTTCCTGCAGACCCATGGAGGATTTCCCCTCCATTCATGGAGGAGAGGATAAATCCTTAGTTTGGCTCCAGAAATGTTTGAGACTGAAAGGGCTACCTGTTGGGAGAATTTCAGCTCCATGAAATCTAGCAGGCAGCTCTACTTAACAATCTGGGAGATTGCTTAATAACCACAACCAGGCATTCTGTTGTGGTCATTGAATAAAGCAGTCATGTGACATATCAGTTAACTATCACTTCACTCAACTATTGATATTCCAACTGTGGCCATAAAGTGACAATTATCTGTATGTTCTTTTTTCCTCTTTTTTTCCTCTATTTTTCATTTTTCTCTATTTGTCTATTTTTTATTTTTATCTTTTTAGTTTGCATTAGTTTATAATCTTATCTGAATTATCATAATTATAAGTATCTTAATTATAGGAATATTAATGTTCTAATGGTGCTGTTAGAGAAAATGTCTGGGAATTCCATGAATGACCCAAAAAAACCCTACAACCCCAAAACTATATACTATCAAACAGCAAGAACAAAGCAATCTGGATAGACAAACGACCAGGCTCAAATTATCACGTTTTGGATAATTATGAGAAGACCAAACTCCCTAACTTGCCACCATGTTGGGAAACATGAAAGGAAAGAGAAATAGAGAATAACCAGAAGCCAGGTGGATGAATTCAGTTTTATTGGCTAGCAATAAATTGTTGAGAGACTTGAAAGATCAGACTGGAAAAATCCATCTGCGTGATTGCTAGAGTCAACACAAACTTGATGTGACATAATCAATGCTGAGAGGATACATGAAATATAAGACTTTCTCTAAATCCTTAACCTTCAGTCAAGTGAAAATAAAATGACTGGCAATAGTACCAGGAAACCCAGATATTCTTTTTTTATCTGTTCTACGTCAACCTCTTTGATTCTATTAGAATGTCATATAATGTCATCTTCTATTCATTGGAGTTTTTTTTCTTTTATTTTTCCCCCACTCTGGAACTGTGCTTTCCTGATATTATAAGAAGAGCTAAAATATCTGTACCTAAATACAAACCACTTCTGCCAAGTATTTTCAGTCTCCCCTCCCCCCCACTCCACCCCCAACTTGGGTGTTTTATGACTCATTGATGAAAAGGTTCAGGATAAATTTTCAAGTGGTAGAAATTACATCTTTTTAGAAACATGCTTAACATTGTGATGGAACCAGCCATTTCAGATAACAGATAAAGATAACAGATAAAGTAGAATTACTGTTAACAGATAACAGATAATCAGAGTTGGAAGGGACCTTGTAGGTCATCTAGTCCAATCCCCACCCAAGTGGGAGACCCTACACCATTTCTGACCAATGGCAGTCCAATCTCTTCTTGAAAGTCTCAAGTGATGGCGCTCCCACAACTTCTGAGGGCAAGCTGTTCCATTGGTTGATTGTTCTGTCAGAAAGTTTCTCCTTATTTCCAGGTTAAATCTCCTTGTTCAGTTTCCATCCATTATTCCTTGTCTGGCCTACAGGCGCTTTAGAAAATAGCTTGACCCCTTCCTCCCTGTGGCAGCCGCTCAAATATTGGAAGACTGCTATCATGTCTCCCCTGGTCCTTCTCTTTACTAGACTATCCAAGCCCAGTTCCTGTAACTGTTCTTCATATGTTTTAGTCTCCAGTCCCCAAATCATCCTGGTTGCTCTTCTCTGTACTTTTTCTAGAGTCTCAACATCTTTTTTATAATGTGGTGAACAAAAGTAACATAATGGAAGTAAAAATATAGCTAGGCCTTTTCAAATATCATATGTTCATTCTTCTCTGTATGTGTGTTCATTCTACGTCTATGAGCAGGCTGATGATAATAGCAGCAGCATTTAGACTTACATACCTCTTCACAGTGCTTTACCGCTCTCTCTAAGTCAAAATCAGCATATAATATAACAGTCATTGGGAAATGTACCAAAGCCATTTTTAAAAAAGGATCTGGACTCTTTTTCTGGAGAAAAAGACTTTTTTTGCACATTTATTATATAAGTATAGATAATGAATATGTTTTCCAGCTCTGTAAATATATGACCTTTTATTTCACCTTATATTTTCTCTGTTT
The DNA here is from genome assembly GCF_049901715.1 of Pseudonaja textilis. Lineage (NCBI taxonomy): Eukaryota > Metazoa > Chordata > Lepidosauria > Squamata > Elapidae > Pseudonaja > Pseudonaja textilis. Next base: position 235,812,502 of record NC_141990.1, read on the forward strand.
TTCTCATACACTTTTATAAAACTGTACTTGATGAGGGAATGTCATGTGTTTTGATGTGCTGCCATCTAGTGGTTAGATTTACTGCTTAATTCAAAGTAACAATCAATGGCTACCTTCACAGTTTACCTTGGTTTCCAGCAAGATTTTAGCATAGATTCTTGAACAGCAGCTACTGCTGGTGTTTTGCTAGCGTGTAATATCAGTTCTTCCCACTTTTCTATTGTATTTATGACCCGTTAAGGAGTTTCATATTGTAACATGAATGGATGTAGACCCTTAAAAAAACAGATCTTACTTTGCTCTTTATTTAGGAATCTGCATAACTGTATATACTGGAATGGATCCAGGGACTGAGGGACAGAAGGAAAATACCTTCTTTTGCACGAAAGCATGTACAAGAATTTGTATAAAAGTTCAAGCAGCATTGTCCTTTGTAGTGCATGTTTCCTTATGCGGATCACTTTCACAAATTCTTGTTCAAGAGCCTCTCTAACATATTTTTCTTTTTCTTACTTATTGGTGCTGTTTGAGCTTGGTTGTTTTCTTGCATGTTTTATTACCCAAACTAGGTAACAACATCAGTACTAGAAGAGAATTTATATTCTGAGTGGCTTGCCTTGTCAGGAGTGGTCTTGGTGGAGGTTTTTTTGTAGGGGGAGGGAATTGGATTGTTTACTGTTGGCTTGTTTGGCAATTCTTTGATTGAGGTATATTGTTCACTCCTTGATTGTTGATCTGATGTTAAACTTGGTGTTAATCTATGGTCATCTTGGTGTTGATTGCTCAGTTCTTCTAACATATCTGGAAATGCAAAAGTAATTGTAGAACCAATGTAACACAGGGTTTAACTGAGAAGACCCAAAGTCCAATTTACATTTAGCCATAGAAATTCAATAGTCTGAGTCTGTCTGTCTCTGAGTCAGTCATGAGTCAGTCGGTCTGTCTCTCACAAACAGAGACATTAACCCACAAGATTATTATTATTATTATTATTATTATTATTATTATTATTCTGTGGGTGTGGCTAGGTAGGAGCCATGTGTCTGGGTGAGCATGGCTTCTTTTTTGTGCAACCCCAACCCCCCCCCCCCACGTGTAGCCCTTTTTGCCTCCTGGGCCTCAGGGAAGCCTCCTGGGCCTTCACAAGACAGCGAGGGGCCTTCGCGAGACGCTGTCTTCGTAAGACATCAAGGGGGATCCCAGCACAGCTGATTGTCAGAACAGCTGATCATCGGGAGGAAAAAATATACCGGTTCAGCCAAACGGTAGCATTTTTTATTACCGGTTCTCCCGAACCAGGTCAAACCAGTAGAATCCCACCACTGATTGAGTGCCATTTTGCACAGTCAGCTGTGTCTCCACAGCGCAAGCCCGCGGCTTGCATAACCACAAGATTATTGTTAATGGGGGAAAAAATGGAGGAGGGAATAATATGCTTGCTACCTTTAGCTCACGAAGGAAAGGCAGAATATAAATTTATCAAATAAACCTATGCATATATAGAATAAAATGTAATTCTCAGATGGTTGAAAATCACAATTGTTCTAATTGTTGCACAGTTATTCAGCAAATGTTTGCTTTTTCTAACTCAGTAAACAATTTCTCAGGTTTTTCTGTCAGTAACTGTTTTCTTGAGTTCTTGTAAACTCATTCTTGTGTCACCACTGATATACCCTTCAATTCTATATGTAAATGGTTTATAGTTTAACAAATGTAATACAATATGTTATATAATAAAAGTAAGTTCTACAAAATAAAGTAACGAGTAAAAATACAATTCCATTGTACCATATTTCATTCACAACACCAATACTGAAGTCTCTGAAAATCTTCTGAAACAATCAGATTGTAACATTTTGTCAGAGGAACATGAGGGAAGGGGTTCATTTTATTTCTGGAGACAATCTATTGACATGAGGGAAGGGGTTCATTTTATTTCTGGAGACAATCTATTGACATGAGGGAAGGGGTTCATTTTATTTCTGGAGACAATCTATTGACATTGGAGGGAAGCCATGATGGGGAATATTATGTTGTTAAACAACATGTTGTCAGAATACGGTGGTGAAATATTTTAAATTATAGGTACAGGTTGTCCTTGATTTACAACAGTTCATTTAGTGACCATTCAAAGTTACAGCAGCACTGGAAAAAGAAGTGACTTGTGACCATTTTTTACAGTTATGACCTTCGCAGCATTCCCGTTATCGTGTGATCAAAATTCAGATGCTTGGCAACTGATTCATATTTATGACAATTGCAGTATCTGAAGTCATGTGATTACTTTTTGCCACTTCCCACAAGCAAGGACAATGGGAAATCCAGATTCACTTCATAACTGGGTTATTTATCAATTGCAGTCATTCACTTAGTTTATCAATTGCCGTCATTCACTTAACAACTGAGGCAAGAAAGGTCATAAAATGGGGCAAAACTCACTTAACAAATGTCTCACTTAGAACAGAAATTTTGGGCTCAATTGTGGCCTAATAAAATAATAGAGCCTGGAATTTCTGCCTGGAATTTCTGCTGTAATGATCCTAAATTGAGGGCCATGTGACCAGACCCGATTTTATGACTTTTTCTTTAGCAGTCATTAAATGAGTGCTATGGTCATTAAGTGAACATGACAATTAAGGAAATACTGTGTCATTAAGTTAATCAACTCATCATTTTCTTTGGTCATTTTTCCTTGAAAATCATTTGAAAAGGCTGGAAACAGAGGAAAAAAATTAAATCGTAATTACATGACTAGGGGGCTGCTACAACTGGTTGTAAAGATGAACTGGTTGCCAAGTGTCCAATGTGGGGTGTGTACAACCATGGAACTCTGGAACTGGGTTGTAAGTAGCTTTTATGGGGGAAGAGGTCTGTCATAACTTTGAAAGGTTGTTATGTTAGTCTACCATACTAGCTTCTGTTGGTTCCTGTGTATCCTTTTAGTTATATTACTATTTAGGTTCCTGTGTATCCTATTTAGATATCTTACTGAGCAGGATCTTTCTATCTATTCTTTCAAGATCTGCTAAACTGCCCAAACCCTGCTGTATGTCATCAGAAACTTACAAGTACACATTTTAAAATAGTTTAAAATCTATCCTTACCTTAAAAAGGATGAAGATGTGGTAGCTTTCAGGAATTCCAGTTCAGAGTTAAAAATGGCATTTGCTTAACTATATATCGTCCAGCATAGTGAAAACTGAAGGGAGGCAGAATTAGGAAAGGATGGACAAAGTCATTGTAGTATTCTATAGCCATAACATCATCTAACAAATTCTCAGCATATTTGAGATCAGGACATTTTGGGGTTTGAGAAATAGCATCTTTCCTGCGGTAGCCAATAGAGAGCTGCAAAAATCCCCATTTTGTGCAATTAGATTAAATGTGCTGTCCTACTTGGCCTTTAAAAGTTAATCAGAATGAACATTTTGGGCTTGTGTATACACACAAAGGGCTAAATTTATGGAAATACAGAAATAATATGTGTACTCACACTTTTTATTTTAATTATATACTTCTGGCAGATTCTTGTAATGGTTTTGCAACAATTCAATAAGATCCTTACCTTTTCTCCATCCCTATCAACTTAATAGAAATCAATGTTTTTCTTCTTGGGCAGCTTTCTTGGAACTGTTGATTGGAATGGAAAGTTCTAAATTCTACTCTGATTTCATTTCTGGCCTTATTTATATGACTTCTATTGCTATCAATAGCTGTTTTGGTGGGAGAATGTCATTTTGTTGTTAAAAGAGCTACACTTTTAACATGCATTCAGCCTTGGCAGCTGAATTGGTAAGGGAAATTCCACACACTATCCATGTGTTTATGCAAGCAGTTCCTTGTGTAGATACATCTATATATGAACAGTTAGCTCCTTGCAAGCATTGTTTATAGCTCTGTTAACTTTGTGTCTCAATGGAGAAGCTGAATTGTATTCTCCTGTAAAACCTTATCCAAAGACTTTGTTACCTGATAAAAAAAGAAGCTAAAATTAGACTTAAGTTCCTTCACAGTCCTTTTATCCCACATTCTGTTGAGTGAAATCAACCTTTACGTTTGTCCTATGCAGCTTATTACACTATTGAAAGTCAGGGATTTTTATTTATTTCTCATTTATTGTTTCTTTTCTTTTAAAAAAAAAGCTTAATTAAATGTTTTAGTGATTTTAATTTTTGTTTTTTTGTTTTCTTCCCCCCCAGTTTCCTCATAGTGCTGGTCTGCCTTATATTCAGTGTGCTTTCCACGATTGATCAATATGCAGCTCTGGCTACAGGGACATTATTTTGGATGGTATGCCTATGGATATTTGCTTAAGCAACATATAATTTGTATGTATTTTGAAAAGAATTAAAATTGAGATATAGATATGTATTTGTATGAATGTACTGTGTATATATTTGGTAATGTTATTTGGATGTACTCTAATTTGCTAAAATGCCCAAGCATGGTAATATGAAGTATAATCAGAAACTTATCAGTGCACCTTTCACAATACTTTCATCTTTTTTTTCCTGACTGATTTGTATCTGTATGAGAGTAATATGGATACCATGGAAGGAAGTAGGTTTCTGTAAAACCTTTAGGTTCAGGCATGGAATAATCTGTAGAAATCCAATTTAGTTCTCATTATACTCTGGATTGGGTTCATTTGGCCGTTCCAAATGATTTGGAATGGTGATCCAATGATTTTCATCATCCAAACCATAAGCAGTTTGTGAGGTTTCTAACATAGTGTTCCAGACAAAACAGTTATGTTTTGGTGACCACATCCAGAATACGTCAGCTTTAGTTTGGAGGATTAACGTCTAGACTATTTTTTGACCATACCATATTGATACAGTTCAGAACAGAAGGATAATGTTGCAGGGAACTTGTTTCTGAGTTCTGTTTCAGTAGGTTTTGGACATCCCTACATAAAAAGAAGGGTCCTCTAGATTGTCCCACAAAGTTTAACTAATTGAGTAGGGTGATTGAACAATAATATGTGTGGCAATTCTAAAGGCAAGAGGTAAAAATCAGTCGTATACAGATTTTTAAAAACTCTCTTAGTGTTTTTAGTATTTTTATCCAGGTTAAAAAATGTGATGGCTCAGTTGAGTTTATATATAGTAAATAGGTGAGAACCTAAAGTCGATGCATTTTGTAATGGCCAACTATTCTGACATTAGAATACACCATCAAATATTTCTTTTCAAAGATTTGTATAATCCATAATTTTTGTTGTTGTGCATCAGTGTTATGCACTGATCCATACCAATCCAATAATGCTAACGATCACTTGAATGCTATATCCAAGTTCAAGAGTGTTCAGTAAATAAGTCTTCTGAGTTCTCCATTGTCAGGACCTGTGTCAGGTTCATGAAACACATACTGAGAGTAATATAAGCAGCCCTCCTCAGCTATTATGTTCCTTGTTGATATCTCAGTAGAAGTTGCTGGCATTGCATTACCTGACTTAATTCCTTGGGGCAAGCCAGCATTTATATTTCATTTCACTTTGGGCACTTAATCCTGCAGTGGTTTTTATGTTGGGATTTCCCCATTATATGTGTTTTAATATTTAATGTCAGCAAAACCGTACCTTCCTTTTTCCAGAGAGTCAACTTTCAGAGTTCAAGTTTGTATGAATAAAAGACCTAGTTTTTATGTCTTTCTTATGCAGCTCAACAGGTTTATAGCACTTGGGTTAAGTCCTTCTTAATTTTGTCTTTTATTTATAGAGTTATTTTTACACAGATCTGGTAGTGAATAGTTTCATATGGTGAATGTACAGATACTAATTGGCTCTCATTAACATCAGACTAATTTAATTTCAGAAAAAGACCAGCTTTTGTAACCTGGTAATCTCCAGAAACATTGAATTAAAATTTCTAAAGTTAGTGTTTGAGACTTGGAATACTTAAAAATAAGGTAGTGGCAATTATATGAAAATGTTTACAGAATTGGTTTTCATGGCACAGTATGAAAATGATTTGCCATTGCTTTATGGAATTTGGTCACCCCAAATTTAACAGTGAGCCTGGGATTGCTTGAGGGCCTCCAAGTACTAATCAAATCTGGTCTTGCTTAGCTTCTTGCAATTAATTAATGTTACATAATTTAAATTAATTTAAGTTTTATGATAAATCCAAAGTCATGTGAATGGATTGCTGCCCTTATGCCAAGACTTTATCATTTTGTTTTCTCCCGAACAGTTCTCTTTCCGGTTAAGGGTTTTGTTATCCTTCACTAAAAGAAAAAAATTGTACACCAGAAAACAAGTGTAGAACTTGTTTCGTAGAGCAGTTTTGTACTATTCACAAAATGGCTACCTATTATGAAACATTCAACTGATGACGTACTTTGCCAACCCTGCACTCTATCATCTATTTGGGGGCATATTTTCAAACAGTACTAGATTGAAATCTAAGAACATAAGAAAACCTACGAGCCTGTTAGAACCGACCAGAGGTAACCTTGGAAGGTGGTGATATAAGTTGATGCTTTGCTTTGCAAACTGTTATTTCTCCAGTTAATTAATTAGCCAAACAATGATGCACACATAGGAAGCCTAATAATCTCAGAGGTTAGAGAAGTACAAAGGTATAGGAGTCACTTCACTTATACCTGTGTAGACTGTGGCTCAGATTTTAGAGAGTGTAGGAATTAAGGGACATGATGGCTCAGTGGTTAAGACACTAAGCTTGTCAATGAAAAGGTCGGCAGTTCAGCGGTTTGAATCCCTAGTGCCACATAATGGGGTGAACTCCCGTTACTTGTCTGAGCTTCTGCCAACCTAGCATGTAAAAATGCAAATGCTTTAATGTTGACATCTTTGCATCCTAAACGGTAAAGGCATGCACCACAAGCTCAACAGCGGAAGGAAATTTATTTATTTATTTATTTATTTATTTATTCTGCAGAATCTCATCTGCCATCATCAGGCTTGTGTACTGTGAATCATCAGGGTTCATCTGTGTGTCAGGCTTTTGCAGAACAGAAATGGCCACGAAATATATTTGCTATATTGATGTCTTTTCCATTTACAAAAACATAAGAATATCTGTGTGTTCCAATCTATACTTCTGCAGCTTTAAAATGCATACAAGATGTTTGCACAAGCAATGCATATAAATAAGAATCGCATGTTAAAGCCCTATTAGGAAATTCTGTGGGGAATGAGAGTGTTAGAGAAAATGTGCACAAAAATACATGCATAAAGATATAAATGGATATAAATGTGAGCAAATTGTTGTGTTGATTTTTGGAAAAGAATAAATATCAAAGGTAAGTGAAACTGAAGTTTGCAGATTTAATATCTTCTTAGTTCTGCGGGATTAAATAGAAAGCTAATATTTACTCACTATTTCTATAAATGAAGTTATTTTGAGATTAAACAGGAACCAAGTACTTAACTGGCCTTGGAATATGAGCCCACAAATGAATACAAAACTCTGATCTCTATTTCTGTTTCCTGATTTTCAAAAAGTTAGTGTTTTAGATGATAGAAAACCCACACTAGCTACTATAGCTTCTTTTGCATTTTAAAGGAGAAGCGTTCTATTAAAAACATATATTTTTAGCAGTTGGGTTCTAATTCGAAAGGCTTCCAGATAAAAGCAAAGCCACATTTAAAATAATCATGAATGTGACACTAAATTGTTTTTTTAAAAAATAATTATTTTCATGACCGAAAGAAGGACACCCTTTATCTTACTGATATCAGTGAGTTTTAATTCAAACTTAGATTGCTCTCAAAAGCTCATAGTCAGGATTAAGACTGGGGCAAATATACACAAGGGGAATGTAAAGAAAATTAGCATGAGGTAAGCATCCCTTTTTGAAGCATAAATGCATCTGCATCCTTTTAAAGGCTTGGCTCTGAAAAAGGCATTTTGTCTAATTGCCTGTGCATCTGTATAGATGCATAAACAACATTTCTTGTGAAATTAGTAGCAAAGTGAATTGGCTATGAGTGCACACACAGGTTCAGACAATCAAGTAAAGTGTTCACAGCACCCAAGTGAACCTTAGGGAGAAAGCATATGTTTTAACACTTAGAGAACGATACGTTTATTAACACTCCATACATTTATTGCTTTGAAATTGAAAAGAGGATGCAGAATTAATTTCATACCGCTAGGTGGAGATGTGAGCAGGACTAAGTCTTTTTTTTTTCCTGGCAAATCTTCAGTTTACATTGAATAAGAGATTATCATGTAGAAAGGTTATGTATGTACATTGGCAGATTTAACATATTAATGGAAGAGATGTTTGGACATCACCCACAAAGAGAATGAGGCATATTTATTTAAAAATTGTTTTTGAAAGTTCAATATTTAAACTATGGAAAAAAGTAAATTCAACGAGGTATTCTCCCTATGAGACTATATTTTTCTTTTATTTTTATAAGCAAATGTTTTTATGGTGCCAAGACACAGCGGAATGTTGTTATCTCAGCATGCTCTAAGAAAATCCAGGCACATGATCCAAGTGGATTAAACATTCTTCTGAACAGAAGGATATTTAGTATGCCTGAAAAAGCTATTTTCTTGCAGGAATCTCATTTTGTTGTCAGATTAGGTCTTAGAGCTCTAGAGATTATAAAATGTATGTTAAATATTGCAGGTGTTAGATCACTTTTCCTACTGAAGCCTTAATTCTTGCTCATACTGAACTGCAAAAAAAAGTTTCGAAAGATATACAAATTTCTGCCTTTTTTACTTTTAATAATACTTTTTCACTTTTAATAAAGTGAAAATAAAGTTCTTTTTTACTTTTAATACTTTTTCATTATTATAATTTTAGCCAAGATGTTTATTTAACATACATTATATAATCTCTAGAAATTAAGGAATTAAGAAATAAGGATATTCCTATATAAGGAATTAAGAAATAATTAATAAGGAATTAAGAAATCAGGATTCATGACCAGGGCAGGAGGTTAGACTAGAAGACCTCTGAAGTCCCTTCCAGCTTTATGATTCTATTTCTACTCTGAAGCAAAAAAAGCTTTGGAATTTATCTGAAACTTTTATTTGTTTCTGCTGCCTTGTGAAATACGTGGGCAGACTTCATTTCAATTTACCAGTGCATGAGATGATACTGATAGTCCTCAAGTTACAACCACAATTATCACCAGAATTTTGGTTGCTAAGCAAGGTGGTTGTTAACCTAATTTTATTACTTTACCTCCTCCCTCCTCCCTGGCTGTTAAATTTAACTGCAGTTAAATTAATCATGTGGTCGTTAAGTAAACCCCATTGACTTTTCTCATTGGAAGCCAACTGGGAAGATCGCAAATGGAGACCACATGATTCCAGGGTGCTGCAGTCGTTGGAAAACATCCAAATTTGTGCAAAACAACCAAATTTTGATCACATGATCATGGGGATGCTGTGAGAGTTATGAGGAACAGTTGTTTTTTGATTGCTGTTATAACTTTTAATGGTCACTAACTGAATAGGAGTGCATTATAATATAATTTCCTATCTAACATAAATTCTACTATTCAATACATATATATATATATGTACATATACCTATATGTTCTGTCTCACTTTTCTTCTTTCCCAAAAGATGAAAGAATACAAACTCACACAAACACAGGCAGGCAAGCTGGCTTGGACTTCACAGAGTTAATTTTTTGGAACTGATAATATCCTTGGCATTCCAACATGCTCTGCCTGCCAAGTCCGAACTGATAACAAATAAAAATCTACTCACAGAAAATTACAAGGCAGTCCACAAAAATCATTTACGAAGAAAATCTGAAGTAAGATTAAACTTTGTCCCGTACAAAGTTCCAGCCAAAAACACACCCACTTTTACGCCCTGTGGGGTGTGGCTCAATGACTCCGCTCACTCTCTGACCCTCCCACGCCTCCTATGTTGCTGCTCACGTTTCACCCTACGACGCTGCTTAGGATCAAGCCAACACTCTTCCTGTATGCTCCCTGTCAGGGGCTGCTCCGATATGCCTTCCTCCTGATTAGGCTGTTCTTCTCGGTTGTCTGATGAAACCTGAGGCATTATCAGGGAGGAAGGCATTGCCAGGGAGGAAGGTCCTGGGGAGGAAGGCATTCCCAGTTCCTCCTCCTCATCTTCCAGGTCTTCTTCCTCTGACAGCATAGGCTTGGGAATCAGGGCCACAACACCTATACATATAAACATACATACATTTTTTTTATTTATATATGTGTGTGTGTGTGTGTGTGTGTGTGTGTGTGTGTTTCCCCCAAAATAAGACATGGTCTTATTTTCTTTTGGATCCCAAATAAGCACTAGAGTGTCTCATTTTTTTTTCCATTTATGAGAGGCCCACTTCTGCTTTTTTCTATGTATGGGAGGCCCACTTGTACACCAGTGCTGCCACTGTGATGCGAGATGGGTGCCCCACATGGGCTTACCTCAGAGCCTCCACAGCCAGGCCATCCATGCCCCGAAACTTGCTTTGCCTGACAGTGGTGGCTCCAGCAACCCCAAGCAGGACCCTATGTGGCCACCAGCCCACTTCTTCTGCTTGCTTGCAGCTGCAATGAAGCAGGAGGCTGAGTGACGCGTCAGTGCCATGGACACGAGGCAAGGCAGCGGTGGGTGGTGCCCTGTACCAACTTACCTTGGGGCCCCCACAGCCAGGTCATCCACATCCTGACACCTGCCTCTCAGTTGTGGCAACAGCATGTCACTCAGCCTCCTGCTCCATTGTGGCCGCAAGCAAGCAAAAGAAGTGGGCCAGCATCCATGTGTTCTCCTGCTGCACATGGCTGTCGGTGCTGCCGCTGTGAGGTAGTTGTCGGGTGTGGATGGCTTGTCTGTGGGAGTCCGGAGGTAAACCAGTGCAGGGGGCATGTGATAGCCCCCCCCCACCTTGTGGCTGTGGCACTGCGAGCAAAAAGGCAGAATGAGTAGGCGGGTAGCTGTGCAGGCTCTTAACTAGGGCTTATTTTGGGGGATAGCTCTTATTTTTGGAGAAACGGGATATATTCTTGTAAGAGGCACTGAGACACTTCCATGTTAAAAGGATTAGCTGGTGGCATCACTGCTGCTGGGAGGGGGAGGAATGCCCAGTTGGCAGTTTCTTTCATGTCCCCAGCAGGAACAGGAGCGAAGGATAGGACCTCACCCTGACTTACAGCAGCATTTGGGTCTCAAAAAAGAGCTTTCTCTTGTCAAGCCAGCATCCTAATCATGTGAGTCACCATGCTCATCAGTAAGGCGTTGTACTGACAGCAAGAAACCTAGGTTTGGGTTCACACTTCCCAGTGGGAGCTGACCAGATAACTTTGGGCTAGTCACATTCTCACCCGAGCCCCACCTCACCAGTGCTGTTGCTGTGAGGAACAGAAGGACGGAATACTATGCCTGCTTCCTTAAGACCTGATTGAAAGCGGGATATAAATGTAATGTGCTGATTCATTTGATTTTATGTATTAATTAATTATTTACCAAATAAATTTATATGGCTGTCCAAACCACACGCAGATGACTCCAGGTGACTTACAACATTAAAAATCCCCAATCTACCCTCCCATGGCAGCAGCAGCAGCAGCAGCACAATCCCATCAGTCACTCGATCAGCTCCCTTTGTGATCCCCAGGATCGCTGACAAAACCACACCTTCAGAAAAGCAGCAGGGTGGAGTCCAACCATAAAAAATAAAGATGCCTTCCAGGCAAGAACATTGCACAGATTTAGAGAAACATCGTAGCTCAAGCAAAATTTTCTGAAAAATTTCAGGAAGAGTGAATACTTGGATTGCCCAGAAAGTATTAAGCCAAATTGCACTCAGTGTTGCTGCTCCATTTAAATTGGCAATGAGAGGGGAAAATGCATATCCAAAATCTAAAGGGGGCACTGTTGAACTGCACAGAGAAGCAAATGCAAGAGGATTGTATTTAAATAGCTGATTGCCAAGTTTGTTGTAAATACTCGGATATAATGAAAAATACTTCGTAAAGGTTTGCAAGAACAGTGAGGAATATTCTCAGTTCATGTTTTTTTTGGTTTGATCTGTTCTTAGGCAGATCTCCCTTCAGGTGCAGGGAGGCAGAGAGAAAAAGAGGCAGCAATTTGCATTTGTATAAAAACCAGCAGAGCCCCGTAATATTTTCCTTCAGTGGGGAAAAAAGGCTCTAATATAAAGCAATCATATTTGGAAGAGTCAGGAGCCCCATTCAAAGATTTGGTATCTGGAATGTTTATTTAGTATCTGGAATGATTCTCAGCCATCCAGGTCATGGTTGTCCCGAAGGTGCTTTTTCAAGAAGCAACTTGACTTTCTTTGTTTTTTCCTTGAACATGTTTTGCTTCTCATCCAAGAAACTTCTTCAGTCCTCGCCGAAGAAGCTTCTTGGATGAAAAGCAAAACATATTCAAGGAAAAAAGACAAAGAAAGTCAAGTTGCTTCTTGAAAAAGCACCTTTGGGGTTCCTGGTAATCCCACTCCATCAACCACATCCTGTAGATCAGGGGTCTTCAAACTTGACAGCTTTAAGACTTGTAGACTTCAACTCCCAGAATTCCTCCTCCAGTCATGTTAGCTCAGGAATTCTGGGAGTTGAAGTCCACAAGTCTTAAACTTGCCAACTTTGAAGAACTTTGCTGTAGATGCTCACATGTTGACCTAAATGTTTGGAGGCTGAAATGTGTGATTGCCTGCAGTCAGTCATTTGGGCTCAAGGGACATTGTAGCGCTGGAGGATAAAATGGAATGCTCTTGTAGTGGGAGTTTAGTGTTTGGTGTAATACAGACAGTCCTTGACTTATGACCACAATTTGGTCTTTGGTGTAATACAGATACGACCACAATTGAGCCCAACATGTATGTTGCTAAGTGAGAAATTGGTGAATTGAATTTTGCCCCGTTTTATGACTTTTCTTGCCACATTTGTTAACTGAATCACTGCAGTTAAATTAGCAACACAGTTGTTAAGTGAATCTGGTTTCCCCATTGACATTACTCTTCAGAAGGTTGCAAGAGATGATCACATGACCCTGGGACACTGCATCCATCATAAATATGAGACAGTTGTCAAGCATACAAATATAAATCACATGACCATGAGGATGCTGCAATAGTTATAAGTGTGAAGAATGAGTCACTTTTTTCTGTTTCATTGTAAATTTGAACGGTCACTAAATGAATTGTAAGTCGAGGACTACCTATATTGTGGAGCAACAGTATAACACAGAATGTTGACCTAAGATCTCAAAGACCCAGCTTCAAATATCCTGTGAGTCATGAATATATTTGCTGAATGACCCATGAGCCACGGCTTATCATCAAGATAAAATGGCAATGGATGATATGTATGCAATCCTAAATTCCCTGAAAAGAATGCACAGGATTAGAATAAAATGAAAATATAAAACAGAATAAGCATAGAATAAGAGTCAAAGAGTATTTAAGGTTAACTCAACTCCCCTAAAATAGTTGATAAAAGTACTAACGGCTGTTATTTGATGTAAATTGCTATTTGCTTTTTAATTTCATTTTCTGGTTTGTTTGATTTATATCTCACCTTTGCTTCAGGAACTCAGCATGGTGTCCATAACACGGTCGCTTTCTGTTTTTACCCACAATAATTTCCACAAGTGGTAAAACGGGTGTGATGACCCGGGGCATGGCACAAAGGCAACACAGTGAGATAATCAATAAGAGTCTCTTTATTAGCTGCAACTTTGCCCCAATATCCAGGTTAACACTCCCAGGAACAGGCCTTAACTGCAGAGAATCAAGTCCAAAACATGGTCAACAAGAACTGTAACTATAAGACCAATCAAGCCAAAATAAGATAATTAGTTTGGCAGGGTAAGAGGAAGAATTCCAGACATGAAGGCATGGCAAAACTCACATGGTTGGGAAGATGCCAGGAACACAGATAAACAAAGTCAACACAAGATAAAATCAGGTTTGCTCCCAGCAGCTGCCGCAGTCAACATTCAGTTCTTTAAACTCTCATTCCCAGGTATGGATAATGAAGGGAATCAGAGCCCTTTCCTCCCCTGTAAGCCACGCTGCTCTCTTCTCCATTCCTTGCTGTGTGCCCTAGGATGAAGAGGGGGTGGGTGCTTTTTCAAGAGACAACTTGACTTTGAACTCCCTCTCCCTTGTTCTATCACTCCCCTGCTCTGCCCAGCCGGACTTTGCCTTCATTTTAAGAAAAGTCATATTAGCAGAATGCAGCACGTTCCATTAGGGAGAAGTTCCCTGAAGATGGTCTCCAGCATGAGTCTTGTCCCTGTGACTGACCCAGATTGGATCCTGCAACATTATCCTGGGGCATGTATATTTGCCTTCATTCATAACTACCATGTTGCCATCTGCTGGCAACTTCCCACCCAATAATCTCACGAAAGCAGTTAAGGCAGAATGGAACAACTCGCCTGGGCCAACTCACCATGGTCAACTCGCCATTGCCAATTCACCTGCTCAACTAACCGTAGAACAACTTGCCATGGCCAACTTGCCACAGGAAAATCCGCTGCAGGACATTTCAACAATTCAATTTTACAATTGTAAAAATTATTTTAATTTTTGTCATTCATGTTTTATTTTGCCCCTCTTTTGGCATCCTTTCTTTAATGATTTTATTTGACTATTTCTTTGATATCAGTGTAACTCTTGTCCTGTGGCAAGTTGGCCGTGGTGAGTTGTCCCATGGTGGTGAGTTGGTCTCAGCAAGATGGCTATGGCGAGTTGTCACAGACTCCATAAAAGGACCACCTATCTCAATTAGAAGTAAAGAAAATCCACTCCGTATCCCTCCGTAACAGCCTTGAAAAACCTTTCCCAATGCTGGTATTGATTTTCTCAGAATTCCCAGTCTTCATTGTTTTGGGCACATTCAGTATATCTGCAGAACGAGTCGGATCATTAAAAAAAAAAAAAGCCATCTGGATGGAGATTATTTGTTGCTGGGAGAAAAATAAAGCATTATCTTGAATGCACTTTCAGAAAATACGTTTCTTGAGTCCCTAAAGCACTATTAAGACTACTTTGTATTTTGAGAGCTGTTTGTAGTTTTGTTGCAGCAGACTAAACATGACTATCCCTCTGAAACAGCAATGTTTATAACAGCGGCAGATTTCACATTGTATGACGCAGCTGCATGAGAGTGTTTACTAATTGAAATATATATATATATATATTATATATATACACAGAGAGAGAGAGAGAGAGAGAGAGAGAGAGAGAGAGAATCTCTCTGTGTGTGCAAGATGACTCTAATATTGAATAAGTGGAGAAGAGGAAGGCTATTTTGGTTCTTGGGGTAAGGAGACGAAAGCCGAACACGGACGCACAGCAGAATTGAGCGATGAAAAGGATTTTTCAATTTATCAGGATTAGCATGTAGCACTTGCAGTGACAGGTGTTTCCTTTATGCCTTGTCCAAAGTCTGGGAAGTAGTTTGTCATTAAGTACTGCGTTCAGTGTGTATCTCAATTTCAATATAACTGGAGGGCCCAAGGCTTTGTTAGGACCTTGTTTTACATCTGACCTTGGCCAGCTGGAATCCATTGTCTTTAGCGTAATGTAACAGCTGACATAACATAACGGGTATCAAGCTGAAAAGCCAAAGCAGCCTGGTGAACTGATGAAAATGAGGGGGCAAAAGGAATGGAGAGGTTGGGATGGGTATTACAACACCCTGACTCAAAAGTAGAGAGCTGCTTTCTGTTTTCCCTGGGGGAATTAGCCAGGAAATAAAGAGATGAGCCTGCTGATGCTCTGTTTGCAATTGATTACATATGATAGACTACCAGGGGCAGGTTTGGGCTTGCCAGCTGTCACTTGCTGGTAGCTATTGAATTGCTTCAAGTGGCTCCTTGGGGAGATGGGTCTGCAATTGCAGGTGTTGTGGGGTTGCATAACTGCAGTGAATACTGATGGGCTGATTTCAGAAGATACATGGAATAAATGCATTCAGTGTTTTATTTTCTAATAGGCAACAGCCAAAATCCACCCCCTGCTTTTAATTCTTTAAAAAAAATAATAAAGTGGCTTGATTTCTTAAGGCACCTTTGAGGGGGATCCATGGAAAGGGGCTGATGCATTTTTAGTTCTAATCAGATTTTTAAGGAAACAATGTTCCAATTCCACTTTTTGCTTGTAAATCAGATTTAAGGTCCAGGTGTGGGTCTCCCAGGGGAGAATTGATGGGGGGGGGGGTGACTCTCCTCCTATTAACTTTTTATGCAAAAGTCCTCACATGTTACTCCTGATTACTCAGTTCTGCTCTGCTTAGATCTCAAGACCAGTCAGTCATTGTTTTCTCCTATGTTAATCTAATACAGCAATGGACAAACTTGAATAGGATTTGCACCTCACATGTTGTCTGCCTGGATTTACTGTATAAATGGGGCATATATCCTCCCTTCAGTGTAGCTGCTGGGTCCCATGTCAATAGATAGATCACATTGTAATCAGCTGTAAGCTGAGGACATATCTGATTTTCAGGATCTGATTTTCTCAGATAAATGATGCTGCGCTTCAATGATTAGATGGCCTGGTGCAATGGCCCCCCTGCCTTTTGGTCATCATTGACCGGTTTCATGGAGGGAGGTCTTCTGCGGACCAGAGGGGGCATCCCACAGATGGGGCTTCATTTATTTCTGCGGCTGCAGACCGATGACGGCCCACAGACCGAGAGTTCGGGACCCCTGGCCTAGAGATTGGTTTCTGAATATGTATCCTTTTATCATTCATTATTTTACTGGTAGTGCTTGACTTACGACCATAATTGATTCCTAAATTTCTGTTGCTAAATGAGACATTTGTCAAGTGAGTTTTTCTCCATTTTACAACCTTTCTTGCCACAGTTGTTAAATGAATCACTGCAGTTATTAAGTTAGTTAACAAGGTTGTTAATTGAATCTGGCTTCCCCATTGACTTTGCTTGTCAGAAGGTCATAAAGGTGATCCATGAACCTGGGACACTGCAATGGTCATAAATATGAATGAATTGCCAAGTATCTGAATTTTGATCATGTGACCATGAGGATGCTACAGCAGTTGTAAGTGTGAAAAATGGTCACGTCACTTTTTTTGCCGTTGTAACTTTGAATGATCACTACATGAACTTGTTTGTAATTTAGGTAAAATGTTTATATATATTGTAAGTCCAGGCATGTTATACAACATGCTAAATAAATAAATCTAATACACATTTTGAAAGTTCATAGGATCAGATATGAAGGCATTTCCAATCTCAGGATTTCTAGTTGAAGTTCTCTTTCTACCATAAATTCATGGAGAATCTGAACATTGTCATAGTCAACTTGCATAACTTGCATTTTGTTCATATTTTTCACATCTTTTACCTTACTATGGAAAATTCAGTGAGGAGGGTAACATTAGTGTAACAGCATAATATTTTTGCAAGTATTAATAGGAAAATATCCCATTGTTGTCCAGGAAAAGGACTTTCCTTGGGGAACATGTTTTTCCTCTCTTTTTCTATCCTTAACCCTACTTGTTGGGTTATTGAATAAGTTTGTATCTAGTGAAAACTGTAATCTGTTTTGCTTTCTCTCCGCCACCTTTTGTTGCAAAACATTTAAAGGAAAGAACTTGTTTTGTTTAGCAATTTCCCTTGACATTTTTCTCCACAAAGTTTTCAGCAAATAAATTACTTCCTGAGCATTGCCTCTCTCTTGAAAAGAGCAAGTCTTCTGATCTTTGACTACAACTGGTCACTTACTAGAAGATACTTCTATGCTGTTGTTTTTCCTTTCCTGTTTTAAATTAGTCAGTTTTCATTTATAGTAACTAAATTATTGGCCATGATTTTTTTTGGGGGGGGGGGGGGATTGAAGTAATCTAGGAAATGTATTTTGTTGAATTTAGAATCTAGAATCAGAATCTAGAATCTGTTGAATCTAGGAAATGCATTTTGTTCAAACATGAATTTCAACAAATTTAGAAATTTAGAAAAATAAAGCTGGCAAATTTTGAGTTCATTTTTTGAAATTGATTGGGGAGGCCTGTCATAACTTTGAAAGGTTGCTAAGTGACCAATCATTAAATGAGGACAATTTGTATTTTCAGGATTTTAAATGAGCCATGAATTGAATATACTAATACCCTGTTTCTCCAACAATACGGCCTCCCCCAATAGGAAGTCCCAGCATGTTTTATAGGCATGAAATGAAATTAAGCCCCTCCCCCCAAATTAAGGCCTATATTAAAACATTCAAAATGGGGTGGTGTGGGGGGGGGGCTTGCCGTTAGGGAGTACTTTTGTTGCACACCTGGATATGGTGCTGCCTGCGTTGACCCGATACGAAGTGCCCCACCAATGCCGAGGTCAACATCCAAGCCGTTGCCACCCACCCACCCAAAGATGCAAGGGGGGGGAATTAAGTCACCTCCGAAAAGACAGCCTAGCCATTTTTTCGGGGCTCAAAAAAAAATAAGACCCGGCCTTATTATATGAGAAACACGGTAGTAGTTTCAAGGCAATAGGGCATAAAGGCAATAGCACGTTCAGGGGATGGCAAAATATTGGCCGACTAAAATCATTTGTGTACTTTACTTGGAAGCTTCAGTATGTTAGAAAAAGAATTAGTTTTATACCCCATAAGGTTTATAAAAAGATTTATACTCCATAAGGGGTATAAAAGGGAAGGAATCAAAATCATTTAGGTTTTTCCATTATGTGGTTGAAACTAGAGTTATAAGTATTTCAAAAAACAATAACACTGAATTGAAAAAAAAGTTTAAAATATTTTTAGGGAAAATTTCCTTCTACAAATAAATATGATTCAAATATACATACTTCTCTCAATATTTGTACTTTATGCAAGAATAGAAAAAGCTATTTTATGAGATTAGCATATTGAATTTAGAGCATAGTAATGAAAAGTTTTAATATGTGGATGTAATACTTTTATGAGAAACATTATCATATAACAGGAAATGAAACAGGATGCAAATGCACTTGCTTTTAGCTTTTCAAATTTTAGAACAGTCACCTGAGGAGCAACTTTGCAACTGCCCAATTCGTCTGAAGCGGAAAATTATGTGACCCATATTTCTAGATGGGGCAAAATGAGACAGAGATGAAATGCAATTTAATGCAATTCTGTTTATAGTTTACAATGGAAAACATTAAATTTCGAGTATCTGAAAGCTTTCCACCTGGAAGCACCCTCTTTCTTGTATTTCATTTTCAAGTCAGGAACTAAAGATTTTTTATTAAAGACATGCATATGTTGTATTGTGCGGTGTATTTTATATTAGCAAATAGCTTTCTGACTTTTTGGCCTCTTACATAGCTATTACAGTCTTTCAGCAATATTGGCTGCTTTATAAATAATGTATGCATTGAATCAGATCAGACTAATTGTCACAGCAAGTTGATTTCCATGAATATTACATTTCTTATTCTCAATTATGTCTGCTTTTAAGTCAATAAGGAATAGCAATTATAGGATTTAAACATGTTTTAACATTTAATTATACTGATTAGCCTCCTATATATCAACCAATAATGAAACAACAAAGTAGCAAGTTTGGAAAGTTTGAGATAAGAGAAACGGTTTCACTAAATTTGCTGAAAGTATATTCAAGCACGGATGCAGTTGTGAGGGGAAGTGCCATAATATGAGGCTACCACTGGAAATAATTTCAGGAGATGCTAGAGATAGTTTTACATAATTTACTAATTTGTCAGGTGGTTGCTATTTGACAACTGTGCTGGAAAAATTGATGTCTGTACTATCTAATCAATTTATGTGATACATGGACGTTTATAATACACCTGAAATAAATCAGAAAGTTATGTAACTGGAATATGGTAGACCGACCTTCCTTCCTTCCTTCCTTCCTTCCTTCCTTCCTTCCTTCCTTCCTTCCTTCCTTCCTTCCTTCCTTCCTTCCTTCCTTCCTTCCTTCCTTCCTTTTACAAATAATTTTTGATATTCCAAGGGCTACACATACCTCCTGTGGTCATATCATTGCATTATAGATGCTTGTCAACCAGCTCACATTTACCGCCATTTGCAGTGCTGGGCAGTCATGTGATTGCGATTTTTGATGTGTTTTGCTGCTTCAGCCCATTGGGTGGCTTACGTAGACTTGAGATATTTATCCTGCTTTGAAGATGTGGGGCTCAAAACTGAGAAGAATAATCACAGATTTTGCATTAAGTTTCATGCATAGAGGTAGTTAAGAAATATATGCTGGCAAATTGCGAGCTAATGGTCTAACTGGATAGATTACATTCTGATAACAGTATTAAAACACCATATAAGCCTCTTTGGAATAAACAATATTTCTAGTACAACTAGAAATTGTTGGCAGAAGTATATAGAATAGGCTGCTTCTAGAGAATCCAGCTCAGTGAGGAACAGTGTGTTGGAAACTTCAATTAAAAATTAAGGATTTTTAAAAAAATTAATTGCATTTATCTCTAACCAAAATCTGTTAATTGTAACAATATTACAAGGAAAATTTAGTGACTGTTGGAAGTTACGACCCTGAAAAAAGCAACTTATGACCGTTTTCACACTCATGAATACTGCAGCATGCGCATGGTCATGTGATCAAAATTCAGATGCTTGGCAACTGACTGATGTTTATGACGCTTGCAGGGTCCCGGGGCATGTGATCTCATTCTGTGACCTTCTGATAAGTAAAGTCAATGGGGAAGCCTGATTCACTTAACAACCATGTTACTGACTTAACCACTGCAGTGATTCACTTAACTGTGACAACTAAGGATGTAAAATTGGGCAAAACTCACTTAATAAATGTCTCACTTAGCAACAAAAATTTGGAGTTCAGTTGTGATCGTAGGTCTAGGACTACTTGTAGCTGCCTTTTAAGTTTCTCACAATGGTTAATGGAAGTATATGGAGAGAAGCAAAGTAACTTGTTCAGCTTTGCTTTCCCCATGAAATGACAGTTAATTCCATTTTTAGGATTCCCTCAGCTAAAAGAAAAGGTCTTGCTATTGTTTTCAAATTCAGAGAATGAATTCTGAAAAGATCTCTTCTCACTCTTGCATAATCCTGATATTCAAATTGCTGGTCCTTTAACAGTTCTGGAAAGAATGGAAGTAACTGGAAAGAGTACAGATTATAATTGACCTACACTAGTCTTCAAGTGGCCTTGAAACAGTTGCTGAAACAGTTTTTTTTTTTTTGCCCTATTTTTTTTGTCCTTCAGCTAGTAGGACTTTCTTGGAGCTCTCCAAGGTCCTACTTCCTCCTGGTATGTCTTCTTGTCCTATCTCCTCATGCCATGTGCTATCTCTGCCTGATTTTAACAACCTTGTTTAACCAGATTGGACCGAGCTACTAGATGACCTAGATTTAGGACTTTCGAATTCTCTTTTGATCCATTGATCAAAAGACAATCTTGATGCCTCCTTTTCCTTATCCTCTTTTTCCTCTTCTCTTTCTTTCAATAGATCAGCTTGCTGCGTGATGCCGTAGTTATTATTATTATTTTTGATATAGTATTTGACTTGCATGCTACCATTCAGTTCAGGACTTGGAAAAGTTAAATCCAAGTAAACATAGTAACAGTTTTCTTGAAAGTCTTTGGTCTATGTTTTATCTCAGTTTGCTCTTCTTAGGGATATGCGTTTTGAGATTGTGAAATCTCATGTGGTCATAATTCCTCTTCCATCTGATAATGGAATTTGGTATAAAAAGGAACAGAAGGAGGCATCTGAAAATTGCATGCATTTCTAGAGAAAGCTAGGAAAAGTTCCTCCTTAAAACCCTGAAGAAGCATTGCCAAGCAATGTAAGCTTGACTCACTTAAACAGATTGATTATCTAATGTCCTAAGAAGGATGGCTCTTGTAGAAGATTTTGAAGGACAAGATAGGTGCCTTAAGCTTTACAAAAAAGCCAAAAGGAAAAAAAAAAAGAAATGCAGGGTTAATGCAAAACAGCTGCTAATTTAGGCAATAGATTACATTAGGCACGAATTTATATTTATATCTCCATGAATCTATGTCATACTCTAAGAAAAGAAAGAAACATGGACATACAGAAGATGGGGAGCATGTTAACGTAATAGGACTCTTAAATTTGAGAGGGAAATTAATTTGCAAAATAAAGTATTTTGCTTTACCTTAAGAGTGTATTTGTGGAATATATCTTAGAAGAAAGTATAACAACAGATTTATAGTCAGTACCAAAATAATTCATAATGGACAGGTTGGAGTCTGCAGTGTTTCCTTTTCTTCTACTCTTCATTTGATAAATAAACAACATTTAAAAATCAACCCAGTTAAATCAACATAATTTTACTAGTATGCTTTGAAGTCTTGTGTCTGTATTTATTCTAGTAAACCCTTACAGGGTTCAAAACACTGTTGGCTATTTTTTTTTAAAAAAAAAGATGTATTTGTGTTTGTTTATTTTAGCCAGTTGAATCATTAAGTCTCTTCAAGTTTTTGATAGTGAGCTTCACATAATATCATCTGTCACTTCACGTCAAGTATTTAGCAGTGATGCTACCATGTTCAAATTGCAGCATCTGGATCCCAGACTTGTGTTTTTATGTGGTAGGTAACGAGTCCCGTTTCCCCACCCCCACCCCCGCTTCAGGCAATCTTTTTGTTTCTTCCCAGAAATTTCTCATCTGTGTGATGACTCTGTCTGTGCTCTGGAGGTTGGGCATCTATGCAGCTGGTGTTGTCAGAAAGCTCTTTCTCCCCAGGGAAAAGGCATCTTAACTGTATCTCAGTCAATTGCAATAAAATCTGTGAATAGGCTGTGCTGCCTCTAATATTAAAAAATGGGGAGAAAGCAAGCTGCAAATCAAAAGGCTTATGGGATAATAGGTGATAAACTGTTCAGTATATGTCTCTGCATTTGTGTTTCTTTTTTCTTCTCCAAATTATTTCTTTTAAGAGGAGGAAAGTGCACAGTTTCTGTTCGACAGCTGTCTGCTTCCGTTTCAAGTTTTCTAAATCATTCGTTCTGTGTGAGGTGTTCTTTTTCAAGAAGCACAGTAGGAACTGCTGCTTAGCAGTTGAGAAATAATTCTCTCTTTACTACTTTTAACATTATCAAAAGGCGAGAATCTGTTCATTTTAAACTTAAGCTTTCATCTTAATCTCTAAATTCAGGGGCCCCAGGAATTATTTTTAAAAAAAAATCAGAAAGAAGCAAATGTTTAATTTGTAATTGCAATTAGCCGCCAAAGGTGTACTTTGCAAATAACTGATATATTAAAAGGGGTGATGAACTGGGTTTTATCATTTCATTTTTATACTTCATTTCCTGCAAAACAGATGCTTTCCAAATAAATGAAATCGGCTGTGCAGTAATTCATCCCTAAGCTTAGCTGCAGTTATTACCATATACCAAAACGGGGTTGGGGGGGCGGACCAGTGGCCTTCTAGAGATGTTTTTGGACTTTCTTCAGTCTCAGCATGCATAACCAATGGGAATAAATCATAGGAGTGAGATCACTGGTTTATCCAGCCTGATATTGTTGATGTTAATTAGCATGAACACTGCTTTATGAAAGAGTTTTTTCCATTCTACCTTGGAATGGTGAGTTTTCAACCTTTTGGGGTTATTTTGCATGCAATACATTCTGATTTATGGATATAGCATACTATATTAGCATTGCAAATGTAGAGTGGAAAAAAAAACCCACAGAATTATAGGATTGAAAATACCTTTGAGGGTTTTTTAGTCTAATCCTCTACCCCAGGCAGGAATCCTCAAACTGGACAACTGGTTGTTCCAGGTTTGCTGAAAAACCTTCATTGATATAGAACAGGGGTGCCAAACTTGATTTCATTGAGGGCTGCATCAGGGTTGTGTTTGACCTTGGGGAGGGGCGGCAGGGTAGGCGTGGACAGCTCGACCTCACTGGTGTCAGGGTGCCTGTGGTGGCCCAAGTGCTCTGCCAATGAAAATGGGCTCCCAAGCTCCACTTTCAGCTGCAACAGCTTCCTGCAACCATCTTCCAGTGAAAACGGAGCTTGGGAGGGTCCTCTTGGGCTCCATATTTTCTGTCAGATGCACCACGGGCCAGTCCTTTGCTGTTTCCAGAGTGGCCCCTGCGGGCTGGATCTGGCCCCTTGGCCTTGAGTCTGACACTCCTGATATAGAATCCAAAAGGCAGGTTATTCCACTGTTTAATAGTTGTTGCAGTTTGGAAATTCTTCTTTATTTTGAGTTTGAATCTCCATCTGTAAAGTTTAGACCCATTGATTCTTCCCCAAACCTCAGGGATATGGAGAATAAATGCATACTCTCCTCTGAAAGGCCTTCAAGTATTTCTCTTCTATAGATTAAATATACTGTTCCTTTTACCATTCTTCACTGAATTTAGTCCTCAAGCCCCTCACAATGTTTGCCACTTTCTCGCCCCCTCCCCACCCCCAGGTTCTTCAGCATCTGGGATTCCTTCATCATCCATTGAAAGAGTTAAAACCAGCAAACTTAACTGAATTTACTTTTGAGCTGAGAACTTCTCAATATACAAGTTCTTGCCATTAACCTTCAAAATTTGTATTCAGTACCTTTTTCTTCTAGAATATGCAGGTGTTAACTGGAGAATGAACTTAGCCATTGAGAAATTTGACTTCTACCCAGTGTGCATGCTGGGATAACTTTGTAAATGCCAATATCTTCTGAAATAATGCAAACTTTCCTCTAATTCTAGAGGATAGCCTAGTTGGCCAGACCCTGGAACCTAAAGCATCTTCTTCCAAGATCTTAGATGGTGACATTTTTAAAGGGTTCTACTTAGCCCCCCACCCCCACCCCAAATATTGCATTCAGTAGCATTAAAAGCTACCATAGTAAAGTTTTGTTAAAGAAAACCAACCAGGCAGAAATAATATTGTGCTCCTACCTAGAGGGAGGTGAAAATCATGTGTGTGAGGTGAAAGAGTGCTGGGTATTAGATGAAATGAGCATCCTAGCTTAATTTCTGGCTATCCTTTAGGCTACAAGTCCTTTGTAGTACAGGTAGTCCTTGACTTACAACCAGAATTGAGCCCAAAATTTCTGTTGCTGAGTGAGACATTTGTTAAGTGAGTTTTGGCCGGGTTTACAACCTTTCTTGGCAGAGTTGTTAATTGAATCGCTGCAGTTGTCAAGCTACTAACATTGTTGTTAAGTGAGTCTGGCTTCTCCATTGACTTTGCTTGTCAGCAGGTCGCAAAAGGTGATCACATAACCTCAGGAAATTGTTGTTAATATGAGTCAGTTGCCAAGCATCTGAATTTGGATCATGCGAATTTGGATGAGTGACTTATGACCATTTTTCACACTTATGACCATTGTGGTGATGGTCAGAAGTGGAAAAACAGTCATAAGTGTGAAATGGTCATAAATGTGAAAAATGGTCATAAGTCACTTTATTCAGTGCTGTTATAACTTTGAACAGTCACTAAATGAGCTTGTGTAAGATGAGGACTACCTGTACTATGGAGTGAAATGGGAGAAGAGATGAGAATAGGAATTGATTATTTTTTCCTTTTTTCCCAGGTAGGAGGGATGGCTGGAGAAAACATTTCTTGCAAATAAGAGAGAAGTGATTTGGATGTGACAGAAGATGTATGTGAGAGAGAGCCATGTTTTGTTAACGGCATATAACCCAATCGCTAAAGTCAGGCCAATAGGTTAGACCAGGGGTGTCAAACTCGCGGCATTGTGTTGTCACGTATCACAACTTTTTCCCTCATCGCTAAACCGAGGGTGGGCGTGGCCAGTGCGTGATGCATACGGACCATGGACTGTGAGTTTGACATCTCTGACTTAGACCCTCCCCCCCAAAGAACACACTGAAGCAGCTTTGGCAACCTCATATTTAACTGATATAAACTGATCAAGTTTATATCAATTATAACAAACTGGTAAACTCATATAAACTGATCAAGGAGAGATTCAACCTAGAAATAAGGCGAGATTTTCTGACAGTGAGAACAATCAACCAACAGTTCGCCTCTGGAAGTTGTGGGAGATTCATCACTGGAGGCTTTCAAGAAGAGATTGGACTGACATTTGTCAGAAATGGTATAGGTCTCCTGCTTGGGTGGGGGGGTTGGACTAGGTGACCTACAAGGTCCCTTCCAACCCCGTTAATCTGTATCTGTATCTTATTCTCAGACTTATCCTCCAAATTGCCATCTGCTTTCTTGAATTGGTTACTGTGCTAGTTCTTATATCAGCTATATGCCATAAGAAGGCCATACTGACTTGAAATTTTGGGTTCAATAACTAAGGAATAGATTCTTTCTTAAGTTGGCTGTACTTATGTCTTGAGTAAAGAATGGCAAAGTGAATTTGGTTATTAATTTTATATATAAATGCTTCTTAAAATCAAATATAAAAACAAAATAAAGTCCACCACTGGATATTTTCCAACTATATCTTCTCTTCATTTTCCTTTCATAAACTAATCCTTGTATCTTTAATGTTGATCTACTGTCAAGTTGATGTGTAGGTTGGGTTCTCTTTTTATCCAAGAAGAGGCAATAGATTCATTGCATATTTGATGGGGTTGTCGCTGTATGTATATTCTCCTTTGAGGAAGGTGATTGATGCCTACATTAAAGCAGGATCAAAGAAAAGGGGAGAAAGGAGAGCTGCAGTTAACAAGAATGTTGAAACATGAAAACATATTGAATATACCTGGTGGTCTAGCTCTTGTTTATAAAAATAAATCTCATGAAAGATGCACTTATTTCTATTAGTCTGCAATGTATATGTCTAGACTGATGCGCATTTTTTTCTTTTTTCAGTATAACCACTTGAAAACAGTAGTTGCTTCAAGGTAACAGAGTTTAAAAGTCCTCTGTGAAAAAATAAATATCCTGTTTTAAGTTGATGAAGGCATGTATTTATAAGACTCTTTGATTTACGAGACTGCATTCAAAAAGGGACAGTGTATTATTACCATCTTGTTCTCAGATCAGACCCGTAATCCAGTCATCCTGCTTATTGTTCAAGTGGGTGACTTATATTTCTTTTACAGGGAAGAAGCTAGCGACCTACCAAAGAAATATTCTATATTGCAAATGAATGGAGAGTTGCAAGGAATTAAAAAAAACAACAGAACAACTCCTTTGAATTTGACTCCCTCAGTTGTTTTATGAATATCCGGGTGTGTGTGTTTTACTTTTTTCTTTCTTGAGGTATAACAATAAAACTAAAACTCAAAGCAACCATCATCTCAAAAGAGGAATTTTTAAAAAAACAAAAACAGAAGAACTCTTTTGAATTTGACTCCCTCAGTTGTTTTATGAATATCTGGGCCTTGTGTATGTGTGTGTGTGTGTATGTGTGTGTTTTACTTTTTTCTTTCTTGAGGTATAACAATAAAACTAAAACTCAAAGCAACCATTATCTCAAAAGAGGTTATGAGATTACAGTCTTTCAAAATTCATTGCTTCAACTAACCTTAAAACTAAACTTGTCAGTTTGAGTTATACTCAGAAATAAAAGTGAATGTTACTACAGTTATGAAATTGCTTATTATGGAAGTTATGAGGGCGTAATATAAATGTGGCAAGCCTATTTATGCATAAATAAGATACATTTTGGAATTATCTATTGCCATAGGCCTTTTCTACCTCGATATATCCTCAATTCAAATCACACAAACAAACTCTCAATTTCCATCTGTGCAGAGTATTTTTCTACTTAAGGAGCCTTCTTGGTCATTAGCTCAGACTTACATTTTCCTTTTGAAGGAAAGGCTGTCTGTGTCTCTTTACCTGTCCTTCCGTCTGTCTGTCTGTCTGTCTGTCAGTCTATCTATCTATCTATCTATCATCTAACACACGTGTGTGTGTGTGTGTGTGTGTGTGTGTGTGTGTGTGTGTATTTCTCCAAGAGTACAAGATGGTGCACATAGTGTTCCCACTTCCCATCTCCTGTTTTTTCATCACCACAACAATCCTGTGAGCTTGTTTTATGCTGAGAGAGGATGACTGACCCAAAATGAACCATTAAAGGTAAACTTGACCTTGGGTCTCCTCGATGCTAGTCCAGTGCCTTTCACACAATGTCACTATCTGTTACTGAACTGAAATGGCTATGTATACATGCCTTCATGCCTTTTGGGAGATCTAAAAATGTCCCTTCCCATTTCACATTATTCTGCTAACCTTTCTCTGCAAAAATTATTATTGCAATTTACACAAATGTTCCTATATTGCTTTATTGTACCAGGTAAATTTTGGATTATTCTAACTTCTTCCTAGTCTTCAGAAACAGTCCAGATTTGGGCTTTGCTTTCCTAAAGATTATCTAAGCATATATCATGTTCCCTGTGTTATCTTTTTCTATGATGATTCTAATTTTTGACATTGCTTCCTTTCTGAAATAACATTGGATGTAACTGCATCCTCCCAAAAATGTCTAATTTTTCATAAAGTGTGTGTGACCTACCACTAGAATGCTATTAGTGTCTAAATCAAAAATGTTATCTGTATTTTGCTTCTTTGTGTTGGCTGGATTAAGCATCATTAATATTCTTCCATTCAATCCATCATTATATAGCCTTTCACATAAAAATGCTATTATCTATTAAAAGCTACAGTGGTACAGTGATTAGAATACAGTACTGCAGGCTAATTCTACTGACTGCCGGCTGCCTGCAATTTGGCAGTTCAAACATCACTCAGCCTTCCATCCTTCTGAAGTCGGTAAAATGAGGACCCAAATTGCTGGGGGCAATATGTAAACTGCTTAGAGAGGGCTGTGAAGTGGTGTATAAGTCTTAAGTGCTATTGCTACTGCTATCTCAACTGAGACCATTGATAAAAAGAAAGGGAGCTGAATGTTATAATCATGTTAATGATATTAAAAGGTACGGAAGATGAGGTGGGACCTTAGGTAACTGTATGAACAGAACCCCAAGGAACTGCATAAGCATAATAGATAGAAGAAGAACCACCACCCATTTAGACAAGGGGGAAAGCATAAATGGTGGAGATAAATACTCCAAAAAGAACTGGAAGAATCAATAGGATTACACTCTTTATCTGCTAGTATATTAGCTAAACCAGTGTGGTGACTCAGATTACTGCAGAAGCAATAACTGTTTGTTTTTGAATCATAAGATAATGAATATCCGTGTTCAAAGGTACAATATAATGTTTACTGGCATTCTGTGCAGCAGCATGGCACCAAGACAGAGCAACAAGTTTGGCCAAACTTTATTAACTGGAAGACATAATCCAGGCTCTCAACCTTTACAACCTATTATCTAAATTCCCTGTGGAGTTAACACTGTAACCCCACTCCTCCTCCTCCTCCTCCTCCTCCTCCATCATCTCTGGCTTGTTCTTAAAGCTTCAAAGACATTCTGAAGCCTTTGTTGAATTGATTATTAACTCTTCAAAGATATAATTAAACATTTGAACTTGAGTCCCTTTAAATAGAAGAATGCAAGAATGAAAAGTGTAGCTACAATTGTTTTTCTTCCCTGTGACTCATCAGAGTACCGAAGGATGAATTAATGGACTGAAGCAAGGTATAAGAGCTTTGAAAGAACCCAGAGGCAGTAATCTGAAGGTCTTCCCTCCCCTTCTCAACAGCCTGGAGTGAAAATAATTGAAAGCCTGAATTAAACAATTAAACACTGAGATAGAACTTTAAAGCGCAATCTAGATGGGCATTTTAAATTCCACTGATTTCAGTAGGAAGGAATTATAATATCCATCCCATTGCATTTCTATGGCACCCTATTATGGTAACTTTATTATGGTTTTATTTTAATTTAATATTTTATCTCCTATATTGTGTTGCTCACTAACACGCACACATAGAGAGAGAAAGAGAGAGACAGAGACAGACACACACACACACACATACATGCCATACACAAAATAAATAAATAGGAAGGTGCAAAGCATTTACTTTCCTGCTGAAATTAAATATGCTTAATTTTAGTAAAACTTTGTCATCCAGTGGAATTCACTATAAATACAATACCTGTTTATATATATGGCAATATTTTACCCAAAAGGAACTCATATTTCTTAGTCTATTCCTATAAGCCAATATGTAACAGTAATAATAAAGGCGCATTGTTAAGAGTTTTTAACAAAAGTGTTTAGTGAAAGTGGCAAAAAGGCTGGAAATTGAAAACTACAGTTCAAGCTTCAGTTACAGTGGCTAGGACAGCTGTAGATCTCCCACTTTTTTAACTAACTCACCTCCAATGGAATATATGACTAGACAACAGCTGGTAGCTACTGTAAGACGGCTGCACAATGGATGGGAAAATTTGTCTCTATGGTAACCACAGTGGCATTGGATGTGCTTACTGAAAAAGTCATCTGGTCAGTGCAGATAAACTTCAAGGGAAATTAGCTCATTTCATGTGATAGTACATACAGAAACATCTGTTTTATAGTGTGATAATGAACACGAGACATGAGACCATGTCAAGATTTCTGAAAGTCGAGAACTGACAGACTCTTTCTTCCAACTGAAATTTTAGGTAAATGCCTTCTCAATAGCATTTAATGATTTGACTGTTAAAAATTCGTTCTGAAAAAAGAGGAATGCTAATAAAACATTTTAAAATATTTTTTGACATTTTTGCAAAGTCACATCTTATAGTTTTAAATAACCAAGTTGATCTCTCAATGATGGAAAAAAACATTCAAAACAAAAAGAACATTTGATAAAGATTATTCAGTGAACCTAAATCACAGTTTCCAGAAATCTCATACTGTAGATGCAATAATTGGATTAAATGCCTGACATCCTTAGTTCCTTAAGGACAAATTCTTCCAATTACTGTATTTACACAGGTGGTTGTTTATAAAAGTTATATATTTTGCTTGCTTTATATTAAGGTACAGTTCACCATTGTTCAGATACAATACATTAATGAAATAGAAATAATAATCATAGAATAACAGAGTGGGAAGGGACCTTGAAGGTCATCTAGTTCAATCCTAGTCCTGCTCAAGCAGGAGAGTCTATTCCAAATATTAGCCTCTACTTAGGATCCAACTCACAGCCAGGACACATACTTACTGGGGCAAGAGGTAATATGCTGAATAATTTCAGTCTTTCAAACAAGTGTCAAAAAGAAAAGGAAGTTTAGTTTTGCCTCCTCAGAATTTGCGAATTTCATGGCTATTTAATCTAAAAAAGAAGATAAGGAATGTTAGGCAGGTCACATTAAAGGCACTTAGGTCAGAAGCCAAAAGACTACATAATTGCTTGTTGCCTATTTTTAACAGTTCTTTTCTATGATGACTTTACTACAGGTAGTCTTCAACTTACAACAGTTCATTTAGTGACCGAAGGGTACAATGGCACTGAAAAAAGTGACTTATGAACATATTTCACAGTTACAACCTTGCACCATCGCCATGATCACCTAATCAAAATTCAGACGCTTGGCAACTGTCACATTTATGACGGTTGCAGTGTCACGGGCGTCATGTGATCACATTTTGCGACCTTCTGACAAGCAAAGTCAATGGAGAAGCCAGATTCACTTAACAAGCGGGTTGCTGACTTAACAACTGCAGTGATTTACTTAAAAAATGTGGCAAGAAAAGTTATAGAATGGGACAAATCACTTAACAAATTTCTCACTTGGTAACATAAATTATGGGTTCCGTTGTGGTTGGAAGTCGAGGATTACCTGCCTTGGTAAACATGATCCTCATGGCTGAGTAGGATTTTGTTTAATAAATTATTTGTGTAGGAGATAACCAGGTTGAGCCCAAGGGAGGGGCTAAGTGTGTCATCAGTGTCCAGTCATTTCACGCCCCCACGTGGTTTAAGTCCAGGCCACCTTGAATTCTGATTATTCTTATCTACCGCCAATTTGCTGTCACCATTAGCAGTAGTTCAGACTCTTGTAGAGAGTGTTAGCTTGCAATAAACTTGTATACATTTGAACTGCATTGCTTCCTGATTTCCTGTGCTTGACAGTTTGGTTTCCATGGACATGAAATAAGTGACTGCTACTTCATGTTATAGGCAGATCTGGTTTAGCAATTGCTTGGAGTTATGACCATGATGAAAAACTAATCCTTTACAACTAATCCTCACATTTATGACCTTCTCAGGTGTGTATAGCAAAATAAAGCTGAAGTAAGATATAAGCATAGTTTCACTTAGTGACCACTTCATGAGCATGTTGCTAGACCCTACTTTTGGTTGTTAAATGAAGGCTACCTGTAAAATCAGCAAGGACTCAAACGGATTCATAAGCATGTTGATACTGTAACTGTGGTTTGTTGATAACAGTTGGGTCACCACTGAAGAAAAAGAACTTGAGCTATGTTACTGGTGAGCAGACAAACGCATTTTCTAGAGGAAAAGGAAGATTTTTTTTTCTCATAATGGCATCATCAAAGTTTGGGACTTAGGGCAGCGAAGGGATTCTTTTTACGGCATGAATGGATTTCTCATGTAAGATTTGAAGGCAGTTAAGTAATTGTGCATAATGGGAGTCCAGCAATTTGTGCTTTAAAGTCATAATAGATTTCCCTGAGATGACAAAGTTACTTCAAGCATTGCATCCATTTTTTGTGCTTTCTTTTGTAAAGAAAGAACTTTCTGAACTACAGCCTAGTTAATTAAATTTCTCTATCTATTGCCTCTTCGTTTTTCTTTAATCTTCCTTTCTGAAATGTGTTAATACTTGTTATATGGTTTTACAAACTATAGTACGAGACTCTGGAATAATAAAGTCTGGCAATTGGAACAATGTACAATACCATCTGTTTTCCCCTCCCTTTCCCTTAGTTTCCTTCTAGCAGCTGTAAGCCTGAAAAGCTGCTAAATTAGAGAATTTGGTTGCTAAGGTAGAAATATAAATGATTTATGTAGGCATTAGCTTTCTACTTTCTTCAGTTCTTGAGTGTTTTGTCACATGTGCTCTTCTAGAAATTGATAAATGTAAAGTTTACATAGAATGTGTTTATGTTGAGTAGGCACAGTGTATTACTATAAAATAAAAGTTGTTTTCTACAAAAACCACTTCAGCCAGCACCTCCATAGAAAACATCAGCATAGACATTATTGATTTAAATATTAAAATATTTCAAGTGTAGCACATTAATACCATGTTTATTTTCCTTCAAATACTTCAGAATCTTCTTGAAGGACAAAAATAAGTCATTTTGTTGGGTAGTATTTCAGAGTCATTATAGAATTTCACTTAAGATGATGGATCTGGAGTACAATCCAACCTATTCACAGGTTTATTCTTGTGGGGGAAAAATAGAAGGAGAGCAATATATACACCACCAGTGGTACAAAGCCGGGAAAGAAATATAAGAGATGAATATATATCTATGAAAAAAAATATTAATCCCTCAGTATCATGCATACAAATATTCTCATACTGAAAATACTTTCACTTGTAGCTTTGAACAGAATTTGGGGCATGCTAAACATTACTGCGTCACATTTTGCAGTTCCAAAAACAGTTTTTGCTCATAGCTGCTCGTAATAAATACACTAATTGTAATATTCTCCGAATCAGAGGCTTTCTTCAAACAGGAAGGCAGTGTGGCCAGCTGTAGGAATTCGACCTTTTGAGACAAGTGAAATAATACCATGATTATGAAATATGATGTAACATTATGACCTCTGCCAGGCAAAGGTTCAAAGCACTTCCTAGGGATGTATGTATAATTGTAGTTGAGCCCTTTATGTAGCATTGGAAGCATCAGCATAACCTTGAATTATAATTTTTATGCCCAGCTGTTTTTTAGCAGTTTCATTTGTTCCTAGAAATCTCAGAGTAAGGAGGTAAACAAAAGACACATACATATTGAAAGATAGAGAAGAAAATAACCAGGCCTGATGTTCTGAGCCATGGTTCTTAAAAAGAGCCTATGTTAATAAGCTGACAAATGCTGAGAAAATTTCAAATGACATCCAACACTCTCCCTTATGGTTATCTTTTTTTTTTTAAATGCCCATTATTCACTTCTTTGATAGGACTTCATGGCAACTAGAAAAGGTTTTGCCCCAAATCTTGTCTCAAGCTCAGTTTTAAAAAAATAAAAATAAAATTTTTTTTTACACCTAACATCCATTCTCCCCATTGCATTTCTTGCAACTGTATGTTTCATTGCATCTCCTGCAATTATATGTATAAATAACACTTACATTACTTATTTGTCTTCTTCTCCATTGATCTCATCTTACTTTTCTCCCATGGGCTATTATTAAAATAACATAGGTTAGAAGTACGTTAAATGCCAGAACTGGTAAGCAGTTTCTTCAGATGGATCTTCAAATATATGTGATTCAGAAAGGCAATTTTTGAATGACAGAAAAATCCACCCTACAATCTTACGTAATTTGGGAATATCACATAATGATGGGGAAATCCCCATTGTTTATATTGTATGCTAACATTTCCCCATTCTTATGTTTTCCAGTCATGTTGGGACTATACTTTCCAAAATTGCTAACCTATGGCTATAATTTTTTGAAATGGTAGTCTGCCATTTCTGGAAGCCACAGCTTGGGGAAAGGAAATATTGACAGTGGGTTCTCTCTCTGCAGCCAGCATATAACTGAGGGCATGGTATTTTGATGATAAAGCAACTGGAATATATTTGAACAACAAGCTATAAGCAACTCCATTTTTGAAAGAGACTTTCAATCTAAGCATATTAAACAGTGCACACAATGGGAACATTTGTACACAGCCTTTGAAAGTTCAATAATAAATCAAGTGAAGAAGGGTGTTATTTTTGCTGAGTAAATGAATCTTAACCAGCTAATTCATGCTCCAAATTGGCCTGTGTTTCATTCAGTTCAGTTCATTTGAATTAAAATATTTTCATCCAGCCTAGCTAATTGTTGAAGGCAGTGGTAAATATAGCAAATGAGCTTGGCACACTTACAGTTTGAAAGTTAGTACTATTAACTATTAACACACATCTGTGATGTGAGCTGCCTACAGACCTCAGTCTTACTATTACTGTAGATGTATGAAGCACTGTGACACAGGCTTGGGAGAGAGTTCAAGTAGGTTGACAGGGAGTATTGTGTAAATGCAAATCTCAAACCCAAAAAGAGTACCTGAAATCACAATGTTTCATAGTTTTTAAAGGAATGTTCAGATGAGGGTAAGTAGAAATTATGTTACTGCAATATTTGATTTGATTTTTAAAAAATAGTAGAATAAAAAAATAACGGAAGGAGAATTATTCTGATTTTGCTTCCTGATTTGGTTTCTAGTTCCTAAAGGATGAAATAAATGTTGGGAGTTCTGAAGCATATTTAGTAGTTTTTTCATGCAGTTCAATAACAGAAAAAGTTTGAAAAGCAAGTACTTGATTGACCAGTTTTGTTGCCAGATGTAATTTCCAATCTTTTTGTAGCCCAGAACTTTTTAGACATTTCCAGTAATATTGAGATCTTATTATTAGTTGTAGAAAGAGAGAAATTACTTCCAAAGAAAACTCCTGAACCCTTTAACAAAAGAAACATTCAGTTGACAATTGGTGGGAAGTAAAACTTTGAAAAGCTAGTCTCATTAATTGGTTATGAAATAAGGTGAGCCATGTCAGTCTGACAATTGTCTTCATGAAATTCAATCTCTGCTTCTCCTGATGGCATTTTTCTTTAAAAAAAATCTCTTCCTCCCAAACTGCATTTTAGAACATTAATTTGTAGAATACTGATAGGAAAAGGTGTAATCTACTTAGTAGGAACGATCAACCCAGGGAGTTTCCTACAGGCACTGAGAAACCATCTAAAATGAAACCTAGATTTAGAACATCCTGATACAACCAACTTTGGACCCAGTGGATGAAACGATGTCATTTGCAATGAAAATGCCCATTGTATGTGTGCCATTAGGCAAACGAGGTAAATTACATCCTTCCATCAATTTGTGCAATAAAAACATTGCACATTAATGTCATTTGTGTTATTTCTTCAATGACACCACCATGGATGATCGCAGACTTAAGTTTATATAACCTGTTAGTTCCTAGCATCTGATATAGTAAATAAGCTTGAATTCTCATAGAAAGTTAATTAAATTTAAGGAGTAGAAGGAAAGTGGTCCCCAACCTTTGCGGTTTCATTGCCTGTCTGGTGGGGAGAGGGGAATTGGGCAGCACAAAGGCAGGCCGGTGTGCATGTTCATGCGCACCGCCCTGCTGCTCACGTGAGCCAAGCTGTGTGCGGTTGTACACCGGCTCGCAGCCTGGTTGCAAATAGGATATAGCCCGATAGTGGGCCATGGCCCAGGCATTGAAGTACCCTGATCTAGATTACAGAAGCTTGGAAACTAGGTTTGTGTACTTTAATGCCCTATTTATTAGTACCTTTATTCCAGGGATTGTGATATCCACTTTCTGATCATATCTGGAAGCAGTGGAGAGATTGTCGCTCACTTCCTTGATATGAGAGTAATGTGCAGAAGGGTTCTCTAATATTTTGCAATTTACCATCTTCTTTCCTAGGCTCTGAGAAGTTCGTTACAGTCAAGCTTTGTCACCCACTTTCTTGGAGGGAGGTCATGGACTGATAGTGACTGGGAACAATGACAATAAAAATAGGAAAGGAAGATAGGAAGCAAGAATTGGCAATACAGACAACCAATTTAATAGTATAGTAAAGTTTTTGGTTGATTCAAAGTTACGTGGAAGGCACTGAAACATGGTAGTAGGGAAAGGTCTTTATTTGCTCTTTCTTTTTTTTTAATTCAAGTTTTTATTTTATAGCATATGAAAATTCCAATTTTAATTGAACAGTGTATTGTCTGGGTACAAATAGTACCCAGGAAATAATAATCAAAATGTTTACAATAACATTCATTTCATTGATATTAATTATAGTAGTGTTAATAATGGTAATAACAATATTACTTACTTAACCAATTCAATATACCTTCCTTATATCTCTGATCCTTTACATGTATTTCCCTATATCTAGCTCCCGTTGTTTTTTTTCAGCTAGCCAAAATAAGTCCCAAGTCAGAAAATATTCAGTTTCTTTCTTTTCCTTGATTTTAAGTGTTAGCTGCACATTCTGATTTTTTTAAATCACATGTTCATGCGTTGGGATCTCTTCACTCTTCCATTGTTATGCAAATACAGTTCTAGCTGCAGTCAATACATGAAAAATCAAATATATCAAATGCTCAACAAAAATATCTCTGGTTTCAAGTCAATATGTTGTTTTATCATTTTTTTCCAGCCATGTATTTTTGTCCAATATTTTGGACAAATATTTTGTATTCCCAGCCATGGATTTTTGTCCAATATTTTTTCATTTTTGACATGTCCACTACATATGATAATACGAACTGGGTGTCTCATGGCATTTCCAACATTTTGCAGACTTGATGCCATCTATAAAACATTTTATAAAGATTCTCTTTGTATGCAGTAGACAATTTTTAGCCCATACTATTATTGTTTCTTTTACTTGTTCATCTTCCATCTTAATAATAAATAGCTATATATTTTCTTTATTAATACATTTTGACATCCTTCTCATATCTAGATTGTATCTGCAGATATGTACAACATGTTATCTCAACCCCTTGATCACTATTTGCTCTTTCTTTATATTCTTTATCATGCGGATATTGAACAGCAGGTGTGTTAGAAAACTTCTGCCATCGTGAAATATCCAATATAAATGTATTTGACACAAATGTATATCCTGCCAAGAATTTTCTAATATTATATTTATTTTTAGCTGCCTGGAAGGATTGTTATTATAATAACATTCTGTCAGGTATAATACTAATATGGAATTATTATGATTGGTTGCATAGTCAGCCAGGTGCGTAGCATGGATTTGGAGTTTTTATCTACCTGTTGACTCCTTTCCAAGCAACTGTGATAGGCAAATGCTGTTCGATAATGTTGAAGGTATTATCTCAGGATGTAAGTAAACCTGCCTTTTGCAATTGACTGATGGTGATTTTTGTCAATGCTGATGATGTTCAAATGATGCTCCTGATGTTTTGGAATTTTACCCAAGGTGCCTATTACTAGTGATACTTTATTTGCTTTCTTTTGGCATAGTCATTCTACTTCTATTTGCAGGTCTTTTTATTTTGTGATTTTCTCTACTACTTTGTCCTTAATTCTTCTATCTCCAGGTACCACAACGGCTACTATTCCAACTTTTTAAAAGATTTTCTTATCAACAGGTGTTAAGTCTGAGGTGTTGTGTGGCAGGTATTTGTCTATCTGAATTCTAAAGTCCCAGAAAACTTTAGCTTCTTCATTTTCTATGTATGTAATACTCTCAACAGTTCTTGCTTGCAGGTAAATGATATTTCTTGCAGATATTCCAATGCACTCATTGTTGCTATTTTGTCATGCCATTGTTTATGCCCAGTAAAATGCAGATGCTGGTAGAAACTGTTTTCTATCAATAATACATCAATATTATAGTTATTATATTGTGTTTTTATTATGAATTAAGCATTTATGTGATCTTATATATTACTTGATTACTTTGGGTTGCCTTTTAGAGTTGTACTCCCAGAACCACTGGAAAATGTCTTTTGGAAAATTATGGTAAAGCAACCAGGAGAAACATTTATTCTTACTATTTTATTTAATAAAGGGGTCAATACTTATTATATATATATATATATATATATATATATATATATATATATATATATTTCTTCAAATATTTTTTGCTGATTTTAAAGCCACCTTGAAGCAATTTTTAAGATAAACTGTTTAATGAATAAACATATAACATATAAACTAACAAATGCAATAATGTATTTTTAAAAGCAACAGGAGTAAAACTACACATTACAAATGGACATATGCGTTTTTAAAACCAAAAGATATATCTAAGTCTTTTAAAATATTTTTAAAATGGTCAGGTAGAGAACATGCACTTATCGTGTAGTAGGAAATTCCAGAATGACAAGAATTTTTCCTAAACAGACTTAACTTCTTCCAGACAAAAATAGGCATGGGAAATCTTACCTATGGATTTTGAGGAGGAACTCTTATACTGATAAGAGCTCAAGCAAGTTTATGGGTTTGGATGATCCTTCAAACAACCAGTCCCAAATCCATTCTGGTCTTTCACCAGAATTGCACTAACATTTTAACCTGAGGCCAAAAGTCCACTAGCATATCTGGCACTTAAACTGGAGTTTATCCAGATGTTGATCAACTAGTCCCTAAAATAATTGAGTCTCTGTATTCTGTCCTATTTTCTGAATTGTCTTTAAAGATAGTCCTGGGTGTACCAGGTTGTAGTAGTTGACCTTCTGTAACTGCGTGATCACTTATTCTCTTTTCTTGGATCAGTAGGTTCCTTGTTATGTATGCTTTCAACTCCAGCCTCAATGTGATCCAACAAATGTAGAACATAGAACATAGAATAATAGATTGGAGGTTTTCTAGTCCAACCCCCTATACAAGAGACCCTATATTATTTCAGATAAATGATTACCCAGTCTCTTTTTGAAAGCCTCTAGTAATGGAGCAACCACAGTTTCTGTGGGCAAGAATTTTCTCCTTAGTTCTAGTTCTTCTCAGTTGCTTCTCTCCTTGCTTTCTCATCTAGCCTTTTGGTGCTTTGGAAAATAGTTTGATTCCCTTGTCTTTGTAGGAATCCTTCAAATAGTGGAATGTTGCTATCACGTTTCCCTTGGTCGTTCTTTTCATTAGACTAGATGTACTGAAATCCTGTAGGCTGTTTTAGCCTCCAGCCCCCTAATCATTTTTGTCTTCTCTATGCTCTTTCCAGAGTCTCAACATCCTTTTTATATTGTGGTGACCAGAACTGAATGCAGTATTTCAAATGTGGTCTTTCTAAGGCTTATAAGTGTGGTCTTACTAAGGTTTATAAAGGTCGAACATTGGATTATGTACAGAAAGCCCAGCTGAGCATTTATATCTCTTCGCTTTCCGAAAGAAATTAAGTTTCATTTTTTAAAAATGCAATATAAATGTGAATATCTGATAAGAAGAATATCAGCCTAACTCTAACCAGATAACATAGCTAAATTTGAAGTTGTTGTTGCCGGATAATAATTGTGAAAAAGAAAGAAGCCCTTAGTGTGCATGCCTTACATGGCATTCAATCCCATGAAGGACCACCTGTCTCCTATAACATGTAGCCAATTCAGTCCTGCAGCTTGGCACATTCTGGGATCCTTTAATTAAACAATGTCATCATTGGAAGCCCGTCTTCTTGGTGGCTCTTCCCCCAGGGCTTTGGTGAGAGAGAACAAGATCTCTCTCTTCATCACCCTTGCCATCTTTTCTTTTTATCCTTTATCCTTTATTGATTTGGTTGTAATTTATTTGATGTATTATTATTTGAGCCATCAAGATTCATTGAGAGTTGGGTAGCATACAAGTTGTTGTTGTTGTTGTTTGCCTCTTTCATATTGAAACTACTGAAATCCCAGTTTGTTGAGAAATGGTATGCAGGGTTTAGTGAAGTAATTCGCTAAGAATTGCTTATTTGCCTTTCTAATGATATTCACATTTTATTGTAAGTTTAAACAGCAGAGGGTTTAGCCTCTAAGTAGCTATTCTGACAGCTGTCTCTAAATATAGCAACAAACAATCAGCCTCCTCCTCCTCCTGCAGTGGATTTATTGGGCTTATACAACACTTGTGTGTCACCAAGCCAAGGGTTGGGGAGTGGAATTTGCCAGTTGCTAATAGTTACCTGGCATTTTTGTGTATGACCATGAAGAACAGCTTGTGCCCTTTCACCTCTGATGTTTCCAGAATAACATGGGTCTCATTTAGGTCAATATGCCTTTATCAAAATGTCAGGAGTGAAAAATGTGTCTTGGTGTAAGCTGACTGGTCCTTCTTTCCAATTGCAGGAGTTTATAGAACAATCAATGTTTTCTAAGCTTGTCTACATGTCATGCAACGAACTGGATGACAGTAACCATTGACTGTATGTCTGTTTCATTGTCTTTAGGGCAGCACACATTTGCATATTTGTCAGTGTTCCTGTTATCCAGCAAATCATAGAGGCTCTTTAAAAACCCAGAGCTCTTATGCATATTTCCCCCATGCTATTCCCTTATTCCACAAACCCACACGTCTAAAGGCACCCATAAATAAAGGCACCCTTGCTTGTTTCTATTTTCCTACCCTTGTTACAATATTAAATTCTAATTGCATGTGGGGAGTTTTGATGTAGTGAGTTTTGATGCACTATACCTTGTTATTTTCTCTTTCTCAGAGTCAATTAATTGTAGTTGTCAAATATTTTCTTAGTTTGAAAAAAGGTTTTTTTGCAGAATAACTATAGTATGATTTATGTATAAACATTCTGATGTTATTTCTTTTTAAAGAAATGGCCAGGTGGCTTTTTTATTTGCACATTAGGTATTTTCATGCAGTGTAGAACCTACTTTTCCACTTATATATGTAGTGAAAAGGACATAGGAAAGTCAAACATTTAGTTACAGTGCTAATAGTGGTTCTAAGTATCTATATACAAGTTTATACAACAATTCACTGATAAATATTTTACTAAATAAAAACATGAATGTAAAAGAAGAAAATATAAGCTACTTTATTATTCTGTCAAAATTTTGCTTATTCTTTTTGACATAATTTCCACTAGAAGCTTTAGTTTTTAAAACATTTTCCAATGAATTGAACAATTGGTATACAAAAATGTAATTTTTGTTGCATTTGTAGGTTTTTTTAATATGACTTTAAAAATTGAAATTTAAGGTGTAGTTTTAACTTAATTCTAAGATACTATTAAACTTTATTAATTTTGGACTTTACATGCACAGAATTGTCCTTGAAGGCCTTTTTATGTTTTTCCGGCATATATTTTTCAAGATATGATAATAAAATGTGACTAAGTATAAAACAACGTTTTAATTTTTAATTATATTATGGATTGTTGTTGAAGATTATCATTCTGCAACTGGTATTCCTTAGATGGGCGGGGGCTACAGCTATCTGAATCTCCAATCAGGAGGGACACCATAGTGGGAGATGATTGTTACAATTTATTTTAAGACTCCCAGACCTGATATTCCATTTTCTCCAAATAGCATATGAAAAGCATTAAAGGCATATTAAATTAATCAGGCTCCCTATCTGTTTCCTCTAGGAAATTGTATTAGTGGTATTTTTTGGAACTGAATATGTGGTTCGATTGTGGTCTTCAGGATGCCGCAGTAAATATGTTGGCTTCTGGGGAAGGCTTCGTTTTGCTAGAAAACCCATTTCTATCATTGGTGAGTATGTGTGGTTTTGTATACTATGATTTATTTTAAATTAAAAAACAGAAAATATTGTGCTTCATTATCTAAGAACCGGTGATTGTCTCTGTTTTGAATTACAGACTAATCACATGTATAGATTTGATGTATGATCATGATAGAAAACCGAAAGAAGTATTAGTAAGAAAATTATTCTAATGAAAGCTTATTTGAGATGTTGAACACTGGTTGTGGGCAATCAGTCAAGGAGAGTGGGCACGGCAATTGTTCTTTCCATTCTTTTCTTGCTAGGGTACTTCTATAACCAGGAGGACAAGGTCCTTCAAAACTTTCCAGGGATTTTATTAAATTGTGATTTTTAATGTGGTAGGAAAATATCAAATCACATTCAGTTTTTGACCCTGTTCCAACATTTTGTTCTAATCATACAAAACCTCACAATGTAGCTCCTGATATCCCGATAAAGACAGAAATGATAACATTTAAAAAGATTACTTATCCCTATATTCATAAAATGATGGAACCAGTTATTGTAGCTCTATGTTCCCAGAAGAGTGATCTAGAAGTTAATATTTCAATCCCCAAAGAGTATATTAGTCAGTAGTAACTATACTATCACTATGTGAGATGGATGGATACAAATGCAATAAAATAAAATAAATATTATTCTGAATGATGGAGGGCCCTTGTGAACTATTCCAGAGTAGCAGTAAATTGAATTTCCATTGGGAAATTTTCCGGAAATGGCTCCATAACGTTTACAGACTCTATATAGCCTGTATGATTTCAGAATGAGCATATGCAGTGTTTGTTCCTCACAAGAGAGTGTATCTTTTTCTCAAATAAAAAGTGCAGGTGGGAAGATGAAATTGCTTCATCTTTTGGAGGTGGTTCTTTCCTTGCTTTTCTTTCCTTGACCACATTGATCAAAGGACATTCCTATCTTTGTTATTTTTTTCAAAGAATTCATCCTTGCTCCACCACAGTGTTGCAAGATTAAGTAATAAATGTTCTCAAGAAAATATATGAGGAAGAGATAATTGGTGCAAAATGTTTTACAGATGGTACATAACTCTGTCCATAATTGTAGAAATAGATAAATCATACAACAATCAATGTTGTGACACAGGGGAAAAAACATTTTATCATATGTAGCAGCCATGTAAAAGTTCAAAGGATACTGGAAACTAACACACTGCCTTATTTAAAAAAATATTTAAAACATATATTGCCTTGAAACCTCCTGTACATCTTAGCAAATATATTACTGTGCATGACATCTTTATAAAAGTCTTTTTTTACAGTCTTTAATACAATAGCAAATATGTGACTGTGCACGAAGTCTTTATAAAAATACAAGCAAAGCAAGAGGAAAGTAATAGCAAGGCAAATTTGTATAATCGAATATTAATTATCAATGGGTACTGAACACATACCACCTAATAGAAGTAAAGTATTTTAGCATAAAATCTAAATATGTGTAAGGTGCATAAACTTTCTAACCTATATTTATTTGTTTATCTGTTTTTAATTTCCAGATCTTATTGTAGTTGTTGCCTCCATGATAGTACTATGTGTTGGTTCAAAAGGTCAGGTTTTTGCCACCTCGGCTATCAGGTAAATATGTTAACTGTAATTTTATACAGGTAATGCTCAACTTGAGATCTCAGTAGAGCCTGGAAGATTCAATCTTTAAGTGGTGTGTTCATCAAGTGAGGCATCAACTTGACTGCACCCAATTTTAATGATCATGTTTTGCCATGCTCATTAAGCTAATCTCCCACAGTCATTAAGCGAGACATCACATGAACTTGTGACCTCCTGCTAGCTTCCCCATTGACTTTGCTTGTCAGAAGCCAGCTGGGAAAGTCACAAATAGTGATTGCATAAATGTAGGATGCTGCAAACATCATAAGTGGAAATCAATTGTCAAATATACCGATCACAATTACATGAATACAGGGAGGCTACAGCAGTCGTAAGTAACCTTTTTCACAAATTTGAATGGTGTTAATGATCGTTAAGTGAGGACTACCTCTATAGTCCTAAACATATATCATTCCCTGTAGGTTTTTTTTTTCTTTTCCATAATCAGACTTCTACTTCAAAACTGTATTTTAATTTGTTTCCTTTCTTTTTCTTTGATTAAACACTCCCGCCCCTTCCCCAGAGGTATCCGGTTTCTGCAGATTCTGCGCATGCTTCATGTAGATCGGCAGGGCGGCACATGGAGACTGTTGGGTTCTGTAGTGTTCATACATAGACAGGTATGCAAAGATGGGAATTTGTGAGTATTTCTTTCTTTATTGTTGGGAATCTAGATTCACATTAGTTTTGGAGTACCCAGATGTGTCATTCCACTGGTGGGATTCAATTTTTTTTAACTACTGGTTCTATGGGCTGGCTTGGTGGGTGTGGTGTGGCTTGGTGGGCATGGCTTGATAGGCGTGGCAGGGGAAGGATACTGTAAAATCTCCATTCCCACCCCACTCCAGGGGGAAGGTTACTACAAAATCCCACTCCCTCCCCACCCCACTAACCTGCTTTCCAGCTCCATTCTCCTGTGCAGGGAAACCAAAGAAGATCC
Source organism: Pseudonaja textilis (assembly GCF_049901715.1). Classification (NCBI taxonomy): domain Eukaryota; kingdom Metazoa; phylum Chordata; class Lepidosauria; order Squamata; family Elapidae; genus Pseudonaja; species Pseudonaja textilis. Next base: position 235,857,224 of record NC_141990.1, read on the forward strand.
AGCCAATCAGTTGGGACTCGGGAGGCAGAGAATAGATGGGGGCGGGGCCAGTCAGAGGTGGTATTTGCCGGTTCTCCAAACTATTCAAAATTTCTACTACCGGTTCTCCAGAACTGGTCAGCACCTGCTGAATACACCTCTGTGTCATTCCAACAAATTACATGGATTAAAGCCAGGAAGTGATGTTCTAGCTTTGCTTACGCCTTCTTTGACTTCCCAACATGGATTGGAAAGTCTGCAGACGAAACTGTAGTTCTGAACTCCGGAGAAGACTAAAGTCTTCTCCAAGACTCAGTAGTACCAATAGTAAGTAATTAGTATAGTAACGTTTACTAAATGAATGTTTGTAAGTTGAGGACCACCTAAGTTGACGTAAGTGAAATCTGGCCAGAAAATAACGTAATATGAACTCTTGTAATTTTAGTTGAATATATGCTGAATTAATAGGCTTATGTCCCATAATAGATTTGTTCTACGTCTATGATTGTATTATTAAAGAGTATCACAGATTTATACATTTTTAAAGTAAATGCAATCCTTTGATGTGTCTGTGTGTTTGTGTATTTATAGATAACAATTGGACCTATTCTCCTACGTAACCATGATGTGTCTCCACATCTTTAAAATAGTAAACATGGAATTATAATAGTATTAATAAACAAGGCAGAATCATTTAATTATGAGCTTCACTTGAACAGAAAATAGTTTACCCAGGGCTTCTTGTTTTGTCTCAACTATGAGAAAATGTAACTGCCATATTTAATTCAAGCCTAAATATAAAATTCAAATCTCACTTGACTGCAAAATTATTTGGATTTGACTGGGTCATTTATTATCTCTTAGCTGGATCTATTTTACAGTTGATATACAGATAAAATATAGGTAAAGAGTCATATACATTTACATGAGATCTTGGAATAGGTACATACATACATACATACATACATACATCTTTGACTTGGTTTTGTAGAAATCCAGAGCTGAGGTGAAGTTTATTCAGATCCATTTGTTCAGGGGTGGGCTTCAAAAATTTCAGCAATGGGTCTTCTGCCCGGTTGCTGGGTGGGCGTGGTCATGGTGGCCGTGGCCTAGTTGGCCTCCTGCACCACAGTGCAGGGGGGCATTTCCCCCAGGCTCCGGAGGCTTTCCTCAAGCCTCTGTGAGGGCGAAAACAGCCTCACCTGGGCTCCGGAGGCTCTCCAGAGGCTGGAAACAAGCCCATTTCCAGACTTCTGAAACTTCCAGGAGGCCTATTTTTTTGCCTCTCCCCGAGCCTCCGTGTGGGCCCTGCACTTACCTCACATCCAAAATGGGCTGCATGGAGACTCCTGGGTGGGAGGGGAAGGGCGAGATGAGAAGGGCCAGCCAGGGGTGGGATTTGGTGGTTCGCCAAACCAGCCATAATGTTAGCAACGGGTCCACTTGAACCCAGGTGAACCCCTAACAGCCCACCCCTGCATTTGTTCCTCTATGGGTAAATGAAAGTCTGTTCTGAATTACCCAATTCAGTGCATAGGCTGGTAGTTAGCAACCGTATATTTTATTTTCATTGCACATTGCACTCAACCCACAACAGTTCATTTAGTGACCATTCAAAGTTACCACAGCACTGAAAAAAATGGCATATAACTGTTTTTCATGCTTACGACCACTGCAATATCCCATGGTCACATGATCAAAATTTAGATGCTTGACAACTGACTCACATGACGTGTTCTGGGTTCATGTGGTCCCCTTTTGTGGTCAATGAGGAAGCCATATTCACTTAACAACTGTGTTACTAATTTTACAACTGCACTTAACAACTGTAGCAAGAAAGGTGGCAAACTAGGGAAACCTCACTTAACAAATGTCTCACTTAGCAACAGAAATTTTGGGTTCAATTGTGGTCGTAAGTCAAGGACCACCTGTACAGGAAACACAGCATGGATTTTTTGTGATTTAGATTGGTAGAGTTTGGAAAAGGAATATTTAAAACGTTTATGCCACTGTGTTCCCAAAACAAGTTGGTTGATTTTGTCACTAGATTTGCCGAAACAAGATATTGATTTATTTCAGTGATTCCCTTCTTGACTGTATTAATTGAAATGTGAAAGGGCTGATCTAGATCATGACCTTAGTATGGGACAAAGAATTAGAGTCACACCCCATTCATTAAGGTTTCTGGTTGGATTAGAAGAAAAATATAGGACAAAGAACTCGAGTCACACCCTACTTCATGAAGGTTTCCAGCTGGATTAACTATGTTTACTCTAGAGTAAAAATGATATGTGGTTTGGCCATTAATATTCTGAACATATTTGAAACTGATAGTTATATTTTCCCAGTCTGGAAGGAATGGAAACTGGAAAATTAGGGGTTTCTTGTCTAATTGTAGATTGTGGCAAAGGGTGGAGCAAAATATTTACATTAAGATGCAATAGTCTTGTGCATATCTTGGTTCGATGAATTAGAAAAGAACATCTCAGTGTGGTCAGTCTAGTACTTTGTAGAAAGATGGAATATATGCAAACTTTTTTCCCCTGAAACTCCCAGTGGATGATGGGTCTGAGATTACATTATTAAAATAACTTCTAAGTACATATTTGATACAGAGATGGTATTCAGCAGGTTCTGACTAGTTCTGGAGAACCGGTAGCGGAAATTTTTAGTAGTTCAGAAAACTAGCAAATACCATCTCTGACTGGCCCTGCCCCCATCTATTTTCTGCCTCCCAAGTCTCAGCTGATCGGCTGGGTCTTTTGTTGCCCTGCACAGGAGAACAGAGCTGGAAAACAGGTTAGTGGAATGGGGAGAGAATGGAGATTTTACAGTATCCTTCCCTTGGAGTCGAGTGGGAATGGAGATTTTAGAGTATCTTTCCCCTGCCATGCCCACCAAGCCAAGCCACGTCCACCAAGCCATGCCCACAGAACTGGTAGTAAAAAAATTTTGAATCTCACCACTGATTAGATACAATCATTTTGAAATGCAAAATATTTTGATAAATTTTATTAAAAAGTTTTTTGATAAATCAGGAAGCAGTTCCTATATTTTTTAAAAAAAATATTTCAAAGCTCTTCCAACTGCCAATGACTAGATCTGACTTTAAAGTAATTTCTACTTCTGTCTTATATAACATGCTACATACTGTATACCTTGAGTAAAAGATATGTGCTTTTCCAACCAGAAGTGTTGTTTTATTCACATGCAGATTTAATCAATGAATTAACACTCATATAATTAAGTGTTCTTTAATTGAATGTCAGGTTTAGTTGTTACATTTGTTACAATTCAACACTATAGTTTGTTGAAATTCAAGTTTCATCCATGCCTATTTCCATGATGCTTTTCACAATTAGTCTTAATCAGCAAATGTTGTTTACTCCGCATGCTAACCTAGGATCATTTTGCTTAGCAAACATTTTGTTTCAATTTGAGGAATAGATTGAAGCCAATAAATAAAATGAGGATGATAACTTTCAAAATTATGTAGAATTTATAAGATTTTTTTTTCATCTAATATTGATATGAATTAATTTAAATTTAAGCTTCCTTCAGCACAAATTAGAAACTTTTCACATGGAGGGCTTTTAGATTGAGCTGTTAGCTTTTCAGAATTAGGCTTTCTGCCGCTTAAAATTTCCTCTGTCTGGATGTTACTAAAATAGTACTACTGGAAAATAATAAGCCCACTGAAGTATGAACTTGGGGATCAAGTATTATTTTTTCAAAATGGCTTCTGAAGACAGCAGAATTCCCTAAATCCATGATGGTGAACTTATGGCACACATGGCAGAAGTGGTACGCAGAGCTATTTCTGCCAGCATGCAAGCCGTCGCCCCAGCTCAGTTCCACTGCGCATGTGTGTGCCAGCCAGCTGATTGTCAAGTATCTGCCACGCAAGCGCATGGGGAGGAGCATGGGGAGGTCACGCGCACATGCACAGGAGTGTGGGGGGCGCGTGTGCATTGCATTGGGTGCATGCACACATGCGTATGCATGTGCACACTTTCAGCACGGGATGATGAAAAGGTTAACCATCAGCCCTATATGATTAATTATTCACTAATTGATTCTTTTTTGTTCTTTCAGGAATTGATAACTACTCTGTATATTGGCTTTCTGGGCTTGATTTTTTCTTCATATTTTGTGTATTTGGCTGAAAAAGATGCTGTGAATGACTCGGGCGATCATGAATTTAGCAGCTATGCTGATGCACTTTGGTGGGGAGTAGTAAGTATAAAAGCATCAAATGTGATATGCTATATATTTAATATAGGAAATATGTCACTTTAAATTATTGGAAGAAAAAGTAAATTGTTTTCTTATTTGGACAGTTGTGTCTAAACTATAATTTCATGATAGATTCAGGTTTTTTAGTGCTTGCTTCCATCTATTAAGGCTACAAATAGCTTAAAATAGAAGAGTGCAGATTCCTAAACTATGAATCTGATGGATCACCCAAACTAGTTTCAATGGGAAGCTTTTGTTTCTACAACCACAACTAATTGTGTTATTTGAAAATGGATATTTTAGTTTTTGTGTTAAACTATTAAATTATTTAAAACAGTTGTCCAATCACATTTCAGATTAACCACAGTTGAGGGTTCAGACAGAACACTCAAATAGAAAGTTCCATTGTCATATCATCATGGTGACCCTTGACCAAGGAAGCAACATTCATGTAGCATCTCATTAATCCAAAAGAAGAACTTAAATTATAGAATCTCAAAAACTAAATAAAAAAATGTCATTTTAATTTGTTAATGAAAAATAAGAAACCTGTCAAGATGAGGCTTCTTAGAGGTGTTTAAATTTTCTTTTCATGCATTCTGTAAGACTAATGGACTAAGGCTTTGCTTAAGAGTTAAAGCTGAAATGCCCATCTGTTCCTCATTTGCCATATTTTGAACAGCTCCCTATTTCTTTCCCAGCATTTGACAATATGCTCCTCCTGTATTAATTCATGGATATCTGCAAAGTTCTCCCCTTTGTTTAAAAGAACCAACTCTTTGCTAATCCCCAGAAGATGGAGAGACGGGGGTCATCTAACTTTATATCTGTCTAGGAGTTATGTCTCAGAAGAGCAGTGGGACTCAGCCTGCATCCTGACATGCAAGCTTCCTTCGCAACAATTGTTTATCTTCACCTTTTTAAATGCTACCTTTTTAAATAAATAATTCAAGGCAACACACTTAATGTTCCTTCCTCCTCCTATTTTCCCCACAATATCAACCCTGTGAGGTGAATTGAACTGAGACAGTCACTGGCTCAAAATCACTCAGCCAATTCTTGCCTAAGATGCCACTAGAACTCACAATCTCCTGGTTTCTAGTAGACAAATTGAAACTTAGTATTTGTATTAACGAAAAATAATTCCATTGTCAGCCCATCTAATCTTTTAATTTCTATCTAAAATAAATATGTAATATTCATGACTGCAGCAATATTTGAGGGCTCAGAGGAATTAATATCACTCTACTGGACTTATATCAGTACTGATTTGTGTTCTGAACAAATATATCAGTGTACAGTTCCTGAACTATTTCCTTTGATTCTCTGCAATTTCTGTTTTATCTAGTTTTCATTCAGGGCAGTTCTAACAACTTTCAACTGGCATCATGCAGGTTTATATTAACCCTGCAAATCATCAGGTTTCATAGTATAGTATAGTATAGTATAGTATAGTATAGTATAGAATAGAATAGAATAGAATAGAATAGAATAGAATAGAATAGAATAGAATAGAATAGAATAGAATAGAATAGAATAGAATAGAATTCTTTATTGGCCAAGGTTGATTGGACACACAAGGAAATTGTCTTGCATCATTAACCTGTCTTCTCCTCTCTTTCCATGTCCTACCTGCCTCCTCACAATTAACATCCTTTATCAGTCAAGTCACTGTGCAGCTCAGGAAAGCTTACACCTTTTAATAAAATGTGTTCGCTGGAAAAGCTGCTACCAGGCTGCCTCTGATTTTGGTGAATTGGTTAATATTTAATAAACCACATCTCTAGTTATCCCAACTTAAGAAGATACCTGAATAGCAGTGATCATCTATCAACAAGAGCATAAGATATTAATTAAACAACATAATTCTTTTGTTTACAAATCACTCCTTTCTCTTGTCAGGCTTTGTTTGGGCTGTCATTGTTCTTTGTGATTTGTGTTCTTGTAACTTTCAACTCTAACCAGCTTTTGTGAGGCAGTGATATCATCAAAGTTTCAGCATTGCCAGATGCTTGGCCCTAAGCTTGCTGGGAGAGCAAGAACAGTGTTCTGTACATAATAGTGCTGTAAAACTATCCAGCTGATCAAACAAAGCTATTCAAACATTGCCTCCTCTTTTAGTATGTTACAATTCCAGTTCTGAAATAGCATAGACATGTGTAAAGAGAATAAATAACTTCTTACATATAAACCTCTTCTGTTTTGTAAAGAAAATTTGATTGCAGATATATATTGGACCTACTTGACAGATAACAAACAGATAGCCTTTGTATTGTAATGGTTCCATTTATTGAAGTTTTTAATTGAAAACAAAATGACTGATTTTTTTTTCTGCTTTGAAAGAATCCATCCCTCAAATACTTTAATAAAACCTTTTCTCAGAAATGCTCAAACTGGCATGTAACTGGTCAGTGTTATAAATAAAAGACTGAACCAGAGGTAACTTTTATTTGATACAAGAATAATCATCAACAACATAACTTTTATTACAATCACTGACCAGAATTCTATATGTAGTCAAATAATTGAAAAACAGTTTTATTTTGACTAAAATAACACAACATAAAATTATAGCTAAGTCATTGAGGCAATCACAGCAACAATTATAACATGATTTAATTGTGTTCAAGGAAATGATAGTGGTCTGGTGTATTAAACTAATTCTACATAAAATACTTCAGAATTGCCTGGTACTTTGCCCAGAATTTGAGTTATAAAGCAGGCCCTTCATCTTTATCGAGTAAGCAGTATAAAATAATATGAGGTATGGATATAATAAATTCTTCTCTGCAAGAGATGATCTTGTGTTTGTTGATTGTTTCATATTTGCTCTCAAGAACAGCTGTCAGGAAAACATTAAAATATGCTAATGTTGGTGCTTTTTGAAATTTAGAGTTAGTTACTTGATTTTGGCTGGCCTTATGTTGGAAGACATATCCTTCTGGGTTGAGTTCCAAGTGGGGAAAAAGACACTGGAAAAATGGAGGCTGTTTGGAAGGTTTAATGGTGGACAGGACCACATGGCCTGGAGCTCCAGAGTGAAAAGGAAGGATGATCACATGCTTCAAGTTGAAGGAAGAGATCAAAAAGGGCTGAGGTGCTGAGAGTGCCTGGGTTTTATAATTGTTGTTGGGATTTGAATTGGAGTTTGTATTCTGATTGGTTGTCAGACTCCCATGAGGCCATGCAGGGGCAACTCTGTAGGCTGTCCTGAGTTCCAGGCTTGGTTGAGCCTTGCTGGATGATGATGCACTGAAAAAGGCTTTTGGCAATTGCTATAGCTTTACCTGGAGATCTTTGTTATGTAAAGTATTCTGGCCCAGGCCTTAATGGCCCACCCATTAACAAAGGTGGGGATGAGTTTCTGTTTCTGAGGTGAGTTTCTACTCTTTTTAGAAGAAATATTCTGCCTTTTTAATATTTCCTAGGATATTTCAATTTTCTAGGAGAGGTGTGGGTGCTAACTTCCTACACTTAAAAGAGGGAGGAACACTTTCTGGATAGAGCAGATCAATCCAGTTTGGCTTTATATTTATATTTTATATTTTTTATAAATATAAAATATTTATATTTTATACTTAAGTACAGTTAGTACCGATTATCAGAATTACCGCTCTGGAAAGTCTATAGTGTTGCAATTTTGTACTGTATTTCTGAAAAATACAGTAACTTTAACCCCTGGGCAGCAGTACAAGCAGTGTGCCCATCTTTAAACCTTCTCCTGCACCACATTAGTCATATATTTGAAATATAGTCCTTAAAAATTTGGACTGAATCCTTTCCGAAGGATGGTCACAACTGAGCATCAAACAGAAGCTGTATGCTTTAATGCTGTTGGTCTATGCTGTACCATTCTGAAGAAGTAGAAAATAGTATACCTACCATTATATTATATTTGGTATAAAATGATGAAAGACTATGCCCAAATGTTTAAAGAACTATATTTTTGTCTGGCTTTATAACCAATAGGTATGGTCTCTACGTCACTTTGCAGAAATTAAAATTTTGTTTTTATTACAGTTGATCTCAAGTTCTTCTTCAGAATAGTAAGCATCTAGAGCAAGGGTGTCAAACTCAAGGCCCACGGGCCAAATCTGGCCCATGAGGTGCTTAGGTCTTGCCTGTGGATCTGACCTGGAAACAGCGAAGAACTGGCCCACAGCGCCTCTGCCAGCAAAAATGGAGTTTGGGAAGGCCACGCGGAGCCCTCCCAAGCTCCATTTTTGATGGCAAAGGGTTGTAGGAGGCTGTCACAGCTAAAAACAGAGCTTGGGAGCCTGTTTCCACTGGCAGATTGCTCGGGCCACCACAGGCACCCCTGACATGAGTGATGTCAAGCTGACCATGCCCACCTTGGCCATGCCCCCCAACCCCCAACCCCAAGGTCAAATAAAACCCTAATGCGGCCCTCAATGAAATCAAGTTTGACATCCCTGATCTAGAATCCACAGAGTTCATTTTAGTTCAGTTGATATTGTCACTATATCATCTGCATATAATAAGGCTGCAAAATGCCCATTAGCTAATTTTGGGGGATAATCCTGTAAATTAGTCCTCTAAAGATGGTTGATGTATGAATAAAAGATCAGGGGAACCTTATTTGTAAGTTGTTCTGTTCCTTTTCTTTGTTAATCCATAGTGTTAAAAGTATTTTCCATGAAAGTACATATTTAAACAATATTTCAGTGCAGGTTCAAATGAACATTTCGAAAATATTTTCTCACAAAATTTGTTATGTCCTACATAAACATCCCGAGTATTGCAAATAAATATTTGAATGAATTTAAAGAATTATTTCAGTCATTAAATTGATTTACGCTATTTACACCAGAGATAGTTCCATCCCTAGCTTGTTTGCCTACTTTTCCTGTTATTGTATAAATCTCCCCTACAGCATTTTTCACCTGGACTGGGATTCCTTTGTATACATGTCTTTCCATAAAGTAAAATAAACCCAAAATGATTGGATTGGAGCTGGCACAGTTTTTTTCTATAGAGATGAGTAGACTTTGGGCAGGATGCCCTGAGACTTCATGCGTTGTAAAGTTTTCCAAGTCATGAAGGCTTCAATTAATGCTTTGAATTTACAGCATGTTAACATGAGCTCTTTTGTAATTTCATTTCCTATGCACTTTTCTTTCTCCTAAATTAAGGTTCTCCCATACATGATAATGTAATAATAGGTTTCTTTCTTACCCCACAGATGCATGAGGTTGTGGGGATACACAAATAACTGACATAACAGCTGTCTAAACATTTTAATGTACAAATTAGATACCAGCACCCAACTTTGATTAGTTGGGTTACTTATTTTGGTTACTACACTTGGCCTGGAAATCTAAAAGAGTTTATTGAGATGGAATGTTGAGCTATTTTAGGGAAATGTTAAGAGGACTGGGATAGGATTCAAGAAATTAGTTTTTATGTGGTCATTTGGCTGAAAAACCTATTGCTCCTTTATGCTGCACTGCATATTGGGAGGACATTAATCTGTCTTCCTAGATTTTTATGCTGCTTGGTAGCATAATAATAAATAAATGCCATCATAAATTTATAGTGCTAACGCAGAAAAAAGATAAAAATGAGAATGGAATATGAATGGAATATGTAGTATAGGAACACTACATGAGGAAAAATCATGATACGGCCTGGAAATGTGAACTCTGTTAGTATCATGATAAGTATAATTATAACTACAAGTATTTATGTCTGCTGAATATCTAGAATTTTATTTTGTAGTAGCCCATAAATATTGGAAAATATTTATGAATTTTTAAGGAGAGGGGTATTGGCTTTGTTTAGCTATTAAACAGTCCTGTGCATACCTACTTAGTTTGCAGATTTCCATTCTCCTTGCTTCTGCCCATCTAGGAGGAATCATTCTGGTATGTTTCCTTCTGCTTTTTGTTAACCATGGCGACCCCAGATCATCAGATTTGTGAATTGCAGTTACTTTTTATAAAACCAAACCACAATTTGAAGATGATCTGTTTTAAAACTGAGGAAATAATAGCTTCCAGATACTTTATATGGATCACATAGAAGGAAAGGATGGAATGCATAAGCCCAGGAAGTAGGTAGGCTTGTTCACATATTATTAAAACCACATTATTATGATGTTGAAATATGATTGTATGGAGGCTTTCATTGTACTGGAAGGTATGTTCTGAATTCTATTATAGAAACTGGCAATTCAACTTTCCTAAATTCCTTGAATGTGAAACACTAAAATACATGGAGCTGTGTATGATAGATCCATCTATAGAATAGAATAGAATAGAATAGAATAGAATAGAATAGAATAGAATAGAATAGAATAGAATAGAATAGAATAGAATAGAATAACAAGAGTTTGAAGGGATCTTGGAGGTCTTCTAGTCCAGCTCCCTGATCAAGCAGGAGAACCTAAACTATTTCTGATAAATCACTGAATTATGAACTTTGAAAGAAGGATTTTAAAAGACTAATGGAAGTTGTTTGTCATGTCTAATCTGCTCCAGTATGTGTACTAGCCGTTTAGCATTGCTTGAAGGCAAAATACATGACATCATCTTCTCACCACCATTACCAGCCCATCAGGAAGGCAACTTCTACTTCTCTTTTTCTGCTGCATATTAACATTTTCTGACTTGAGATGGTGCAAGTGGTGATTTTCATCTGCGTGCTGTGTAGGCAAATACCTCGATTCTACCTGATTACTGTCCTCTGTGGCAGGAAGACCTCTTCAGAGTTCTAGTCCCACTTTTGGCCATCTGTGTGACTTTGGACCAGTCATTTTCTCTCTCAGCCCAACCTACCTCACAGGATTGTTACTATAGGGAAAATAGGAGGAGTATTTGGTATGTGTGCCACCTTGAGTTATTTATAAAAATAGTAAAGTGAGCATAATTTTGTGAAATTCTGTTTAAAAGATTAAAAATTAACAATTAAATTGAAGTGAAATTATTTTTGTAAAATTATGGTTTTTTTTAGTGAGCTAAAACTGACCATTTCAGTCACTTTATTCCTGTAGTCCAGCACTATAGTGCTGTAAGAAGCAAAATGACTGGACGAACAAGACAGATGCTGTCTGAACTTAGACAGTCTTACAAGCTTATTAATTAATTTGCATATATAGGAATATCCTAAAATACATTTTTTTCTGAAGAAAAAAGTACCATTGCATACTTCAAGGTAAATTAGCTATAAAATACTTCTAATTTCTTATCAATAAAAACATTTATAATGTTTATAAAATATATAGTTCATAATACATAAATATACTTTAGAAAATTTGAAATATTAATAAAGCTAGATGACCTCAGGGTAATCATATTTATTTCTTGATTTCAGGTAACTGTTACAACCATTGGTTATGGAGACAAGGTGCCTCAAACGTGGATAGGAAAAACTATTGCATCTTGCTTTTCTGTATTTGCAATATCATTTTTTGCCTTGCCTGCAGTAAGTTGTTTATATTAGTCCAAACTTTTTTTAGTTGTACATACATATATTAGGATTGATTTTTATTAGCTCCTATGTAATGTAATATTAACTAAACATTAATTTTATCTACTTCTTTTACATTGCACTGAACTGAATACAGCTTACAAGAGGTGAAGATTTGTTATATTGACTGCCTGCCATAAGTTATATTGACTGCCTGCAAAAACTAAAATATTAATTGTAAAAACAAAATAAGGAATAATGTTGATTTAGATTTAGGTTGTTGCCCAACTCCAAAATGACCCTGGGCAGGTTACATGAGTTAAAGAGAGGGAAAAAAACAGGAAACATAAAGGCAATAATAAACATTATATCAGTAAAACATGCTGTTACAATTATCGCTTCAAACTTTTCTGAGCATTTGGTTTGATATACCTAGATCTGTATTTAAGTATGCTGTGATTTCCCTGCAATCTTGTGTTCCATTATTGTCATATATACATGCATACATTCAAACATACACTTGTAATATAGATTAGAGATAGATAGATTCTGCAGTTGTTTTCTACCATCTTCATTTAATTTGATGGCAACATATGCTTTTGATAATTCTTAAGGAGGAAATACATTTAATATGTAAGGCTCTTGCACAATTAATCACAAGAAATAGGTTTAAAATTCCTTGAAGTATTCTGCTGTCTCCTTAGCTTATGTCACTTTATTTGATTCCTGAGGGGAGGATTTTCTGAGTGAACCTCCTGCGTGGAATTTGTTCAAAAAGGAAACTTAAGCCACTGAGAAGTTGAGGGTGATCAAGGAAATATGTTAGCAGCAGCAACAACAACAATTGTAATGTTTTGTTGCCATTTTGCAGCAATAATAATTCAAAGCGCTGCTAAAACCAGTTCAAAAAATCCTGATATTTATGTATTCATTTTGTTACCAACCCCAGAATGTCACAGATTTATTACTTAAATACATGTTAATATTCATATATGTAAAATATATTATGAACAGCAAGAATAAGATCTACTTTTTATGCTGTGAGTTTACATTATGCAACAATCTCTCGGTGCAATTCTTAAGTATGCAAATGCTAGAGAGTGTAAAATACTGAAAATATTCCACTTCAAATAGAACTAATTGGATATTTCAGGGATGATGCAGCTGTCAATAAAATGCCCAAATTCATTAAAATCTCAACCTTTGTTCCAAATTCCATGGTAGCTGAATTTACCACAAACCTTATATTTGAAATGGCGCTTATGTAACTGATTGATTGGTTTATTCTACTAATTTCCTCTGTTCCTCAGGGAATCCTTGGTTCTGGTTTTGCTCTGAAGGTACAACAGAAACAAAGGCAAAAGCATTTCAACCGACAAATTCCAGCAGCTGCTTCTCTCATTCAGGTGCCTAAATACTAGTTTTCTTACATGTGTTACAACTATTAAAAGGGTAGATTTGGTGTTTTTATGTCAAGCATTGCTCAGAAAGATTATTTTATTTTTCCAGTAATGATTCTGGGCTGATGATTTTTCAGTCTTCATGCAGTTTTCATTTGCAGCTATTGCAGAAGGAAGCATTTTTTTTTTAATTTGGACCTGTTCAATAACTAAATGTAAAGTATGCTCAGTAACTCATTGCTTCATAAGTGATACATATTTTTTCTTTTATCCCTCCACTCTTCTGCCTCTGTTTTGAAATTTCTACAATTCCTGGTTTATTTATATATCCATGCAACCTAGACAATATCCGAGAGATGCATATCTGTTTTCTTGCTAACTTTTATCTTTTGTGTGTTTTGAACAAATATTTTAGACAGCCTGGAGGTGCTACGCATCAGAAAACCCAGATTCTTCCACATGGAAAATATATATTAAAAAGCCTTCCAGAAATTATCACTTGTTGTCTCCTAGTCCTAAGCCAAAGAAAATAGCGATGGTGTCGGTAATGAATACCTTTTTGTTTTCATTTGACATTTTTGATTGAATAACTTAATATTTAAAGCTGGATGGAAATGAAGTTCTTTCTCATCAAATAGATGTATTGGTACAAAGCCTTGTTAAATATTTTGACCAGAAGTCTCTCCAAAATAAAACATCCATGCAGAAGATTTTTTTTTTCATGTAGTTTTAGTCTGGTACATGTGAGGCTGGTCAGCCTGCCTACCTGACATGACAAAATTGTGGAGAGTTGTGTTATCTTTTGTGGCCTCCTTCTCTGTTCAGTGCTTCAAAATACATAAAAACTCATCTTGTTTCAGTGACAAGGAGAACCCTGGGTGGGGGCAATTTTATCCTTCAAAAGATTTTCTTTAGGAGAATCTGCATCAAGCATATGCAGTTAGTGAAACTGTGAGGAATGGTAACAAATGGCGAACTCTTGTTTTACAATGTTTTGGAATATGGCTCAAGGGAATACAATACTCCTCCTGAAATATTTTGCTGTTTATTCCTTTCATGGAAGTGCCCTGAGTCCAGTAAATGGAGGTACAGTCTGAATATCTACATCTGAATACCACCTAAATGCATTTGTAATTGAGCCAGCATCTTGAAGTATATTCAGTAGAATATATTTCACAGGAATACAGGAACATAGTGGGGAAATTTCACTTCATTTGGACTCTTCCTAGAAGCTATCTCATGTTTTCAATAGAATATTTCTGGCAATGCAAAGCAATGAATCTGGAAACTTTTTAACAATATGCATAGTTAACAATTACAAAGTCCCAACAGACTTAGGAGATACTTTACATGATTTATGAAGTCTCTTCCACCCCATACTTTGGGTAAGGATAGGGGAAAATAATTTCTTTTTAAAGCTTTCTGTCTTGGCAAAGAATTATAATTAAATAGGTAGAGAGGAATTGTGTACATGGTGGTTCCCCACCACCACCAAATGTTCAAATAAAGTAATTCTGTTTTGTTTATTTATATGTGTGGTTTTAGCTCTAATTTAGTATCGATGTTTCCCATTTAGAAGTTTTTAGGTGAAAAAGATAAAATAAATCTGTTATATATATATCTTTTAAAAAAAGTTTCCAGAATGAAAACAGGATAGAGGCATTGGGTATCTAAATACTCTAAGATGGATTAAAGACAGCGCAAAATAAAGTAAAAATAGCTACTAGGAATCAAAGAACCAAACTAAAATGTTATGGTTCCTCGGTAACATTTATGAAACTCCGTATGTTACCTCCAGAGAATCATAGACTCATAGTGGGAAGGGACCTAAGGGCTCATCAGCCCCCTGCACGCTGCACTCCAAGTGCCTCAATAGGTTATTATTGATGATTTCACAGAATAACTCCTGAAACTCCCATCCAGTGGCAGAATTCAAATAATTACAACTGGCTCTCTGCCCTAATGATTTATTCCAACAACCAGTTCACCAAACTGCTCAGAGAGTTAGCAACCGGTTCTCCCAAAGTGGAGCAAACTGGCTGAATCCCATCGCTGCTCCCATCAGTTATCCAGAAGTTCAATGCCATTATTATTTCTCAGGAAATAATATTGAACTGGGTAAACAATTCCTTATTAAGGACATCTGAAGCAATTTAATTTTGTTATAGTAATGGATGGATGGATGGATGGAAGGAAGGAAGGAAGGAAGGAAGGAAGGAAGGAAGGAAGGAATAGTGAGTCAAGTCATCACCTCATTTAGATTTTATTAATGACTGTGATCATTTAATGTAAAAATATTAGAGTTTTCTGAATAATTGCACAGTGAAGATCCATGATAATAAATGCCAGTTTAAAGCAGAAATATGTGCCTTTTGAATTATAATGGTTAGAACATTTTACTCTTTATTTACTCTTTTATGATTGGAATAATCTCACTAGATTAAAGAAAATGGACGTTAAATTGTATAATATTCGCATATGTTGTAATTTCTCTAGTTTTTTCCTCTAATTTTAAATTATACTATGCTGATGATTTAAAGGATTGGGGTTTGTTTTTTAAAAGAATATTTGTTTCTGTTTTGTTAGGTAAAAAAGAAGAAAACCAAAGCAGAAAAGGATAATGGATCACTTTCTCCTGATAAGATTTTACCTGTTCCACAAATCACATTTGACCATGTGTTGGAAGATAGGAAAACTGATATTTTTCCTATGGATTCCTATGAAAATTCTGGTAAGACTTTCAGTTATTTTATTTGTTTACTAGAAGTAAAATGACCATCAAATTGGAAAGACTCATATTTCCATGTCTTAAAATAAGGAGTTACAATTTAAACCTGACCAAACCATGTTATTGACATCTGAGCCTTAAAATGTATATTGTAGCTGTAATAATGACTCCAACTCCGTACATCTTAAAGTCGCTAAGATAGAGAAACACTGGTCATAAATAATGTACGAATTCAATGTTATTATGTCATATATCATTTTCAGCATTTTTGTAACTGGTTGCAAATGAATATATTCATTTGCATATGAATATATTTTTCAGTTGCTTCCATTCTAATGCCAATGACTACAATTTTCTGTCTGTGTGATGATATAAAGATATAATTGTGTCTAAGGATATCAGATGGAAAAGTTTTATGGATCTGTGGTTTTAATAATCCCAGCATTAATCTACAAAAAACATATAATTTCTATTTAGGAAGTTGTTTTGGACAAGGGCCCCTATTTTTTTAAAAAAATGATTTAGCTTGTGAGAATTGATTAAATCTTTTTAAAATGGTCTCATCACTCAAATATTTGCATGTATTTAGATTCAACAAATTACAATATACATCTGCAATCCATTCCTCTCTGAAAATACATTTATACAATAATAGCTTGATTCTTTTTATTCGTTTTAGAACTAAGTATTTTAGAACAAAAAACTGTAGAAAATACTTTTTTAAAATTACATATTTATAATGCTGGTGTGTTGTATGTATATTTGCATGTGTGTGTGTATGTGTACACACACACATATACATATATATGTAATACACACTTGCTTCTTAGATTTGAACATTTGGACATTTTATATCTTTTTTTATTCAAAAACATATTTGACAAGTTCATGCAGATATATTGCAATTTTTAAAAACAAGGAATAGAAAACAACTATCTGTGAAAACAGCACATTTGAATATGTGTCAGGTTATAAGTTCACATCTAGTTCTGGATTTCTGAATAGATTATGCAAGCCAAAACATGTTAAAGCTTTCTTTCATTGCTTTCTGGGCACAACTGATACTAATCTTTATAATTGGGATTTATAATATTTAAAAGACAAGATGCTGACTCCAGTTTTGGACAAAAAATCTCCTTTTCTTCTGACATCTATTCTTTTCCCTCCCCTTCTCCCTGTCTTCTGTTCTCTTGAAACTCTTACAAGTATACAGGAGAAACAGGCATATTAAAATTTCTTGGTAAGTTAACGAAGCTCTCTTTACCTATAGCATGCTGGATTCTGAATCTTAACATTGCTTGCTATGATTTCCATACTCTCTCGCTACTTATTAACTTAGCATGAAGTGTAGGAAGCAAAATTGGCAACACTTGCCATCTTCCTATTCTTATAATTCACCTATTAAAAGAGGAAAACAGTTTATTTTTAAGATGACATTTTAATTGCCTTTCTCGTTCCCATAATTGTAAGAAGTAGGTAGGTCAGTTCAGTATGTTTATTCAGTGGCTAAGGATTCAGTGCTCTTGCACCAAAAATATTACCTAAAGAAGCAAAAGTCACATTTCCCCTTTCCAGTTCTGAAACTCACCAAGGAGACATGGGGGTCTAGATGCAGAGGGAGAATTATCTTCTACAGATTCCATCAATCGATTAAATTTCTTCAGCATAAGAAGAGCCCTGGATGCTATCGCTGCCTTTTTTTTTTTCTCTTAATTTTTTTATGTTAGAATGTTAATATTTGTAGACCATCCCAATAGCTCCTGTTCTGGATGGTGTACAACAAAGCAACTAAATATATCAGCATGCTACAAACATTAAAAAACCATCACCTCTCAGTCATCCAAGGTCAAAGGTCTGCTTGAACAGAGCCTTATGAAATGCAAGTGGGGGATAGATATGAAAGCTACTGCTGAGGCCTGCGATTGTATATCTCTCTTGATGTCTGGACAGAGGAACAGGGTTGTAGCACTGTTTATTAGAATATGCTGGGCAAGATTCTGTATTTTTATTTGGCACTTGTATAATACACAAATGACACCGTTGATGCATGTGTCTTACTAGCATTGTTTTAATTGAAATGATAATTTTAAAACCTTCTTTCTTGTATTCTTAATTGTGGCTTTGATACTGTAACAGGCTCCCTAGATCACTTTCTCCTTCTCTTGTTTCCCTGTTCTGTCCACTCCCTCTTGTCCTTTTCATCTGTTTATTCAGACCGACAGCATTCCTGGACATCCTTTACTGCAGAGCAACCATCTCCCAGTTCTCCAGGTAAACTCAGCTACTCTTTGCTTTCATTCTCTTGAACTGCCTGATTGAGAACCTGGAGGTTGGCATATTTAGATCCCCTAGCATGGAAATCATCTTGCACAGTCAAAATTATTCTTTGCACTACATATTTCAACCTAAGTGTTTCTGACAGATTACCTCTGAGAAAGTACATCTCTTAATAGAAAAAAAGATTGCTTACACTCTGCACAGGATCACATTAAAACCCGTATAGGCCCTAAATATTATCACATTGTGATAATAATCTAGTTGGTGAGGGTTATAACAAAATTGCCAGGCCCTATGCATCATCAGTTTTTTGGAAATCGGTCACAGTAAGCAATAAAGTTTAAGCAAGTGGTTAAGGCACTGGATTAGGAGTTTGTAAGCCCCAGACACAGTGTCTATTAGATGGACATGCCTCAAATTTATAAGATTTTTGAGAAAGAGTGCTATTGTTAAGAACATTTTAAATATATATAACGTGTTCTGTTCCTAAAGTATAACAAGTTGCTGGGCATATCCAATAATTTAATATATTACACAACCCCTAGTTTAAGTATATTTATACTTAATAATTTAAGGTGTTATGCTTTTATTTTTGTCATAAAATTCCACCTGTTAAGCTTGCTAATATCCACAATTGCTGAAGCAGAATACTGTATATCTTTTAAGGTTCATTCTACTTTTTTGCTTTTGTTTAATACATAGAGTTCTTATATCTAAAAGCACTGTTTCTATATTACCAAAGGGGAAAAATAGTTTACAAGGGCAGACATTTATACCATAATTCCAGAGCAAACCCCCCCCATGTTCTCCTTTTCTTTGTATGCACCTAGGCAGGGATATCATTTTCTTCTAATTATAAACTTACATTTGATTCTGCCTTTTAATTATTTTCTCTATATTCCTCGATATTTTACAGCTTTTAAAATGTTTTGTAGCCCTTAGATACAGATAACCTACTTGCCTCTTTTTCTTTTACAGTTAAAAGGAACTCTCCATTTTTAGAGCCACATACAGGACCCTTCATTAGAACAAACAGCTTTGCTGATGAACTTGACCTGGAAGGGGAGACTTTGCTGACTCCAATAACTCACATCTCACAGTAAGTCACAGAATCCTGAATAGCATTAACCCCTGATCAGAGTGCAAGCTAAAAGAAGATAAACTGTGATTGTTAGAACAAGGTTGTATAGAATTTCTCAGGTAGGTCTAATGGAACAAGCTTGAATTTTATCGTTGCCTATCCAACAAGTTGTGCAAAATTTATTTAGGATATTGCTTTTTAATGTGAAACTAATGTTTTGATTAGACAGAGCAAAAACGAACTGTGTTGCTTTTGGATGACATGTAATTAATATTGAACATGCATTCCTGCTGATTCACTAGGACAAACTAGTTAAATGGAATAGACTGAAATTATGTCTTTTCTGACATGTTACATAAGTTTTGTAATATTCAAAATCCTTTGGCCAAGGCTTTTGTCCTTTGTTGAATACAGTTTTATACAGATTTCTTTAACCTGTTGGGAGAGTTAAAAATTGGTATTGATTACAAATCATAATAAATGAATAAGAGGGGAACATATAGAAATTTGCCTTAGGTGTGAATATTGAATATTCTGCTCAACTTTAATGGAAGTCTCTAGGCTGCATTTGGCTAAACTGCCCTCTCTTACAATTTTGGATTGATCTTATTAACATCATAAATATATTCTTAGACTCTGAAAATATTACAGTGAATTAATTAATTATCTATCTGAATACAAAAAGAAAAGTGCAGATCTTGCATAGATTACACGTTTGCAATATAATACATACAGAAGTGGTTACTGATCACAAAATTCTACATAATGAAAGTTTCAGATACCATGAGTAACAATACAGTAGCATGGTTCTAAAGGCCTTGGTCAAGAAAGCTTTTTTATGGTCTGGTCTGAATATTCTTTCATTTAATTCTAATTCGTGTTCTGCTAAACTTCTGAAAACCAGCATTTCAAAATTAACAAGTGGCTTTCTTATACAATATTTTATGGACATATTCTAAAATGTCTCAGGGTATATATAATCCAAGCATCAGCTCAACCTGCATGCACCGGTTCACATGTCAAAGTCAGATCAAATGCAGCTTTGTACAGCTTGATCCATGCTGTATAAAAGGTGCATCACCCTGAATAATATTTTATAGGCCCAGCTGTATAACATTGTAAACTCTTGGTAGAAAGGAAGGCCTTTGCAGCTGGTAAGAATAATGTGCTGTTGAATTTTGGACTGCAGCACTGCATATAAATTAATATGTCCCATGGGCCTTGGAAATAAGCATGTATGAAAGAAACTGATTCCATAGCCACAAAGGTGTGCACAAGAGCTGCTGTGTGGATTGGAGGCATGCGCTCAGTCAAGAGTATCTGCAAACAGGTTTCACCTGAAAGCGTAAAATTACTTCTCCTTGACAGGCAATATAAATCAACTGACAACGATATTGATTACCTACTCCACCATTAGGAAACTTGCCTGGTATAAGTCAGATTAAGGAATGTGTTTAAAATATCTGTTTCCACTTAGTTTGAAAGGATTGATAAACTTGTGCAGTTCAAACTTGTCAATGGCACTGCAAGTACATCGGGTATCTGAGAAAATAAGGAACAGTAAACTGGCAGCAGCCTTGTGAAAATGTCACGATTTAAGAGGCCTCCAGAGTCCCTCTATTTCAAACCCGGTGTATTTATTCAGCATGTGGGCAGCATATTTGGAAAGGTGAAAGCAGAAGAATCTATGACATGATTCAATATACGACTACCGGTGCAAATGCGCAACAGTTTGTGAATGCGTTTTCCTGATTTTGGAATGTGGTATCAAGGAGAGGCTTTTGTTTATACTAATAGGTCTGTATTTCATTTCTGACCTCAGCTAGTTGCAACAATTGTTATCTAGATCTATGAAATTCACTTAACGAAGTTCTGCTATTATATTTTGCCCCCAAAATATTTTTCCAATTCACTATGTTGTATTACAGAGTGCAGGAATCTTCATTTTGTTGTAATGATTTGTTTTCAATTAAACATAAATAAATTTATCTCATGGAAATTTTATATAGACTTCACATGAATTTCATTAATAAGTAAAATAAATATCCATAAGCTTCTTTCCCAACATTTCTGGGTATAAGAGTCACTGGGGTATATAACTGGAAAGTGTTGCTTCTTCTTTGGAGGTAAAAATAAACGATACAGTACACATGACAGATAGTTAGCCTAGGCTGGGTGGTCTCAGAGCAGCTCAGTGACTAAGATTCCAGTAATATCATGTTCAAATCTGATGATTCCAGTAATGTCATGTTCAAATCTGCCTGGCAATTTTTCCCAAGTTTATTTCTCTTACAAAATACAAATTTCTTTTTCTCCATTGCTTTCAGATGCTTGAAAATTCCTTTCAAATGTCTCCTGGTGGAATTTTTGAGCTTCATTAATTGGTGGAAATGATAGAGACAGCTACTGTGGTAGTATTGTGGTTTTTCTATTGTTTAGCTTTTCATAACTCAAAACACACACTTCCCAATTTGAGAAAATACTTCTTCCCCCTCTCCCTCCCTTTTCTATCCTGCCCATCTCACCTAACGCTTTATGGGAAGTGCTCCATATAAGGTTTCTCCTTGGAATTTAACCAAAGTACGAGAACCAGGAAAACTGCAAGCTGCTAGAAAAATGATTGGGGAGATAGATGGTTGGTATACATATGTTTGCTGCTCTGCAAGTAAACAAAAGGAGTAATGTGGTTTTTCCTCTTAAAAGCAAATTCTATTTCAGCAAAATATATGAGAAATAAACGTAGGAAAAAATTGCACTGCTAGAATGCTCTTATCTGCTCCATGGTTTCCCTCTTGTACAAAGATTTTAAGGTGCAATCAAAGGGATATTATCTTAACTCTTCCCCCATGTAGTAAAATCAGAGAAAGCAAAAAAGAGATCCAATATTCTCTGTCAGATAATCCCCCAGATAATCCCACAAAATATGGTTCATTTTCATACTGCAGCTGCTAGAGCCTCCAGTATGGAAAACAAGCAATATAAATAAGAATTAAAAGTCATTATTTTGCCTTGCAAATATTCTTCTAAACATTCCTAAGAAGGAGTATGTATGAATTTATTTAAATGGGAAAGAAGAAGGGTATTTTTCCCCAATCATCTACAAATGCCCAAAGTCTAGTTGCATATGTAAATACTATGCTGGAGCTTCAGGAAATACAAGAGAGGGACGCCTATCTTTAGTATTCCTTGCCATTTGCATTTTTCCTGGCTATTTATCTCCTATGGTGGAGTGGTGCGCTGGCCTAGAGGTGGAGCTCTCGCCTCACAATCAGGAGGCTGTGAGTTCGATCCTAGCTAGAGGCAGATATTTTTCTCTCCAAGCCCAATGAGAATATATCTGCTGAACAAAACTACACATTGGTGACAGGAAGGGCATCCAGCCATTAAACAGTCTGCTAGCTCCATTCAGTTGCTCAGACTCCATCCTGCAAGGGATTAAGGGAACATTAAAAGAAGATGATGATTATATCTCCTGTAGTCTTCCTTTGTTGACTGTAAGTGAAAATGTGGGCATCTGCCAGGGAACAAATAATAAAATGGGTACAGTGTCATGATATAAAAGCTGCAATTTATGTATTTTCATCAGGTATTGGAACACTGGTACGTGATGGTGGTCATTTTGGAATTAGAAGTCATAGAATTACAGAGTTGGAAAGGGATCTTGGAGGTCATCTAGTCAAACCCCCTTATATCATTTCAGACAAATGGCTGTCCAGTCCATTCTTGAAAGCCACCAGAATTGTTGGGGATTGTTGCAGTGTAACTTGAGTGGAATGTGCCATGGTATACTGCATGGAGGGAATCATATTTTAATGCTTCCACAAAATAAATCTTATAAATAAATAGTTATGATAGATAGGTAAAGGATTATTCAGAGTACCTCTTCAGTCATGCTAAGTTTCAGTCTGTGATTAGAGTGGTTTTATTTGCTTCATTTACACAGGAGAATTTTCCAAAGGCTCTCTTCTCATAATTCAGGCTCATAATTCAGAAAATAATTCAGCATTCTAGGACCCAAACTCTTTATACTCTATATAAATGATCTTTGCGATCATCTTATAAGCAACTGTGTCCTCTTTGCGGATGATGTAAAACTATTCAACACCACTGACAATGCTACTGCTCTTCAAAGTGACCTTGATTAGGTGTCTGAATGGTCAAACATCTGGCAACTCCAAATCTCGACCAACAAATGCTCTGTCCTACACATTGGTAAAAAAAATCAGCACACCAAATACAAACTAGGCAGTTATGACCTCATTGATGACCCTCACTCTGTCAAGGACCTAGGAGTACTCATATCTAATGACCTAAGTGCCAGAGCTCACTGTAACAGCATTGCCAAAAAGGCATTAAGAGTTGTAAATCTAATCTTATGAAGCTTTTCCTCTGGAAATATTGAATTGCTAACTAGGACAAACAAAACCTTTGCTAGACCAATACTCGAATACAGCCCATCTGTCTGGAATCCGCACTGTATATCAGACATTAATACAATTGAGCGAGTCCAGAAGTATTTCACGAGAAGAGTACTACACTCCTCTGCTCGCAACAGAATACCCTATATCACCAGACTTGAAATTTTAGGCTTGGACAATCTTGAACTACGCTGCCTACAGTTGGACTTAAGCGTAGTACATAAAACTATCTGCTACAATGTCCTACCAGTCAATGACTACTTCAGCTTCAACCGCAACAATACAAGAGCACACAACAGATACAAACTCAATGTTAACAGCTCCAAACTTGATTGCAGAAAGTACAACTTCAGCAACAGAGTAGTCAATGCCTGGAATGCACTATCTGACTCTGTTGTTACATCCTCAAACCCCCACTCCTTTAACCTTAAACTATCCACTATTGATCTCACCCCATTCCTAAGAGGTCTGTAAGGGGCGTGCATAAGTGCACTATTGTGCCTCCCGTCCCTGTCCTATTGTCCCCATTTAATCGTACCTATTTTCTGTATTCTTACTCATGTTTATACCTATACCTATTATTTTGTAAGCGATTGACAAATCAAGTAAACAAAATAATAAATAAAACAGATATTTATTTTTGAAAACAAAAGATTTGAGTTAAACACCCTTGCTAAAATAATGTTCTTCATATTTTTTCACAGATGTTTTTTGAATTGTTTTTCGCAGCCCACTCTCATTATTAGTTACGGAAATGATACATTTTCAGATAATAGGATATATATGTTATTTTATGTGGAAAATTCATGACTGGTAACCCATTTCTGCAATGTTGCCTCTCCAAAATATAATGTGTCCATGACAGTGCCAAGATTTATTTTTATTTATATTTATTTATACTTAATATTTCTAAATTGTCCAAAGGGGACTATCTTTTTACTTTTTTTTTTTTACCTTTTGCTATGTTTAAATTTTCAAATGAAGCAAATTTGGGGAATGGATTGATTTCCTGTATGGCTTGGGGACTGGTTATCTATGGGAGTGCCTCCTCCTAATGGAATATTTTGTCCAAGATTTGTATGCTAAAAGTTTCCATCCCTGATGAGATGTTGTGGTGCTCCAAAGTGAGAATTTTCTGTTAGGCTTTTCTCTTAAGGCATCAAGATGAAGGCAATTCTCTCCCTCTTGATTGGCAGGGGATGTGCAGTAAAAAGTGTTATTGTGGGTGTTTATATTTTCAGCTTGGGTATATGTTTTTATTAGTCTTATGTAATATGATGATGGGGATGCAGTATAGGCCTCATAAGTTGCTTAGATTTATTTGAAAGGAGTGATATAAAATGCATAATTGTTGCACTTTTCAACATTTATTGGTATTTAAGGGTCAGTAGCCTGTCTGTCACATCTGTTATTTTGAGACAGTGCTTGAATTTAAAAAGTACATGGTGCTCAGAGCAAACATTTGTACTTATCTGTGTACTAGGATCCTTGTTTGCACTGACTGGATAGCTCATATTGTAAATGATTCTTGCTTTTATCTTCCTCTCTTATTTCTAAAGGTCTTGTAAAGTCTGAGCAAATACGGCTTATTCACTTTCAAGTGGTCAGATATAATGACTGACCTGCTGTCCCCAGCACTCTGTTTACATTGCAACTAACAACATTGAAATTGTGATTTGAATACAGACAACTTTATCATTCATTGGCCATAAGGATTTGCAAGTATGAAGCAGGCAGGCACCCAGCCAAAGATCACGCAGGAGGAAGTGGCATGCTCTCCCATCATATGTTCAAATGCTTTAAGGGCAGTTTAATTTTATCCTCTTTTTTGTTTAGTTGTATTTTGGCTGCATGATGGTATTTCATCCATCACTTTAGACAATGCTCTTGCAAGGCTAACCACATACTGTATATTAGTTTGATAAAGACACTGCTGTGCCTTTATGTGGCCATTTTAAAATCTGTGATGCAATTGATATGAGGAAAATTGCTTCATTTATGGAAAAGGAAGAAAGGCAGGAGGCTAAAGACCAGGGGTGTCAAACTCATGTCATCAAGGCATTGTCATGTGACATATTGGGACTTCCCCCCCCCCCTTTGCTAAACCTGGCATGGGCGTGGCCAGCATGTGACACATCCAGCCCTCGGGCTGCAAGTTTGACAGCCCTGCTATAGAAACATATACATAAATATAAAAGGTGGGGAAAGTGTACCCAAAATTGAATAGAGTAAAAGAGGCCTTTGAAAGAGTAGCTGCTGAAATGTGAATGAGGACATCCTCATAAATAGAAACCCAAAATATGATTCACAATAGGAACTATAGTTGAAACTTTATCATACAATTGTTGTTTTAATCATTTAGTTGTGTCCGACTCTTGGCGACTTTATAGGCAAGTATTCTCCATGCTGCACTGTCATTAAGTTCAGCTTATTAATTTATTCTAGAATCAATACTGAAACTGATATTGTTCTATCAGTGCCCCAAATATCAAATGTTTATAAATGCTATTTTCTGAATTCACAAAGCACCTTTAAAAAGTTAAAGAATTATGTTTCCTTGTTATATATTTGATGAACGCATCACATAATACTTTGTAATAACGTTTAAATGCAGATGTTCCACTTCCTTTAAGTAGTAAACACACCGCTTCTTTCCCAATGTTATGCTTTACATTATGCTTTATGTTTTCTAAATAGCAGTATATTTTTATTGGTGGTATTTAAAGTAGTATCCAGGTGCTTTCTTATTCAGAAGTGCTGGGCTCATCTAATCAAAATGTAAAAAGCAGCTGTCTTTGTTCTTTGTTCTGAAATATTATCTTATTTTGGAAGTCACAAAAAGTTTTGGAGGAGAGATAAGAAGAGGCACGATGTTTTGTATTTATTTATTTAAGTTATATTGCTGTAGTCAGTGGATTTGGCTTTACTGTTACAAGAGAAATGGCTTTTGGCTGTGATGTACATAGCATTTGGCTTAGAGTACTACATTTATTATGTTAACAAGTGAGAACTACATGCAGTGTTATGCAAGTTGACTTCTGCTAACTCAACAGGACTTTGCTTGCTGCCCTATGACTTTTTCCTCACTCACCCTGTGAATATTCTCCAAAACACATGGAACGTATTTGGGCTACGGATTTTGTTCCTCTGACAGTTGATCAGCACTAGTAACCAATTGGTAATTTGCTCAAGAATATCATTTTGTTTAAATGTAAGCTCAGATTTAAAGTTAGAATTCCAAAGAAATGTTTAAGATGTTTTGGGCATGTTTCTCCAGGGGTGTTTTTCCAAAAGTGCATCCATACAGAGAGAGAGAAGGAGTGGGAGAACCGGATTCAGACATTGTCACGATTTTAACCACAGCTTGTTGACCCAACCAGGATAGATTGTATTTACACATCAGGCTAAACCCAAGACAAACAAGCCACGGTGTGTCTTAGCAATGGGGTGTATGCAACTTCTGATAGTTTAACAGGCATACAGCCTATTGAAAAACATGCTCGCAAGGAAGACCAAATCACAGTGTTCTGTGATTTATGAAACCAAATACATATAGTAAAGTGCTAACCTTTTTGGCCCCTTACATTGTAGGAGGCTAATGGGTCTCCTTGCTTCAATCTTAGCATGCTGTAAAAATCCAGACTCCATATGATAACTAAGAAAACAATTTTAGTTGTACACGATCTGCCCAATTTCCAAAGTCACTTGACTGCACATGATCTAACTGGTTTTAAAGGAGTTTATCGTAGTCTTTTATATAATAGTATAAAATTTAAAGGTCAGAGGAGACTTCAGATGTCCAGGTTTGTTAAGGTTGGACTGCTGTAGTCCATGAATTTTTTGTGGAGTTGAGTTTGCATATCCAGGTCAGGCAATTTACGGAGTGTTTCTTAGAATGACTTTTTCATTTGGAATTCCTCCCTGAACTGACAGGAATGAGCCAATCATTACAAAGAGCCGTTGCTTCCTTGCCCATAAGTAGCTAGGCAGGCCTTAATTGCAGTGCAACAAGAAGAGTCAGTGAAGGGTAACAAAGCTTTGGTGATTTAGCCATTATTTGGAAACCATCTGTTTTTCATTTTAGAAACCTCAACCACTCTTTCCCATATCAAAATTAATCAACTGCTTATTGAAGAGCAGTTTTCCATAACATCTGCTACAATGTTTTATTAAAATAATTATTCTTCTGGTCACACTTGCTAGGTGGATTGAAGGCCTGATGTTATTTTTGATATATGTTGTGTGGACATTTAGAATGAAATACTTTTTTTCCTTTATTGAAACAGTTGTGTGAAAACTTTATACATATTGATAACCACAACCACAATTGAGCCCAAAATTTCTGTTTTTCAGTGAGACATTGATTAAGTGAGTTTTGCCCCATTTTATTACCTTTCTTGCCACAATTGTTAAGTAAATCACTACACTTGATAAGTTAGTAATTTGATTGTTAAGTGGATTTGGGTTCCCCATTGAGTTTGCTTGTCAGAAGGTTGCAAAAGGTGATCACATACCTTTGGGACACAGCAAAGTTCATGAATATGAACCAGTTGCCAAGCATTTGAATATTGATCACATGATCATGGGGATGTTGCAAAGATCGTAACTGTGAAAAACAGCCGTAAGTCACTTTTTTCAGTGCTGTGTAACTTTGACTCCAAATGTACTGTTGTAAGTCAAGGACTACCTGTAGTAAAAGAATGTGTGTGTGTATCCTGTGGTTAAGGTATCAGGCTAAAACCTGGGAGACTGTGAGTTCCATTGCTGTGTCTTGGGCATGGGTGATTTTTAGCCAGTTACTCACACTCTGCCCTGGAAAGCAGGCAATGGCAAATAACTTTGAAAAACTTTGCCAAGAAAACTGTAGAGACCTGTCCAGGCAGTCTCCAAAAATTGAATCACAATTGAATGGAAAAATACATATAATAAATAAATTTTGCTTTTTAGGATCAGATTATGCATAATGGATCAAATTTTAGGATCATATTATACATAATAAAGTAACCAACAATCCAGAAAAATATTACAGACCAGAATTTGATGGGCTAGCAATAAAGTCATTAGAAAAGATATTCATATGTCATGCTGTGTCTATACCTACCTATTTCAGAATCATGCTGGCAATGGGTTTGTGTGTGTGTGTGTGTGTGTGTGTGTGTGTGTGTGTGTGTGTGTGTGAGGGGGGGGGAGAAAGTATGTAGGTGGAGTTGGGAGTTTAAAGAGCAGGATGGAAAATACACTGGTGTTTTTATAATGGAGAATACTCCTGAAAATACCATGATAGGAAAAAAAAGAGGAGGAGGAAATGTATCATTTAAAAAAAAACCCAAACTTCCAAAAACTGAAATTATGACCAGTTCTAACGAGCAGTTCTAATGCTGAGAAAAAAGAGAATAAAAGAGAAGAGGTGGATGGATCAATTACAGTGGCAAGATGATTCTGAGATCTGAAGGATCAGATCAAATGGACTATGATTTTTCTGTTCTGTGAAAGTAAATTTTCCTGTTTAAATCAATCATTCAGAGAATAGAGGTGCTTTTGGTTCGCCTGATGTTTAATTTTTTTTCTTCAATTTTTTTCTCTAAAAATTAAAAACCTCTTTAAAAATAGTACCTGTTTGTTTTGTTTTTTCTATTTAGGAATATTTTTTTATATTGTACATTGTACAAAAATGGCTTCCTCCACCACAACAACTAGTGAAAGTTAATTTCTAGATTAAATTATTTATCTCAGAATAATTTCTCATTTAATTTTTACTCTTATACAAAATCTTTTAAAATCATTATAGAGTTAAAAACAAACAAAAAACCCTGGTTGTGAAGCATGTTTTAAATTCCAGCTAGAATAGAAATGTATTTATTTTAACACAAGGGGGCAGTGATGTCATATAAGAATATTGACTAGCATATAATTAAGTAGTCTGCATCAGATAGGTAAAATGAGGAGGACAATGAGATAATAATTTGACATTCATAAATCTGAATGCAAAGGATTCAGATTCAGGTCAAAAGTCAGAATTACATTTGGCTGCTGATACGGAGGATTTGTTCACTTTGAATTAGATACCCAGTTACACAAAGAAATCATCACTAATGTAATCCATTAGCGATCAACAGCATTGTACATTTTATTGATCATAAAATATTAATTTCATAAATTATAAAGAATACAACAATTCTAAAACTGTTGTATAAGCCACAAGTGAAGTATGGATGAAGATACAATAATATTCCAGTTTTAAAAAGGTTTGATAAATTTCCATGAATTTCTGTCGGCAACTACAGCTTTAACTTACATTTTTACATCCATGATCAAAAAGTTCGCTTTATGCATTTGCATTTTATTTTAATTAAGCTTATTTTTATTGTTTACTTGATGGTTATTTAATATTGTATCAGTTGATCTTTTTATGTATATGATGATGCAGTCTATATATTTTGAAAGAGGATAGTGTATATGTTTCTATATAGAGGTTTTGATTGTTAGAGGAATATAATTCAAATTTTATGCCCTAAAGCTGAATTTTAACTGGCATTTAATTTAGGAATATATCGGTGTGTGGAAACACTGCTTTGCAAACTATTTAATATATATTATTTAGACAGACTTGCCTCCTGTATCTCCTTTAGTGTTTTAGATTAGATAGGATTACACCTCAGGGGCACCTGTATTTCTGGGCATGTTATGGGGTTGCTGTATGTTATTTATGCACATTTGCTATTACAGTTGATTACAGAACTCAAGTGATTCAGATGGGTTTATACATGTGTGTTGTGTGGACCACATTTCATATGATGAAAACAAGAAACTCCTAATCCTTTTATGGACCCAACTGAAAGGAATAGTGCTAACATTTAAAGTAGTCTTCTCCAAATTGGTGTAAGGATTTTGAAATGTGAGAATTCCCAGAATTCTCAGTTATGAGTGATTGGTATTCTGGGACTGCCTTATAGCAATAGCTCTTAGACTTATATACCACTTGATGGTGTTTAAGAGCCCTCTCTAAGAGGTTAACAGAGTCAACATATTGACACACACATCCCTCAACAATCTGGGTCCTCATTTTCCCATCCTCTGAAAGATGGAAGACTAAGTCAACCTCCGTCAGAATCGAAGGAATCGAATTCTTGGCAATGAGCAGAGTTACCTTGCAATACTGCATTCTAACCACTGTGCCACCATGGTTCTTATCCTCTAAGAATTTCTCAGGAGGGTTTTCATTAAGTATTCCTAATTGCTGCTGGGTAAGTTGTTTTTAGGAAAGGGATACCTTCCTTTTAAAAAACAGGCAGAGGGAAAACTTTTACTCTTCTGGCTTATGCTTGGTTTAAATTGCTCCACAGCTGTGCACAGGCATCAATGCATACCTGCACTGCAAAGGGGTTGATGGGTAAGTGTAGGTGGCAGGTGATTACAGACAGGCCGATGCACACACCTCCCAAATCTCCGCTACACATTATGTGAAGATGGCGTGTCTTGCATGCTGGTAGGTTGATCTGACTTCCTGTTGAGAGGTGGGTGGAAGGCAAGGCACATTCGAATGACAAAATGGAGTAGCTGGAAGAGACGCTTGCTGACAAAGTGAGGAGACATGAACATATGTACGATGCAATGGATAAATATTAGAAAAACCAAAAGATAACAGCCGATTCATGGAGGGAAATGGGAAGGACTTTGGAGGAAGAACCAGACAGATGCAAAGAAAACTGGAAGCAACTGCAAGACAAGTTTGTCAGGCTAAAAAATAAAATGAAAACAAAGAGCAAGACCCTGGGCCCAGAGGACATATAATTTCAGCTTGTTTTGCCACTTGTTTTCACAAAAAAATTGTCTTCCTCAATGAGTTCCATTTCCTGCAATCTTCTACGTCTCTGTACTTTGTTGTTTTAACGGTCCCTAGCCAGAATGTTAATATTCGCAGAAGTATAAATGCAACAGCTATGCAACTGCCTCTGAATGACAGACAGACATGTTCTCTGACATGAAGTGACGCAGAAGTCTAACCCTAGCCTAACTCTGCCAATTGTTTCCTGCTCAGATCTTCCTATTTGCATTGTAAATTTTCCATGGGATTCTAAGAGGTACCTTCACTATTTTTTAAAAGAATCTGCTTAAAACATCTTTGCTGTTTTAAGCAAAACTTTTGAATAATAATCACTTGCTGATTCTTAGTTTCATTGTTTCAATGTTTAGATTTCACTTGATCTACCAAGAGTGGCTTTTTTGATAGCAATATCAATAACTCTTAGACGTATATACCAGTTCATAGTGCTTTACATCATTTTCTAAGCAGTTTACAGTGTTAGCCTATTGTCCCCAACAATCTGGGTCCTCATTTTACTGACCTCGGAAAAATGGAAGGCAGAGTCCAAGCTTGAGCTGGTTAGGATTGAACTCCTGGCACTGGGCAGAGTTAGTGTCATGCCCTTGTTAGAGTTGGACTCTGAGGGAGAGAAGGAACAGCTGACAGGGTGTGGAGGTATGGCTCTGAGGTTGTAGAGGAGGCTGGGGAAGGGCAGAGGCCGGCTGGGCAGTCAGTGGAAGAACCAGGTCCATCCCCTCTTCATCCTAGGACACTCAGGGAGGAACGGAGAAGGAAACAACTTGGCTTACAAGAGAGGAAGCAGCCATGATCCCCTCGTTGGTTGCAGCTGGGGAGAATAGTATATAAGAGATACGGTTAAAATACAGCATTGCCAGAAGCAAACCATGTTTTATTTTGGGCTGAAGTTATCTTGGTTGATGTCCTTCCAACAGACTGTGCCTTGTTATCTCCTTGAAATTGGTATTTACTTATCCTGGTCTGTTGTGGAATTTCCTTCATTGTAGTTTGTTTTGGGTTTTTTATTTCATCTCTATCTGCTCATTAAGTTTGGGCTGTATTGCTTTCTTTTAAAGACTATTGTTGAATAAGTTTTATCTCCAACTGAGAATTATTGAACAGTGAGGGCCAAGTTGGAGCATTCAAGGACATTTATTTACATTTTGGATTCCGGGTCATCATAGTTAGCCTGAAAATGCTACATTCTTAACCACTGTGCCATTACAGCAGTCTTGATGATATCTAGACAACGTAATCACTCAATTGACGCATGAAGGAACTGGGGAAGAGGCGGCAACAACAACAATAGCAGCACCAGGAACAGAATCTCTTTTCTCAAGATCTATGATCCTCACATTATGTACTGTTATCCACTCTTATTTTGTGCAGTTAGCAATTCTCCATCTTGTTCTTTATTTTTTTCTTATCCTACGTCTTTGTTGGCTCTGTTTGTGGTTTGAATTTTATTGTGTTTTATTATTTTTGTTATATTGGGAGTCGCCCAGAGCCATTCTGGAGTTGGGTGGTGCTTAAATTGAATGAATTAAATCTTAGAAAGCCTTTTCTAGTTCAGAAAAGTTGTTGCTGTCTGCACAGAGAGGAGGAAAAGGAGGAGACTATTTATAAAGATCTATAACCCAGCCTTTTCTAGGCAAATTACACGGGGTGGAGAATGTTTCCTCATGGTTCTGAGCAGGTTGAAAACAAAAGCAGGTCATGTTTTTATGATAACATCAAAGAATAAAGGAAGAAAGGTTGAGATTTTGGATTTATGTTTTCCTTATGCTACTTTCTCAGGATAATTAATACAGTTTTAGTAATAATTAATAATATTAATGTGCATGTTGCCAACTCTTGAGTAATTCTGGGCCATCTCAGTTTTATTTGCAACTGAGAACAAAACAACTTCATTTTTAAAATAGTCCAGTCTGCTGACAATATTGGGCTTTGCAAAGAAAAGGCTGTGCTCTACAGTAGAATAATGTTTTATCCTTTCTTTGCATTTGGTTCAAAATGCAAAGCTCTTACTAGGTCGCAACCTGTTAACTCAACCTTTTTGCCATCTATATGAGTGCAAGGCTTAATTCAAGGCCATTGTTGCAACTTTTGAAACTCTAAATCAACACAGCTGGCTGGAGAATTCTGGGAGTTCACAGTCCACAAGTCTTTCAGTTGCCAAGGTTGGGCACCTTTGCTCTAAATATTGAATGGTTGCTATATTTCAAAAAGCTTTGTCTTCTTTATGAGAGTGCGCATATACTACATTCTATTTCAGGGAATTTTCTTTTGTACTTATATTAGCTAAAAATTGTCAAGTGATAGTAACTGTTTCTTCAGTTTTTGAAGACGTCAAACTCATTTTGTGCTATATATTATGCCATATTCTTGTTCAAAATCTTTCTGCTATTATTCCCTTGTTCTAAATATTTACAACGAAGAATATCAGTTTTATTAAGAGAATTACTTCTAAGCATTAGGATTTTTTTTTCCAGAACTCCAGAATCCAGAAAGTTCCATGTCCATGTGTTGCTTACACACAGAGATATGCAAATGCTAGACACATGCTCATTTATAATCTTCATTGGACAATGTGTTTGTTCTCATTGACAGTTGAATAAGAAAAGACATTTTGAAAAATGTGTTCCTGTCAACTCCATCGTTGCGCCTTCCTCTGCATCTGTATTGAACAGAATCCCCATTGGACTATAGTTTCTAGGAAGGAGATGGATAACTGATTAGATCCACATCTGAAGCATTGTCTCACATTTCAAGCATTGTTGCCTAATAAGATAACATTTGTTTCAAAGACTACTAGGAAGTGAAACTGGGGAACAAAGGGCATTAATGTTTTTATTTTATGCTATAAAAAGTAACTTCCCTTTTTAGTGTGAGAATATATAATGTTTAAGAAGAGTGCTTGGAGAATGCCCATTCATCACATGACAGATATTACATTTACATCGTAGCAAGCATTGCTGCAAATCAGAATACATGCTGTAGCTCAGGGCTGTCAAACTCCCAGCCTGTGAGCCGGGTGCATCATACACTGGCCCTTCCCCACCCGGTTTAACAAAGGGGGGGGAAAGTGCTGATACGTCATGTGACACTGCCGTGACTATGTGAGTTTGACACCCCTGCTGTAGCTGATGAAATACTGGCTGTTGGTGGTATGAATTGCATTACTGCAGAAATGCATCAAATGTCTCATAAAGTATAAGGTTTATTAAAAAAAAACTCTAGAAAAAATGCTTATAACTTGAGATCGATTCCTAGTGATGACATAGACATTCATACAGTTTTCTTGATAGCAAATGAAGACTTGGTATATCCGATTATTTTTCTTCTGGGTTTTTTTTTTTTTTACTTTTCAGATATAGGCCTGTGTCTCCCATGTAAATAGGAGCCTGGTTTGACTTTGATTAGCTGCTGAGTCCAAACAAGGTCAACCAGCTGCTGCCAGCTGCTCAGATAGTGTAAATTATCTCTGGCCTTTGGGCAGTCATGGTATATGTGCACCTGCAGGCTCCTTTCTTCTTTTCAATTTATAAAATAGATGTTAATTGTAGAAATGGTGTCAGCTAGCATTCATATTTACATTGCTATATGCCATGAAATAATTTAGTATGTTATGTACATTATACTTTAGATTTGAAAGGAAAGCTTAAGATGGAAAACAGCTATGTGTGTAACGGCTTAGTGTGCAGCTGGTTTCTCTGGCAGTAGCTTTCAGTTTTTATGTGAAGGCTAAAGAGGCCATGTTTATATGCAACTTGATAATTAATTGTGCTACCTTTCAGTATACCACTAAGTAGTAGTACTTAGTAGCAATAGTACTACTAAGTACTAATAGTACTACTTAGTACTACTAAGTGGCAAGTATCAGGTTTATTTGAATGACTGATATGGAGTGAACAATATGAAAGCAACATTTTTTTTAGTAGTTTGTGACAACTTTTTAAAAATACATTGAATGCATGTATGTAAGGTAGACCTTGACTTACGGCTGATCACTTAGTGGAAGTTTGCAGTTATGACAGACAGCCCCCCCCCAAAAAAGCTACTTCCAACCTGGATTTGAAGCTCTGATGCCAGGCCCCCTCCATGGTTGCATGATCACATTTTGGGAGCTCAGCTACTGGCATCCATTTGCAATTGTTTGTTGTACCCACAGTCACATGACACGACCATGATTTATGATGTTTTTGCCAGAAATTGGTCTTTACTTCCGGTTTCCGTCAAAAATCACCCCATAGCAAATAATAGGTTTGCTTAATAGCCACGGGTTTACTTAACAACTGTTGCAAAAAAGATTATACAAATCAGGTCTGGTCGGATATTGACTCCCTTTCTGACTGTCACAACCTTCAATCAAAATTGTGGGCTCAGTTATGGTTGTAAGTTGAGCACTACCTCTGTATGAAAACTATAATTACTTTTTATTATTTACTTAATGGTTGCTATTTTCTAATAGCAATCATTAGGTAAATGTTTAGTAAGTAAATGTTCATTTAGTAAATGATTATACCAAACATTAGGTAAATGTTTATGTACCCCTGATACAGAAACATTCCTGAAAGTGTAATAAAAAAACAAGAAAATTCACTATGGTGTATTTACTCAGAACTAATTGGGCAATAATACTAGAATATTGATAGATTTATCCTACATAGATGGACTCATAGCTGTATGGATAGGTCTTAAAACTTTAAAAGGGAAACCATGGCCACCATTATCCTCAAAATTCCATGCAACCTTAGCAGGAAAAAAATCACCTTTACAAGTCTGGAAGTGTGAAACTCGTTGAGAAGGTATTTGACCACAAGTCCACTTACTCATAGAATAACATTATACAAATACCAACAGTATTCATATATTTAAGAGATTTAGTTTTACTTTACTTTATTGAGCTAAATGACAGGAGGAGGAATTCTCTTTAAGTCCACAAGTCTTAAAGCTGTCAAGTTTGAAGACCTCTGCACTATACAGTAGAATTCAATAGAGTTACTGAGCTGGGATAGAAGCTGTTTTTCAGCCTATTTGTCCTTGTTTTTATTATCCTGTACTGTCTGCCAGATGGTAATAGTTCAAAAAAAGGGTGCCCAGGATGAGATGGATCAAAGTAGTTGTTTGACAACTTGCTTCAAATTCTTGAGAATAATTTTGTCTAGCTGAACATCTGATGAATTCTAAGCACAGGATAAGATTTGAAAAATGGAAAGTACTTTTCAAGGTTATTCACACAAATGGGTTATGATTTAGAGAAGATTCCATGTGTCCAGATCTAAAACAAGACCTGAGAGTGGTAATCTGATCTTACTAATAGATCTTAAAAAAGCTGGATAAATATCTAAAAAACAGTGATCATGCCATTTCATAATTTATTTTTTACTTTATTTGTATGCTGCCTATTCCTTCAAAATTTGGGGTAGAAACAATAAAAAAAGAAGTCAAAAAAGTTAAAAACAATATACAAACCCACAGAGGGCATTATGTTACTTGGCTGGATATTGTAGGGTTGTGAGCATTTGTTGTTGTTGTTGTTCAGTGGATTCTTGAAGATTTTATGGTTGGAATGGATACTTCTCCACAATTATATCCAGTTTGTTTTCATCATTTAGTCCTTTATTAACATGATATTTGTATAGTATACCTGGTGTGTGTTATGGTCCTTTGACCCCAGCAGACCTGACTCCTGGTAACTATATGGACAAGTTCATGCAGTTTCCTTGGCAACATTTGCAAGTGACTGATCCAAAGACACTCAGCTGGTTTAATGCTTAAGAGGGAGTAGAACTTGGGTTTCCCAATACTTATTTTTTCATCTTTAACCACTATACTATTTTTTCTCATAGCATATTTAAGGTGATACAGAACCAATTGTTTTGGGATCATTTTGGCATCACAGTGATCCAGCCATTCCAGGCCTGAAATGAACTTGTGTAGTCCAAATAAAATCTCTAGAACCTAATTCTAGTTCAAACAATTAACTTTGGGGGGGCGGGGGGGGGGGAATCTAAATGCTGACAGGAATGGGAAGATTCACATGGCCTTAAGAGGAATAAAACACTCCAGAGTGTTCCAGAAAGTTCTAATCCCAGAAGAGTATGCTTGTACATACCTAGTATAATTTCTCATTGCTGTCATGTTATGGAAGTGCAAGTGAAAAAAAGTATAGCTATGTTAAACTCACAGATAATAAATGTCTAGGGAATAAAGAGCCTTAATACTGGCAGGTTTTAATGATATTCTTGCCAAACATTTGTATTTTTTGTTACAGTATTATAGCCTAAAAATAGTTTCCTTAGGAAAGACTGAAAAACAAAACAATAAATGCCTCCTTTATCTTGGAAATATATTCCCAAATCATATTCTGGCTTACTTCAATAAACAGCATTAGCAAATGATTTTTTTTTAGGTGGTTTAAGCTTAAACTACTGAATTGGGATCAAAATCCACAGAGGGAAAAATGCAAATACAGCTAGAATCTGAATCCCACATGTTCTATTTTAATCATTTGAAGTATACTCTCTACTTATGGATTTAGGCTTGACTTAGAGTTCTTTGATGTTACCAAATGGCCTACATCTGGATGGAAAGCAATTTCCCCTCCGGTGTCCCTTTTCCATATACAGATTTTTGGAAAAAGCATATGAAGAGAATGTTAAAACCAGGAAAGCAGGTGGGTGGGAGGGAGAGAAGGAAGGCCAAGCAAATGTGCCAATGAGGCTTCAGAGCAAGATTCAGAATCCATGCACTGACTTAGTAATCTACTATATTTAGCGAACCATTATGCCTTTGACATAGTTCACCACAAAATTCTCCAACATGCATTGCACCGAAATAAACAGAAATCTAGTATGTGGTGTGTAATATATAGTAGTATTACCGCAGCTTTGTGCCGCTTTGTGTTTTAGGGAAGTTTATGCAGAGGAAACCCTTAAATAACTTTTCCCAAACTGCTATTCTGCTAATCTGTTGGCACAAGAATCCCCAGTCTCCATGGGTGAAGGTAATGCTAGGAATAAGAGATTCATCTGGGATCACAACAGGTTGCTGGATTGTACAAATACCATGTGTTCACTATTTCTCTTCCAGTACATTTGCTAAACTCTGTTTCTAAGCTGATTTGTACTTCATCATTGCTGATGTGCTTTTGGCAGTTTAAGGCACCTTTGGTCATAATAATTAAACCTGATTTGGTTCTGCCACTAATCTTTGCCTTTCCATTTTCAGAATTAGTATTTTAAGAACAAGAATCAAACCTTCTATTGCCTCTTGTGTGTGTGTGTGTGTGTGTGCATGCATATGTAATGTACTTTATATGTAGAGAGCTTGATACATGAAAGTACAAATTAATCTTGTTAAATTAATTTTACCTAGTTTCACTTAATAGATTATACTGCACAATCTTTAAATACACAACTGTTTTCAGAAGGAGAATTTTTGGCCTTTTCTTTTTCTTTCAACTGTTCTGGGATTTTTGAGATCCACATATGAAGTGCAGAAAGGCAGTCTATATATCTGGAACTAAAGTGAACTTCAACCCAATTTACACTCCAATTCACTAATTTCCTAGAGTTACATAAACTTCCCATTGCAGATGTCCACACTCAATGTACAGTCATTAGGAGCTATATACATTTTTAATAATCTTCGCAACATGGTCCCTTTAGCTATTCAATCTGGATAGACATTGAAAATGATTAACATAAGTGTAGTCCTTTTTTTTTTTGTTCCACAGACTGCTCCTACAGTTGACATGATCGCCTCTTCTTCTCACTTAAGTCTTTTAGAATGTTTCGGTTTCTGGTTTTTAAATGTTTACACAAACAGCTTTTTCATATTTTTAGATTTTCTATGCTAAACCATCTGGATGCATTGCGAATGGGCAATGAATACATTTTACTAAATTTACTAATAATGGTCTGATTACAGATTAATGGAGTTGGAAAGGACCTTGTAGGTCATCTAGTCCAACCCCCCGCCCAAGCAGGAGACCCTACACCACTTCTGATAAATGGCAGTCCAATCTCTTCTTGAAAGACTCAAGTAATGAAGCTCCCACAACTTCCAAAGGCAAGCTGTTCCATTGGTTGATTGTTCTCACTGTCAGAAAGTTTCTCCTTATTTCCAGGTTGAATCTCTCCTTGTTCAGTTTCCATCCATTGTTCCTTGTCTGCCCTTCATGTGCCTGGGAAAATAGATTCACCCCCCTCCTCTCTGTGGCAGCCCCTCAAATATTGGAAGACTGCTATCATGTCTCCCCTGGTCCTTCTCTTCACTAGACTAGCCATGCCCAGTTCCTGTAACCGTTCCTCATATATTTTAGTCTCCAGATGGTCTGTGCATCCTCTTTATTCAATCAAGCTTAGCCTTTCAGATTGATTGGAATGGCATCTCAAAGGTGTACTAGTTAGCTTAAAAATTCTGGCAGCTGTCATTCCAAATTATTGTAGACAAGGGTATTTAGTTCATAGCTATGCTTGTTTCTCAGAACTGAGCACATGAAAGAATAAAGATGAATAGATCTTAGCTCCCCATATTGCCTTGGCATGGACAATGAAATTGGACTGTAGAGGAATATTTTTTAAAAAATACTCTTAAGGGATACTTTCAGAAGCGGTTGGGTAGGTAAGAAGGGCTTTGTTATCTTTCCTCTAGCTCAAGTATATCAATATGGCATCCAGCAATTTTTCCCAGATTACCTCCCTTGGTTTCACCAGAGTTTCTATCTCATCCAATTTTTAAAACTTCTTTTAATGTTTAAAAAAAGGAAGCTGTTGTTGGAGGCATATTGGTACCATCTTTACTCGCATTAATGTCTTTATATAGGTTTCTCTATACCAGTTCTTCACAGTAGACTAGACTAGGAAAACAAAGTCACATAAATCAATATCACTTTTATTATAAAGTTATGAAAACAAAATCTTGCACATCTGAAGCTGCACCCCCTCCCCTTCCCTTCCTCCATTTATCCTTGTGCAAACTAGGGAAAAGCTTGTGTGAGACACTTTCACTTGTCACTGTAGGACCCCGGTCTGTGGGCCTGGTGCGTCGCACGCTGGCCACGCCCACACCCAGTTTGGCAAAGGGAAAATAAATCCTGATACATCACGTGACGATGCTGTGATGACGCATCTTTGACATCCCTGCTATTGGAGATGAGCAGACAGAGCCCAAGGGGAGGGGTCAAATGTGTCATCAGTCTCCACTCTCTTCATGGCCTTAAGAAATCTAAGTCTAGCCCATCTTGATATCTGTTGACTCTTATATACCACCATTTTTTGGGTCACAGTTAATAGGTCATATTCTTGTAGAGAGCATAAGCTTGCAATAAATCTTTATATAAGAGCTATGGTGGCGCAGTGGTTTGAATGCAGTACTGATCATCAGCTGATCACCGGCTGCCAGTAGTTTGGCAGTTCAGGTCTCACTGGCT
Organism: Pseudonaja textilis; assembly: GCF_049901715.1. Classification (NCBI taxonomy): domain Eukaryota; kingdom Metazoa; phylum Chordata; class Lepidosauria; order Squamata; family Elapidae; genus Pseudonaja; species Pseudonaja textilis. The sequence goes on from NC_141990.1 coordinate 235,898,032, forward strand.
CAAGGTTGACTCAGCCTTCCATCCTTCTGAAATTGGTAAATTGAGGACCCAGATTGTTGGGAGCCATATGCTGACTCTATAAAACCACATAGAGAGGGTTGTAAAGCACTGTGAAGTGATATATAAGTCTAAGTGCTGTTGCTATATTTATTTGAACTGCCTGGACTTCTGGTTTTCCTGCACTTGAAAGTCACATTCCTATTCTGGGCTCAGGTTTCTTTTATCTGACCATTGCCTTCACAGCAGCTCTTCCTCTGTCTCTTCTACACTCTGGGATTATATGGAGCTTCCTGAGGCTAGTTTGCCTTCTAATGTTTAGAAGGCAAACACTTAGACTTATATACCACTTCATAGTGCTTTACAACCCTCTCTAAGCAGTTTACAGAGTCAGCCTATAGCCCCCAACAATTTGGGTCCTCATTTTACCCAACTTGGAAGGATGGAAGGCTGAGTCAACCTGGAGCCTGGTGGGATTCAAATTGCAGGCAGCTGGCAGGCAGCAGAAGTAGCCTGCAGTACTGCATTCTAACCACTGTGCCACCACGGCTCTTAGTAACCACTGCACTACCGCAGCTCTTTGGTTGTTTTATGACATACATTCATGTATCCACTTTGTGATTAACAAAATCTATATAACAGCACGAAGTGCATGAAGAATGCACCTGTGTGAAAAAAATGATTCCGGCAACATCCATCTAGTAGTGTGCTAAGCTGAATATCTTTGACTGCTCCTGCTACTCTTAATTTTCTCTACTATCACCAGCACTCTAAGCCTGTTCCCAATACTAGTTCCTTTGATATTATTTAATATATAAAACAATTGTAATGTAAAATTTGGGACAGATATTAAAAGGCTATTGCTCTGTGTATGCGTAATGTTTTTATTATTATTTTATTTAGTTATATTTTATGTGGCTAAACTGCCTATCTCCCTCAAAGAGGAGCTCTTATTGAGTGATGAAAATGAAATTTGTATCCAGATGTTTCTCCTGCCCCATTGCAAGTATTTTTTTTGCAGAGGGAAGATGTTTTTAACCAGTACAGAAGGGCATTGTATGCAACAGTTATTCCTACTTTTAAACACTTCTTTCTTTCTTTCTTTCTTTCTTTCTTTCTTTCTTTCTTTCTTTCTTTCTTTCTTTCTTTCTTTCTTTCTTTCTTTCTTTTCTTTCTGTTAACTTAATGAAACAGATGTTAGTAAAGATGAAAAATAAAACAGCCCTCCTGATAAATCTTATAAGAGATGACAAAAGCCTCCCACAAGCACTTTTACTGCTACTGCTACTTGGCTTTTTCTCTGCAGAGTCAGAGTCAGGGCTAAATTGGGATGACAGTGGTTTTCAAAAAAACTGCAAACAGCAGATATAGACCTACCAAATTGGATGTGTGCTTTTCTGCTATGATAACAAAATTCAGATTTATTCCCCCTTTTAAATAAATAAATAAGCAAACAACAACAACATAAACTCAAAGGACAGACTTGATGGACCACTAGGTCTTTTTCTGCCATCGGTTTTCTGTGTTTCTATATTACAACCTAGAGGTCTATTGCATGTAGTTCTGTGAAGTGACACCTTTTAATCTGCTAAGTAAAAATAACAATCTGAACATTTATGTGGGGCATTAGATTTTGATTGCTATTGCATGTTTTTACCTGATTCTGGTGGTTTTACTTTGATGGAACAGAAATATATATATTTTTATGTTCCATTTTGGATTTCTATTGCTACGTGTAGCTATGTAGAAATCCTGTTTTCCATATCCATTCCAAGTTATCTTATTTCCCATAAGCTGAAATATTGTATTTTTTGGTATATTGTTATTAATTACAGGTATTTCTTTTATGAATTTTCAAAAGAATCTGTCTTTTAATTAGGATATCTTCATTTAAAGCCTTAAAGAACTGTTGAGAATTGTTGAGGAAGAAATGCTAAAATAATGGTATTAATATTGTAAATGTGTCAAAGACCCCATTTCCTGGCTTTACTGCTAACTGGCTAAATATCTCAGCTGCTATGTATACTTATTTTGGATATTTTTATTGTTTTAAAATGTTTTAGTGTTTTAATTGAAGTATGTTTTTTTAATTTGTAAGCCACCCAGAATCATTGACTGAGATGGGCAACTAAAGAGATTGAATAAATAAATAAACCTAATTAATTCGATATGATTCAATCCTGTGCCCTCCAAAAATTGGCCAATTGCAATCATACTAGGAAATCTAATTAAGCTAAATATTTCATGTTGTTTTCTAACATACATTTAAATTTAAAGTTTTGTACCATAAGTTGGAACTGATCAGTTTTTTATTCTTAAAAGTCCAGGAAAAGTCCAGCATTAAGTAATTATCTCATTTACAGACTACCAGCATAAGGGTTTATCATAACACTGAACAGAACAAGTCATTCTGTGTTAAAACCCCGGCTTTCACACATTCCCATATATAGGTAGTCCTTGACTTAAGAGGACAATAAAACCCAATATTTCCATTGCTAAGCAAGACAGTTGTTAAGTGAGTTTTGTCCTATTTACAACCTTTTTTTGCTACAGTTGTTAAATGAATCATTGTCCAACTATTTACAAAGTCGACATTACTATTACCCTTCTCATCACTCCTTATCACCCATCCCCTCCCACTTGTGACTGTATGACTGTAACTTTGTCGCTTGCATCCTTACGATTTATATTGACTGTTTCCTAGTATGATTTGATTGTTTACTGTACCCTATGACTATTATTAAGTGTTGTACCTGATGATTCTTGACTCTTGATGAATGTACCGTGTTTCTCATATAATAAGGCCTGGTCTTATTTTTTTTTGAGCCCCGAAAAAATGGCTAGGCCGTCTTTTCGGAGGTGACTTAATTCCTCCCCCACTTGCATCTTCGGGCAGGCAGGCAGCGATGGCTTGGATGTTGACCTTGGCGTTGGTGGAGCACTTCATATCGGGGTCAACGCAGGCAGCACCATATCTGGGTGTGCAACAAAAGTGCTTCCTAACGGCAAGCCCCTCCCATTCCCCCCCATTTCGCATGTTTTAATATAGGCCTTAATTTCGGGGGAGGGGCTTAATTTCATTTCATGCCTATAAAACATGCTGGGACTTCCTATTGGGGGAGGCTATATTGTTGGAGAAACAGGGTATCTTTTCTTTTATGTACACTGAAAGCATTTGCACCAAGACAAATTCCTTGTGTGTCCAATCACACTTGGCCGATAAAGAATTCTATTCTATTCTATTCTATTCTATTCTATTCTATTCTATTCTATTCTATTCTATTCTATTCTGTTCTGTTCTGTTCTATTGCAGTTGTTAAGTAAATCATGCAGTTATTAAGCAATCTGATTTCCTCATTGACTGTTTGTTGAAAGCCAGCTGGGAAGGTTACAAATGGTGATTATATGACCCAGGGTGCGCAACTGTCATAAATACATGTCAGTTTCCAGCACCCAAATTTTGATGGCATGACCTTGAGAATACTACAATGGACATAAGTGTGAAAAATGGTCATAAGTCACATTTTTTTCAGTGCTGCTATAGCTTCAAACAGTCACTAAACAAATAGTTGTAAGTCAGGGACTATCTATTCACATTAAGCTGTTGTGACTAAATGGAAAGCTGCATGATGTAAGTCAGGGGTGTCAAATTCATGTCGTCACGGCAGCATCACAAGACTTTTTTCCCCTTTGCTAAACCGGGCATGGGCGTGGCTAGCACATGACATATCCGGCCTGCGGGCTGGGAGTTTGGCAACTCTAATGTAAGTGAACGAAATGCATGCTTTTGTGTGAGTGTGTGTCTTCTATGAACAGCATTAAAAACAGTCACCTTCCCAAGATTTATTACTTTGTTCCAATTTGCATGGATTTCTTTAAAAAAAAGTTTTTATGCAATGATAAAAGACACCACAAAATTCATTAAAAGAAATTGAATTCCTGGAATTTATCTGCTCCAAACTGTCTACAATTTATCAGATGCTACTTTTTTTTTCTGCCCAACAATGAATACATCATGTTTGCTATTCGTTATGCAGTGGTCATTTTTAGCCTTTTAGTTAATGGGATATTCAGTGGGAAAAGATTTGAACAATTCAAGTAAAATTTGTAATCCTCAGCAGATTATATTGTTTACTTTAAACCACTTAAAGCTGTGCTGTAGCTAAAACAGTCAAAATTTAGATGTTCATTTAATGTACAGGTACTGAAACAATAAGTGAGTTGTAATCCATGTGTGATAGATGGGAGTATACAGTAGGTCTTGTTGAATTGATTTTGTGAAGATATCCCTTGTTGAGCAATAAATACTGCTTTTTTCTGCTTGTTATCAAGACTGTAGTTTGATGGTAGTTAGGATGGTTTACAAGCAGCATAGGATGGATGGGATGTAAGTAGTAGTTTCCATTGTTTGCAAACAGAGCCTGGATTGAAGTATCTTCAATCTTTTTGCAGATCAAAGGAATGAATGTTTGTAACTTCTAATGTAACTGGAAAATAGGTTGAAAGTTGTTGGGAGAAACGAGGGTGAATTCATCTTTCCTTTTAAAAACTCATAAGGATTGAATGGTTATTCTAAAATAGTTTTTCACCACTGTTTCTCAACCTTGGCTACTTTAAGAAGTGTGGTTTTCAGTTCCCAGAATTCCCCAGCCAGCATGCTGTCCAGGGAATTCTGGGAACTGAACATCACATGTATTAAAGTTGCCAAGATTGTAAAACACTGATCTGCCCTATTTACAATTGTAAGGTGATGATTGAGATAAACAAGGTACATGTGCTTCCAGATGGAACAATACTAACAATTCTACACCAGTAGCATTATGCATCAATCTGGATTTTCCCCCTTAGCCATTTTGTTTCCTGAAAAGAAAGATTACAGAAAACATGAGATTTTACAAATGAAAATTATTCCTTAGTTGCCCATCCCATCAACAAAAGTCCCATGGCTTTTTCTGAGGAGACAATATATTTTTTGCCCCTATTACAAGGCATCTATTTAGGAATGCTGATGAAATGCAACAAATCAGCAGGTATTTATTTCTATTCTAAAGAAATATTGTTTAGATTTACTGTCTGAGGTTCTGCAATAGCTCCTGGCTCTGCATGATGAACAGCTACCTAAATTAAGTAAACGGTACACATTAAAGCACGGCAATCCTTGACAATAAGGGACAGTAAATGTAACAATGTGGGGGGCGGAAAACCCCACCCCTCAAATAGTTTAATTTTTAATTTAAAAAAATTAAAAAGCAGGAATGGGAAACATAAGTTTGATTTAGCAAAACTTGTAAGCTTTTGGGAAACTTTGGAAAAATGTATACCATAGTACAGTGAAAACAGTTTGGAAGTTTCAGGTTAAGAGTTAATCCTAAGATTCCCCAGAGTTTCCCCAATAATGGAATCTTTCCTAACTTTCTTCTTTATGGCTATTGGGAGGCAAAATATATGTTTAGTATAGAGTTTTGTTTCTCATGTTCAGTCTTCCAGACATGCAGAGGATGCAGAATCTTAGTGGTGTTGGAAAAAGGGAATCTTTTGCTAATGTTATAACCTCAGGTGAATGAAAGAACATGGTACAGTTTTCTTTTTGTCTTGAATCCAAGTCCTGGCTGAAACAGCTCTCATAATTAGAAGCTTCTTAGCAGCTGCGGATAACCTTGAAACTTGCACTGAGTCCTTTTTATTACCCTTGGCTCTCCGCTGCACTGTAAATAATGTCTCATTAAAAAATGAAAAGCTTTGTCTTCCAGCATTAACTTTACAAAAAGGTTACACTCTACATCCTGAAATGTATCTCTGGCTGAACCCAGTCCTTCTCCTTCCCTCTGCTCCGCTTAAAAAAATAGAGGAATTTGTCAAAAGCTTTTAGTAGAATGGCTGTATTTGGCTTAGCTGCAGTCAGCACCAAAACTTAAGAACAGTAACATTTGGGGGGGGGGGGGAGAAATTAGAAAGTGATTGAAATAAGAGTGAAGAGGGAATATTTATTCAGGAAAAAGTGCAAGTCTCCAACGGCTGAGCACATGTTGGAACATGTTGTAAGTGAGTCATTGTTGCTCGTTACCACTTGCTTCCAGGGAGTAAAAAAACCTAACCAGCCCTGCACATTTTCAAATTGTCCTTTTCTTCAAGTATGGTAGATGAACCTTGCTTCTTGGAGAAATTGTATAATTTCTTGTTAACTACGGCATACAATCAAAAGGGGGGAATATTTTTTATAGGTTCCTGCATTGCTGAACACTATACAGCCATTTTTTAAATTCACACAAAAGGCTGTCTTGGATTACATCAAAAGCCCACCTAATCTGGCCCTCTGCTGCCACATGAGTGACCAGATCATTGTGCAAATAACAGAGACAAAGGAATGTCCTTCTCTAATGATCAAGTCCTAACTGAGGAGTGCAACCAATACTGAAGATAATGTATCTCCAGCATAACTAGTAGCCTTAAATAACCTTATTATGCAAAGGAACCTACAAATAGAGTGCTCTGTAAGTACAGCTAGTTCTTGACTTACAGCCATTCATTTAGAAATTCAAATATACAATAGCACTGTCAGGTGCTCAAAATTCAGGTGCTTGGCAGCCAGCATGTATTTACAATGATTAAAAGTGTCCCTGTTATCATGTGATTGAGATTTGGGTGCTTAGCAACTTGCCTGTATGTTTGATGGTTGCACGATTGCCATTTACAATCTTCCCAACAAGCAAAGTCAGTGGGGAAGTTGCATTCACATAAGGACCGCATGATTCCCATAAGAACTGTAGTGACTCACTTAACGTCCGTGGCAAGAAAAGGTTGTAAAATTGGATGACTCATGTAGCAAACCCCGCTTGCTTGGCAACAGAAATTCTGCTCCTAATTGTGGCCATAAGTTGAGTATTACCTTATATACCAATCCTTCTTTCAGCTACCAAGTTTGTTTATGATAGTGACTAAGGCTTAGCTACAAGTCCCTTTGTGTTTCTGCTATCACTTTACAACAGGTCTGTAAAACATACCGCTCACAAGCCATGTGTGAACCACCGAGCAGCCTTGTGTAGCCCACCGATGTTTTTTAAGAATTCAATAAATTTACCACCACCGTAGATTGCCACCACCACAAAAAAATACCTCCCAAGGTGCCAAACACTACCTGCTCAATCAGTCAATCAGTGGCTGCCATTCCACTAGCCATTGAACAACTGATAGTCATACTAGCTATTGTTTTGGGCTGGCCCAGAAGTTGTATATCAGTGTGGCCCTTTGCCCTTGATGCATTGTGCCAACCTATTTTAGGACTTCCTTTTTAGTTAAGCCTGCCTTGTTTATTCCCTTGCATTTTACCCCTCCTTTTAGTGCCTTCTAACTTTCAGAACTGTTTCATCATCATCTTTCTGGTACAAATAGGTCTCCGTCAGGATAATTCTTATGCAGGCTTGGGCAAGTCTCAATTTTGGAGCCCTACAGAACTTGCCAACCAGGCACTGTGGTCTTTCAGGCATTAGATTAAATCCTTTTTCTTTTGTGTTTTTCATGAGCTGAAAAATTAGCAGTTTTATTTCGCACCTGTGGTTTGCAAGGTATGGTTGGTAAACCTGTTAGAACCTGAAATTTATATCCTCTCATAGCCGAATTCAAGTAGTTTTATTAGAGTTTGCTTTATTTGAACATTACAATTTGGGATTAATTTCATAACTTGGTCCTGTTCTTCCAAATATTTGCAGGGAATTATCTCTTTGGAAACATACACCCATCAAACAATAATATAACAATAGAAACAATGTCTTAATGGAAAGAAAAACAAAGAGGGAAATGAGGGGATTTTTAAAAGATACTTTGTTATTTCATTTTTAGGACAGAATAAAAACACACTATTTTAGAACATTTTCAAAAAGTTTCTACTATGTTATTTCAGTGTTATTTGGCCCAATAAATCTGTTCTGTTCTATTCCATTCCATTCCATTGTTTAAACTTTAACAGTGATGTTAGATAGAATAGAATAGAATAGAATAGAATAGAATAGAATAGAATAGAATAGAATAGAATAGAATTCTTTATTGACCAAGTGTGTTGGACACACAAGGAATTTGTCTTGGTGCAAATACTCTCAGTATATATAAAAGAAAAGATACATTCGTCAAGAGTCAAGAATCATCAGGTACAACACTTAATAATAGTCATAGGATACAATAAGCAATCAAATCATACTAGGAAACAGTTGATATAAATTGTAAGGATACAAGTGACTGTTAATGATACAAGCCATTTTATCAATCAGAATATAAACTGAATAACTCCCGTCTGTTCAAAATCCATTTTTAATCAGACAAGTTTAGAGCAAAAATAATGGTGAATCATTATAACCTTTCTTCTCTGCTTAATGTAGTTGAGTAGCTTGAGATTTTTCAAAGCAGGGACAAAAGATTAAAAATAAATTTTTGAAACTTGGCCACTAACGCCTACGGTACAGCATAATTTACAGATTTGGATTAACTGTAGCAGAACATGAAATTCAGGGATTAATCCGTGTTTTTCAGTTTCCTGGGTGGCATAGAATTCTGCATGTATTTCCTGTGAAATATCTGTTGTGTCTCAAAGTTGTTACGCTATATCTGGCTTACTGACACTCCATCAAGTTATATTCTGTGTTACTATATGCATAATAGCAGAGATTGTTACAGGTATTACAATGTAGGACCTCCCACAGTGCCAATTTTGTTGGAACGTAAACACCAAACTTTATATTATAAATTAATAAAAAAGAGCAAAACGTACTAATAACAGTGATAGCAATATCACTCATTGTCAACAAAAAGAAAAAAAAGAGAATTTTATATATGGAGAACTTAGCACAAATTATATTGGAGGCTAACAATACAATCAAATAAGAAGCAATATATCATTATGGGAATATAACAGTGTTCCATTCAGTCAAGAAAAGATTAACTGTTGAAGAACAGCACACTAAATTCAATCATACAAAGATAAAACAGGAGATTTAAAAGTTGTAAGGGAAGGGAGTAGATAGGTTCAGGAGGATATTCACTTAATTCACTGGTCAGCTGTGACTAGAAAAGGCAAAAAGAGAAAAATAGAGACCCTCTTTCCATAATATTGAGAAAGTCAATATTTTTAAGTGTCCTGACACAGCAAAGAAAGAGAGAAATTTACAAGATATAGCAGGGGTGTCAAACTGGATTTCTTCAAGGGCCGCATCAGCACTGTAGTTCTCCTCTGTGGGGCGGGGGCAGGGGGATGCCTCCTCCAGCTGGCCAAAAGGGGGTGCAGCAGGATCCACACGAGGCTCCCCTGTGCCTCATTTTTGCCCTCCATGGCCTCCTGCAGCACTCTGCCAGCCGAAAGCGGCAGAGTGGTTTTGGCTCGATTTTCAGCCCAGTTTTTGGCCCGTTTTCAGCTGGCAGAGTGCTGCAGGAGGCCATGGAGTGTGAGAATGAGCCCTCGCCCACCCAGCCACACGCAGCCTGTGCTGGTTATACAGTATATAGTTAGTTTGGGAATGAGAGCTGTCCCGTTAAAGGGAATGCTTCATGGGAAATGTAGTTAATGTCTCTTGGGAGATGTAGTTCATGTCACGTGGTCACATCTGTAATCTGATTAGTCACTGAATTGTCCTCTGGTTGGGCTGAGGGAGTTTTTTGGGCATTCTTACCTGGACCCCAGCATCGTGCTGGAGTCCTCCTTATTGCCTGGGGCAAGAAACAGCCCATTTTAGCCACAGAGGCACTGCAGGCTGGTCCCTTGATATTTCCCCATGGGCCGGATTTAAGCACCCCTGAAATATAGCATATCTCTATGGGTCTCAAAGACTGAGAATTCTCCAATGTTTGGGAAATAGGGAGTCTCCATTAGTATCCGCTCAGCAAATACTCTTTGGATGGATTAGTTCAATATGCTTCTTCTTTTTATGAAATCATTAGGGCTAGGAATTCAAAGCATTTAAAAAAGTACCCATTCTCACTGTTAGTGTGAAAGTTTACACTCACATTCCTCAGAGGTACTTTACAGGCCCTGGCAATGTTTCCAAAGTTAGGAAGGCAATCTGTTGAAAGGTTTATAAGGCCATCATGTTTTATCCATCTCAAATGAATGCTTTTTCTTTTATGAATAACTACAGGTAGTCCTCAACTTATGACTATTCATTCAGTGAATATTCAAAATTACAATGGTGCTGTAAACGTGGGTTTGTGACCCATGCCCAAAGTTGCAGCTGTTGCAATGCCTCCATGCAGCACCTCCATAATCATATGGTCAAAATGTTCGCTTTTGGCAACCTGTCTCAACTATAACCCACCCAGCTCACCTATCCTCCTCCATCTAACCCCTTTTGGCCATGTTACACCAAGGCTGGAGCTGAGCAGCTCTCAGGGATAGCACCAAGGCTGGAGCTGAAGTAAGAGCCCTGGGGATGTCAGCAGTCTCAACCAACTGCCACTTGCCACTAGGCCTCTATGTCAGCCGAGCAAGGCTGCCACTGAGAAATGCCATATACCATTAGCCTTCATTGCCTCATGGCATTTTTCAAGCTGAACTGCCCTTTCCTAAGCCATGCATGGCCTTCTTGTGATCCTTCAGAAAACTTCTGGTCTTCCCAGGTCTTGCGAGAACAGGCACACAATTTGAGGATGGGCAGGACTCCCATTCTCACAGTGTTTTAGAAGGCCTCATTCTCCAAATTGTGTGTGCCCTTCCTTTTCTAAACAGTATGCCTATTCTCATGAGCTGAGAAGACCAAAGGATCTTGAGAATGGGACACGCGGCTTGGGGGAAGGAATGAGTGTAGGGAGAGAATACTTTAACTACCGTGTTTCTCCCAAAATTTGACCCACCTTGAAAAGAAGCCCTATCACACTTTTGAGTGCATGTAATCAAATTAACCCCCACCCATAAAATTAGCTCTAATTAAGACCCCACCCATCCTGGGGTTTAGTGGGTGGGACGAGGCACACAGGTAAAAATAATCTAGGAGATGGGTGGGTGGAGCTGCCCCACTTAACAGGCCTCGCCTTCTTCTGCGGCCACTTCTTCTGTGGCCGCTTGCCACCAGTTACGCGCATCACCCCAGCCTCTGTTTTGCCTTTAGATGCTTGCTGGAAGCTCTGTTATCGGCTGCAGATGCCTTCCGGCAGGCATGTGAAGGCAAAATGGAAGCCGGGATGATGCGAGCGAGTGGTGGCAAGCGGCCGCAAGAACAAGTGAATCAGCAACAGGCTCCTACTGGGTGGGGGTTGTCAGCACCAGCACCACAAGTGAGTCAGTAATTAGAACCCTCCAAAAAGAAGGCCTAGCAATTCCTGGGGGGGGGGAGGTCAAAGGAAAATAAGACCAGGCCTTCTTTTTGGAGAAACAGGGTACTAGCAGGTAATTTTAAAAATATCTTCTTTGTGGAACACCATATTGCGTTATTAGTCGCATTTTGTTTCATCCCAGCCTTTCTGATACACGCTCTCTGTAGATAATGAACTTTTGTTTATACAGTGTTTCTGGGTGCTGGGAGCAACCTTTTACCCCAAAGGGTATCAGTCAGGCTGTTTTCTTCGTGTTTTTATGATCAGAAGCTAAAAGGACTAAGCAACAAAAGTACTATTGTCTATAGGGCAGCGCTTTATCCATCTATCTGAACTGTTCTGGCAGATGTGGCAGAGGAAAAAGAATCAGGCAAGGCTACTTTCTCTAAGGGATAGTAGTAACATAAATGGACTGTTTGCTGTCTGAAAAGGTAATGTTTCCTTGTTGAATTTTTTTAAAGTTTTCCCTTCACATTTTGCTGAAAGATCCTGTTGTAATTGGGAGGGAGGCAATTATTTTAGGAAGCAGAATCTTCACTTCATCTGGGCTAATAACTTCTCGTTTTGCAAACCTCCATGCAAGTAAGAGCCTGACCAAGGTAGGTTATTCAAAGGGTCTTAATAGAAAGTAGGATCTTATCTTGGGCAAGCTGGTAAGATGACTCTTGACTGTGTTTCTTAATTCAAAAGTGTCAGTATAAAAAACATAGGGCTGCCCTCTTCTGAATTATTTCCTGATACATTATCTAAATTGGTTGGATCAGGGGTATCAAACTGGCAGCCTCAGGCTGGATGTGCCATGCTCAGGCCACGCCCTTCCCAGCTCCACGGATGGGGAAAATGCAAAACATCATGTGATGGCAACATGACATCCCCAGTTTGACACCCGTGAGTTGGATGGTATATTTTTAAATATGTGTCAGCTGTTGAAAAGATGAATCCCAGCTCAGAATAACCTACAAATGCAACCATGATTAATGTAATGAAACAAAAATTCCTTAAGGATTAACAGTATTGGCCGCATTGCATGTCACTGATACAGCTTATGCTATAGAAGAACAATGAGGAGGAAGTTTGTTCCTAGCCAGCAACAGATTAGGATATTTCTTCCAAGAGATTGTGTTTTACAGTTTCTGTTCCAGAATATAGCAGGTACCCTTGTTTCAGATTTTGAATAAAATATTGGAAACTCAGCAGAGATTGCTACCTTTTTATTAAGAGTTCTATGATAATTTTGTTTCCTGACAAAGTTGTTGTGAAGTCTGAAACTGGCAGGCATGGCTTTCATTTGCTGCTAGCAAAAAATCTGTATTGTGTGTCCAGCACTACCTCTTCCAGATTGTAACTAGATACATTTTGTGTTGTTTTACATTTCAGGCAGCTGTTCTTGATGTACAGCCAAAGAGTACATGCTCATATGCGTAACAGCTAGACAGAAATGAGAGTTGCATTAAGCCTGGCTGCCTTAGCCTCACACAAAAGAATTAATGGCATTAACTATTTAGACACAAAATCATAATCTGAAAGTGGCAAATATTTCGTTTCTAATTGTTTTAGAGAAGCTTTGGTTCAGAACAGCATAATCTGGCAATCCTGGATGGATTCATTTCACAGCAATTTAGAAGCAATTTTCTAAATATTGTTAATAGTTCTTTTTTGGAGCAAATCCTCCTCTCCTGAAAAATAGTTTCCTTGGGACGATTGCTGGATTAGATTTTTACTTTCCTTTTCTTTCTTTTCTTTTTACTTTAAAGCTGCAAACTTTCTCTTTCTCTTAAAAATCCAAATCTATTTTAAAGAATAAATAAATATCCATTAACTTATTATGGTTACTGCAGAATGATGATAAATGGTTCCCTGCGAATTCTCTAAGAGGCAGCTCTGCAGACGCTTTCGCTCCTAGGAGGAACTAGGAAGACAAAGAGAGCTCAGGATCAGAGAAAATCTGTGAAAAATCTAGTGCTGGAAACATAGCCATGTATTCATTAATGCCAAGAATGTGGACTCCTTGAGATTCTGCTGCCCCACCTGGTTCACCGTGTCCCTGGCAAGGGCTTCCAAAAAGCTTAAGATTAGATACCAGAATTCTCTGTCCTGTTCTTTTTTTTTTTTTTTTCATGCCTTTGTGAAGTTGTGCTTGATTTTTTAGGTTGACAAAAACTTGGTATGCTGCTCCTTCCCCACCCCCCTCCAAAAAAAAAAAAAAAACCCCGCAGAGAAAATCTGTCCTGCTACTGCATACCTTTTCTTTTGCTTACCAGCAGGAGTGAACATAAAGCAAACAAACCAAAAACCTCACACACTCATATTCAACTCGTTAACCCTTTCCTGAAACACAACATGTTTAGAACGTTTAAACTCTAAAGCAGGATATTGTGCTCTTTGATCCTTTTCTGGGTCTGTAGCTCATGAATGGAAATTATTTGCAAGCTTCTTTGGACGTCAGGGAGGCAGCTCTTCCAATTTTCCAGTCCATGGTTATTCTGAAGCTTATGTTCAGAATTTGGTCTAATGTACTGAGATACACATAACACAATTTTCATCAGGTTTACTCAGATATAAGCTCTTTTGTGTGAATGGTTTTGTTTTTGGAATGGATACTTCTAATTACAGCCCAAAGTTTGAACTCTACCTCGATTTGTACTGCTAAACTCATCGGTCACAATAAATCAGCATTTGACTTTGCAATGCTTCTCTTCTTTATTGTTGAAATAATTACAGCCACCCCTGTTTACATTTGGGATTAAGGGGAAGGCATCTCAAATAAAAATTACTGACTTCCAGAAGTATATGTTCTTAGCTGAGTGATGCCTTCAATGTAGTCCTCATTGGAACTACATCTACATGGAGGGAGGCATACACTGGGGGACCTCAAAACTCTGTCTTGGGCCCAGTATTGTTCACCTTCTCAATAAATTGTTTAGACAAGAGAATAGATGATGTCAAGCTGGAGAGAATTGCCAATACTTGGAAGATAGACTCAAGATTCAGAAAGGTCTTGACAGGTACTTGAGCATTAGGCTTTCTCTATTCTAAGTTGGTTCTTTCCTTGATTAGTTTCCATCCATTGCTTCTTGTCCTGCCCTCCGATGCTTTGGAGAACAGCTTAACTCCCTCTTCTTTGTGGCAGTCCCTGAGATATCGGAGATCTGCTACCGTGTCACCCCTAGTCCTTCTTTTCATTAGACTAGACATACCCAATTACTGCAACTGCTCTTCATTCATTTTGTCCTCCTTAAAATTAACAAGAAATCCCTTAACCTCCTCCTCCCTTTCTTCTGTAAGCAATTTGAAATACCTGAAAACTGTCTCCCCTAGATTGTTTGGCATTTTTTCTGAACGTAAGCAGACATTGTTTATTTGTTCTCTGAAATTTAAACATGATGATGATTTATTCTTCATTTTTTTTAAAAAAAAAATGATTTCTTATGAGTATTTCACAAAAATCCTCCTCCTATTTTTAAATGCACTTTTACCTTTTTTGTAAAAAAGTTGCCCATTTGATTAACTCTCTGGGTGTATATGTCGAAGCAATATATTTCAAAAATATATTGTTGGAATAGCGATTTTTTTTTTTAAAGTATATATTAGGTAGTAACAGTAGAATTAAGTGAAGAGAAACAACTACTAAGCATAAATACATAATGTTAGGGGGGAAATTAGTAACAAGTTCTCCCTTCTTTTCCTTTTGTTTTACCAATCATTGGGCACGAGCTACATACTTATAATTTACATTTAACATTTAAGACTATTGCTAGTATCTGAAGTCCTTTCATCTGTCATTTTAATTGGTCTTATAACTTTTTTCCTAGAGAAAAAAAAGGCTTAACTTTTTCTAAAACGAAAGTACTGAAATGATTTGCAAGAGCCAACACAAAGGCGGACAGATCAATTCAGAGCTGAAGCGGAAGTGACTCTATCAGAAGCTTGTGAACTTTCTCAACACTCTGAAATCACATACAAAGATAAAGATGACTCAACCATGAAGAGGTTTCTCATAAGATGAAAGAAGAGTGAGTTTGGAAAATACATTGTGTGGTATTTTCTTAATGAGATAAAATACCAGTTACTAGGATAGCTTTTTTTCTAGAATAAAAAAAAAAACCCTCAGGACAGAAATGCAAGATAGGTAATGTGTGCTCCAGAACTTTGACCCCAGCATTGCCTACAACAGGTACATCAAATGCAGTCATCTGTTTCACAGAGGCAAACAGTTTTGCACAGTACAAATGCAGATTGGCTAGTCCTTGTGGCTAAAGCCAAAGCTTCTCTTTGGTCAGATATGCTTGAAACTTGTTGTGAAACCACCTGCCTCTTGCAGAGTAGTTTTCAAAGTATTAAGAACTGTACTGATAAAGAGGTGGCATCAGTGGTGGGATTCAATTTTTTTTTACTACTGGTTCTGTGGGCGTGGCTTGGTGGGCATGGCAGGGGAAGGATACTGCAAAATCCCCATTTCCTCCCCACTCCTGGGGGAAGGTTACTGCAAAATCCCATTACCTCCCCAACCCACTAGCCTGCTTTCCAGCTCCATTCTCCTGTGCAGGGCAACAAAAGAAGACCCAGCCGATCAGCTGGGACTCAAAAGGCAGAGAATAGATGGGGGTGGGGCCAATCAGAGGTGGTATTTGCTGGTTCTCTGAACTACTCAAAATTTCTGCTACTGGTTCTCCAGAATTGGTCAGACCCTGCTGAATACCACCTCTGGGGGGAGAGAAAGAGAGGCAGAGCCTGGGCCATCCATCAGTCCTCAGGTGGAGAGTCAACAGCCCTCGGTTCTGGAGGTTGTGATGAGGAAGAAGAGGAACAGCTGGGCCCAGTGCCTGACGTGTGGGTGCTCAGAAGGCAAAGGAGAGGAGAGCAGTAGAAATCTATGGGCCGGTCCTTGGGATGGAAGAGCCACTTGCTTGTGAAGCCTTACCCTAACTCTGGGGATAAAAGGCAGGGGGCGGAGATGAATAGATGTGGCAGACAACTGTTTATCCCCCTGCCAGAGAGACTTGTTAGCCTGTGTTGAGAGAAAACCTTTTTGCCAGGGCTGCTGGTGGTCCTAATAAAGGAATCATTAATTTAAATACAGAGGGTTTGTCGTGTTTGAGAAGCTAAGTCAGAACATAATGAATAAAATAAATAAATATACATTCTACCTTTCTGACCTTGAGAACATTCAAAGTAGCTAATATTATTCCAAAGCAGCTTTTTCAAGAAGCAACTGGACTTGGACTCCATGACTTGGATGACTGAGTCTCCATAGACATTATCCCAAAGCACATAATAAAACATAAAACAAATTAAAAGTCTGTTGAAAGAATTAAATGTTTACAGATGTTCTAGGCTGTGAAAAAGTGGATTTTTCAAGGAGTAAGTTTCTATAGTTTGGAAGAAATACCTTTGCTGCCTGATAGAATGATATTGCGGGATCCTTGGTGCTCTCTGACCTTGGTGGTTTTGCAGACTTTTCATTACCATACCAAGTAACATTATCAGTGCAAGTAAGGGGAGGGGTGTGTCATCCCTACTAGCACTGATGAAGTTACCTAGTTTGTAAGAAAAGAACCATGCTCAGAGAGTGCCAAGTATTTTGCAGTTCAACCCTGAGCTACAAATAGAAAGGCCTCTCCTTCAGATTTTAACAACCCAATAGTTTCATAATGGACACTAAGTCTTTCTTTCATTCATTCATTCAATGCCTTAAATTGTCATCTGATAAGATGATTGATTACTGTATGAACCTGATAATATGATCATAGGATCCAGAGGTGGGCTTCACATAATTTAACAACCGGTTTGCCTAGTGCAGAATCGAAAATGTGAGCACACCTCTGATATAATCCCTGAACCTTTCACTGCTAAGCAACCTAGCTGGCCCATTTTACAGCAGTTGCATCTTCCAGGCAGTTTCCAATGATAGTCCTGTAGAGTGAATTGCAGTAATCAAATCAAGATTAATAGCATAACATGGATAATCACTATGCCACACCAGTAAGACATGGATAATTATCATTAAACCTGACTAGGTCAGGAAAGGACACAGCTGACATAGTTGACATAATTGTGTAAAAGCACTCCTCACCCCAGACAAAGCTTGTGAGTCTAGTGACAGCTGAAGATTAAGGAGTATTTCCAAATGCAAACCTGGTCTTTCAGGGGGATTGCAATGATGTCCCAAACAGCTTGAAACTCAGTTGCTGAGTTTCGCTTTCTATCTATCAAATGTACCTCATTTGATTTTGATATAACTTTAACTTGTTCTTTCTCATCTAGTTTCTGAACTTAAGCAATATTCAAGGGCATGAACAGCTTCCTTCAAATGGGGTAGTAAGTAATAATAGGTACAGCTAAGCAACCAGCGTTTTCCATCTGAAATCTTGTTTGAAACAGATCCAAGAAATCAGTATCATTCAGAGGTATTTGGAGCTGAAGGATCACCATTGATATTTGTCCCTTTTTACAGAAACAGAATATTTCAGATTGGCATGAAACTATATAAATTTCCAAGATTAATCATGGGGCCAGTCTGGCTGATTTAATGAGGCAGGCAAGGCATGGGCTGAGTAAACAGATGGTGGCCCTCATCTCCCTACATTTCCTGTCTGTTTTCAAGTATGTGAGAAAAAGGGCGAAACAGATAACCCAGCTGATACGCAGCTGCCAGTAGTGGGAAGTTGGTTCTGAAGCTTATTGGGGATCATTAAAATCAAAGGTTTATCTCAGTAAAGGAACATAACAATAACTCACACCTGCCACATTCATCCTAGCCCCCTTTCTTCCCTATCATAAAATGCACTGTTCATTAAAGTCTTGATTAATTTATTTTTTTCCAAGGCAATAAAAATGCTTCCCTTTTCATTTCAAGATAGCACTAACCCTTGATTTCCAATAGTAGTATAATCACTGTCTTATAATTCAGAGAAAAAGCTTTTGAAAGTGGATAGTGAAAAATTGTATAAAAGGAATACACAAAGGCTTAGAGATTAGTAATAAATAATAAGAATATAGTAGGGTCATGGAGACTCTGAAAAACAAGTTTTTCTCAGGAGGAAGACATATCTTTGAGAAGCTATCTCTAAAAACAATTCCACAGTGGAGCTAAAAGAGCTTGGTTAGTGAAAAGCAGAGAAGAGGGTAATAATTTGAAGAACTTGTTTCATAGAACTAGAGATCTGTTTTTTATACTTTAACGTTGTGGTCAGGTACAACAAAATTTTCCCCATAGTAGCAGGTAAATTCTGAGATAAGATTATTTATGTAGCAGAATTGAAATTTATCTTTTGTCAATGGGGCTTCTTTCTAAAACCAGATGCATAGGATTGTACTGTTATTTTCTAAAGGTAAAGTTAGTCACCTGCTTATGCCTTTGAAAGAGTTTTTAAATAAGGTAGTCTTCAACTTATGACAAAAATTGGGACCAGAACTTCTGTTGTTAAGTGATATGGTAAATGACAGCCAATTTTATGAATGTTTTGTTTTAGTTGTTAAGTGAATCATTCAATTGTTAAGCCAAAACCATCTGAATCTGCAATTCAGTATTTATCATCGATTTTCTTATGTCATATAAATTCTTGTGTCATATAAATTGCACACATACATTTGCAATTAACCAGGAATGCACAGAAGGCATAGAAACAGGAGTCATTCTAGATTTTAAACATATTTTCTGTAAACATTGCTAAGCTTTTTACATTTCAGATTTTTAAAACATTCTGTGGTAGACATTTGGGTGTCAAACTCTCCATGGCTACCACCAAGATTATATTCTATATTTTTTTTAAAAAAAATAGTAAGGGCTCCTTTAATTTGAGCTTAACTCTTCATGACCTTGTTTTCTTGGCAACAGAACAGCCGTGTTAGTCATTGTCTTCTCTGGGGATGTTTCTTTGAGTTCCCGGTCTGTCCCACAGCATTAGTATTTCCTGGTCTTTCATCCAAATACTAACCAAGATCAACTACACTTAACTTTTTAAGATCAGTGCAATAAAAGTTCCTCAAACACATAAAAAGAACAATGACTGTTGAGAATGGGAGTTTACTTCTACTGATATTGTTAAGTTCGGAAAGAAGGGAGGCCACACCAGAGCTTCAGTTATAACACACACTTTATTCATGGGAATAAAGGGGGCTGTCGCGTCTGCAGCTAACAGCAGACCTACCAGCGAACAGCAGCTGGCTCAACCTAGCAGCCGGCTTTTATAGCCGACTGTCGAAGGGAGCCAGCCAATGGGGACTAAGAACGCCCCCGTAAGAATTGCGGACCTGATAGGGAACTGGTGTCAGCCCCAAGGACATAACACCCCTTTCCCCCCAGATACGAACATGAGTAGTCTTTAAGGTATGAAGGCGGTTTGTGCTGCCGCTCTGATCGTCTTAGTTCGGGTGTAGGAGCGGGTGGCACAGAGTTCGGAACAGCGGGGATTTGGTCCCTTGGTAGCTGTCCAGCCACCCGACCTTGTTCGTCGGTCGCCGGCCGGGTTGTCGAGTCACTGCGGTCTCCCGGTGCGGTAGGGGAGTTGCTGGGAATGGATGTAGATTCTGTGGGATGGTCCTGGTCAGCTGTCTGCTCCCTCGGTTCGGTTGGTGGGAGGCAGGTTACTCTGAGTGTCCCAGCTAGGTGCCGGATGCGGTGCCTGGAATGTTGCCGTGGTCTCTGGATCGGAGGTGGCGTGCTCGTTCTGCCGGCTCCTCAACCGATCCAGGTGCCTTCGCCATATGCGCCCGTCTTCTAACTGGACGTGGTACGATCTGGGCCCCGTGATGGCCACGATCCTGCCAGGTACCCACAATGGGTCTCCCGCGTAATTTCTGGTGAAGACTTGATCCTGTAAGACAAAACTTCTGACCCTACTGTTAGACCCGAGGGGTGTATCTGGGCAATAGTGAGGGTGCAGCCTGTCTAGTATTGTCCTTAAGCGTCTGCCCATCAGTAGCTCTGCCGGTGACTTGTTCGTGACTGTGCACGGGGTCGAGTGTTGACTTATAAGGAATCTAGAGAGTCTGGAATGCCAGTCATCTTGGGAGAACCTGGCGAGGGCCTCTTTGGTTGTTCTGACTGCTCGTTCGGCCAACCCATTGCTCGAGGGGTGAAAGGGAGCCGTTAGGATGTGCCGGATGCCTAGGTTGGTGACATACCGGCTGAAGTCAGTGGACGTAAATTGAGGACCGTTATCCGACACAATGGTGTCCGGGAGGCCGTGTGTGACGAATAAACGAGTCAGCGCTTGGGCGACTGCTCGTGTGGTGGTTGAGAGAAGGAGCGCCACATCAATCCACGTCGAAAATGAGTCTACTACTATTAGGAATGTTTTGCCATGGAATGGGCCGGCCAGGTCGACATGTAGACGGGACCATGGTGCGTTGGCGTTTTCCCATTTGGTGGGAGGGGTTACTGGGGGTGCTGGCCGGGATTCTTGACAGGGGCGGCAGGAGCTTACCCATCTTGCAATTTCGTCGTCCATGCCCGGCCACCATACATAGCTCCGTGCCAACGCCTTCATTCGTACAATGCCGGGGTGCCCTTCGTGTAATGCCTTCAGGACGGGTCTGCGTAGTGACTCTGGAATGACAACTCTGGTCCCCCACAGCAGACAACCCTGTAAACTGGAAAGTTCCTGTTGGCGGACTTTAAAGGATGAAAATTCGTTAGACGGGTTACTGCCCGGCCACCCCCTCCGTACCCAGTCCAGGACCTGGGCGATCAGTTTGTCCTTCCTGGATTGGAAGGCAATGTCTCTGGCAGTGATTGGAATTCTGAACTCACTGGTGTCAAAGATGGTGTGGACTGGGGCCGGATCCTCCACAGGCGTTGGTAGCGGGCACCGGCTGAGGGCGTCTGCATGGCTGAGATTCTTTCCTGGACGGTGCACTAACTTGTATGAATATGCTGCCAGGAATAAAGTCCATCTTGTCATTCGGGGAGACAAGACTTGTGGTGTTTGCTTTTCTCCGGAGAGAAGTCCCAACAGTGGTTTGTGGTCTGTAACCAGTTCGAAGTTGTGCCCAAATAGAAATTCATGAAATTTTTTAACAGCTGCTACAGCAGCTAGGGCCTCTTTGTCGATTTGGCTATAGTTGCGTTCTGTCGTTGAAAATGTTCTAGAGAAGAACGCAATGGGGGCTTCGGACCCGTTGGGTAGTCTATGACTTAATACGGCCCCAATTCCGAAGGGCGAGGCATCTGCTGCCAAAACTAGCGGTAGGTTCTGGTTGAATTGGATCAGTACAGCGTCTGAAGTGAGGAGTGACTTGACTGCCCTGAAAGCGTATTCCTCTTTGGGTCCCCAGTGCCATGGAACATTTTTATCTAAGAGTCTATGTAGTGGTTCTGCCACTGATTCCTTGTGCAGCAGAAATGATGCATAGAAATTCAGCAGGCCTAGGAAGGCTTGTAGTTCTGGTTTGGACGCCGGTGTGGGCGCTTCGTGAATGGCTTTAACCTTTGATTCTACCGGTGGATGCCAGAGGCGTCTATTCGGTACCCGAGAAAGTCCACCTGCTTAGTGGCTATGGTGCATTTTTCTTTTTTTAGTTTGAGGCCATGCTGTCTGAATCTGTCCAACACCCCTCTAACTCTGAGAAAAAGCTGTGTTCTGTCCCGGGCGGAAACCAAGATGTCATCAAAGTACGGAACCACGCCAGGGAGGCCCTGTAGGATCCGTTCCATTAACGACTGGAATATGCCCGGGGTGACACTCACACCAAATTGGAGGCGCTTGCATCGGAAGGCCCCTCTATGGGTAACAATGGTTTGCAATTCGGCCGTTTGGTTGTCTACAGGAAACTGTTGGTAAGCCTGAGACATATCCAATTTGGCGAATATCTTTCCAGGTTCGAATGTGTGCAGTAAATGCTGGATTACTGGCACAGGGTATGCGCTAGTCTGTAAATAGCGATTTATTGTGGTCTTGTAATCCGAACACATCCTTATACTACCATCTTTTTTGAGGGGTGTGACAATAGGTGTCTCCCACTTAGCAAAATCCGTGGGTTCGATGACCCCTTGTTTTAACAATTTGTCTAGTTCCGCATCCAGTTTGGAACGCAGAGCGAATGGCACTCTCCGCGGTTTCAAACGGATGGGAACTGCCTGGGGGTCCACTGAGAAAGAAATAGGTGTGCCCTTGTAGCACCCCAGTTCATCGCTGAAAACGTCAGCGTAATCAGAGAATAGTGAGTCAGTGTCAGAGGTCGAGACAGCATGGACCCCCGTTAAGTTAAGGCCAAGAGAGGGGAACCAATCCAACCCCAAAAGACTAGGAAGGGCACCATCAACTACCACTAATGGCAGGTGTCCTTTAAAGGTTCTGAATTTGACTAGGAACTTGCCTGTTCCGATTACTGGAATGTTCTTCCCTTGGTAGTCTCGTAAGGATAGGCGACTCTTCTGCAGCTGTTTCCTGGACAGGCTGGGACGTATCTTCTTGAGCGTGCTCCATGAAATAATCGAGAGCGCTGACCCGGTATCGACCTCCATTAGGCAGGGTTTACCTTCTAAATGAATGGAGAGTTTAATTTTATTGGGTGTTAAGAAGGTATGGTTAGCTTGATAGCATGTAAAACAGTTTTCTACTTGCCTGGATGGCCCCGAGGGGGCGTAAGATGGTGGCTTTTGTGGAGCCACATGCGCTGCCTGGCACACCCTAGCGATGTGTCCTCTTCTGCTGCAGTTGTTGCAGGTGGCACTTTTGAACCTGCACGTTGCTCTGGCATGGGGACCCCCACAGGAGAGGCACAGCGGGGTGTGCCTAGGTACGTTGCCTTCTCTTGGTCTAGTTCCTACCTGGGGCTGCTTGAATGGCTTGAGATGATGCACTTCAGATTGCTCTACGGGCTCTTCTTCGATCGCTGCCTCCTCAGAATGTACAGTGACTGGATTACCTTTGAGGGTGTTTCCCTGTATTTCAGCCGCTGATTGTATTGCCAATTCTGCAGCCAGGGCTTCCTCGATGGCTTGTGCTAGATTGAGGTCCTTCCTTGCCAGCAACCGCCTCTGTAGTCTTGCATCCTTGACCCCGCAAACCAGTTGGTCCAGGAGCATGTCATCAAGGTAGCCTTTAAATTCACAGTGCAGGGCTGCGGTTCTGAGGGCTGCCATATATTGGTTTATGGTTTCTCCTTCTGCTTGCTTCCTCATGCGAAAGGCGAAGCGTCTCGCGATCTGTGACGGTTTTGGCGAATAATGATTGGAGAGGGTCTCCAGTAGTTCAGACCATGGGACATTCTTGAGTTCTCTTGGGGCGAATAGTGCTGTTGCCGTGTCGAATACGGTGGCCCCGCAGTAGCTCAGGAAGAAAGACTTCTTTTTGTTGTCTGTAGCGTCAGCCAGACCCACAGCATCAATATAATGGTTAAACCGGTTTTTATAAGAGTCCCATTTATCTTCGTCTGGTTTGAATGGCTGGAACGCCGGATTCGCATTCATGACTGGCTCAGCTTGTGGTAGGTAAACAAGTCTCACTGGGAATACAGGCCCTGGACAGGGTAGCAGCTACAGTTTGTAGTGCTGTTAACGAGTGTTCGGCTATTGAGTTCTCTCTGGGTTGTACAAGTAGCAGCTGCGCTCGCAGTGCAATTCGGTCTGGTGATTCAGCTCTTGGAATCTCTCTGGGTTTTCTCGCTCTCTGCAGCCCTTGGCGGCTGGGAACAGACGCTATAACTGACGTCTGTTTGAAATTCGCGCCCTTACAAGGGCGAGGCGGCGATGCTGCAGCTGCGTGCTGATAGCGATTTGAATCTCGCGCCTAGATTTAGCGGTCGTGAGCGTCGCGCTGGAGCTTCGCTACACTCAATTCTGGCAAGTTTGTTGTTGGGCGGCTGAGGCTCTCAGCGCCCACTCTCTTGTAGCTAGTTTGTGTTCTTGAGCGGCTACACGCTCCGCTTTGATTCCTTCTCAAATGGCTGACCGAGCTCTCAACATCGCGGCTGCGGTTCAGCGCTTCAGATTCGTGATTTTCAGCTCTTGTATAGCTGCTGGGTGGCCAATCCCATCCTCGTCGCCAATGTTAAGTTCGGAAAGAAGGGAGGCCACACCAGAGCTTCAGTTATAACACACACTTTATTCATGGGAATAAAGGGGGCTGTCGCGTCTGCAGCTAACAGCAGACCTACCAGCGAACAGCAGCTGGCTCAACCTAGCAGCCGGCTTTTATAGCCGACTGTCGAAGGGAGCCAGCCAATGGGGACTAAGAACGCCCCCGTAAGAATTGCGGACCTGATAGGGAACTGGTGTCAGCCCCAAGGACATAACAGATATTATGTACAGTATCTGGCAACTATGAATCTTACTGCATGTATCTGAAGCTTATCATACTAAGATTTATTAACTTTTAAGATTACTTGAGATTTTTTTGTTGTTATGTAGCAGATGCAATCAAAGATCCACAAGATCTCCTGAAATTGGTGAAGTTTAAAAATACTGAGGAGATCCGGTGAGATTTTTCTAAGGACTGGATTGCTTTTATCAGGGAAATACAGAATGGAGCAATTTCTGCTTGTTCTACTCTTCTGAACAAAGCTTATTTTAAAAAAATCTTCCATATCTTCAGTGCAGAACTTGGGTGCATATAGGACAGGGAGGAAAAAGTCAACAAGAGGGAAATCTGTGACACTGGATTTCACTCATAGGACAGCACAAACAAACACTTTGCAATAAAGTTTGTAACTTGGAATGGTCCCTAAACAAATGGTTGTAAATTGAGGACTATCTGTATTCATATGGGAGGAATTCCTCTGGCACATGCCAATTATTTCTCGTGTGTACAAGTCACACCATGTATCTTAAATTTTTCTGATTGTGATCAACATTGACAGAAACTATAATATTGAACAGTTTGGCTGATTGAGTTGCATTTGGAGGAAATTACAGCCTCGCTGCAGTTTATTTCTTTTAAAAAAAATTTTTTTTTAAACATTTTATTAGATTACTAGCTCGATACCTGCGCTTTGCTATGAAACTATGTGGTCGGTCTTAGTTTTGAGGGAGGAAAATGGGGGGGGGGAATTCTGCCTCTGCCTACCAGCATCCATCGTTATTCATCTGGCTAGCATCCTGTCAGTGTGTGAGAGAGTAGAGGACTGTTTGGAAACAAACAGTATTTGCTGTGTGAGCAAGAAGGAGACAGCAAGCAGCCTGGGCGTGGCTTAGCTCAACTGTTCTGTACTAAAGCTGTTTGCTACTGTGAAAGTAAAACTGAAACCCCTCTCCTCTGCTTGTGTTTTGCATTTGGAGCAGATTTCTTTTCACGTGGGGAGGGGGAGTAGAACTCCTTAGCATCAGAGCGTGTTTATAATAATATACCAAATACTAATGCTTCTGATGGTCATTTCGAAAAATCCTTTCTTAGCAAGCACCTAGAAGCCAAGAGGAACATAGGTGCCAAATTTCAAGTTTGTAGGCTTTACGGTTCTGGAGATTTTGTGATGATGCGTGAGTGGTATTTCGCTTTTATATATAGATAGATAGATAGCATAAGATATAAAAATACAAAAGCAAATAATAGGAAACAGTGGGGAGGAGAACAGGAAAGAAAATTGAGGAGGCCAGGGAGAAAAGAGAGAAAAAATCATTGACTTCCAACTCCCTCTGTTGCAATAGAATAAAGCACTAACATTGAACCTCACCTTTTTACTTTTCCATAATATAAACTAGCCATCAACAAATCAATCTAATCAGTAAAACCCCAAATCAAAGTTTCATTTTTTTTCCACCTCAAGCTCAAAGTCCAGAAGCAGTCTCCATGTAGCAACAAAAGTACTTATTTATATTATTTTCTTTGATCAAAACAGTCATTTGAGCCATACCCGCCGACTCCATCAGCCTCTGTAGCCATTCGTCCATGGTGGGAATTGAAATGTCCTTCCATTTTTGTGCATACAGTAGTCTTGCTGCCGTCAACATGTATAAACTGAATCAGTGTGCAAAAGCTCTGATTGTGATTCCTATCAGTGTGTTTAAACTAGTCCTTAAAAATATGTATCTAATATGTGCCCTGAAATATAGATTCAGAACACAACCAATCTGTCCACTCCCAGTGGTTTATTTTATTGTGTCTTCTTTTCCTGGCATAGCCACAGGAAACAAACAGGTCATGACTAGGGCATGCTTCTTTCCTGGGAACCCAGATCAAATCATCCCTTTTTAATTCTTTTAAGGAAATATTATTAGACCCATAGTTAATTAAAATGGTTTAATTAACTATGGTTAACTCTGCAAGCCACTTGGAGAGGGCTGTAAAACACTGTGCAGTGGTTTATAAGTCAAAGTGCTATTGCAATTAGCAGCAACTCTTCAATCACTGATTCATTTAGCTTTATCATTATGTGATTCAGATAAACCAGTCTCTCTCTCTCTCTCTCTCTCTCTCTCCCCCCTCCCTCCCTCCCTCCCTCCTTCCCTCTCTCTCCACAAGAGTATAAAGCACCAAAAAGAGAGATAGAGGAAAGGATGCTTTACTCTATTCTGATAGGCACAAAATCTGATAGGCACAAAAGTTTTCCACTGAGGTCTAGACACTTTGGCAAATGATCTAACAGGTTTGGTTGATTTTGTTGCCAGCACCTGTGCGGGTGTTACAAGTATGTGACAGCTTTTCACTTACCCATATATTACTGGGTTTCATAATTGCTTAACACTTTGCTGCCCAGATAAGATAAGTCTGCAATTGATGGGAAAATAGCAAAGTATGCAGAAGATGCAATTGGGATGTGTGCAGTGTCAACAAATCAGCAGTAAAGTAGATTTTATGGCCTCAACTTCAGCAAAACAGATTGCTTGTTTTTATAACTTACTGTTGGGAACAGAATCATTTACCAAAAATTATGATGTGTCCCACTAGGAATGAGCAAACCCAGAAGAGGAAGAAATAAAGACTTGGGTACTCAAGTGTAGCATAGAAAACCATTTGGACACATTCATGTAACCTTCAGAAACCAAGCTGTAGATGAAAGAATCTTTACATTGTAAGATGAACTCCTTGTAAGTTGATCATTATATTCTCTTGATTTCAACAGGATTAAAAACACATCTATGTCCGTGCTGACTTCTGGCCTATTTGGACAGAACAATAGATAGAATAGAATAGAATTTTTTATTGGCCAAGTGTGATTTGACACACAAGGAATTTGTCTTGGTGCATATGCTCTCAGTGTACATAAAAAGAAAAGATACAGTCGTTAAGAGTCAAGAATCATAAGGTACAACATTTAATAATAGTCACAGGTGCAAATAAGCAATCCAATCATACTAGGAAACAGTCAATAAAAATCATTAGGATACAAGCAACAAGGTTACAGTCATAGTGGGAGGAGATGGGTGAAAGGAAGGATGGGAGGATTAATAGTAATCGTAATGCAGACTTAGTAAATAGTTTGACAGTGTTGAAATAAACACCCATTTATGTATGCATAAATCTTTCAAACCCATTCTTACATTTCGTACTGTTGCTATTGACTAACATTTGGTCTGGCGATTAAAGGATTGAGTTCTAGTCCCTCTGGCCTTGAAACACACTGCCAATTCTTCTGGAGAAGGTTCTTTTCTGCCTTGTCCCTCCAGTGCTGACCATGGTGTTTCCAGACTGACTAGTCTGCAGCACACACCAAAACCTCTCAACCCGGAAGACCTTCTAAACATGCCAGGAAGTCTGAATGCTGGGATGGCTGAAGGTTGGATCGATTTGTGGCACACAAATCCAGGATTGTTCTCACTTTGTGCCATAGCTATTTAGTCAGGAAGACAGACCTTCAGGGCGTGAAGTTTTTTGGGAGTACTCTGGAGGAGAGGAGCAGTATTATTCAGCATGGTAACCTGCTTACCAGAACTTGATGGGTTGTCTAAAGCAGGGGTCTCCAACCCTGGCAACTTTAAGACTTGTGGACTTCAACTCTCAGAGTTCCTTAGCCAGGGAGTTGAAGTCCACAAGTCTTAAAGTTGCCAGGGTTGGAGACCCATGGTCTAAAGCACCTCTCAGCTTTACCCCATAGGCAAGTTCTCTGGGTTAGGCTGAAAGGGTCTCCACGTTAGATTGAAGTGAAGCAGGCAAAGTAGGGGACCATGTTGTTTTCCAGTGCAGCTTTGAATTGGTGCTTCATTTGAATCTTCAAAAGTGGAGTAGTCTTTTGATGCTTTGTACTTGTAAATAATTTTTTTTTTAATAGCAGTCTCTTTGGGCCAAAACAAATGAATCTTCTAGATACAACATAAAACATCTAGTTTTGCTCTCAATCTTAGACAGGCTTGCTAAATTCTGTATAGGGGCCTTGGTGCTCTCTGAGCTTGGTTGTTTTCAGAGAGCATCAAGCACCCCTCATTTCAACCCTGAGCTACAAATATTCTCCTTTATTGATGTTCTTTGCAACTTGGCAGAGTTGTTCATAGCAACAGCCGCATTCCTGTGGCAATTCTTTTTTTGGCATTGAACTTTATTGACCTTATTTGGAACAAAAGTCTGTATCTGATACTTTAGTTACAGGTATATTACATGTATCTTTACTGTCATAAAAGAATTGCCAATTTTCTTTTGGATGAAAGATAAACTCGATGAAGTATGTCATAGGCAAAATGCCATATTTTTATGTTAGTGCTCTCCACACTGTTGGCCTATTTTAGCTACAAAATATCTTCCAAATTATTTTCAGGAGGGCTATTTTGCACATGTATTAAATCAATGCACATATATCTTGCCTTTATACTTGAGTCCCATCTGAATCTTATGGTAGAGTCATAATAATTTATTCAGGAACAAATTGTAACCATTAGGAGATTTTTATATTACTTCTATGTAAACAAGTCTGTCAAAGGATCGAGTTTTTAACATTTCAAATACCAGTTTTTCATAATCTCTACTTCCTGATGAATCACAATAGCAATAGGAAACTGCATTCAGTAGAAAACTAGGTTTTTTTTCTTGAGCGTATCCTGCAAGTGTTTCTCTCCGCTTATTTATATATTATATTATAAATATATATATATATATATATATATATATATATATATATATATATATATATATATATATATATATATATATATATATTATATTATATTATATTATATATATCTTATTTATATATTTCATTGATTGAATGAGACTTTTGAAACTGCTCACCATTTCTAGAGGACACAAAGAGGCTACATAAGGGAGGATAAAAGCAAAAATAATAAATTAGGCTGGTATGGCTTTCTCTTTTGACTTTCCCATCCTTTTCTATATCTTGCCAATCAGTAACTCTGATTACGAGGCAAGTGGGAAGAAACTAAACCACAAGTAAGGAATCTAACTTACTGGCATAGTGTTTGTGGGGGCTGTGTGCCTTCTCAGGAGCGGAGTGCCTTTGTGCATTAGACATTTAGAAAGCTTATCTCTTGGTGTTTGCCTTTCAAACTACCTGCATTTGTTCATGAAGGGTTTTTTCATTGCCTGAATCTGTTAAGCCATTTCAGTCAGTTAGTCATTCATAGTGGATGTATTTTAATCATGAGCTATGTGATTTGCAAAAAGGGTGCATGATGCCAAACAGGCTAAACAGTTGCAGTTTAGCACTCTCAAAATTAGACTGACAGCATATCATGAAATTGACAATGTGGGTTGGTTCATCTCATTATGCTATAAATGTAATCTTTTTTTTCTTTCTTGGAACTCTGTTTGGAAAAATTGAACCTACTGTGGTACATCAGCTGTTTATAATCAAAGAAACATGTGTTTAAAAGAGCTACAGGCTCTTTATAAACTATGTGTGCAAATTACCTTTGGAATTGGTTATTACATACAGTTGCTGAGAACATTGCTTTGGATAATGGTACTGAATCATTGTTATGAATTAATTACAATCTTTGATACATTAAGCTTTGCTTAAGTTAGTTAATCAAAGATGTATGTAAGTTATGTTGCCCAATGAGCCTGCAGTTATTAATATCCATTGTTTCCTTTGTTCCCCTGGAAAATGTTGCTTTTAAAATAGAACAGAACCTGGTTAACAATAGTAATACAAAACTGTTTCGGTTATTCCATCTTACATTTCTCTGCTCCTACTTCTATGCATATAAAATGCAATATTTGAACTGGCTAGGAAAGAGTTTATTTTCTTAGGAAGTGTATTGATTATTTATTCTTAAAAAATATTACATTGTTTTCAAAAATAGCTTTTCTAGTTTCTTTCTTTCAGGTGGTCAATTTAATTTCTATCATCCTAGGACGAATGCTGCTTTATCCAATTTTTTAATTTTATATCATGAGAGAGTGCGAAGTTTGTTGATGTACAGAGGGAAACAACAGTGGCTGTTTTTAGTATATGGCTGTTTTATTTTTCTTATTTTTATATGTCTCATTTTGGAAAATGTTATATCAGCTCAGAACCACTGCTATGACCAGTCATATAGGGAATGATGATTTTCCCAGAAGCAGAAGTTATAGTATTAAGTGCCCATCTGAGCTCATTTTGTATGCAAAGATATTGGAAAAGAAAATGGACATCTGAACTTATATGCATTCCATAGGAATTAAAGTCTCTTCCTTGGAAGCATTTACTGGTTCTCTCTGACATGTTTTTTTTAATTGTCTATTTTTTCTTTTCCATTATTGTTTAACTTTATCTTTTTGTTTAAAGCATGTTTTCCTTCTCTGAGATCTTGTTCTGCAACTTCTTAGCCTTTTACTCTTTTTCCTCCCCAGCAGGCGCATTCCACATGATAGATTGTTGGTGGATTCAGTCTTGCTTATACAAAAACAGTTCTCGGTCCTGCCAGACAGCTGTGCTGGCAAGTCATTTTAAAGACCATTCATGTGTATTGCAACTGAAGCCTCAGAGTCTTGTGGGCTTCTCTTGCCATCTGAAAAGAACCGGAAATTAAATAATCACATGTGCCTCTTGAAAGGTGGTAAAAATTGCTGTAGATGCCCCTTTGAGAAAGAGAGAGGGAGGGAGGGAAGGAAGGAAGAAAGAGAAAGAAAGAAAGAAAGAAAGAAAGAAAGAAAGAAAGAAAGAAAGAAAGAAAGAAAGAAAAGAAAAGAAGGAAAAAGAACCATAGCTTCCAATTTTGGAAATAAAGACTTAACTTTCCAACTGCTTACGTGGCAACAGCATCTTGAGTCAAATTGTAGATTTATTTAGTCAAGGCCAGAAGAAAAGAGCTGAGCAAGGGCTTTCTCTAAGGGGCATTGTATCTAATATCAAAAACATAAGTTAACTCTCCCTTATTTATGTAAATGCTACAGCACGTCATAGAAATGAAAATGAGCATTTCACATTTTCGACTCTGCCTCCTAACTGTATCATGTAGCATTTTAAAGTAAGATTTCCAAGATATCTGTCCCTCGGAAGGATAATTTTTAGGCTAACAAAAGCTAATACTGTAACAATCAAAAGGATTTTGGGGAGATGGAAGAGGACAAGGTTAAGAACTTTGCATCCACAGATAAAATCAATCTAAATGGGGGTGGGGGGGAGAGCTATATTATAAATTACTGGAAATGACATGACAAACGTTCTGTAAACTTTTAAAATGTCTTGAAGTTACGTGTGAATCTAATGCTTCTTTTAACAACGCTGTTGCATTCATTTTACTGATTGGTGCAGCATTTTAATTCTTTGTTGGAAGCTTATGGGTAAGGGAAGGTATGATGGGAGATGTAGGGAGAGATATTCATGGGGAACGAGCCACAGATATATTCTCCCTGAAGCATGTTACAACCCCCTGGACTTACTCCTGGGGCCCAGATGGCAAACTTGGGAATTCCTGGGATCTTGGATACTGCAGCTGAATTTCAGGTCAGTTTGTAATAAGACCTTTCTTATTTATGACTTGTTTGTCAATGAAATTGTCAATGAAAAGACTGACATAGCATGCATTACTAAGACCTGAAAGAGAGGGGGTCTCTTTCTCAGATATGCATATGTGGTGCACAATCTTGGGGTCCTCTTGGATTTATAGGTCCTGCTAGAAGACCAGGTAGTAGCTTTGACCAGGAGGGCCTTTGTACACCTTAAGTTGGTTGCACCCATTCCTGGATCACTCACAGTCATTTTGACATTTCATCTGGATTACTTCAGTGCATTCTGCGTGGGGCTGCCTTTGGATTTGGAAGCTTCCGTTGGTGCAGAATGGGAATGCACACTCAGGTAGTAAAGGGTGTTGGATGTTCGCCACATATAACACCACTGTTTTGTGAGCTGCATTTGTGAGCGCCAGTGTGTTTCTTAGTACAGTTGACAGGACTAGTATCACCTTTACAGCCTTTTATGGCTCAGGGCTTAGGGACCGTCTTTTCGTAATCATTTCTACTCCTCCAATTTGATCCAGCAGGTTGGGCATGTTACAGGTCCTATCAGGTAAGGAATCTCAGCTGGCAGGGACCAGGGGATTGCCTTCTCTGCCTTGTCCTGTGGAACATGCTCCTTTCAGAGATTGGGATAACCCTGACCCTGTGAGCCCTTCAAGTGTGTTAGGGCCTGGTTCTTGGCTGTATTGTCGTCAATAATTCCAGTTCTGCTTGGTGCCATACCTATTATTTAAATTGTTTTCATTTTGTATGTTCTCTGTAACATAATGTATGCCACCCAAAGTCACCTGTTGAGATGGGTGGCTATGGAAATCAAATAAATAAATGGGTTTAAGGTTATTTTACAAGTGAAAGAGCTGTAGTCTCTTTAGTCTCTTTTTCTCCAGAAAACTGGGTACAGGAATAGTTTAGTGGGTATGGTCACCATCCATTTAAAGTTTAAGCATTGAAGTTCTCTAGGATAATAATGTACCCAAGGACAATTTCTTTGTGCTTGGAAGGCTATCCATCCCACCCAACCTTTTGCACAGGAAGTAGGCCTAGTGCAAAGCAAAGATATTTTATATTTTATTGATGATCCATCTGCTTTTTTCTCTGGATCCAAACCACAGACTTTCAGTATAAATAAGACTGCTGCTTTTCTTCATCTTCCACACCGTTAGGACACATCAATTATCTCAAAAGCTTTTAAGAATTCGTACTAGGCCTTTTGGTGGAGCATAAAATTCACTGGGAATCCAAAATAGTTAAAGAACTGAGATCATTCTTGGATTGGATGCAGACCAGAAGCCATAAATGGCCTGTACCTCCATAATCATTTTACAACTGATACAAGAAGTAACTTTTGTTTGGAAGCATAATATGAGCACTGCATGATTATTAAACAAATGCTCTCTTTGCTGAGTTGAAAGAAAGAAGCCCATGACTCTTCTCTGGGGTTAACAAACACTGGTGAGTTTGAAGGCCCTCACAACCTCAGAAATGCCTCCCAGCCCACATGCTTGCAAATGCTCATAGCTATCCTCAGATTCTTTGGCCAGTTCAGAAAGATGGGTGGATGTGGGCTTTTTCATCAAAAGAGACGAAAGGACATGGAAAACACTGATGAAGAATAGATTTGGTAATATTGTAGTTCAGTCTAGTTAGAGCAAGTGGAGTCTACAACAACAAAAATCTTAATAATATGCTTTAGTTTTCAGGATTTACCACATAGATAGTCCTTGACTTAAGACTGTAATTGAGCTTGGAATTACAGCCATAGGTCATTACAGGCATCATGTGATTTCAACATGTTTTGTGGTTGTTAAGCAAACGCAGCAGTTGTTAGAGAATTGTTTATTGGCCAAGTATGATTGGACACACAAGGAATTTGTCTTGATGCAAACGCTCTCATTATACATAAAAGAAAAAATACATTTGTCAAGAGTCAAGAATCATAAAGTACAACACTTAATAATAGTCATAGGGTACAATAAGCAATCAAATCATACTAGGAAACAGTCAATATAAATATAAGGATACAAGCGACAAAGTTACAGTCATACAGTCACAAGTGGGAGGGGATGGCTGATAAAGAGAGATGAGACAAGTGATGAGAAGGTTAATAGTAATAGTAGTGCAGACTTTGTAAATAGTTGGACAGCGTTGAGGGAATTATTTGTTTAGCAGAGTGATGGCGTTTGGGGAAAAACTATTCTTGTATCTAGTTGTTCTGGTGTGCAGTGCTCTAAACAAACTCCATGGTTGTTAAGCAAATCAATTTTCCCAATGGGTTTTTTTTTTTTTGCCAGAAACTGGAAGTAAATGTGATCACAGGATGCTGCAAAGTTGAGGCATTGCCAAGTGCTCAAAATGCAACCACATGACCCCTGGGAGGGGTATGGCTGTCATAACTTTGAAAACAAGCTATAAGTAGCTTTTCCAAGATCTATCATACCTTTGAATGGACGTTAAGCAACCCAATATAAATAAAGGACTACTTGTACTCTTCCATACCTTCTGTCTCCATGGTTTCCATTTCCTCTCCATAATGCTATAAGTACTGTCTATGTGCTATGTAGTGTTTTTTTGTTCAGAATTAACTGTATGCAGCAAAATCCAATCTCACTATTACCCAATCTCACTATTTTGAGAATAAATATGACTATTTCTCCTTGTAAATTCAGTGAAGTATAATTCGTTTCAAATGATGGCTCAAGTGTAAACTCTGCTGATTGGATGTTGTTGCTTGAAATAGGAGGTTGATTTTCACAAATTCTACTTCCACATTTTAGATTCAAAATCGTTAGATGTCATCTGATCCAATTCCTCATCAATGCAGAATCTTCTGTGCAGGACATAAGGAATAGCAGCCCAGAAATATAGCTTCTATTTAAATACTTGTGGTGAAGAATCAACAAATGCCTGATTGCTTTTTATTTCTTCTATTTCTAGTTTTTCAATTCTAGATATGTCTCCTGAAGGAGCAGACAGCAAATCTGTGTCCTCATTTATATAATAGCCTTTTAGACTTTTGAAACCTAAAATAATGTGTATCCCTAGCATTTTATTTCTTGGTTTAAAAGAGTCAGATTTCTTTGTTCAACGTAAGATTTGGAGAACACAAAATATAATGAAACTATCACTTCTCATGATGCATTATCAATGCATCCTGAGATGATCAGATAAGCCTCTTAGCAGTTGGGCTGTCACTTTATGATATTCAGCTTCTGATCCTATAAACCACCTTTCCTCTTGTAAACCCCATGTCTTTTATTTGTACTACTCACAAGAATATTTTATGTGCATCTGTTTGAATTTTATTCTATTTTACCGTATTTTTTGGTCTATAGCACACTGCAGACCATAAGACACGCATTAGCTTTAGAGGAGGAAAACAAGAAAAAAAAAATCTGCCTCTGCCTCCCAGCATCCATCCATTATTCATCTGGCTAGCCTCCTTGCAGCCAACATCAGCCTGGTCAGCTTCAGCACGTTATCGCAACTCCAACATGTGGCTCAGTTGTGCCCATCACCGGTCAGCTGAGTGACAGCTGGATCCTGGTCTCCTGTAGTCCTACCAACCCAAGGGTTGGCCAACCGGAAACACCGCCATTGCTGCCTTGTCTATGTATGCTGCCTCCGCCAGGAATGCTGGAGCCTTCACTGCTGGGCAGCTGATTGGCACTTGGATCGGCCTCCCAGAATACCACTGATCACCTATTCTAGGCGGTGAGGATCACCGCCACTGATCATCGCCATGGCCAATCAGCTTCTCAGCAGCAAAGTCTCCAGTGTTCTCTGGCAATGGCGGCAAATGCCGCTGCTGCACAACCCCCCTCCCCCTGCTGCAATATTCACTCCATAAGATGCGCAGACATTTCCACCCACTTTTGGGGGGGGAGGAGTGCATCTTATAGACCGAAAAATACGGTATTTCAGTCTGTTGCTCCAGTCTCTCATGATCATTTTTCATCTGGATTATGTCTTCAATTTGTAGCTATTCCACCAACTTGATGTTAACTGTAAATTTGATAAGTGTCTCCTTTATTTTCTCTTTAATTTTACACAAAGGCTGAACACATAATTATTAGAACATTATCAGAACCCTGTGACCTTCTACAGCTATCTTTCTGTCATCTTGATAAAGAAGACCCATAAATAAGAAACATACCACTAAAGTGATAAAAGCAAAAAGTGGATGCCTCTCTTACATGGAAGCCTCCAGTAGAAAGCACCTACTAAGTTAGAATCCCTTCCTTTTAAACAAAACAAAGTACCTAATTATAGGCAGAGTAGCATTTTAATTCAAGCTTTTATTTACCAAAATGAATACAATTATATTTGTAAGATCATTTTCAGCTGGAAATATTAAAAGAAATGGGAAATGGGAAGTAAAAGGGGAGAGTGGAGGTGCTGTCCCTTCAGAGTTGAAGAGCTGCCATTAAACTCAGCTGATCTTTTTTTCTTAAAAAATCTCAGCTGATCTTGTTGTGATGGTAAAACTAATTTTAAAAGATTTGGTTGTCACCTATACTGATTCCTAAGACTATACATTATATTCAGAATTACCTTTCATAATAGACATCTTTGGTGGTCTTGATTAACCCTATGTTTGCCAGTTACTTACTGGCACACACACTAAAATTAATGTTTCTTATCCTGCTTGTATTTGGAAGGATAATTGTATTAAAATACTATGAGTAATAGTGCTCATAAATACTAGACTACTAGAACAGAGAACACATAAATGCCTTATGACTTCCCTAAATATTATAACTGGATTAGGAAGCATGCCACATTTGACATGGAAAGTATAACTAGCAGAAATGTGTATTATCAAGAATATTTATTTATTTATTGCCAAGAGAAATTACCTATACATGAACATGGAAATTTCAGATTGTGAATTAAAATGTAGACACAAATGATTGTAACTATGGATAAATTAAGAAATAACTGATTGGGCAGATTGTTAACAAATAGGGGATGCCTCAGCTTACATATTGATTAATAATGAGAGATCAAAGGATCCCAGAAATCTCAGAATAGATTTTGTTCTTCTCATCTTCAAATTCTCCCCAGGTTCTGCTTCAAGTACTAGAAGCATTACTAGAGATGGAGGCAATAAAGAAGGTTCCACTAAGATCAGGAGGGGTAAAAGGTATAAAGACATTTCAGGGACACACTTTGTGGTATATTTTAAATTTGGAACTACAGTTATGTAATTTTGCTACTTTTGTGTTTTGCTACTTTTATTGGATCCACACATCAGTGATGGATTTCCATAAAGAACATTGAGATAATAGTTGGAAAGCAGATGGGAAGTTGAGCAAATAAGAGTACAAAGCAAATTATATTTCAGTAACAAAATTAATTTATGTAGTATTTTATGTATAAAATGTTTTGCTTATTAATATCAAAAGGAACAAAGTGGATAGACCGAATATGTAGGATAAACTGGATAAGCTTGGACATGTTTGCAAATGATATGTTTGCTTGGAAGATTTGTTTGGAATATCTGAATGAAAGGTTTAACTGTATTCAATAGGACCCATGAAAAACTGGCTAAGAAACTCATAGGGGCTTTATTGGAGAAATTAATTATCTAGAAGGAAGTACAGTGCTAATGATTTTTAAATGGTTAGTCTGGTTAATATAAATCTTCTTTAGAATATAAAGTGGAGTCAAATGAAATGTATATAAATCTGTAAGTTCAGTGCTGAATATCCAGATGCTTCTATTCCAGATATTATGCTTCCAAAGTTTATATCCTGTTTCTGTTTTATTTCATCAGAAGGAATTGAAATAAACTGAATGTACATTACAGTCAACGATTTCATAGCACTAATTTAAAAATAGTTACGTCTGTCATAAAAATAATGGATCAGGTTTTCAAGGTGAAATATCATGATGGCACATTAGTCTGAAACATTAAGACAGAAAAAATTAACCATTTTCCTTTCAAGCAACATATTGCCTCATAGGACTGTTGCATCATGAAACCAACTATACATGAGGCTACCTCCAAATGGGTGAGAATGATTATATAAAGTTTTTTGTGACTTTTGAGCTAATCATTCCCTCCCAATCCAACCTCCCTCACAGAATGGTTGTTGTGGGAAAAATAGGCGAGTTGTTGGTACAGTACTATCAGTTACTGGAGAATATGTGGCATATAAATGTAATAAATAGATAAATAAAAGGTTGGGAGCTGTATGAAGTTAATGTTATGGCCAGGTTGCCCTCCTCAAGAGAAAAAAATGAAAAGAAGCCATTCAGCTGTTGAGATACTCACTTGAGTGGTAATATGCTGAGCAATTAATACATTATTCAAAACAGAATTTACCGCCCATGCCTTATGTCTGACAGTAGCAAACACTGGAATCAAAATTGGGATAAAGGGTTGGTCCAAACATGTCTTTTTTAAATACAGCAAGTATCATCAATATAGTAGAACCTCTGGTCACAAACACTTCTGACAGTGGTGGTATTCAATATTTTTACTACTGGTTCTGTGGGCATGGCTTGGTGGGCATGGTGTTGCTTGGTGGGTGTGGCAGGGGAAGGATACTGTAAAATCCCCATTCCCTCCCCACCCCACTCACATGCTTTCCAGCTGCGTTCTCCTGTGCAGGGCAACCAAAGGAGACCCAGCCAATCAGCTGAGACTCAGGAGGCAGAGAAAAGAGGGGGCAGGGCCAGTCAGAGGTGGTATTTGCCGGTTCTCTGAATGACGCAAAATTTCTGCTATCGGTTCTCCAGAACTCGTCAGAACCTGCTGAATACCACCTCTGACAGCCGCAGCAATTTGCCCTTCCACGCCAATTTCCCCTTCCGCGGCATTTTTTTTGCATGCATGTGCAGTCAGTCTTGCTTCCAGTCACAACAAATTGGGTTGCAACCGAAGTAATGGAATGGATTATAGTTATGACTGGAGATTCTACTGTACTTATCCTTTAGGGGAAATTGTTTTATTTACTGATGTTGAATAAAGAGGTAATCGATTAGGAGAATAGGAGTTCGATTCTGAGCGGTTCAAGCCTTCCATCCTTCCAAGGTTGGTAAAATGAGGACCCAGATTACTGGGGAGAGTGGCTCAGTATGCTGACTCTGTAAACTGCTTAGAGGACTGTAAAGCACTTTGAAGTACTTAGATATAAATCTAAGTGCTATTGCTATAATAGTTTCTAGAAACTTGAAGCTGTAATCTCCCCAAAGATACTTTTACTTCCCTGATAGCAATACTATTGTAGATTTTTATATTTTTAGTGCTCTGCATGTGTGTTATATGTGCATGTATGCATGCACACAGGCAAATGTTAATTATTCCAAATTATTCCCGGCCAATTACCTTCCAGATATATTGAATTTATATTCTCAGAATTCCTGTCTAGTTTGGCTTAATGGCTAGGGAACTGAAGTCCAGTACTCCTGGGAGAGACTAATTTGGATGTTGCTGCATTACTCCATGGGTGGTGGAAAGTAATTAATCTTCACTCCATGGTGCTGGTCCAAGATAACTTTTCTGGTTTCTTTCGGCTGTTGGCCAGGGTAACTTTATTAAGTTTTAAATGGCCATTTCTATACTGGATAGCTGCTAAAATTACAAATGGGAAATTACCTTAAGGCAAATTCATTGAAAGAACTGTTACAGTGCCAAGATTACATCACACAGCCAATATATTATACAGATGTATTCCAGAATCAACACAATGCATGATGCCATGATCCTAGAGAGAATATTCTGCCATATAATAAAATGTTGGATTATTTATGTGCTGAAGGAAAATACTGGATGTAGTATAATTTGAATTGGGGGAACAGGAAAGAATTAGTGTTGTTATTCCTACAGTAGTATAAGCATGAAGCATGGAACAGGTAATATTAATTTAACTTAATAAAGTCTCTGAAAGATATTTACCAGTATATTTTTATTTTATATGTTAATTTATCATAGTTGCATAGCCTCCCATCTCACATAGTGACTTGAGTGGAGTATGCAAGGGTACAAGGAAGACGAAAAGGCTAGGTTTATTAGGGCAAGTGGTACTTGATCCCCATGTCACTAAATGGAAAAATATTCAGTTATTCTTCCTCTGCTTCATAAGAAATGTGATTTTATGGTTTGTGCCATTATAGGGAAGTGGGATGAAAAAAAGAAGACAATTATTAGTTTCAATTTACTATTTTCTCCCACTCACAAGTCACATTCCTTATGAAGCACAACAGGGTGCAATGTTCAGTCTTCAACACCCAAACCTCAAATTATCCAGCTATGAAATCATAGCCTCATGTGGAGCATAATTGTACCTGGTCTGCCTACCAGCATCCTACTCTGTTTCCTCATTATCATACTGTAGCTGCTCATGAAAAGAGAGTATGTGCTTATTTGTCTCTGAACTTTTCTCTTCCCACCAGTTGTCTTGAACTTTGGCAAGATCAAGCCACTGGACAATATTGCAATGTCACAAATGGGAGTTTGGAAGATTCTTCAAATACCCCTCGTAGAATGACAAAGGTTTCTTTGCAGTTCTATGGAAATTAAGATTGAGGCATGATGAATTCACAGTGTGGTGACTGTTGCCATTATGCTAATGTTTAAGCATGGTGTTTGTGTAATTGCTGTGTTTATATGCACTGAGTGAAAACAGAAGGATTTAA
The DNA here is from genome assembly GCF_049901715.1 of Pseudonaja textilis. NCBI lineage: Eukaryota > Metazoa > Chordata > Lepidosauria > Squamata > Elapidae > Pseudonaja > Pseudonaja textilis. The sequence continues at coordinate 235,938,729 of NC_141990.1, forward strand.
AGGAGAACATAAATCAGGGAGAACAAAATAGGATGCAGTCCAGTAACTGTTTATCAAAATCTGGACATAATCAGCAGAATATTAGATAAGGAAAGATAAGGTTAAATGCTTTTGTTAATATTGTGACTAACCGGAAATAGTTGGAAGTAAGAGTACTATGGCCAATATGTTGACTAAATGTGCTCAATAATTAATTTATCAGAAAAAAAGAAAGTAGTTGTTTCCATGTGTTATCCATGCAGGGCTCTACATTGGTTGCCTAAGGATGATTTGCAGCTCGGTCCTTGGCAGAGTCATCCCTGTCATTCACATTTCAGTGAGAATTGTCTGTTATTTGTTGTCTCTGTTTTATATGTGTTGACTTTGGGCAAGTAGGTAGCTGGGTAGAATATTCCTACATATACCTGAGAAGGAGAGGAAGTGTATGCAGCAAACTCAGCCAGAGGAAACTAGTGGCAGCTGATCAGGTGATGGGTCTAGACCATTGCCAGCTGTCCATGGCTACCCAAAGTGATAGCTGTAAAAGGAAATGAGGGCCGAATGCTTGATGTCTTCTCATTAAAAAAAAAGAAGCATCAAAATAAGAATATAGTAGAACCTCTGGTTACGAACACTTCCGACCACAACCAAATCGGGTTCCAACCAAAAAATGCACTTTTTTTTTTTTCGGGGCTGATTTCCCCTTCCACACCATTTCTTTTTTTTTTTTTTTTGGTAAGTGCCAAATTTCCAAAATTAGGTTTGGGTCACGACCAAATTGGGTTGCAGCCAAAGCTATGGAACAAATTATGGTCATGACCAGAGGTTCTATTATACAAGGAATTTCCCAACATTGCATGAAGAAGAACTATATGCTCTGATAACATTTAGAAATATAAATGGGGAAGAAGAAAAGATAATTTTCATGATAATTTCCCTTTAGAAAAATGTACACTTTGTACACTTTATCATGAAGAAGACAAAAGATCAAGTTCTACAGCAGCATTTTAATACCAGACTGAGGAGTGACAATACAGATGTAATAGTTCTTAAGGAAATCCCAATTAAAATACTACATAAAAAAAGAGTACTTTTTTTTTCTAATATACAAACTTAAACTGAAAAAATTCCATCTAGGATAAACATGAATAAACTTTTGGTATTTTCATATGAAAATTGGTGTCTTCTGGGGGAGTGGAATGGAGTGGTTCCTCCAAAAAAGATAGAAAAAATACCAATTAGAACTCATTAACTCAAGTTTTTACAAAAGCAAATACCTATGTTAGCAGTAAGAGTGATGGCCAGCACGTTGTGCAACAAGGTCATGTAGTGTAATAAGATTGGGACTGGGTGAGGGACTTCTGTCCTCACTGTGAGTTGTATTGGGGGGGTGTGCACGAAGGGAGGCTCAGCCAATCTCATTGTACACATGTTGTACTCTGACAATAAAAGTAATAATAATAAATAAAATTGAACTATGCAAAACAAAGAAACTTTGAATTTGCAAATAAACCAGATGGTTGACGTACAAGTTGTGAAAAGAAAAAGGAAAGAAATTGATGTAAGTTGCAAGAAGGGATTACTGTAGTAACAGATAATGTGAATCTTGCAAAAAAAAATTCATCAGTATTGCATAGAACTATTTTATATAAAGGCCAATAAATTTCCAGAAAGAAATGGATCAATACTTGCATAAACAGAATAGAGGCAATTCTAAGTAACTAGTATTAGGTTTCAAGATGAATAACCAAAAGGCAAAGTTGTTAGCAAACATGAAACCAGAAGGTTAAATAGATAAATAGAGAAAACTGATTTTAAGATTCAGAAAATATTTGGGTATTACTATCAAAAAATGAGAATTATTTCAAAATAATTATTGAATTATTTTGGTTGTATGAGATGGACTGAAATTAAGACAGGCATGTTAAGATGGAAGAATTTGAAACTGTCACTATTGGGGAAAATTTCAATTATAAAAAGAATGTTTTTGTTTTAGACAATATCTGTTTTAACAATGGCTGTAAACAATGGCAAAAAGATATATCTAATTTTATATAGCAGGGAGAAAAAAATATCCAAAAGTTAAATATAAATTATTATAAGATGCAAAGGAAAGATGAGGATTGGATTTACTGGATTTAAAATGTATTTCGCTGCTTGCTGTTTTTTCTGGATGAATAATGAATGTTGCTGAGAAACAAGAGACTTTTACAGTTAGAAAATCACAATCTGAGGTTTGGATAGCATGGATATTTATGGTATGACAAAGTTAATGTCGATTTCAAAAATTATTTTGTTAGATTTGCCTTATCTATTGGATAGACATAAACCCAGATTGTGCCCGAAAACACTATCATGGCTCTCAGGTCAAGAAGCAGAAATGGCAGGTAAACATAAATAGCTAACATACCAAGATAGAAAATTATCAAGGGAAATTATCAAGAGAAATTTAAACCCAAATCAAGAAAGCAATTACTAGAAGAAAGATAACAATTGTCAATGGGAAAATATATAGTTAAAACGATTGACACTTATATTATGTTATGATTCAAATAGAATGTTTATAAAATGATGGTTAGTGAAATTAACACATTTTGCTAAAATGGATTAATTTTCTTCTTTTCTTTGAGTAAAGAAAAGATATTATCTATATTTATTGCTGACTGGAAGCAAAACTGGATTTTTTAATGTAAAAATAAAATGAATGAGACATAGTTTTGACAATCAGACAGAATTATATGATGTAACTTAGAGAGGTTAAATATACCTGTACTTACAACTGCTATAAAGAATATTGGAATCCACTTTATGCTATTTTTCTTAACTTTTCTTACACTTTTTGTTTTTTTCAAAAAAAAAATCTTCCTTCCATGCTTTCTGATTCTCACTTTGCATTATCTTTAATCTACTTGGTAAAAGTTTTAATAAAAATTATTATTTTTAAATAAGAAAGAAGTTTATTCAGATAAGCAATTTCAGGCAGAGAAAGGGGAACAGATTGCAACTGAACCGCCGGAGGCAAAATTAATTGACACCTTTGGAGCCTTGCCAAGCTGTGAACAGGAAGATTTATTGAAAACGGTAGAGGAACTTATGCAAACTTTAACCACAGTGCATAAGACAGCTGCTCCACTCCCTGCCCTTTACAGAAATCTGGAAAAGCAGTGCTAATATAATTGAGTTCAACTCCAACACCTCTTGAAATCAGGCAACTATACAAACTAACCTAAACTGGTCTAAACTAGACCTGTTTGCATCACTGAAGATTTGAATGCACAAGGAGATACAAATTCTGTCCACAAATTACAAAGATGGCAAATCATTGCTTACTGGACTCCATTTTAGCTTTATTAAATGGTATTACATGAACTTCAATGGGTTGATAATTTTATTTGTGTGTGTCCTTTGATTTGAGAGCCTGTTGGCATAATGGTAAAGGCATCAAGCTGGAAATTGGGAGATCATGAGTTCTAGTGCTTAGAATTAAATTCTTAGGCAGGAATCTAGCTTGAGTGACTTTGGGCCAGTCACTCTGTCTTAGCTCTAGGAAGGATGTGTGGCAAACCACTTAAAAATCTTTCAAGAAAACTGCAAGGATATGTCCAGGTAATCACAACAAGTCAAAACTAATTTGAAGGTACAAATAAAGCCCTGTTTTGATACAGAGCTCAATCTCTTAAACATGAAATTCAAAGATGGTCAATCTATAAAACTGAATCAAGAAGAAAGGATGAAGCAATTTGATCTAATTGTTATGCATGTCATATAAATGGAAAGAGATGGCCCTGATATTGTAGTAGTAATTTCATGGAAATATCCCCAATATCCATTTATTATACAGGAAGAACCAGCTCTTGAAATAAATTCAGGAATACCATTTCTTTTTGTACAAAACCTGATCTGGGTTTCAAGACCCTTTAGAAGTTCCACTGTTTCTAGATATAAAAACATAAGATTGCTATCATCAGATAAGCAGAGTAGGAATCAAATCTAGTAGACAAACAACCAAATAAAAAGTTATAGATAATTACAGGATAGCCTTCTAGCTCCTGAGATCCATTTTTGCTGGCAGAAGTTTGCAGGAAGCCGTCGCAGCCAAAAACAGAGTTCGGGAGCCATTTTCACTGGCAGACCTCTTGGGCCACCACAGGCATCCCCGACATGAGTGACATCGAGCTGGCCATGCCCACCCTGGCCATGCCCACTCTGGCGCCCCAAGATCAAACACAATCCTGATGCGGTCCTCAATGAAATCGAGTTTGACACCCCTGCTGTAGATCCATTTTAAAGAGAAAGTGTTTAACTGGGAATCAATGCACAGCTGTCAGAAGATTCTCAACTTCCATTTTATGTCTTCCTTCTCTCCAAAGGAAAATGGCACCCCAGCTGATTAGCACTGGGGTGAGGAGAAAGATGCAATGTGGGATACATAGGGAGAGAGTAAGAGAAAACTTATTTAAATAAATTTTCATCTCCAAGACCAGGTACATTACATTCCAGGGCATTGATAAGGGAAGCAATTTCAGGTGGAGAAAAAAATGCCCCTTCCCTGCTAGAAAAGACCCTTATGTGTCTATGGAAGGGGGAGGATAAAACATCTGTCATGAATTGTGATTTATGACATTTCAGATGTTTGGAGAAGAACCTAAGAATAGAGCTTTCACATATAAGTCTTGACTCTTCAACATCATTTCATAAAAATACTGTTTATGTTCTTGTGGTTATCATACTATGCTGCTTGGCACTTTTAATAGAATTTTTCTTGTTCTGTTTACTATTGTAATCGCTTAACTTTTTCACCTCATTTGGCCTTCCCTTGAAGGATAAGATTTCAGTTGCTCTCCTGTATCTACCAGGGATCTGATAAAATATACATCCACACTTCAAAAAAAAAAAAAAAAGAGTAAAGCATTGTGAATATTATTCATGTTATTCTGCAAGAAGAAAAGCCCCTCTAGTGAAACAACCTTGACAACTAGCATAGACAGAATCATTTATCACAATGAAATTATCCATGAGTTGTGCAGCTTCTTGGACTATAACCAATATTAACTAGTTAAAAACTATTTGTGGAAGAGCTTTTGCAAACAGAACCAAAACTTTAAATTTTCTATTAGTGAAAGGATGAAAGCACATGGTGGAAATTTAGCTACTATTTAGTATCCATTTGGCTACAGATGTTCATATTCCATTTTGAGCTGATGTGATTTCTAAGAAGCTTTTATCGTACTGCTGTTTCGATTATTCATTTGTGTGGATTTTTTTTGTCATTAGATTTCTTTTAGTTGAAAGAAACTATTGAGCCAGTTTCTATTTTCTCTCTGTCTCTCTGTCTCTCTCTCTCTCTGTCTCTCTCTCTCTCTCTCTCTCTCTCTTGCTGCCAATGAAAATGGAAATATATGTATGTATGTTTTAGACACAGCAGAAGTGTTCATTTTCACAGTTGGGGAGTGAAGATAATGTGAATTTCATGCTGGCTAGAGAGATCCCAGAGTTTTAAAGTCAACGAGAATCTATATACTTAATTGTACTTGCTGCAGTTTGGAGAGTTGGGGATTTGTGATTTATAATAATGAACAAGTGCCACCTCTCTAGCAATAGATCAAATACTGTTTTATGAATGAGGTCAAATGTCTGCTCAATTACATTTTCAGCAGAGTGAATCTAACTCAGATTTCATTCCTAGAAATCAAATCCCAGTATTTCTCCCAGCTATCCTTTGTGTTAACCTAAACAAAATTCCATAATTTAGAGTAGACATTTGCCCAAACATTTTATACTATTAATGCATATCAGTCTTTGCTTTGTTAAATTAGGACAGTATCTTAGAAGTTGGACTGCATATTTATAAAGACTATGTGGTCTTCCCTTTGTTATCCAGCTGTTTCACAGTATGCAGTAAAATCTGTGAGGAAAGATGATGGTGACCTTTCTTCTCTACTAATAACACTTGTTGTGTATATCCAGTAAAGCATCCTTTTCTTTTTTAAAAATAGACATTTATCAAAGATTATAATTACAACAGTAAAAACTAATGAAAACTCTCTTTTTTTTTGTAAATTTTATTGGTTTTTAAAAACAAGCATAAACAAACAAAACATAAAAACATCAAACTTTCTTCCATAAGCATACAAGCAGTGTGCCGGTTGGTTTACAAATTATTTTGTGCATCCATTTTGTAGTCTTCAATTGCAGTTACTTTGCATAATAGCTCATATTATCAATCAAAAATTCAATACCCTAGTATCATTATTAATCAATCATTTGACTATAATTTTATTCATTTGTATTTTACGAGATAACTATAATTTACTTAGTTTATTTTATAAGAATTCATATTATCCTCCCAAATCTATCCTAAAAACATTTTGTAGATATAATAAAAAAGAAGTACATCTTTATATATTTATTATTTTCTAAAAATCTACATATTTCATTACTGTATTTTATTATCTAACCATTGATAGAAAAGGTCCCAAATTTTATAAAATTGTTTATCCTCTTGTTCTCTAATTTCAAATGTCAATCTACTCATTTCAACATATTCCAATATTTTCTTAATGATTTCCTCCTGCGATGGTATTTTCTCATTTTTCCAGTTTTTAGCAAATACAATCCTAGCCGCTGTCAATACATTTACAATCAAGTATTTCAAATCTTTGCTATATGTATCAGGTAAAATTCCCAGTAAAAATATCTCTGGTTTCAAATCTATATGTTTTTTTGTCATTTTTTCCAACCACATGTGGATTTTAGTCCAGTATTTTCTAGCGTCCGCACAAGTCCACCACATATGGTAATATGAGCTAAGTGTCTGATGACATTTCCAACATTTTTCGGATTTATTCTTGAACATTCTTGCTATTCTTGTCGGGGGGAAATGCCACCTGTAAAACATCTTGTACAAATTTTCTTTATAAGCTGTTGGACATTGTTATTTTATAGTTTTGAGGCCACAATTTTTGCCATTTCTCTAGATCAATCCCATATCCAAAGTTCTTCCCCCAAACAATCATAGTTTCTTTAACTTGTTCTTCTAGTTTAATTTCTAATAAATATCCATACAGTTTTTTAATCACCTTTTCATCAGTACCTGTCAAAATCTTATCTAGATCAGTCAATTTATCATAGAAACCTTCTGTTTTAAAATCTTTATCACACCTTGAATGTGAATGCGCATATGAAAACCAATTCATCTTTATACCTTGTTCCTCTAGTTTTTGCATAGATTTAAGTTCACCCTTTTCATTCAATATTTCCCCATATCTAACTGTTTGTTCCTTCTTGTATATTATAGGATAGGGAAATGCTTCAATAGTCGATAACCAGACTGGAATTTTCAAATAACATTATCTTTTATTCTTCTCCCAATTTAACCACAAAGACTCCCGTATACGATGTCTTCTAAAATACCCCTGTATTTTAGTTCCCTTGTACCATAAAAAAGCGTGCCACCCCAACAACAAATGATGTCCTTCTAATGTCAACAATCTAGTATTTCTTAATGTTATCCATTCCTTGACCCACATCAAGTTTGTAGCTTGGTAGTACAACTCCCAATTAGGCAAACCAAATCCTCCTCTAATTCTAGCATCTTGCAAAAGTTTTAACTTTATTCTCGCTTTCTTACCTTGCCATATATATTTCAACACAATTTTATTTAAATCTTCAAAATGGTCTTTTCCACGCCTAATTGGAATTGTTTGGAACAAATATAAAATTCTGGGTAATATATTCATCTTGATTGTTGAGATTCTCCCTATTAGTGACAGTTGTAAATTTTCCCATTTCGCCAAGTCTAGCGCTATCTGCTGTTTAAGTTTAATATAATTATTCTCTTTTAATGTACTACATCTTGCTGTCAAATATATCCCCAAGTACTTGATCTTATTCGTGACCTGAATTTTCAATAGGTCTGCCAATTCTTCCTTTTGTCTTGATAACATATTCTTTGTCAAAATCTTTGTCTTATCTTTGTTTATTTTCAAACCAGCCACCTTGCCATATGTCTCTATCGTTTCCAATAATTTTGGTGCTGTTTCTAAAGGGTCTTCTAAGATAAAAACCAAATCATCCGCAAAGGCTTGCAGTTTAAATTCTTCCTTTTTAATTTTCATTCCTTTTATGCTCTTTTCATCTCTAATATTTCTGTTTAACACTTCCAAAGTTAACACAAATAGCAAAGGTGATAGTGAGCACCCTTGTCTTGTTCCTATTAATAGACTCTGTCAATTCTCCCTCTATCATTACCTTTGCCATTTGCTTGTAGTATATAGCTTCTATTGCTTGAATAAATTTTCTGGCAAAACCCATCTGTTCCAACAATAATAACATGAATCGCCAATTCACTTTATCAAATGCCTTTTGTGCATCTAGAAATATCAAAGCCATTTGTTTTTCAGGATGTGCCTCATAGTATTCCAAGGTATCCAAAATTACTCTCATATTATCTTTCATTTGTGTCTTTGGCAGAAATCCATTTTGATCAGAATGAATAAAGTTATTTAAATATTTTAAATAAGTCTTTCTGCCAATATTGAAGCAAAAATTTTATAATCTGCATTTATAGAGAAATAGGTCTATGGTTCTTAATTTGCAAAGGATCAGCCTCCTCTTTTGGAATAAGTGTGATATAGGCTTCTGACCATGATTTGGGTATCTTCTTCTTTAACATATAACTTCTAGCAATGGAAGGTTCAATGATTCTTGTAATGTTTTATAAAATTCTGCCGGGAGTCCATCTGGGCCTGATGTCTTTCCATTATTTTGCTTCTTAAGTGCTTCAGTTAACTCCATCATAGTTATATTGCTTTCTAACATTTTTTCAGTCTCTTTAGGTATCTTAGGTAAATTAGCATTCTGTAAATACTGCTTAACTCTTTCCTCATCAATATTATCTTGCTTATATAATTTCCCATAAAAATCTCGAATGATTTCCTTCGTTTCTTTACTATCATGGCAAACTTGGCCTTGATCATCTATTAACTGCAATATTTTCCTTGATTCTTTCTCCTTTCTCAGTTTGTATGCTAACCATCTACCTGGTTTGTTTGCATCTTCAGAGTAGTTCTGTTTAGCACCTCTAATTTTCTGTGCTAATTCTTCTTTCTCTATTTGACCCATTTTGTGTTTAATTATATCCATTTTAAGCTTAATGTCCTTTTTCTGTGACATTTTCTGTAGCTCTTTTTCAAGTCTTTTATACTCAACCTCTAGAGCCTTAGTGGCTTGTCTTTTCCTAGTATTCCTTTTCTTCGTATAATCTATTATCAAGCCTCTAGCAAATGCCTTCATTGTATCCCATACATTCTGAATTGATGTATCTTCTTTTTTATTTTCTCTAAAGAAAAAGGCCAATTCTCGTTTCCCTTTAAAATAGTATTATTTAACATCCCCCTCGATCTTCTTTTTTGTGCTTTCCATTTAATTGTCATTGGATTGTGGTCTGCCCAAGTACTTGTTTCAATATTTATTTCTTGAATATTAGATATTAGTTCTGTTGACATCCATATCATATCTATCCTGGACCATGATAAATGTCTATTTGAATAGAAGATATATTGTTTAGTTTTAGCATTTCTTTCTCTCCATGTATCTTTTAAATTTAATTCATCAACCATTTTAAAAAAGGATTTTGGGAGAGTCTTTCTGTTTTGCTTTGTTGTCGTTGCTGTATAGTCCAATTTATTGTCTACAATTCCATTAAAATCTCCCATCATAACTATATTGGCAAAGTCCAGTTCAATTATTTTTATATGTAATTTTTTGTAAAATTCTTCTTCCTTGTCATTCAGAGCATAAATTGCATATTATATTATATTATATTATATTATATTATATTATATTATATTATATTATATTATAATAATATTATAATACAATAATAATACAATAATATTATAATAATACAATAATATTATAATAATATTACAATAATAATACAATAATATTATAATACAATAATATTATTGTCCATTATTTCCACCATTAATACTCTTCCATCTTCATCAGTATGGATCAATTTTGCTGGGGTGGTCTCTTTAATATATAAAACCACTCTTCTTTTCTTACATTGGGTCAAGGAAGTAAATATTTTCCCTAAATTTGGCTGTACCAACAATTGTTCATACTGTTTTTTAATATGTACTTCTTGTAGACAAATTATATCAAATTTTAATTTCTCTAATTTATGAAAAGTTTTCCTTCTTTTAACGGCTGAATTAAGTCCATTTATATTGATTGTAATCAATTTTTTCTCTTCCATGGTTATATTTATAGTTGAGTTTAGCAGCTCTCGTAGATCTTGTTTCACGTTGTTCTTTGGCTTCCACTTTTCCACCTACTGCGCCTTCTTCTTTTTCAGTCCCCATTTGACAGTCCTCTTGGGATTCAATTAGTGAGATCTCTTTTTCTGCCTCTTCCTCCTTCCTTCCAAAAAATTCTGTATAAAATAATTCCGCTTTCTCAATTGAGTCAATTCTATGTCTCTGTTCTTGCCATGTAAACATCAACCCTTCTGGGATCAGACATCTATAATTCACAAATGAAAACTTTCAAAATAGAAAAATATAAAGTAAAAGTTGCACAAAATAAAAAACAAGAACAAGGAAGGAAGGAAGGAAGGAAGGAAGGAAGGAAGGATTTCTCAACTTCAGCACAAGTGTAACAATTTTAATAATTTATTACTTCCTCTTAAATACAACAAATGTTCTGAGTAATTTTAATAATGACATGGGCAGTCCCTTCTATGGATAGGCTGTGTCTAAAAGACTGAGCTGAATGTGGTTTACAAATGACAGGTTACATGAATGATATGAAAAAAGTTATACTACACTGGACATACAGAGAAACCATCTGATGTCTTAATAATTGAAAGGGATATACAAACAATACATCAACAGTAATTTGGATAATTTTCCTCTACTGAATTTACAAAAGAGACTTGTTATAGTTTTGAAGAATTTTGTAAAAAGAGATAAAACAAAACAAAAATGTTTGCACGGACTAAAGATTAAAATTGTTAGAAGTAAGGAGAAGAAATATAAAGTTGGCTTATTTGATCAGTGTTAAAATAAATATGTTGTTATTTCTGATAACAGTTAATGGACTTTTGCTGACACCAGGACTGAAATAACAATGCTTTATGGATTTGTTTATAGTTAAGAGATGGGATATGTAAGAAACAATTACTAAGTTGTTTATACTTGTGATGAAGGTGGGAAGTCACTTTTTTAATTTCTTTTTAATTTCTTTATCATATTCTTATCTTTCTTTTTTATTTCTCCTTTCTCCTTTTGTTTTACATCTTCTTTTTCTATTTTCTTAACTTGTATTAGTTTTTACTGTTGCAATCATAATCTTTAATAAAATTGTTCGTCCCAAAAGGGCTGATACAGAAGTTATTCTAATAGTCGCTGTAACATTGGCAATTCCCACCTGAATATTACTGTTTTCTGGTCTGGTGATAATTTCTCTTTTCAATTTAGATGAATGGCAGTTTTGCTGCCCTTCATTTAGCCATTCAGCTTTACAAGATGCTTATTGTACACAAGAAAACTTGTCCCGAAAGCTTTGAGATTATGACAAGAGTGAAATGCCTAAGGAACGAGGTTGACCAAAATAGTTTAGCATTGACCTAACTTTCTATCCACTGAAATTATAGTATTGTGAAAATTACAGTCTTTCCCATTTTCATCTGACCATTTTGTAAATTACCTCTTTTACACAGAAGACCAGTTGGAATGATTTACATGGTAGCCAGTGTTTTCCAAAGGGAACCCACAGTATTCTCTGTTTACATTCACTTACTGATCTTGCCACTCTACAACAGTTTAAAACCTTTGTTTTCTGTAGGATATTTGAGAATAAGGAAGTAGGAAGATAATGCTGCCCTAGCAGTAGTTTCAAAATCCCAGTGAACTGTAAGATAGTGTTCCTTGTCACAATACTTAATGAAGGACGTGTACAGTTCAGTTTGAAAACCCAGTCCAGAATTCCAGAGATGGTGGAAGTTGATACTGAAGAAGAGATTATTTATGTCTTAATTTGAGTGAGGTTGCTTATTTATTTATGACAATCAATTTGTGTGCATAATAAAATCACTAATTATTTCTTCTAAAATATGTAGATTCAGTCAGATGACTTTGATTGCTTATGTATCTGTTACCTAATTTCAAGAATCTCTATGATTTGAAATCACATATATTGATCCTATTGTTTCTTTTATTTTTCTTATATGTACCCATTTCATGTATTCATAACTATGTATATACTTATACCTATTAAGCAATTGACAAACCAAATAAATCAAATAAATAAATAAATAAAAATAAAAATAAATCATTGGATCCAGTAGTCTTCTCACTTACACATCATGGTATTTTACATACATGGTATTGGATCAGGTATAATAAAGAAAACAATATACCAGAAAAATGTTATTTGTAGTTATTTGTTACTGGCTGTTGCAATAAGACTATTATGTATTGAAATATAAGCGGCATTTTAGGGGCCTGTGTCATTACTTAAATTCAGATTGAATCTATTATTCTAACGATTGTATCCAATCAAAGTCAAAGCTCAGAAAAGTGCTTATTTTATGTTCAAGACCATGGTGATTAATGCTAATGATAAGGTGTTGATTGCTATCAGGGTAGCCTATTCATGGAAACAATTGCCTGGTTTTTTTTAACTACCAAGTTGCAGTGTTTAAATTATTCTCCCTTAAACAACAGTATTATTTATATATTGTACTGTACTTCTAAACCTGTCCTTTGATTTCCTGATGTACGTTTTTTTTAAAGTACATTGAGGGTCATGAAATTCAGACTTGTAAAAAAGCAAAACTCTTTTGTCCTTGAATTTAAAATAAGAGGCCTTTCATAATTGGAACAAGATGAGAAAAAGATGAAAATTATTCTTAAGAATCATACAGAAAAAGATATAAAAATTAAATCTCAGCATATTGTCGATATAGTTAAAATATGAAGCAAAAAACCTCCATGATTACAAAATTATTGAGATATTAAATAGAAAAAGTGCATTTTAACCCATACGTAACAGGTTGATTGTTATTCCACAGCATTTGTAGATCAAACAAGAGTATGCACAACTTGTGTATTTGCTTTGTCTCAGTGATAGCATATAGATTCATTCTGAAATAAAATTTTGCTCCAGTTCAGATTCAAAGCAATTTTTCTCTAGCAAATCTAGTTTTATAATCATATTCACATTTATATCATATTAATATAATCATATTACCTATATTAGACTGTGGGTATGTGCATCAGATTTGGCTGAACTCATAATCCCAAGCAGAACAGGAAAATTCCAGATAGGTTTTCATCTCCCCTGTTTGGAGCTTAAAAATCTGATTATTTAAAAAATAATAATTTTAGGGTTCTGTTTATCCCAAAGCCTCACATACTGCAAAAGTTGCAACACAGCAGCCCACAAAATAAATACACATGTAGTTCCTTTTCTTTGTTTGCATAGAATGCATAATGTCTTGGTGAGATTGGCCAGGTAATGTGTAATGCAATAGTAAAGACAGACTGACCCATGGAATTCTTATTTAGTAAAACTTTATATCCAATCTTTTCTTCAAGAGTTCAAGATAGCATATATACCTTCTTTTCCCCACAATAACAAACCTGTATGGTAAATTGAACTAAGAGAAAGTGGATGACTCAAAATCACCTACTTACTTTCTGGGGCACAGGATGGAATCTGGATGCCCTTGAAATTAACAACTAATTAACACTCTAATCTCAGCTCTTAATTGGCTCACTGGTTGTATATGGAGGAGACCCTATATTTTGTGGTTCAATCTCTTCTTAAAAACGTCCAGAGTTGGAGCTTATTACATGGAGTAAGTTCAGCTTGACCAAACCTGTATTTTAACTGCAAGAGTGAATCAAATGCAACATACCAATATTATGGATGTGTTTCCTGCATACAGGAAAAATTTATATATTTGCTACCTGTAATCTTTGATAGCTCTCCTCCTTGTTCTTTTCATCTCTTTCAGCAGAATATTAACAGTCTTGCCCACCTATGGCAAGCTGAGCAATTCATCAGATTTCTTTCTATAAATTGTGTTTTTTCCCCTTGTGTTCAAACCTAATTGCAGTTATTTACAGAACAAAGCAATACTAATCCAGTAAAACCCCGATTCCCCAGATTCTTATTTAGCAGATTTCAGATGCCACCGACATTTTTCTTAAGATTTCAAACCCAAACCATAGAAAGTCGGTTAGTTCTAAAGCAGTGCGAACAATGGATATAATTTACTTTATTTGCATAATTTGTGTGATTACGCAGTTGATTTTTATGTTATTTGTGTCAACATATGCCATTCGCACAATCACATTTTATATTATTTGTGCCAATGTGTGTCATTTGTGTAATCATGTCATTATGCAAATGAAACAAATTTATGCAAAATACGAGCATCGTGTCATTATGCAAATAGCATAAATGACATCAATTATGTCAATTTGGACTTGATAAATACCTCTTCCCTCCAAAAGCTCCACAAATCAAATTTCTCTAGTCACACTGCCTTGCCACAGCCAAGAGACCTCTAGAGGCATGTTGTTCTGACTTCAAATGTTAAGGTTGCTTCAATTTATACATCCACCTTTTAAACGGTGGCTGTTATGTATGATGGCAGGGGATATGCAAAAGCTGTGGTTGATAAGGAAAATTATATGATCACTTGGTTGAACAGAAGCAGAAACTCAAAAAAGGGACTTTTGAGTTTTGCAAAATGTTGATTTTTTTCCTTCACTGGATATAAATTGATTATTCTTTGCCAAACCTACTTTTTCTTTGAGTCGGTGGCACTTGGAAAGAAAGAAAGTTCATCTTGGCTTATGTATTTATTTTTGTTGTTACAATAAGCATTAGCCAAGAAAATATGGGGAATTTCTGTCTAAAGATCTCTATTTTGTTCCATAATTTATTATAATTGTTCTGAAGTATGTCAAAAAAGCCAGATGGATCTCCAAAACTGTCCAAGGAAAATTAAATTTATTATGTGTCATGAAATACCGATGGACTGTGGGACAGCAAAAGGTAACAAAAGGGAATCACATGATTCAAAAACACTTCAGTTGTCCTAAAAATGAGTCAGTTGCCAATCATCTGAATGTTGATCATATGACCATGGGATGTCATGGTCTAATCCTGTAAGGAAGGCAGGTAGGAAACATTCTGGTGTTGCTTACAGAAACTGCCTCTCCGTTAACCCTTATTACATTCTTGGCAGAACTAGACTTCCTGTCTCAGGAACTTTTCTGGAGTTTTTTTCCCCTCTTTTGCTGGTACTTTGCTTGTGTGGAGTGACCATCCAAAGTTACAATGGCACTGAAAAAAGTGGCTTATAACCATTTTTCACACATATGACTATTGCAGCATCCCCACAGTCACAAGAGGCCAGATAAGGAGATGGTGCCTCGATGTGAGTAACATTGAGTTGGCCACACCCAGCCAGTCACATGACCACCAAGCCATGCCTACCAACTAAGCCATGCCCACAGAACCAGTTGTTAAAAAAATTGAATCCCACCCTTGTCACAAATGGACTGTAAAGTTATTTCTTCAGCACCATTGAAGGAATGATCGGTAAGTGAGGCCTAGCTGACTTCCATGGTTTCCAATTCTTGAACCTGGAGAGCTAGACTAACTGGGAAGAAAGAATAGCTTCCAAAGAATCAAATAAGTAGAAAATATGATTGAAATGCAAACTGCCCTGCTGTTGCTTTTCAATAATGTAGCTGTATCCTATAAAACTGTATGCTGTAAGAGAAATACGAAGAGTTCATTCTGCATGTTCACCTGCAATGCTGGAAGACCAAAGCCATCTTAGCTGTTATGGATCATGGAAATCTGGCACTGAAATGAAAGAGCCAAAAGTAGAATAACTCAGTAGAAAATAGTGCCACGCAGACCATTTAGGTGAGTTTGTAATGGGGTAGACAGACCCCAAAATGGAATTCTATCAGAGGATGTGTGTGTGTGTGTGTGTGTGTGTGTGTGTGTGTTTGTTTTATATGTATATGTATATACGATAATATTACTAATATATTACTTATTATTATTTAACTTTTCCCAGTACCTCCACCATTGTAGTTCTATGTTACAACACTATTGGTTAAATATACTGTATGTTTTGGGCTGCTACATTTTAACTGTAAAATGCCTTTCTCTGGAACAATTGGGCAAATATCCTTTTTGTAATGGTATATGAGAGATTCTGATTAATGTCTTCTTTTTAGCTTTATTTGGGGATTTCATTAATTTTTACCTTTCTCTCTTTCTACTGTGTTTCTCCAACAATGCGGCCTCCACCAGTAGGAAGGCCCAGCATGATTTCTAGGCATGAGGTGAAATTAAGTCCCGCCCCCCCAAATTTAGTTCTATTTAAACCATGTGTTTCCCCACCATTTCTCACATCATTCGTTAGAACTACATGAGGTAAAGAGAAATGGGGAGGAAGGGAAGGGGGGGAGAAAACTTGCCTTTAGGAGCGCCATGCAAGTAGCCTAGGCTAGAATACCCTGATCTACTACCGATAGAACATTGGCCAATAGAAGCTCCCCGAAGGCAGAGGCACCAGCTGCTTTTATCAGCCAGTAGAAGCGACCTCGGGGCGAGTGCCCATGCACACTCCCTTCACCATGAGGCCATTTCTATCGGCCAATGGAAGCTCCCCAAAGTCAGAGTCACCAGCTGCTTCTATCGGCCAGTAGAAGTGGCCTTGAGGCGAGCGCTTATGCGCACTCCCCTCGCCACGAGGCCATTTCTATCAGCTGATGGAAGGTCCCCAAAGGCAGAGTCACCAGCCACTTCTATGGGCTGGTAGAAGCGGCTGATGACTCTGCCTTTGGGGAGCTTCCATCAGCCGATAGAAACGGCCTCGTGGTGAGGGGAGCGTGCTTTAGTTGTCTTTGAATATACCAGCAGGGCAGGAGAGAAAGCATATGCATATCTGTCTGGATAAAAATTGTGAGATTGCGACAGAGGGAATGGGAAAAAAGGCCTTAGCCCAAATGTGTTCTTGTTTTGCTTTCCTGCCCATTCTCTGATCAATCTCTCTGGGGCAGCTTTTGGCCTAAAATCGCCCAGGTCTCCCTCAGCTAAAGGAGAGTGGAGGTCTCCAAAGACTGTCCTTAACCTCCACCATTTGAGAGGACCAAACTCATTGCTTCTCAAAGTTAGACCCGCATGTTTTTCAAAAGTTCTTCTGAACACCCCGGACATCCAATTAAATCCAGAAATGTCTTGTTTGAACTCAATTTTTAAAAAAAGAACCTGCACCTTGTTGCCAAGTCCCTGGTTTTACGGCTCCTCTCTCATCCCGAATTATGCCAAAATAAGGGATTCTGAGGCTGGCATTGGTTAATTGGTTAATGATGGGCACTCTTTCGGGTGCTCAGAGAGAGAGAGAGAGAGAGAGAGAGAGAGAGAAGGAGGCATCGCTGAAGTTCTCAGACTCCCCCCAACTGTTAGCAACGCCACCCGTGAGCTGTGGCAGGATTGCCTCGGATCATGTGGAGAGTGCCTTCACTGTTCAACTCCCCCCCCCAAGACTCAAGGTTCATACTAAAATTAGGCCTTTCCAACCAGCCCCTGCAAATATTCAGCCTTCACCAGAGCAATAGAAAGGATGGTTTAGCTTCTCCCTGGCCCTTCTTCGCTCCAGCTCCCTCCTGCCCTTCTGTGCCACGGCGGCAACCCTTTCACACTCACCCCGCTCCCCCACCACATTCCCACCAGGACCGCTCCTGCGTCTCCTTTCAGGAGCCCTCCCGATCTCCCTTGTGAGGTTTGCTGAATTCTGCTGCCTCCTCTTCCCTCCCCGGGGCCCCCCCGCTCCCCAAACCAGCAGCAGCAGCAGGTAAAGGGAAGTCATTTGCCCTAGGACTTTGGCAGGGTGCCCAGAAAAGGTCTGGCCTGGAGAGGGGAGGGCAGCGGTGAAAACCCTGCAGATGCTGAGACCTTCCCTCACCAGAAGGGCTTGGCTGACCCGGTGTAGGGACGAGGGCTGGCAGGGGTGGTGTTTGTGTGTGTATGTGAGAGAGAGAGAGAGAAAGAGAGAGAGAGAGAAAATTCAGCTTGCTTTCCTTCTAAGAAAAGTTTGCAGCCACTCTCCCACGCACACTCCCCTAGCCAAGAAGCCATTTCTATCAGCCAATGGAAGCGGCTGGTGACTCTGCCTTTGGGGAGCTTCCATCAGCTGATAGAAACAGCTTCGTGGCGAGGTGAGTGCACGTGGGTGCTCACCCCAAGGCTGCTTCTATCAGACAATAGAAGCAGCTGGTGACTCTACCTTTGGGGAGCTTCCAGTGGTGGCCTCATGGAGAGGTGAGTGTGCATGGGGCACTCTAGATGGAGTTGCGCGTGTGGGAAGAAATTAAGTCACCCCTGCAAAGACGTCCTAGCCGTTTTTTCGGGGCTCAAAAAAAAAAAAAAGACCCGGCCTTATTTTATGAGAAACACAGTACATCCAATTCTATTATCCTGATATGATTTTGTTTTAATGATTATTTAGAAAATATTTTTGAACATGTTCCTGAAGTCTATTTTCCCAAAATCCAAATGAATTCAGTACTTCAGCATAGACACGCATAGGTTTTTTGTTATGTTTATCACTAGCTGCTTCTTCTTTTAACATTGTTGCTAACTTCACATCTTGTATGGTTCTGCTTGCTGTATTACAATTCTTTAAAACACAAACAACAATTCTTTCCTTTCCCTAAAATCTTACTAATTAATACCACATAGTAGCACCATGGAGTCCTTTAAGAACAATTGAAAGACGGGTGAAGTTTGTTCCTAAAGAGGTAATAGAAGATGACATCATTCATTTATAGTAGACAGTGACTCATAAGCTTTGACCTGCGGGTGGAACTCAGTAACAACAGTTAAGATGATGTCATTTGTGGTTGCCTCGTGCTTTTTAACAATTCTTTCTTTTACCTTCTAAATAATTGTAGAAGTCATAAGATATCGAAGTACAGCAGTGTAAAGACAAACATAGCTCTGTTTGTTTTCTAATCAAAAGATTTGGACATTGTGTTTGATTACAAGGTACTAGACTCATATTGAATCTAAATAATGAAAAACAAAAAACAAAATCCTCTAATTCTTTTTTTTTCTCCTACTGCCCTGCAATGGTTGCTTTGCTCATTTTTGTAGAAGCCATAAAGCCTCTAATAGTAGAAACTATTTTGTGGAGTTTTAGTTAGATGTTACCTTAGTTGATGTTTTTGGTTACTCCTCACCAATGATGCATATTTTCTAATTATCAACACTTTTATCTCTTTTCTGTCTAAAACAGCATTTTGTAAAACTGGCATTCTTAATTTTTGAATAATAAAATATGCAGCTTAAATAACAAGCATGTTATATGAGAAATATAATAAGAGAACAATTTATTAGATTATTAATGTTGTATGTTTCTGGAAAATAATATAATTTTTATTTTCAAATAATGAGAAGATGGCTTTTGGATATTCCAGTCTTAAATGGTTGTCTATTCCAGTATATCTTCTTTTGTAGAGGAAGTGTTAAAATCAGCTTGGAACAGGGCAGTGGTGGGATTCAATTTTTTTTACTACCGGTTCTGGTGGGCGTGACAGGGGAAGGATACTGTCTCCAGTATTTTCCAGTTCTCTGAACTATTCAAAATTTCCACTGCCGGTTCTCCACAACTGCTCAGAACCTCCTGAATACCACCTCTGTAGCAGGGTATGTTTTGAACAGCAGCATTACAATGAAATGTTGCTTTTCCTGATCAAGTCAGTAATTCTGTCTTTCATAGAAAGTTATTATTCTAGTTCTGGTGGCCCATTCCCCCTTCAGCTGACTGTGAAATTTTACTTAGTTCTTTAAAGGTGTAATTCTTTTGTGTTGTTTCTAATTTCCTTGAAATGAATACTAAATTTTGAGAAACGAACATGCCATGTCAGTTGTACCTAAGGGTTCTTCACATTGTAGAATTTCTGCCAGACATTTTGGGGGATAGCAACAGCAATGGCACTTAGACTTATATACCGCTTCATAGTGCTTCACAGCCCTCTTTAGGTGGTTTACAGAGTCAGCTTTTTGCCCCCCAAAATCTGTGTCCTCATTTGACCCACCTCAAAAGGATGGAAGACTAAGTCAACCTTGAGCCTGGTGGGATTTGAATTGCTAAATTGCAGGCAGCCAACAGTCAGCAGAAGTAGCCTGCAATACTGCACTCTAACCACTGCGCCACTGAGAATAAGAATATCTGGAGGATGCCTGGGCAGAAGGAGGCTATCATCAAGAAAGAGAATAGAAATAGGAAGAGCAATCATAGCTGCTATATAGAG
Organism: Pseudonaja textilis; assembly: GCF_049901715.1. Taxonomy (NCBI): domain Eukaryota; kingdom Metazoa; phylum Chordata; class Lepidosauria; order Squamata; family Elapidae; genus Pseudonaja; species Pseudonaja textilis. The sequence continues at coordinate 235,959,071 of NC_141990.1, forward strand.
AAGAAGTCCCCAAGTAAGATCTCCCTTCCCTCAATCCCATTCTGGAGGTATTACAGGTAGTTTTTGAGTTACAACAGTTTGCTCAGTATCCATTCAAAGTTAAAACGGCACTGAAAACATGACTTACGACCCTTGTTCACATTTATGACCATTGCAGTATCTCCGTGGTCACGTGATCAAAACTCAGACTCTTAGCAACTGGTTCATATTTATGACGGCTGCAGTGTTCCCGGGTCATGTGATCACCTTTTGTGGCCTTCTGACAAGCAGAGTCCATGGGGAAGAACTTAACAAACATGTTACTAACAATTGTAGTGTTTCACTTAACAACTGTGGCAAGAAAGGTTATAAAATGGGGCAAAACTCACTTAACAACTATCTTGCTTAGCAACAGAAATTTTGGGCACAGTTGTGGTCATAAGTCAAGGACTACCTGTATTAATTTGGTTTCCTACCCCATCTTGGCCTACCCTATTTAGGATTGTATTGTTAGTAATTTTTTTCTTTCAGGAGTTTACTTGAAGTGATATATGTATATGTATAGTTCTCTTTACTTTCTACTGTCTCCATTTTTTATCCTTATAACAAAACACTATAATAGACAATGCTAAAAGATAGTATCTGGCCTAAAGTCACTTAAGAATAAGATTTCTAAATAACTGAACAGGCAAAAGAAGACCCAAATAATTAGAAAGGGGACAAATAGGAGAAGGGGTGGAGGAAGACATATTAACTGTACAGTATAGCTATAAAACTGTGTAGTATTACAATGAAAAACTGCAAAAAAGAAAAGATACTTAAACCTACATATATGAAATCACTTTTTCTAGGATCAGAATGATTAGTGTTTCCCAATGTGCTAAAACAGCGGTCCACAACCTTTCTGGCACCAGGGACCAGTTTTGTGGAAGAACAATTTTTCCACAGACTGGGAGGGGGGAGGGTTTCATGTGAACCCTGGACCCCATGCATTCCAGATAAAGGTTTGCTCACTTGCCTGCTGCTTGTGCGGCCTACTTCCCAACAGGCCGGTACCGGGGACCTCAGTGCTAGAGCACTAACTGCTTAAGGTATTATCAATTTCAGGCAACAGTGCAAGGTGGCAGGATACTAATCAACTAATTAAGATCTCAAAGAACAGCTTGTTATCTTGCAGTTAGCACTAACTATCTAGGGCAGGGATCTCCAACCTTGGCCACTTTAAGACTTGTGAACTTCAACTCCCAGAATAGGGGCATGCATAAGCGCACAATCGTGCCTGCCATCCCCATCCTATTGTCCCCAATTATTAGTTCCTATTTCTTACATTTAAATTTATGTTTATTCTTATTTCTATTGTATTGTTAGCTTTTGACTAAATAAACAAACAAACAAATAAATAAATAAATCCTCAGCCAACTGAGAAATTCTGGGAGTTGAAGTCCACAAGTCTTTAAGTGGGCAAGGTTGGAGAGCCCTGATCTAGGGAAACTTTATTCGGGTTTCCCACAATATTAGAGTTCTACCAGTTTTATTCAATTCCAAACTAAACATTCTTCTCTGTGACTTCTCTTGCTTAAATTCAACAAATATTTTCATCTACATATTATCCATAACCTACCATAGACCAACTTGGCTAATGGGCATCTTCTGGATGATTGTAGGTTGCCGTTTAATTGACTATATAAGAACATCAGTTAATCACCAGAAAGCAAATATAGTGAATTTAATTCTAACTTATAACCCCCTGCATTTTTCAGCCTTCATACATCTATGATGAATTGTAACTCTTTTTTTGTTCTTTTCTGTTTTCCTGTTGTTTCCATCTTGATACGCACATTTTCTTCTTAAACTAAAACATAAGGTAGTGGTGGCTAAATTCATGGAAGGTAAACTTACAAATAGAATTAGCATTATTTATAGATAATTTGTCAACCCATCGTATTATGCTAAAACTACTTGGCAACAAAGTTTTGGGGTTTTGTTGTTGGGGTGGTTTTTAATGGGAGGCCTGTGTTTTATTTTCCTTTAAGTATTAAGGAAAGGAAAGAAATGGAAATTAAATATTCCTCACTAGTATTAAACTCTGGGTGCAACTGTGAACTTTAGAACTTACAAACCTTTCATCACAGTGTTATATGATTTAATATTAAGCTTTAAACAGGATTCTAGACAGAAACAGTAATTTAACTAGCACTTTCCATTATAAATTCTTGGCATATGGCCTATAAACTCCAAGCTGCCAATGTGAATTTATTTTTGGAAAATGAGAGGAAAAGTTCTACTTAAAAGATTGTAAGTTATTATGCAGAGCAGTCAAATAATTAATCTTGGGTCTTATTTGGGAAAGATCGGATAGTCCTAAAGTTAAAAATATTATAAACTGGATTCATATTAGTGCAGGAATAAATAAATAGTTTGGCATAGCGGTTAAGTCATCAGGCTGGAAACTGAGAGGTTATGAATTCTAATCTTGCCTTAAGGACAAAACCAGCTGGTGACCTTTGGCCAGTCACTTTCTCTCTGCCCTAGGAAGGAGACAATGGCAAGCCACTTCTGAAAAACCAAGGAAACTGAAAGGACCTGCCCAGGCAGTCTCTGAGAATTGGACATGATTGAATTACAATTAAAAATAAGTTTTCTCTTTAAGCCACAGTATGTTACATAGATAAGCAGCTCTTTTGTTAAATCTCCTTCGGCATAGCGGAGCTGGCAGCAGATTTGGACAGTGATGAGGTTGGGGAGGAATGTGGGCCAGTCCTAGAGTCTGGGGAAGACTCTGACTAGTGCTCTGCATCAGAGGCAGAAATGGGGCCTGGGCTGTCTGACAGTTATCAGCTGCCTTCGGAGTCGGACATCAGTGAGGCAGAAGAACAGCTGGACCCTGTTTCCAGTATGCGCATGCGTGGAGCTGCCAGAAGAAGGGAACAACTAAGGAATATGGTCAGCTTGGGAGTAAAGCCACAGGTGGACAGTGAATGGCCCCTGCCATAGGGAATAAAAGGGGAGTGGGGTTTTGCAGGAGGTAATTAGTTCATTTGGGTGAAGACCTGTTCCTGCATTCTTGCCAAGTATTGTCTGCTACAGTGTGGCAACTGAAAGATATTGGCCGGGCAGCTCTCCAACCTGATAAAGGTCTGTAATTGCAAAATATCTTGAAAGACTGCTGGCCAGAACTTTGCTGGAGAGGAATTCACTGACAATCACTGCCCCTGTTTTATCAGAACATGGAGTTGGCTTCGTGCTTTTGGGGAAGCCTAGGTTAGAACACCTTGGTGCTCTCTGAGCTTGCTTGTTTTCTTGCAGACGTTTCATTACCCTAACTAGGTAACATCATCAGTGCTAGTAAGGAATGCTGTTTGCTGTCAGTTTACATTCTAGTGACGTGCTTGTCTGTGTGGGTGGGGGAGGTCTTAGAGATTCTTTGATTGGGCTGTTTACTGATGGCTCTTTGGCAGTTTCTTGATTGGGGTATTGTTTCGCAAGAGTTTTCTTACTACACAATTGTTACAAGGACTAGAACAGCTAATACCTTAAAATCTGTGATACTCTTTGAAAGCACCCTTGTTGTAGGTCAATAAAATATTATTTACATCTGATATCTGGTAAGCAGATGGGGATGTTGTAAAATTTCAAGCAGATGCTGGCTATCCAAGTTGTGTGACATCATCAAAATACTTTCACTAACCAGAGAGAGGTTGAATGAATGAGGTTAGGCAATCTTCACAGCCAACCACCATATAACTCTGACACCACTTGGAAATACTTCTTCCACCTCAGCAAAAATAGTATTTTGAAGCAGTGTTGCAGATTTAAACATGTCTCACACTTAATTTATTTTCTTTCCTTTTCATTTCTTTCCTTTCCAGTCTATTTAGATTACCCAGGCAAATGTAATGAAGATCTTTTCTCTTAACTTTGAAATTTCTAGTGCCTCTTTTTCCCGCCCTCTAATGTTAATTTTAGAATTTATTCCCCACAAAGGATGTTGTAGTGATAGGCTGAATGTAAAAGTTATGAATAGCATTCTTACAGTGAATCTGACTATAAAATAGGGACAAGTTAAATGACTTTTGGCATAAGTGTGAGCAGCCTCCAGGCATTACTGATTCCTTGATGGAAATAAATCTATGTGCACAGTGACCTTGGCAGTACTACGAGGGCAGTCATTACGTAAGCATGAACAATTTTTCCAATGTACTAAGAGAAAACAGGCTTTTATTTGACGTCAGGCTTGCAAGATTTGTTTCATTGCTTGAACAAATAAATTCAGCATCGGCACAGCATAGAAGTATCTGTCTCATGTCACAGCTTTGTATATATTTTCTGCAGATTTACTTGCCAGAATAATCCATTCTTTAAAATAGTGATATTTTCATTAAGTCATTCTTTTCTATCCATATTGTGTTATCCCTTTATTAAACTGCTTACACTGAGCTTACATTGCCAGTCTTTTATCCAAGATGTAATTGAGCTAGACCTGTTTAGCATCACATGCTCTTTGACTGCTTTATGATAATACTTAATACATAGGTTTATGTAAATGCTTCTAACTGTTCAAGCGCCAATAAAAAGAATAATCTTGCAGTTTCAAAGAAATAAGAACCTAAAGCAATCTACATTAAAAGCTGAGGGGTTCCTTGGTGCCCTACGAGCTTGGTTGTTTTCTTGCAGACGTTTCATTACCCAAACTAGGTAACATCATCAGTGCTAGTCTAACCAGCTCTACCATCCTATTTGTATGAGCCAACCCCATATTATCTCCAGCATTTCTGCAAGCAGTTGCATTAATACAGTAGGGCTGTGCTGTGCAGATTTATAAGAAAGCTATTCAGTTGAAGTACCTCTTTGGAGTGACAATGAAAAAGGCTTTTTTTTGTAGAACTCTCTTTCCATAAGAATGAAGTAACAAACTAATCAAGTAACTTGCTTTGATTCTTTAGTTTGAGGGAAAATGGAACAATTAACTTTTCCAACCCAACTGTTTAGCTCAAACCTAGAATGCAATGGTCCCTTCCCAATGTTACTCCTAGAGAAATAATAACTCTCTAAATCTTGAGAGCCCATGTAGGTTGTGACTAGCAACCATTCATCAATCTGATTAATCTCCATTCAAAGTTATGGTTTCTAATATCATCATGCGTGTATTTGTACAACTTGAATAAATAAGTTACTCCTCAATTACAATTAAAAACTGGTACCATCCTTGTGATTTAGTATTAATGTTCTCACCCTTCATTACATCAATTTTCCCTATCCATCCCCAAGAAAATGATGGATTACATCTTTTATAATTTCCCTCCCAACATGTTTTCCAGTATGTATATTGGGTAGTAAATTACGGAAAGCTGGTTTAGAGAAACAACATTGGTTCATAGAGCCAGAATTGAATATTTAGACCATCAAATTTAATCTTTTGGTCAGAAATGTAAATTAAGGCATCTCAGAGAGATGGAATTCTAGTCTCTGCTTAAACACATGCAACGATGGAAAGTCCCCCACCACTCTGGATAATTGCCTTTCCTATCAAAGTATTCTTACTCTTAGAAAGTTTGAAAAATAAAGATATAGGAATTAAGTACAGTTAATGCAACTAGGTTCTTCTTTAAAAGATTATAGAAAATTTCAAATATTTCAAAGAGCTGTGGTGGCACAGTGGTTAGTATGCAGTATTGCAAGCTACTTCTGCTGAGTGCTGATTGCCAGCAATTTGTCAGTTCAAATCTCACCAAGCTCAAGATTGACTCAACTTTCCATCCTTCCAAGGCCGGTAAAATGAAGACCCAGATTGGTGGGGCTCTGTAAACCACTTAGAGAGGACTGTAAAGCACTGTGAAGCGGTATATAAGTCTAAGTTCTATTGCTATTGCTATTGTAATAGTATGTGGGAAAGACCTTGGCAGAGAGGAGAGAAAGCCACAGATGGGACAAGTGGCATATTAAGGATGTTCTAGCCCTCTTACAGGCTAATGGATACAATGGTAAAGGAAAGCATTACTCACTGTTAGGATTAGCCCTGAATAAGAATGGTGCTGATGTTTTTCAATAGCTAAAAATAAAATAAATACTGGGTGCCTTAATTGTCTAGTTTAAGTAGTTGATAGTTTAAATTGCTGTACCTTTACTGCACTGTATTATAAACTTCCTTGAATCCTTTGAGCTATAAATAATTGTATAAATAAATTCTGAAAACGAGACAGCAAAATGTAATTCTAGTTATTCTACAGTTTGGCAGAGGCCTTGCTGTATGATTTTATTAATTTATAGCATTTGCATGTGTCTATATAAACCAAGAGTGGGCAGCTATGGTCTCTTTATAACCTATATATTTCAGAATTATTGAGCCATCTATAAGTTGAAGTCCACAGGTCATAAAGGGCTATAGTTGCCAACCCTTGATATAAACTATTCTATATCAAGACATATGTCATACTCAAAGAGTTTTCAATAGCAATAGCATTTAGACATATACCGGTTCATAATGCTTTACAGCCGTCTCTAAGTAGTTTACAGCATCAGCATATTGCCCCCAACAATCTGGGTCCTCATTTTACTGACCTCAGAAGGATGGAAGGCTAAGTCAACCTTGAGCCTGGTGAGATTCGAACTGCCAAATTGCAGGCAGCCAGCAGTAAGTAGAGCTAGCCTGCAGTCCTGCATTCTAACCACTGTGCCACCACGGCTCTTAGTGACTATTCTATATTGAACTGGAGGGCAGTATCAAGGAGAATAGTAAATGATTTGATCCAAAGGTCTGTACTCTTCAAAATGTTTATTAATGGCTCACATGAGGATATAGTGGGATTACTTATTAGGTTTGTAGATGTCACAAATTTGCATGGGCTGAAAGTAACAGAACAAAGTTTAAGAAAAATAAATGTTCTTCACTTAGGAAACAGAAATTAAATATACATGTATGAAGGGGAGGAATTACATGGCTAAATAATTACAATTATTTAATGTTAATAGCTTAATATTAATAGTTAATAAATATAAATATATACTTTGTGATATGACTACAGAAAAGCCACAGCACTTTAAGTAGTATCATCAGAAGTACACTTGGTAAATCCAGAGATTAAATAACTCCACAGCATCGTCTTTAGACTTTATCTTGTATTATATGCAGTTCTAGGTTCTGCAGCTTAAGGACAATTCAGACAACCAAAACCAGTTCAGAGAAGGGAAGTGGAAATAGAAACAAAGACCTATGAAAACCGATTGAAGTATATTTAGCTTTTGAGAAATGTAGTACTCTTCAAGAACCTGAAAGAAGAATGAAGTTCTTTATCATCATATGGTGTATAAAAATAAAATAATGGACTAGACTTAGAGAAAACAAGATTCTGTCTAGAAATTAGATTGACAGACATTTTGATAATGGAGCTAATCCCCCAGAAAGAAGATGGCTCACGTGTCCTGAATGTGTTCAGATAGAGGATAGCTTGCCATCTGTCCCAGATGTCACAGTGTTGGTTCAATATATACTCCATGCAATATAAGTGTCAACTAAGTTGCTTTTTAACATTCTGCCATACTGATTTTTCACAGGTTGCAGGGGGAACAAATTAATGGAAAACAATTTGGTATTCATTATCTTTTGCCATGTAAAAGCAAAGGGGAGGGGACTTCCCCCCAAAAGCTATTTCTTCTCACAACTCAGTGCTGTGATTCTTTACAGCTTTGAATGTTGAGGTTTAAGACACCAATTTGGCTATTTGTTGTATACTAGGTTCTGAATTCAGAATGTATGGTCATTGCTCCTAACTTCAGGCTATTCCCCAGCTTTAAAAATCCTGTTTAGATTAATGTTTTCAGATGTTATTTTCAACTGGAAAGAAATAGGCATTGCATTTATTTGTTTTCTGTGCTACATACTAACAGAACAAGCTTGTATTGGCAAGGAGATAAACAAGTTGGAACATATTTCATCTTTGGTGGCAAAGCCAATTAATGGGTTTGGTTGAAAGTTTTTGAACAAGTTGAGTAAAGCATTTAAGAATGATATATAATTAAGATTGGTTGATGGTCTTTATTTCCCATGAAAAACAAATGTAGTCAATTTCAGGCTTATCATAATAATGTTCTTACTAATACCTTCACCTAAACAAATATTGTACAAATAATTTATAAAAGGAAATATTCAAAATAAATGCATACAGATGGTGTAAGTTTTCTGAGATTTATGTATGTGTTTCTATGCACTGATAGAAAATTTACTGTCCAAAAAACATATGTTTTCAGTCTTTATTTTGCTGATTTTTAAAATAACTTTCAGTTGTTATTGATATTTTTCCCAGTTCGTTTTATTTTGTGAAAATTAAAAAGCAGGTTTAACAAAGTTTCAAAGTAACTGTGCTTGATTAACTATTATACTGGACAATAAACACCAATAAGAGTGCAACAAGATAGCCATGTAACTGAACTTCCCTGGATATCCAACAAGTGGTTTATAATGAGTTGGAACCAGATGAATTGGATTTAAAGTGAGAGACTCATCACTAAACTTATCCCAGTAATTTCAGTTAAACTTAAAATGTGATTCTGATTCATCATGCTTCTTTCCTACATTTCAGCACAGAATATTTTTATAGTATAATTTTGCAATCAAAGCTTTAATTCTAGAATAAGTTTCTTTAAAATGTGCAAATCATGTGTAAGGCATTAGTAGAATCTTGTCATCACCTGTAAAATGTCTGTCAGCAAGCATTTCAATTAGATTCAACTTACCAATAAAAGTGTTAAAACTGACAAGGCTTATTTCTACATGACACAAAGGATTTGTAAGTGAGAACCTGAAAGGAGAGCTTTAAGTTAGTGTTTTCAAAGTTTGCCATCTCATTAAAACTTCTTTGAAAGGTACTGTTCAATTCTGTGAAACATGGTGACTCATGTAATGGATAGCCAGCTAACAATCAGTGTTAGTTATAAAAAGAAATTATAAGGAATGACCCATGAACTAAGATTACAGTGATATCACAATCTGCATGTTTTGGACACATATGTAAACATTCTTGATGAAAAAGTTGACAAAAATATATATTTATTACTTGTATATGCTATACATTTTTTATAAATACAAAATATCATTCATTGTATACTGAATATTATGTATACTTTTGGTTGGAATAACAAGATATTTAGATGCCTTTCATCTAAGCCTGCAATAACTGATTTATTCTTTCTTTTTATCTCATTTGAATCTTGAAAAAATTCAACCTCAGCAACTTTAAGATATAGGGACTTCAATTCCCAGCATTCCCCCAGGAGGTATTACCTATTCTGGGAGTTGAAGTTCACACCTTGTAAATTTGCTGAGGTTGAGAAATTCTGAAACACAGATACTAGACATAGGTGCAGACACTTTATAATCATATAAAGTTGTTAAATGGAGTTAAGGATAAATGCAATCAGGCTAAAAGAAATTATTTCACTTTTTTTTTGTTTCTACTGCTATAAAGAATTCCTATTACTTCATTAACTTTTTGCTATAGCACTACATTCATCATGTTAATGTTTAATAGATTTACAGCCTGCATTTAACAAGGCAGCAAAAGACAAAGCCTGTAACTGTTGGGTCTGTTTTAGAGATGGACCAAGTTAACGTTCTAACTTTGTAGGCTTGTGTGCATGAGAGAAATAAAACTCAGCAATCAATAAGTAACATTACATAATTAAGCACAGATTCAGAAGCAGTACCTAGATGGAAATAAATTTGGGTATATTTCCTGAACAAAGTTATTTAGAAACAATACTGATATTGAAGCTTCTTGCAAACCACTGAGAGAAGTAAGGATTAGCAGATAACATAGTCTGGTAAATCTTATGCTTGATAGTTTTATTGTTTAGGAATACGAACAATAAGTCCCATAGGTTAGACAGCATACAAATATATGTACAACATAAGTACTAAAAGAGTATATCCTGGCTAGTCAATAAAACTCCATTTTTTCATCAGGCAGGTTTAATGTTAAATCAGATTATGAAAGACTAACTCTGAATATTAATTATTGATCGTTGCACAGCCAGCCAGATGTTCAGACATTTTTGTCTACATATCAAGTCCTTACCAAGGACCTGGGGTAGGCAGATCTGGATGTTTGATGGTGTAGTTGTTGTTGTTGATCATCACACAGCCAGATGTTCTGACTGGAATTGGCATTTTTGCTACCTATTGAGTCCTTACCAAGACCTGGAATAGGCAAATCTAGATGTTAGCCATTGCCAGGTCTTATTATTATCTGCTCTCCCTGCTATTTTTTTTTTAATGTACTGGCCATGTAGTGCTCCATTCCCATGCCTCCATTCTGTTCTATATTTGGTCTTTCTTTTAGGCCAGTTTGGCCTCTCAAGTAGTCAGTAAGCCTTCCTGGCATACTAACTTCTTCACTCTCCTTCAGATATTCTCCCAAAGCCCTTTTTTCTTCAACAACTATTTGCAACGTTTCACCTCCACATAGTATGTTGTTAAGCTGCTTGGCAACAGGTGGGTATAGACCAGTTAGATGTTTCAACCAAAAACCGTGCAGTTCATCTTTACCTGCTGCTGACCAATTCTTGATCTTCCTTGCTCTTTTCTCTACCATTTCTGCTATTACTACTATTTATTTCATTTTAACTTCTGTTTTATTCTTATCTACCTCTTTTAACCAAGCTGCACCCTTGTTGTATTTCTTTGGATTATCCCATATCTGTGCCCAGAATTGCATGGCTTCTTCCTTGGCAGGTACTGTCTGGTTCATTGCTGTTTCTCCATTGATAGATTGGTAGAAATGTTTCTGATTGGATTGAAATTGGAAGTTCTGCCTATAGTTGGCAATTTGAGTTTTGTATCTGCTGAAAATCTTGGCTTTAGCTGTTATTTGCTGCTTCATTATTTCCAGTGCTTCCTTTTTCTTTCCTGTTTCTAAGTGGTATTTCTTGATTAGGTATTCTTTGGTCTTCTTGTTCTTAACCTTTTTTTTCTTTAGTCTCTTCTAGTTTACTAACATCTGATCTCAACTTGCTGATCTCATTTTCCAGTCTTATCTTCCATTTTTGTGGTCCACTGTTTTTTTTCTTTCTTCTTTGTTGATTTTGCACCCCAGTTATTCAATTATAACTGCAGCTGTACTGTACATTATTATTATCATTATCATTATTATTATTTAAATTTAATGTAGCCATTCACCCTAGGTTACTTGGGGGGTGGGCAAGGTATCCTGAATCAATTACTCAGAGGAGATCCTCCAGGAGAAACAATTAGCTGTATCTCAGTTCAGTGAGATGTTAATCAGTAAGGTTAAGGCCAAAGTGCACTATTTTTCCATTGTGGTACCTACGCTCTGGAACAGGTTACTAGAATAGAATAGAATACTTTATTGGCCAAATGTGATTGGACACACAAGGAATTTGTCCTGGTGTAAATACTCTCAGTATACATAAAAGAAAAGATACATTCATCAGGAGTCGAGAATCATAAGGTATGACACTTAATGATAGACATAGGGTACAATAAGCAATCAATCATACTAGGAAACAGTCAATATAAATCATAAGGATACAAGCGACAAAGTTAGAGTCATACACAAGTGGGAGGGGATGGGTGATAAGGAATGATGACAAGATTTAACTGTTATAGGAGTGTAGACTTTGTAATAGTTGAACAGTGTTGAGGGAATTATTTCTTTAGCAGAGCGATGGCTTTTGGGAAAAACTGTTCTTGTGTCTAGTTGTTCAGGTGTACAGTGCTCTATAGCATTGTTTTGAGGGAAGGAGTTGAAACAATTTATGTCCAGGATGTGAGGGGTCAGTAAATATTTTCACAGCCCTCTTTTTGACTCATGCAGTATTCAGGTCCTCAATTGAAGGCAGGTGAGTAGTAGTTGTTTTTTCTGCAGTCCTAATTACTCTCTGAAGTCTGTGTCTGTCCTGTTGGGTTGCAGAACCAAACCAGACAGTTATAGAGGTGCAGATGACAGACTCAATCATTCCTCTGTAGAACTGGATCAGCTGCTCCTTGGGCAGTTTGAGCTTCCTGAGTTGGCACAGAAAGAAAGCTTTCCCTTTGAAAGAAGACTGGGGTCATTCTAGAAGTTGTAGTAACTGAATTGAACTATTCAACTAAGCCATCGATTGAGTCTTTTGCTTTTTTCAAAAGTGTTTTATGACACTGTTATTTATTGATTTGGCTACTGATTTATTTATTATATGATTTTTGTAGCAATCATGCTTTACGCATGGTGGTATGTTGTGAGCCAGTAAATGTCACTGACACACAAACTCTCTTCACCATAAGAATAGTCACTTCCAGGTTTATTGTGCTGTGCTCAGTAAGAAATACTTAACAGTTGGACAAAGAGAACTGAGGAGGAACATCTGTTGTGTACTCAGTAGAATGCATTGGCTTTCACTGACAATTGATGATCCAATATAGCTTCTGACAGAGACCACTGGCAGATGTTTCACCGTGCAGACATAATGTCATTCTGAGGATTAAGGTAGAAAATATAGACATTGAAGTTGCCAGCAAACATTCCTTATTTTTTCCAAGCAGAATCTGCACATAGCTATGGGAATAATATTTTGGTACTCCTATAACCAGGGAAATGGGAATTCACAACAGTTCAGGAGGAAATGTGATATTAAAAAGGTAGTACATGAGACAACATCCAATCTATTTTTTCTGCTTGTCTCTTGATCACCAAATTATCAGTAGTTATTTCACCTTTTACCTCAATTCTTGCTGTTGTGCAGTTCCCCACATTAGATTTTTTTAAAAAAAAATTGTAGCAACGGGAAGGTGCATTATTGAGATAAACATAATATACTGAGTGTAAATTTGTCACAATCCTGGTAGAAATTTTTGTAAAAAGAGTCACTTACCCGTCACTTCTCCCCAACAAATGTTTGGATTGTGGGGCCAAATAAAAAGACGTTCCTTAAAATCATTCTATTCCAATCCTTTGGTTCTTATCTATCAATATCACATCATTTTTACTGTTATTAATTCCATGATTGCTTTGTAAATCTTAGGTCGAGGACAAATGAGAGAATGTATACATATTGTTGTATGTTGCATGCAAGTCATATATTTTAGCATCCTGTTCCTCTAATCCACCAGGTTTTCAGATATGAGCACAACGTTATATGTGCCAAAACAATTAATAAAAGCCAGAAGTGGGAGGAATGGCCTCAGCACAGTCAGTGTCCCTGTTTCAAACCATTTTTAGCTCCAGGATTTATTTTTAGAACAATCTTTCTCTTAATCATGCAAGGAACGGTACCTTCGAAAAAATTTGCTATGTTTTGCACTGGGCCTTACATTTAACACATTTTTATTGGAATTAAAACCACATTAAGTAAATTATGTTTGACTAAATGGAAAATATTGAACCATGTGGAAAAATAAAGCATCCTCTCTTCTCATACACATACACACATACACACACACACTCCCGAAGCATGTTTTGTTTCATTTAGGTAGAAGAGAGAACTTGCTCTGTGCTGGAGCCAGTGCAGGTGTGCCTTGTGGTCCGCCTAAATAAACTTAATAAATAGATACTGATGTCAGTTGACACAGGTGCAGACATCATTCAGTAGAATGTTATTTGCACACAAACACGACCGGTATTGACCGTCTGTGCTGCAATCAGAGCCATGCCAAGGAAGTACAGAGGCAAGACTGAACATCCTTTCCTCTTTCAGCACTTTGCTGCCTTCAAAAAGGGCTTTCCTTCAGCTGGCAAGTGCTACTTTTCTTTGCAGAAACCAAGCCATCACATTTACACATTCAGATACAGAATTAGGTGCCCATTTTCTAAATAAATGCATACATTCTGGATGGAAGACGTTCTTTAAAATCATTAAGTCCCAATCCTTTGGTTCTTATCTATCAATATCACATCATTTTTAGTGTTATTAATTCCATGGTTGCTTTGTAAATCTTGGGTTGAGGACAAACGAGAGAATGTATACATATTGTTGTATGTTGCATGCAAGTCATATATTTTAGCATCCTGTTCCTCTAATCCACCAGGTTTTCAGATATGAGCACAATGTTATATGTGCCAAAACAATTAATAAAAGCCAGAAGTGGGAGGAATGGCCCCAGCACAGTCAGTGTCCCTGTTTCAAACCATTTTCAGCTCCAGGATTTATTTTTAGAACAATCTTCCTCTTAATCATGCAAGGAAGGGTATCTTTGAAAAAATTTGCTATGTTTTGCACTGGGCCTTACATTTAACACATTTTTATTGGAATTAAAACCACATTCTCACACAGGAACACACACACACACACACACACACACTTGAAGTATGTTTTGTTTCATTTAGGTAGAAGAGAGGAGTTGCTCTGTGCTGGAACCAGTGCATTTTCTAAATAAATGCATACATTCTGGATGGAAGAGACAGCTAGTTATATTGTCTTTGCCCTGTCATCTTTTTTTTTTAGTACATTTTAAACACATTCAGAAGGGTACTTCCCCTAAAACCCTAGATGTATTTTAATTTAGGGGTAGGGATGTGCTCAAATCAAAGCTACTTTTATCTAGCTCATCTCTCTCTGGATAAACCTGGTCATGTCTAAAAGGCAACTCAAGTGCCTTCCTTATGCACAGTATAAATGAAATGTCTGAATAGCTAGGGTTTTTTTTTAATTATGCAGAGTGGTGCAGTAATGAATTAAGGCTTTCTTTAGGTTATGCTGTATTCTTCAATGTTATAATTGATCAGAGGGCTTTCCATTATCTACATTGTAAACTGAAACATAGGATTCTGATGCAAGTGATCTCTTTGGGCAGCTGAAGTAGGATCCAGCTTAGGGATAGCTTAATAACAGAAAACTACTCTTTTCCTGCCTACAACCCTTGCCCTAAAAACACCCAATTAGATCTGAACAAGTACATCCATTAAAAGACACACACACACACACACACACACACACACACACACACACTTGTTTCATATGACTTTCTTCCATATGAAGCCAGTGGTCATTCATTGCTATCCCTTATCTGCTGATTGCCAGCTCCCTGCTCTGCAGAAGTCTGCAGTAGCTCCAACCTATTTGGTGATTCAGAGTTTAGATAACTTTATTTTCCTGTCCTACCTACCAAAAAAAAAAAAAGCCAACCCCAGTCTGCCCACTCAATTCCTTTCTCATAAATGAGCAGTGTGTCCTGCACAAAGGATAAGAAGGTTAACTTGGTGAACAGCTGTAGAACCCAGCTCTTTGCCTTCTGCAATTTCATACATATGTAAACCCATCTGATGTTGCCACTTAAGAGCTCTAGTTACAGGTGGGAGGCTCAAGGTGCATAAATAGAACAAAACAAAAAGTACAAATTAAGTACAGATGTTAACCTAGCCGTGTTTTAAGCAAGGGAGTCACAACAGTAATCTGGAATGAAAGTTGTTAATATTGACACGGGGTCATTTAAAGAGCACTTAACTGGTTATCCCAGGAGATGGAAGGGGAAGAGATTAAAGTTTGATGAGCCAATTTTATTTTGCTTTGGGGTTTTTTGTTTTTGTTTTGGACTGATAAACAATGTCCACAATAGCTTTTCAGCATATGCAATAAAACCCACATTCATAAAATTTGTAATATGCCTTAACCAATTTAAAAAAAAACAGTTTTCAAGTATAGCTAGTCCAGGTGTTCACTTCACTAGGGAAGAATAGGTAGATGCAAATTTGTTGGATTGTTCAGTTTATTTCTTAATTTTAAAATCTTATGAAAGCAAATTGAAATTTATGACAGGTTCGGAGTACAATATTTTTGGAAAGTCTCAGAATAGATTAAGATCTTTTTATTGCTTCTATCCACAAAGCACTACCAACTGGCATATAAGATTTTCTATAGATTATTAAACCTATATATACTCTCTCTCTCTCTCTCTCTCTCTCTCTCACACACACACACATATACACTAGTGATAATTGAAAGTTCCTATTGTTCTCCACTTGAAGTATAAAACAAGGTGAGGAGTTTCTTTTATTATTGGTTTACCAAAAAAATTTCACATGTGTACTTTAACCTTATATCCACTAAAATTATAAAATATCTGAGCATTTTTTTAAAAAGACTTGTTTTATCTCAAGTCCTACAAAGTGCCTTTGTTTAAAAAAAAAAAGATGAAGCTTGCTTATATGTTTTAATGACTCTTCTCTTGTTAATGGCCACTCTTGTAAAGCACAAAGCCTTGGTGCTTCACTAACCACAGCATATACTAGAGACCACCCATGTGAATGTGTGTACAAATACGCACAAATACAGGCTGGGCATTTTCTGGAAGTTTAGAAAGAAACTTTCAGTACAAAATCATATACCTTGCCTAACCAAAATAGTTGTTTGTTTAAAACCATGCATACTGCAGATCTTGTGGTAGAGAAGAATAAAAAAAACATTCTATAACCTTTTTTAAAAAAAATAGCCAGTGGGCATACTTTCTTACACAAAGTTACTCATATTTGCCAGGTGTTTTGTTGATTTTTATCTCTAGCTCCACCAGAGACCCAACCTGGGAGGCCATAAATTTTGTTAGGTCAGAGAGAAGAGTGCTGGTGTTGTCTCTAATGGTCCTCTGGGAGGTGAAACTGGCTTAGCATTAATTGCTCAGCTTTGCAATTCGATAAATACTGCTGACTCCCAGCAGGCTTTATCATTGCTTTGTAATAAATTAAACTGCAAAGTTAGAGTGATGCACAATTTTTTTTCAGTTTTTAATGGTTTGTCTAACTGGAAGGAAGAGTGTAGTTTCAGAAAATGTTGTTTTCTAAGGGAACTTTAAAGGGTAGGATAAAACACAGGGACTTGTAGCATGTGTTTGCATATAATTTGAAATATGCTGAAATAAATTTTGATTATTCAGCACAGTCAGCTGATTAAGAGTTTGGGAATTCCAACAAAATAGTCAATATTTTATGTCTGTGGAAATTGCTTGATTTTCAACAGTCGTGCAATGTTCAGAAGATTTGTTCCTTGTTTTTTTTAACAGATATACATTGACTCTTGTTGACTGTGTATACATTATCCCTATCTACCGAATTTGTTTCTTTAATAATGCAGACTAGAGAAACATTACCTAGTGTCTTCCTTTCTACCTCTAGTCTGCTGCTGTTCTGTACAAAAACAGAAAGCTGGTTTAAAGGTGGAATAATCAAAGATCACTCCCATTGGGATAATCCATGCTAATTAGCACAATATTGTTTCCAGCAGCTCTGAAACATTCCATGCCTTGTGATTGATATAAAAATATAATTTTAATTATTGCCTGTTCATGTTTTTCTGTTCTTGCTTTTGCCTGGTTTTTATTTGGTTTTGCTCATTGTTTGTAATGTTTCCTGAAATTTAATAAATAAACATCAAACTATCTTTTACTAGCTGAACTGAGTAGTGTGTGTATGGCTGTTGTGATTTGGATATAGGGACTAACTGGGTGGGTGCTCAATGGGAAATCACCCACATTAATTTTCCAACAGTCTCACCTCAGGCTGAAAGTGTGAATTTGGGGAGTTTGTTTTTTATTTTACTTATATGAAATATATAGCTGCCCGTCTTACGTTGAACTCTGGGCAGCTTCCAGTCAACAATTAAAGCAACATCAGTAAAAACAACATAACACAACACAAAACCATTACGAGCATAAACAACAAAAACCTAATCCCAAGGTTAAACTTCCAAGATCTTTATGTTCTCTCATCCACCTCACCCTATCCCAGCATTTGAGGGAAAAGCCAGATCTTAGAAGGGTAAAGGACTGCCAAATTTTAGGGAGAAGAGCATTGCATAGGGTAGGGGCTGCCATGCAAACGGCACAAGTCCTAGATCCGATGAGATAGCAATGCTTAAGAGAAGAAACTAGAAGTATGCATGCATTATCTGAGCTAGTAATATGTATAGATGTCCTTTGGGAAAGGATAACCTTTATAGCAGGGGTGCTCAACCTTGGCAACTTTAAGACTTGTGAACTTCAACTGTCAGAATTCCCCAGCCCCAATCATGATTTATAGCATCCAGTGTGATTCTAATTCCCTGTTTCTCTTGCATCCTCACTGAACCTCTGCACAGAAAATTTAGAGAGGTTTGTCACAGGAAATAAGCTGATCATATTAAAGACTAACAAAGATATATGATATAAAACTCCCAAATTTATTATTTAACCTCCATTCAATTTAACAAGCCATGTTCAGAAGAAAAAGGTTAACAAAAGAAAATATGCCAATAGAAGATAATATTTGCACCTCAGGGTTGAAAATTTTGCAGCTATTTGTCTGTCAGATGAAATGATAGAAAGTTGTCTTTTCTAATAAAATAGAGGAAGCATTTGAATTGGTCATGTGATCTATTATTTTAGCAAGGATCTTTTAATATTTATTCTGTATTAAATGTCTTTTGATTTTCCTCATACTGACTGCTGTGTGTTTTCAGTATCTAATCTTTCTTTAAATAGGCATGATAAATTATACTTTATTCTTAGTACTGGGGACAATGAAGCTTTGCTAAATGGTTGCTTTCTGTCAGTGGAAAGAAAGATGATGCAGATTACAAGTGAAAATATTTTGTTAGTCCGCTGAGGAGATTTGAAAAGATTCAGAATTTGTTGGAATTGCAGTGCAGCTCCTCTGAAGTGTGGACTGGGGTTGTTGTTATTGTTTTTTTGATGTTGTTCTGAGGTCTGGAACACCATGGAAACCCAATATGGTCTGCTTGTTGAAACATTTCTCCTCAGACTTCCCATGTAAGAAAAGGTCCAAATTGTGGAGAACAGGTAGGAGAAAAGAGTATCATTTTCTTAAAAAACAGCACCAAAATGAATAGTTGTATCAAAATTCTCCAGTGTGAATAATGTGTTTATAAACAACATAGTATAACAATATTATATTGTTGATTATATTGTTCTTCGATTTGCTGTTTTCTCAGGATCAAGAACATTTTTAACCTATAGGGAAGACTGGTTATTTCTTCTGTCTTTTCACCCCTGCCTGATTTACACCTGTGTGTTGCTCTTTTTATAACTGTAGTGCAAAATTTGGAGAAAACAAGCAGAAAAGTATAAACTGTTTATTGTTCATCGTAAGGCTCCAACCATTAATACATTCTTATTGTCTAGAATGATGTCTTCCAATTTTCTTACAAGTAAAAAACCACCACAAAGAAAGATGGAAAGCAAATATTTTCTCCTTCAAAAAATTGAAAATTCTTCAACATGAACCATTACAATTATTCTTCCACCTCTTCCCTTAACATTATGTATGAATATAGTCAGTGTAAAACACAAATTATAATGCATCCCCTTTACATTACAAAAGCTGACTTAGTTATTTGGGCATTCCCATGTTAACTGAAGGTTTGAGTTATTTGTTGCTCGGTAAATTCATTTTGGATTTTTATTAAATAATTTTCAAAATGTAAAAATATATTCTTCTTTTTACTATGTTCTTAATGTATTTGAAATACAGTTTATTAGTAATAATTGTCTAGAATATTTTAGGGAGATGTCAAATAAAAGGGGAGGAAACCTTTCTGCCTTGATTTTACCACTGATAGCTCAGAAACTCCAATTTTGCTTCATTTTGAGTGATATTTGTTCTGCTCTAGGGCATCCAAAGAATGAGAGTGGATTCAGTATTCATTTGTGCATTAAAATCATTAAAAGAAGTATCAGGGGAATCACACATGCTGGACCCAAGCAAGTATGTGAGTGTGAGAGAGAGACAGAGAAAGCAAGTGTGTTTTATATAGTGCTATCATGATGCTAGCACATCACACAAACCTCTTTGTTTCTAGGAATGACTTTTGTTTAAGAGAAGCTGCATGAGTCTTTGGTCATTCCCACATCCTAGACTACTGTAGATGAAGGGAGTTTTCTGTGGGTGTCTTAACTCTAATCTCGCCAGGAGCTGCCTCATTGTATGTGAACACTTTGGTAGATGTCTGGCTCATTGGGAGCTTACAATTGGAGGAAAGGATGGTGGCATTACCTCGAGCATACTAGGCATTGTGCCAGTGTAACTGAGCAGATGGTGACCTCTTGGGTCATGGGACTATATTTCTGAGATAGATGGGAAAGGAAATTCTACAGTTTGCAGACCAGATGGGGAGTTCTCACAGCGACAATTAGAAGGAAAATATATACATATACGTGTGCAAGAGAATGTCAAGGCAGGGTAAGAAAGCAGCATTGTCAGTAAAGGCTAATGCTGGCTTCTGCAAAAAAATATGCAAAGTTGTTAAAGGTGCTTTAGATACATCCTGATCTGTCTGTTAAGCGCCATGCATGCTCCTCTCCCTAAATTTAGTGTGAGGAACATAATTCAGAACAACACTTTAAAAATGGTGACTGTACATGTTGCAACTGCAAAGGGCTGCACAATAGCTGTTGCCAGAATTAGCGACATGCAGTAAGGAAATGGAGGGTGGATCAGGAGGATGATTTTCAAGAGTGCCGGAAAGCAAAAAAGTAGTGGCTTACAATGCCTAAGTACTTTAGCCTGTCTGTAATTATCTCTTTAATATATACACTTCCAAAATCTTTTCCAATAAAAAAAACAATGAGAAGGATGGAATTGTTTGATAATAAGTCATCTTAACAACCTGGCAGAAAGCAGCTTTCTTGATCAGACATAAAGATGAGCAAACGTGTTTCCTAGTATCTTTTTGGCAGGTGGAGGATTTTAGGAAAAAAAATGAAAATGTAGGTGATGTTTAAATTTTACCTCCCTTTTACCCATTATATCATGTGTTATTTTATGAAATATGTTATATATAGTACTGTATATTTCTTATAAAAGTACAGTTTCTTCTGACAACAGTTGTCCATTTATCAATGAAGTTTACTTTAAAATATTTTACATTTTTCTTTTGTTTTTGTTCCCTCCTCTGATAAATGTTTGTTCCCAAATTGTGCGCAAATGCATACTGAATGAAGTAGTTTATTTTCATTCTTGGGATGCCACAAAGCAGAAAAAATAATACTAAAAATAAAGCAAATTGAATAAACTTGCTTTCATCTAATAAACGTTTGTTTATATTTTACTTTTTTTTTGTTCTGTTCATGCTACTGAATACTAAGGAATGAATCAACTTTTGCCTGTTTAGAAAAACAGGTAGAAAAAAGAGTTAATTCTGAAAACAATTAACTAGCAGCTTTATAGTAAACAAAGAAATATTCTGGATCCACTGTCATATGAAAAGCAATAATTTTAAGGAGGAAACAAACAAAAGAAAACAAGAGGAGATTTTAAGTCTTTACAATATACATTTTTAAAAACCAAAATACTATCACTATTAGCTGTTTCTATCATTTTCTAGTTTTCAAAGACTCTTGAAAATTGTGTTGTCACTTTTTGCGACCCTCTGACAAGCAAAGCCAGTGGAAACCTGATTAACTTAACAACTGTATTGTTAAATTAACACCTGCAATGATTCACTCAATAACTCTGGCAAGAAAAATTTAAAAAATGGGGCAAAACTCAATTATCTTGCTTAGCAATGGGAATTTTGGACTCAATTGTGGTTGTAAGTCAAGGACTACCTGTACTTTGGACTGAAGCTATAAATGTTTTTGTGAGACATTTGGTTTATACCTTGTATATCAAAGACTTTTTCTATGGAGGCACCTTACCAGAGATACGAAGAAATAGAAAAGCTGTTCATTTTGAAATGTTATGGGATGTGCTATGTACAGTTATTTACATAATCTGTCATACCACAATATAGCCTACCAAATCATGAAGTTATCTCTGTCAAGCCCTCCCAAGTAAATAAAGCATGTACAAACATCATCCATATTAGAAGAAATATTTCATAGCTCACTGAATGAAATATTTAGTTATTCTAAGGAAATCATTTCAAAGATAGATCAAGCTTTTTGCATCCTTGCGAAAGACTTATTTCCCACAACTACTGTGTGACTGGAAACTCTTATATGAAAATATTATTCTTTCATACCATAAGAAAACATGGTTTCTAAAATGAGTCAGAAAAGAGTTGTGTGCCTCATACTGATATATTGATCTGATTAGATTGGCATTTAACTACTTTTAAATGATACAAACCACTTTTAAAAATGCTACAAGGATTCTATAAATAATATATTTTATTTCGACAAAGAAAAAATGGATATTGGTTGGTTAACTTTATGATATAAAAAAGCAAAGGGATGTTATTATGTAATTTCTGTTACTTTAAATTATTACCTAAAAGAATTGAGACAAAGCAGCAACATTACCTAGATTGAGGAGGAAGCGAAATTTGATCAGGCAATTATTTTTACCCTCCATCCATCCCGCCATCAGTCACCCAGCCACAAGCAGTTTTAGTGCAAGAAATTAATTGCAAAGTGAACATAGAATGTTCTGGCTATGAACAAATATTATTATTCAAAGACTCTTAACTAAGAGCTGATGTGCTCTAGTAAAACAGAATTGTCCAGTTTTAATTCAAAACTATAAAACTTAGGGTGTATCCTGACATATGAGTTGCTCTAGATTTTATACTTGGCAATGACATTTTGTGTAAATCTGTGTTGCAATTGGAAGACAGGTTTGTAGGCACAAGGCATTTGTAATTTTTTTGTCTTGTTTTCATCGTTCTTGTTCTATGTTTGTTTATATTTGTGGTTTGCTGGGCCATTATTTATGTGTTGACATAGTTAACCACCTGGAGCCTTCAGCAGCATACCCTGAAAGTAAACAAATAAAAGGTATTTGTGGGATAAGAAGTGGGTGTCTCTGGCAATATAATAACATTTTCATCTGATTCAGTCAAATATGAAACAGTTGTTTTTATGCTTCCCATTGGAAGACTCTTTGAAACAAATCTCGAAGCAGCTCAAATGGAATTAGTATGCCTGTGAATCTTGACTTGCAAAATCAAACTAAATCAAACTCTCCTTATATATGAAAAGGTCAATTCAAAATCAAGATTGATTCACACAAACTTACAGTTCATTCCATGTTACCTATTGAATTAAAAACCATGTTGACTATTAATATACCACATATTTTCTTCAGTAAACATAAATGTCAAAAAGAAATAAAACAAACACAAGTTTTATTGCTGTTAATTCTTGCTACATTGACAGTGCCTGACTTTACTTTGTGGTAGTGAAGAAGAAGCCGTCCATGTGCATAAAAGTATCACATTTATATTTATTATACATATATTATGAAGCTTTTAGATAATGTATAATATATGTCACATGAAAAAACTTTATTTTTTATGTTGCTTAGCAAAGCCCTTGATAATATGTTGGGAATCTAAATAAGCCAAATGTAATATTTTGTCCCAAATATGTACTAAAGAAAACGGTGGGAAATTTTCAGCTACCTGGAACTGGTCAAATATTTTAAAATTTAGATGTACTTATAGTATGTTTTGCTATTAAGTAATTTTCTGATTTGCTTTTTCAAATTTCTAAAATTACCAAAAATAATAGCTCTCATACAATTGGACAAAGTAATGGCCACAGTGGTTTTAGTTCAGTTTCATATATAGACTGCCCTTAAAAAAAAAAAAAGAATGGGTAGTTATTTAAAATTCTATAATTTAAATAGACCTAAGCTTTTTTTTCCTCCAGCACTGAAGGTTTTCACATGATTAAAATTAAAGCAAAACTATTTTTCCTCTCTCTTTTTAGTAAAGTTTTATTTCATTTAGCTCATGTGAGATTGATCTGCCTCTCAAGAGGAAGATGAAAGAATGGCTGATTTCCATGCCTTATTCTACAGTAATCAGCAATTAAGAGATTCAGGACTTCTTGAAGACGAAGTTTTTCCAGCCTTTCCCCTAGAGGTGAAGCCATACTGTACCACAGGGGTGTCAAACTCATGTCGTCATGGTGGTGTCACATGATGAATCAGGACTTTTTTCCCTTTCGCTAAACCAGGCATGGGCATGGCCAGCACATGACGCATTCGGCCCTCAGGCCAAGAGTTTGATAGCTTTGCCTGTACCACAACAAATTATGACCACCATGTATAAATGGATACACTATTATTTTTTTATATAATTCATTATATTTTTAGGACATAATTAAAATTATCTGCATAATTACTTGGAAATAATTTCCACTGATATAACAGTTACATGGTTTGTAAAAAGCACAGACTTTTGCTAAAAGTTATTTAGCTATCTGTAGGATAACCTTTATTTTTTACTTTAAATTTTTGCAAATAGGTTATCATTTAGTAAGAGCACTGTCAAAGACTATCCAGTCTCTGCTGGATTACTTTCCTCATTCTTTTACAAACAATGGTAATGCTAACTTTGTTAGCCTCTCATTCAATTGTCTAATAAGGAGAGTCTTCTGACGTATAACAACATTACTCCCTACACAGAAGAAAACAAGGACTCTTCCCAGTACACACTAAATATAATGAAGCAGTGTTTTCAGAAATGTGAGATCTTTTTTGTTGTTTGTGTATGAAAGAAAGGGAGCATGACAGAGAATTTGTCCTTTTGTTACACTGGTATCTCCCCTTTCATTCTTGGATCTGAAGCAGTTTCCACTGGATTCCCAAAGGGTCTCTTACTAAATCCCAGATCAGACTTAGACCTCCTTAGTTTTCATGTAAGGATGCTATAACCATATGCTTTCAGTTAATGGATCAGATTGTCTTCCAATTAATGTCACATAATTTTTTTTAAAAAAAATTAAAATATTTACATAACATTCCTTTTTATAAGAATATCATTCATTTCAGTTCAGCAGCTGTTTATACATATACAAAGAAAGTGCAAAAAAAGTAAATAAAGCAAAATACTTTTTTTAAAAAATGTTTTACTTGGAAGAAAAATGGAAAGGAATGTTTTTGCCAAGTGGAAATGGTTGGAGTCAGCATGAAGCTGATTTATTTACATGTTTCTAAAATTATGAAGGAGAATCACGAGAGAATTGCCTGTCTTTCTTTTCCTTCCTTCCTTCCTTCCTTCCTTCCTTCCTTCCCTCCCTCCCTCCGTCCCTCCCTCCTTTGTGTATCTTCAAACAAAAATGTTGCAGTTCTAATTTGTTTGATACAGGTCTATATACAAAAATATGTATCCTATTAGAGTGACATTCTGTATATGAACATAGTTCTAAATGTGTTTTGGGACAGAGTTCACACAGAAAAACATGTGATCTTATTCCTGGTTATTGTATTGGATAGGGTTAGGTCACCATTCAGTCTTGCACAGTAGTAACTTTCCAGCCTGTATACCTATATATGAGACTATCTTAAAGATTTGATTCAAAAGGAAGTCTCAGTCCATTCAATGAGATTTTCTTCCAGTTACACGTGCCTAAAATGGCAGCAATTTTCTGATGCAATAGAAGGCCTTCGCAACATCCTTCTTCTGCAACTAAATCACTCATTCCATTTTGCGTTTCCCAATGCAAAGTTTCAAAAGCCATTTGTTTCCCAGAGTGCTGCATCTATTCACATATGAGATATGCTTGTCCCTTAAGAATGTTTCTTTGGCCAAAATGAAATGCAGCTGGTGGTCCATGTTTGATATACTTACTGCTCCAGATGTCTATTCCAAAAGTTGTCTATTAGTGCATAAATGCATACTTTTTCGCATTTGATTGAACTGGTTATTGGAGCTGGCTGGTTCTGTGCTGAATGCTCAGTAATGGGATAAAGCTTCCATTCATAAGCAGAGAAGCTGGTGTTTGCCTTTTTGGCAGAATTCACAAATCAGTCACCAGTAATTGCAAAGCAAATGCAGACACATACATGTATGGGAAATGGAAATGGAGAAGGAATGTTGTGATGTACATATAAGTAAATTCTCTGAATTTGTCTTTGACCAACAATAAATTAAAATCTCTAGTATCTGAAATAGGGTAGAGGTAAAATGAAAAAGTAGCGGCAGTCTCATTCCCAAAATAGCCATAGATAAAAGGTAAAGATTTCCCCTGTCCAGTCATTTCTGACTTTAGGGGGCAGTGCTCATCTCCATTTCTTAGCTAAGGGAGCCAGCAAAGATGTTTCAGTGGTCATGTGCCCAGCATGACTATATGCCAAGTCATACAGAACACTGTCTCCTTCCAACCGAAGTGGTACCTATTTATCTACTCACATTTGCATGCTTTCAAACTGCTAGAATGGCAGGAGCTGGACAAGTCATAAGAACTCACCCCATTACACAGAACTCAAGTCTTGAGCCTAGGCAATCAACTTTCCAGCTAATAGGTCTGGTGTCTTTAACTGCTGAGCTATCATAGACCTCTTAGCCAAATATACCCCCTTGTAATATAGCATTCTTAGAAAAAGCTGAGAGCAGTTTGCCTTTGGAGAGGGGAGGGTTGCTTTTGGATTTATCTTTTTCTTAAAAGAAAACAATAAAATCCATATATTATCTGTTGTCCTTTAAAAGAATGGAACCCTTCATGCTAAAAATTTGGAGCTACATTCATGTGAGGACTGCTAGGAGAAACTGGTGTTTTCCATAATAGCTCTGTTTTGTTATTTCAAAATTCTTCCTCAAAATAGAGTTCTCAGAATTCTGTAATCCCACAAAAATATGATGAACAACTTAAAATTCTAATATATATACACGTGTATAAATGCCCAAATAATGCATTTTTGTTATATCATATGTTGGAGAAACATTACAGGCTTTTAAAGGTAGAGTTCCTCAAGTCATGCTGAACTCTTTGTGACTAAAAGGATGAACAACTGATTGTGTAAATTCATTTTTCCTCAACTCTGCGAGATTAATCGTCTGAAAATTAAGAGTCCAATAGTAAACATTAGATAAATATTAACTGATGATGGAAAAATATTGTTTGCTAAATTAGCCTCTTCTTTTTCTTGCCATAGCAAATAGCTGTCAATGGACCAATGCATCCTCCTTCGTTCTATTAATGAACATAGTCTTACGTGTCTTTATGGTGATCATTAAATCACTAGTTCTCCTGTCAATCATCTATTTATGTCTTCTTAATAGAACCATGGACTACAATGGTAAATATAAATCCTTTTCCTGGGCCAAGCTCCATGCAGTGTTGGTTCCCTGCCATTGGAACAGTAACAATAATGTCAGTAGGAGCCATGCTAACTATCTATCAAAGATAGCAATAACTTATATACCGCTTCATAATGCTTTTTAGCCCTCTCTAAGTGATTTACAAAGTCAGCATATTTCCCCCAACAATCTGGGTCCTCATTTTACTGATCTCGGAAGGATAGAAGGCTGAGTCAACCTTGAGCCAGGGAGAATCGAACTGCTGGGAGTCAGCAGAAGTAGCTTGCAGTACTGCATTCTAACCACTGCACCACCATGGCTCTCACCAATTTGCCACCACTTGGCAAAGATATTTGCCCAAGTGAAAAACTACAAGGGATATATCCCTGCTAAAAGTAATAAAGAGCTCCTATCGTTTATTATTAATTGTTAAAATTTTGTCTGCTTTTCTTTGATTTGCCTCCTTTTGGTTTCATTCAAAAATTCCACATAAGGATCTATTCTTGTATTCATGCATTTCCTTTTATGATTGTCCATGTGGGCTACTTCCATTTTGAAGGAATGTCCCATGTATTAAAAGTGCTATCTCTGCTTTTCTATGCAAGGAGCTTGTGAGGCAATGTGAACATACATGTATGAAATTCACAAAACTATTCATAGCGATCACTATAGCTTGTAACCTCCTTGAACAGCCAAGATGAAATTGGAACCCCTTCACTCTTAGCTAAAAACACTTTTCTTTTTGCATGTCCTGAAAAAAAGCCAATTTACTAGTTCCATTAACTTAATAAGGTTTGACAGCCTACACAACTTTTCTCATAATCTTTCTAGGGGTTTTAATGTGATGTTGCAAAATCATTTGGGTAGCTTCTAAGCTCATTCTGTTCCTACAGAAACAAATTTCTGATCTTAGAGGCAAAATAAAGATGGCTTACAGGGATTTTTTCCTTTCTTCTATTTTTCTGACACAAATACTACATTTACACATTTATTATTATTTAATATGAAGATATATCTGATGTAAATTCCTTTATTACATTTAATATGTGCTTCTGAGTGATGAATCAACATCATGAACTCTTGAAAAAATTAAATTGTTGATGGTAAATAATTATGTGCAGCAAAATTGTGGAAAAAATTTATACTGGAAAGTTTACATTGATGTTAAAGTAATTATTTACACAAGGTGAATTCTTTCTGATTTATAATACATTTTAGTGGTTAGTGCCTGTTGAAACTTTTGTTGTGCTATGAAAACCACAACCAGGCATGACATTTCAACTAAGTTTTCCCACTTAGTGAAAAGGATAGTCTTGCAGAGAGTAGTTTGTAGTCACAAAGTAGGGTTTTTTTTACATTTCCTTGATTCCTTCATTTCAAAATAACTGCCTTTTTAAATATTACAAATTCTAATAAGATATTAATTTTGAATGTGCTTAATAGTATTGCAATTTTTGCATTGTTGGGGACCATATGCTGACTCTGTAAAGCGCTTAGAGAGGGCTGTAAAGCACTGTGAAGCAGTATATAAATCTAAGTGCTATTTCTATTAAACAAAAAAGGCCATGGTCTACGGCAGGGGTCACCAAACCTGGCAATTTTAAGACTTGTGTACTTCAACTCCCAGAATTCCCCTGGCTGAGGAATTCTGAACGTTGAAGTCCACAAATGTTAAAGTTGCCAAGTTTGGAGACCCCGAGCACAAAAAAGTCAGGGGGCAATTTATACAAGACTGACACATGATCTTGGACGTCTTTAAGCTATAGGGTACCAACAAAGCTTTCTCAAACCAGTTTATTCTGGAACATTGAATTGTACCTTTACATAGATTAGTAATTGTCACTCAAAACAATTTTAAGTGTATAGCATAATCTGGGTAACAATGGGTTTTTATCAATATGGCTGATCATCAGTTTTTAGCCATCAGACCACCAGCTTTTAGCCAGCATAGCTAGTGGTTAGAAATAATGGAAGCTGTAGTTCAATTACATCTGCAGTCACATATTTCTCACTCTGGCATTAATAATAGTAATTCTTCTGTGTACATCAGGCAGATGTGATTTATTAGGTTTAAACCTTTCTTTTAAACATAAAGCAAGCCATCAGGTAATGGAATCGAGACAGAGTCAAATATCAGTCCCAGAGTCAGCTGGATCCATAATGACAGCTCAATACATCAAAAGAATTTCACGGCAGTAGTTTTACAGATACCAAGAATTCAGTCCTAGAGTACTCTACAATGGAAGGGTCCACACAGTCAATTACCGGAGTACTGAAAATAAATAAGCTGCTTCCAGACCAGGGTTCAGATGGTGAGCTGTATAT
Organism: Pseudonaja textilis; assembly: GCF_049901715.1. Taxonomy (NCBI): domain Eukaryota; kingdom Metazoa; phylum Chordata; class Lepidosauria; order Squamata; family Elapidae; genus Pseudonaja; species Pseudonaja textilis. The sequence goes on from NC_141990.1 coordinate 235,988,315, forward strand.
CAAAAGTTATAAGCATTAATGAAGCTGAAATGCATCAGTTCTCACTAGGGTTTGGGTCTACCCTGGAGCAATACTGAAGCCTCAACTTCCAACAACTCCAACTTGCAAGCATACAATTCCAGGCCTCTCAGACTATATAGCGATAGCACTTATATATATATATATAGTGCTTCATAGTGCTTTACAGCACCCTCTAAGTAGCTTAAAGAGTCAACTTATTGTCCCCAACAATCTAGGCCCTCATTTTACAGACCTCAGAAGGATGGAAGTCTGAGTCAACCTCGAGCCCATCAAGATTGAATTCCTGGCTATGGACAGAGTTAACTTAGCCTGCAGTACTGCATTCTAACCACTCTGCCACCACAGATACTAATAGTGGTTTGAAGATTTCCATGTTACAATTTGGAACTGCCAAGGTGTAGTTTGAAGCGAATATCTCCTTTCTGTTTGCAGTCCAACTCTAAACATTTGTTGGATTTAGAACTGTTTACCAACTGGACCTTATCCTTATAAATCAAGGGAAGTCATGACTCAGTGATCAGTGCAAACTATACATGACTTTAATTATTTAAAAATATGCAGTGAAAATTCACAAATTAGTATGTGATGTCACATGGACCACTTTCCATTACTTCTCCCTCTGATAGGAAAGAACTGAAGTTCCCATACTTTTTCTCAAGAGTACAGTGCATTTTACCCTTCCAAAAATACACAGTGAACTTGCTTAACATTCTTATGCTTTATGGACTTAGTGCAGTAGTGGGGTTCAAATTTTTTTACTACCGATTCTGTGGGCGTGGCTTGGTGGGGGTGACATGGCTTGGTGGGCATGGCAGGGAAAGGATACTGCAAAATCTCCATTCCCACTCCACTTCAGGGGAAGGTTACCACTGGTTCTCCGAACTACTCAAAATTTCCACTACCGGTTCTCCAGAACTGATCAGAACCTACTGAATACCACCTCTGGCCTTGTGTGCGTAAAAGAAAATACAGTATAGCACAGTGGTCCCCAACCTTGGCAGCTTAGGCTGGTGGCTGGACAGGGGAACTAGGTGGCATGTGTAGCTTAACTCACACAAGCGGTGAACCAGGGTGCATGTGCGCCAGCCCTCTGTTTGCACTAGTTGAGCTGCGTGAGAGAAAGTTGAGCTGCACACATGTGTGTACACCGGTCTGCCTCTCTAACAGCCTAGTTCCGAATAGGCCATGGCCCAGCAGTGGGCTGCAGCCCAGGGGTTGGGGATCCCTGATGTAGTATGCTAATACATACTATATTGTAGTCCCACAATAAACAAACACTTAGGAGCCTAGGCCAAGGGGTATATTTTATCCTGTCGGTGTAAACATTGAAGCTCCATGAAGCTACTCAGCTCCAGGAGATTGAAATATCTTCTGGTAATAATGGAGTGTGTTTGTGTATATCTGAGAGAGTAGGACAAGTTATGAAATCTCATTAAGCGAATGCAATTCCACTTGACTGATGCTGGATTAACTTTGTTAATGCAAACACTAAAGATGAGATTGTTATAAGATGAAGATAAGAACTATCAGACGTAAACAGGATTCCTAAAGAAAATGCATTCATAAAGCCTTATACCTTCAGTTTACAAATATGGAAGTATCAAAATATGACTCAAATTGGATATGATTTTTTTTGCACCAATGTATTTCACAATCTCAAAATTTATATATAATACTAGTCATTATACTATTATAGTACCCTGAAGGACACTTCTTCCAATGCATGGTGCCCATTTTTCTCTTTGCACATACTCATCCAACAACTTTGAGTGACAGCCTTCTTTCTGGTGGCCCCCTCCAAGGACAAATATGGTCAGGATTTATTACTAGCCTTTTAGCAACAGGCAACCGCTTTTTGTTTTCCCAGCTTATTTAATAACAACTGTCTTGCTGGTACAGATCCTTTTTTAAAAAAATTTCTGATGCCTTCTTTTTTGCTTTATGGTGGTTGCTTTAATTGTTTGTTTAACTTACTGTTTTTTACATATGTATTTTCAGTTGCTTTGGGAATTCAATTTATACAGCTGCCTTAAGTTTACATTTTTCAGATGCTCGTTTTGAAATATTTTGTATGCCACCCTGGAAAAAGCTTGTTTTGAAGGGCAGTGTGTGAAGTTCTTGAAAAAGTAAAATAAATAAAATCTGTGTTTATGTTTATTTGGATTAGAATTTATTTTTGTCCTTCAAAAATATATTCAGTGTATCTGATAAATAAAATAATAGAACGTTTGAACAATTGGCTCTAAGAGGCTGATTAAAAGCAGAATAAAATGTCACAGATTTTATACTGGGAGAAAAGAAAAAGACATTTAGAAATCAACAAAGCAACTAATCCTCTTCAGAAGACCATTTTATGCTAAACATCCCCAGCCACATCCCCAGAACTTCATACTTTTCATGGGCAGGCCATGCTTATGTTGGAGAAGATGACCCTTCAAATAGGGGCCCATTCACTTTTACAGGGGTTTGGGGCATAATGGAATTTGTTTGGACATTCCTGCAGAAATAGGTCCTGAAACACCTCCGTTTCATGAAGAAGAATGTAACCTACATAAAATAGGTAAACACAGAGAGTGAGATCACCCACATACCATTTAATTCAGATAAGTAACTGGAAGTCCCCTGCTTTCAGAAAAGAGGTAATGATCACCCAGCCTGTACTATGACCTCATTCTGAGAAGGGTGAGCCACTCATTGAGGCCTTTTTGATTCTGGAATTACTTTAGTTTTGTTTGGTTATGTTGTGTGTTTTTTAAAAACAATAAAGTTTCATTGTGCTTTGCTGAAGAATTATTTTTAAATGTAAGGGACTCTGAAAAGAATAAATTAATTAAAATAAAGTCAATAAATAACATGATTCAGTGAATTGCACTAAACTCAGCAAGATTTATTTCTGAAAAAAGGCATAATGTAAAAAAATAAAAAGACATTTCATTATCTCTAGCTGTAGATTCAGGATAAAAAACATTTTTAAATGGCATCTTTTTCATCGGGTTTATTTTGAATGTACATACCATATTTACATTATGGATAGTCTAAAAATATCTATCCTAACTTGAATAAGTGTATATAATGAAATAACGTTATCTCCCATTATTCTAAACAATCTGAGGCAAAAATGACATAATTAACATAATAAAATCAATCACATTTTATTTATTCATTATTTTAGTTATTTTAGTTTACTTTTGCATTGATACATCTAGGATAATTATCTTACAACAAAGCTTGGCTAGAATAGAATATAACTTTATTGCGATCTTAGACCAGCAATAGGCATCACTATTTACAATATATAAAAAAATAGTACTGACACATTATAATACATTAATAGTGGATAAAAACATCCTGTTAAGAAAATACATGTTCTCAAACAGTTAGGGTCAACTCCCTGGTTTATATGAGTGGAGAGACAATAAGTATGTAGGTAAATATCATTTTCCAAAGATTGTTCTGTCTTGGCACAAATTGACAGCTATAATTCTGTAACCAATTTTTTTCTTTTAGACATTGCAGCAACACAGAATTTTGCCACTGCACACGTAATAGCCGGGTTTGAGTCCTGGAGGAGAAAGCCTACAAAAAAAATTGTCTGCCCTCCCTGGCAACCTCTCTAAGCTTGCCTAGAAAAATGTCTCAGCATTTTCATATGAAAATTGTTGATTTGCTTGTGTATATCTATCTATCTATCTATCTATCTATCTATCTATCTATCTATCTATCTATCTTGCACAAGTAAGGGAAAAAAAGCACTAACAAGTAATGGAAAAAATAAATCAAAAGAAGAAAATATTCTCTGTGTTAAAATCATTTGCAAGTGTTTCTTCCACATAGTTAATACAATTTGCTTTCTCTTTGCCCTGAAACACTATAGTGCTCTTGGGAGAAAGAAAGATTATGTCCAACCTGCACTGAAAAACCTTTTGCTGGCAAGATTATACTATTTATATGCCAAGACTACATTTTTCAGTCTCATGTAACCATTCATTACTTCAGATTCTGAAAGAAAACAGAGCTATACTGTATATATAATCAAGATTGATTTTTAAAAATTGGGTGTAGGGATCCCTGAATTTAGACTCATGGGTTATCTTGAGAATACAGATTCTAGTTATGGAATCTACTGTACATACTGAAATATCCTTTTATAAAATGGTGTATTATGACCCTTGAGTTTATGCTGAAACTGCCTCTTTTGTTATCCTTTCTACATTTTTAGATACCCTCTACTCAACTTCATCTTGGACTATAAAAATGTGTATATGAGAGAGGCAGACAGACAGAGAGTATAATCTTATTCTAGTAATAACCAAAAACAGTATTGTAACAAGAAGCTTCTTTTCATATGATAAAATTTAGGTATTTCATAATACATTGGTTACAAAAAATATTACAGGTAATCCCTGACCTTTGACCACAACTGGGACCAGAATTTCTGTTGTTTAGTAAGGGGGTTATTAAGTGAGTCATGCTGATTGTATGATCTTTTTGCCACAGCTGTTAAGCTAATCACTCCAACTGTTAAGTGAATCATGTAGCCATTAATCAAATGGCTCCCCCCACCCCCCACCCCATTAACTTGGCTTGTCAGAAGCCAGTTGGGAAAATTGCAAGTGGTGATCACATATCCTTGGGACATGCAACCATCATAATGCATCAGAATTGGTCAACTGGTTATGGGGATGCTGCAGTGGTGCAAAGACCAGTCATGAGTCATTTTGTACACTGTAACTTTGAACAGTAGCTAAATGGCTTATTGTAAATCAAGGATTTTCTATGTAAGTTTGTATATTCTATGAGGAATAAGCACTTCTGCTTGTAGAAGTACTGGTTTTCCACCTACCTGCTGCTCACAAAAACTCCTTAGAAGAGTTCCCTAATTCTCTGAGTCCCCTTTCAGAGGATATGGGTTTTGTGTGATTGTGGGTTTTGTGTTATTCAGTGTGATAAATCAATTCAGGCAATAGAATCTCTGGAATTATGGCAGGAGGACCTACCCAAATTAGCCCATCTACTGCAGTCACATGCTGGCCACGCCCAGTTTAGCAACCGGGGAGAAAGTCCCGATATATCACATAATGCTGCCGTGACAACCTGAGTTTGACACAACACCCCCAACCTACTGGAATTAACCCTGCTACTGAGGCAGATTCTTCCTTTCCCTGTAATTCCTATGCATCCATTAAATCTACTCTAATGTGTTGGGAGTTTCCTTCACAGTAGATTTCCTCCAATGAGCCATCTTCCATCATTCCCTTTATCTTCCTCTACTCCCACATTTTAATTTATCCCCGTCTTAATAGAATGACATTCAATATAAGAGAATGACATTCAATAAACTGTGGATAATTTTTCATATATTATATTCCATTATATCCCCTTGAACAGGTGAGTTTGAACCTGTTTCCTGATTCTACAGCTAAGATTGCTAATTTTTACTCGGTGACTATTTTTTAAAAGACTGCAACAGAGACAGAAAATATGGTTGGTGTATGCCTTACTATATAATGCCTCGATTATTGTAATGGTCTCCTGGCAGCAATCCTCAATTCTTCTTTCTATTTCCTGATCTGGTGTACAACAGTGCTTTTAGGTTCATTCTGGACTTTCCACAGTATTTGCATGTCTCCTTATAATGGTCTTCATTGGCTTCCTATTTAAGCCAGAATCCAATATAAGCTGCTAGCTCTTAGTTATCATAACCTCCTTGGTATCTACTTGTAGATTTGTAACTATTTCAGTAGTAGTTATTAGTCACACAATGAAATGTTCTGTAAGTCATTTCAGATAGATAAACAAATAAATTCAATATATGTTACATTTACTGCAGTCCCTTCATTAACAAAGTTCTGATCCATAAACAAATCTGCCCATTTTAAATGTCCCCTTCTTACTCATTCAAGGCAAGATCACATAAATCTGATTCACATAACCAAAAGTGATGTAAATATATAGAAATCCCATATAAAAATCTCTTCCTTGATTTAGATCAGCTGGTCCTCAGTTATCAAAACAGGTTGCAAGCACCAGTACAATACAAGAGTATTGGGTCAAGGTTGAGAATACAAGCATGTCAAAGAATACAAGGTTGAGAATACAAGCAGGTCAAAAAAAGTGCTTATATCATAATTTTAGGATGGCTGTAAACATTTTCCTAACTGCAAACATGTACAGCTGTCATCACTCCTTCCCTCTTGAGAAGAAATCTCTGGCAGAGCTGGAGTGACGTGGGAGAGAGAATGATGGGCATGGTTTTTTTTTTCCCTACCTGCACTTCCCCTGTTACAACAATACCCCTCACATCTCCTTTATCTTACAAGTTTGCCTCCTAAAGGGCTGTTGGGCTCCAGTGGCATGATATGCATGCCTTGTATAATTTGCCATAAATGTTTTATTTAAAAACATGCATATCCCTTGTATCTGTCAATACATCATGTTAAAGGAGGCCCAACTGAAAAAACCGAGATAAAAATGCAGGATAATAGAATGGGAGCCTTCAAGACAATAAACAAACTGTCTTTGGATGATCCATAGTGCTAGAGGAATTATCTCTAATGTGTTGGCATTAGTTCTCCAGTTGCCTGATAAAGATTACACTGAGAAAGCATTCTGCTATTAAAAGCCCTCTTTCCCCCTCCTTCACTGAAATATAGCCTGACATTCAAAACCAGAGGCCTGCTTTTACCAGGTATTTCTTTATAAAAGAGATCTTAATCTCAATAAGATAAACTGCTTAAATAAAACTTGGTGAAAGAACAGGCTGAATAGCAAGATTATGCACTAACTATTTTAAAATAGACTGCTATTCAACAATTCTGTACTTGTATCCTCAAGGAAGCTGTTGTTTTAGACATTAACCGAGCATTCATTGACTTGGGTTCTGTTTAATTTTATTAAATATTAATTAGTATTGTATTGAGAAAAATTGCTTTAATTTTATTTATGTTTAGAGGCAAAAATTCGCAAGGAATCAGTAAATAAAACTTCTTCATCCTTCTAATCCTTTTCCCCCCCTCTATATTTTATTTACTAGTTTAACTTCTAGGCATTATACCTTAGCCGTCTCAAATCTGCAGTGCATTGCATAAGGAATCCAGGTGGCATGGATCAACTACATTCACTCAAGGATGAAAAACAAATGCATATAAAGCCCAGGTGTCAAACTCACAGCATGACATTGCTGTCACATGACATTTCGTGATGTTTTTCCCTTGTGCGGAGCTGGAGTGGGCATGGCCTGTGCATGATGCATCTGGCTGTCAGTTTGACAGCCCTGATATAAACATAAACATAAATATATATAGTATGTGCCATTTTAAAGAGAAGGAGAAACAAAAACCACTTTTAACCTCTTATTTTATGTTTGTGTATGTCTACTTGACTCAAGTAAATAATCTGCTATTTAGCTCTTCCAGTAGTAAAATAACTTAAACTCCATGCTATCCCAATTATTCCTTTTAAACTAAAGATGTCTGTTGGTTCACTCCTCCCTTACAGCTAGTCCTCAACTTACAATAGTTCATTTAGTGACCATTCAAAGTTACAACAGGACTGGAAAAAGTGACTTATGACTGTTTTTCGGCATCCCCATGGTCACATGATCAAACTTCATGCGCTTGGCAACTGACTCATATTTATGACAATTGCATGTGATCACCTTTTGTAACCCTCTTCACAGTCAGTGGGAAAGCTGGATTCACCTAACAACCATATTGTTAACTTAACAACTGCAGTGATTCACTTAACAAACGTGGCAAGAAAGGTCCATAAAATGGGGCAAAAGTCACTTAACAGCTGCTTTGTTTAACAACAGAAATTTTGGGCTAAATTGTGGTCGTAAGTCAAGCACTATGCATATTAAATAAGCTGAGACAAAATTAATATTTAATTTTGTGGAAATGATGCGTTGCGGGTCCCACTACTGGGATGAATTAGTCAGCTGACGACCTGCACCCGGGCAGACTGTCCGGGCGGGCTCCTCTTAGTGGCAAAGATGACAGCGACACAAAGGTTTCTTTTGGTGAGAGGAAGCCCAGATAGTACTACGCACCTCTCTTTTATTGTGCAGCAAGCAGGGGGGGTTATGTTACACATGAGGAAGTTAGACAGGAATAGGGAATATTGCCATATATGGCTACACCTTATGCTATAGCCAATTCACATTTTACACGTTGCTGTTCCATAGTGTCGCCCTATATGTGTATTGTATGTGTATTGGGTTTTCTGTGTACGTGACTTCCTACTGATGTGTCATGATATTGCAACATGGAAATTTTTCTATTTTTTTTTCTAAAATTAGACTCAAATTATTTCTATGATAATGCCTTAAAAGCTCATTTTAGCCTTAAGTTTATGAACAAGTCAAGATTTTCTAAACTATATTTCCATTGTTTCTAAGCATTCAGTTGATCTTGTCTGGGGCTCGTTATTCAAATGCATAAGCAACCAGTTTGCATGCATGCTGTTTGTTTTAGTTGAAAAAAATGCTAGTTTCTGCATCCAGAGAGTTAAGCATTGACTTGGCTTCTATGAATATAAACAACTAGGGTATCTTCTCTGTAGTTGTTATGCCTGTGCTTGCATTAAAATCCATATGTACTGAGAAAAACTGAGAAAACATTTTTAAATAAATTATTTTGTGAGGAATTATTCACTTGCACACTCACTTTAGTCAAGCCCAGCCCCCGCCTTGTGTAGATGGAGTTCCTCCATTAATAAAAAAACTTGTGAAAAGTCTAGACTACTTAGAGTTTTGGTGGATTCAGTGGCAGATGTGTGGGGACTAGGAAGTATGATAAACGAACAGATATGGAAAATGCATTGGTAATGGACAAAGTCAGTGGATGCTTCTGGAGCAGTAGTTAAAACTCAGCCAGTAGAGAAGGAAGAGAAGGGTTGGTCTAAATAACATTGAATTGGGTTTCCTTCAACTCATTTGAATGTTACTAAACTATCTAAGAACCATGGTGGTACAGTGGTTAGGATGCAGTATTGCAGGCTAACTCTGCTCACATTGCCAGGAGTTCAATTCCCTCAATCTTGACCGGCTCTCAAGATTGACTCAGCCTTCCATCCTTCCAAGGTGATAAAATGAGGACCCGGATTGTTGGCGGGGGGAATATGCTGACTCTCTAAACTACTTAGAGAGGGCTGTAAAGCATTGTGAAGCGTATATAAGTCTAAGTGCTATTGCTATCCTTACTCAGTAACAGAACCAAGAACATTTGCACAGGGTTGCTACTGTGATTTGGTCTCTTTAATAGGTAGGTGCCTCTCTCTTGTCTTTCATCAGGATTAAATTGACTTTAGTGAAGCAAAGGTTATTACTTTGAATGAATAGAACAGTCTTGCTTGACACACATCCAGCCAAATTCATATTAGAGGACCGTGCAAAGACAGTTCCCTTTTGTTAAAACAGGTATGATAGGGATTTCTTTTAATAATATGATTCCATACTTGGTGCCAAACAATAATTCACTTGAGGACTGGAGCAGATTGGCATGTGGCACAAAATGGAGGCATCCCTATTAAACCAATATTTTAAATTAATTGTTCTAGTGATCCAACTGGGATTAGTGGTAATGGCATATTCTCAAAGTATGCTTTTTTTTGTCTATCTGGTACTGTGCCGATATGCTATTTCTTGTAATGGCTGGTTTTATATTCTTAGCTTTGTGGAGTATTGTGATTCCAGTGAAATCAATGTGCCCTTTTCTTTAGAGCTTTCAGATACTTGGCTAATGCATCATGGAAAGAATATTAGCTTTGGCTGCACCCCAGGCCTTCACCTCAACCAACAGTCATCTAAAATCCCTACCCTTTCAGTGTAACCGATGGTGGCTTGAAAAACAGGAGGGAAAATTAAGCGGGCCAAAATGTTATATATATTTTTTTTCATGACTTAATATTGTGAAAGATAGTTGTAGCATAAATAATAAATGGTTTAGTTTTGCCTTTGTGACCGTTCTTTTTTTCTTTGCAGTTTGAAAGAACATCACCGTTCTGCCATTAAAGTGATACGCCGTATGCAGTATTTTGTGGCAAAGAAGAAATTTCAGGTGAGTTGTTGACAAAATACTTTTTTAAAAAAAGAATCCCCTTTTTTCTCTTTTTTCCCCTGTTCTTGCTTCTTTTCAGTCTTAAACAAGGAAAAGCCAGGAAAATCCATTTTAATATTGGGGAATTACTTCTACTCTTCGCTCTGTTTTTCAGTAGGGTGACTGTTTATCAGCAAGTTAGTCAACTGTGGATGCAGTGGGAACAGGCTAAGTTTCTGAAATGCAGCCTGAATTAAAATGTTATTTTCTACTAATGGGCTTGACCCTTCCCCTTTTGTTATCTCTGTCTCCTTCCAATGCAAACATTCTCATATGTCTTCATTAATTCTGAGTTGTGTCAGGCTGATTTAATGGACCTAGAGATTAGACCTCTACCTTAACCTTGTTTCTATCTCACATTAGCTGAGATCCTGATACAAAGCCTAGAACCAAAATTAACATTTCTTGGGATTATAAGCATATTGTCCTGAATTTTTCATAATAGTGTTTACCTTGGCATGTAATAGCATTGACAGAACTGTGTTTACTGCAAGCAAACAAGCAAAGAATGAGTAAACGAGCCTATTCTAGCATGATACATTCAGCAAGTGAAAAAATAATAATGGCTGAAATGAAATACTAGTTTGACAAAAGGGTCTGTGGTACAGATGTTAGTAGTACAGAATTACTATTGCATATTTTATTTTTTTCCTCTCCCCCCTTTGCCAATCTGGAAAGAGACAATTGCACTGAGAAGTAATAGAAGTCTTACTCAGCTTTTCTCTCTAGATTCTAAAATTCAGCACACATTCTCTATAAACTTTTAAACACATATTTCCAACCAAAAGGGCTGAAAATGTTGCTTTTCTTTTTTTAAAAAAAGGTTATATGTCCAAAGGAAGTATAATTCTCTATATGAGTATTTCCTCATGCTCTTGGGGACTCAGAGCAATCACAAATCATGACTAAAGAAAGTTTTCAATAAAAAGTGTAGGAGTCCTTAATCTGATAAAGATCTTATAAATCCTTATAAAAATATGTATGCTTCTTAATAATTAAGCAGAAATAGGCACCCCATTTTACTATTGTGATTATGATAAAGTTGTATTGAATCCTCAGAAATCACATTTGATAATTTACAGAAATTTCAGCTATATTTGCCTTCCTACAACAGGGAATTTAGCAGTGGTGGGATTCAAACTTTTTTACTACCAATTCTGTGGGTGTGGCTTAGAGGGCGTGACAGGGGAAGGGTATTGTAAAATCTCCAGTCAGAGGTGGTATTTGCCAGTTCTCTGAACTACTCAAAATTTCTGCTACCAGAACTGGTCAGAACCTGCTGAATACCACCTCTGGAACTTAGGGACTATAAAGATTCTCAGTCATCCAGGTCACGGTGGTCCCAACGGTTTTTTCAAGAAGCAACTGGACTTTCTGGTTTTTCTTTGAAGACACTCTGCTTTTCATCCAAGAAGCCTCTTCAGCTCAGGGAATTTAGGTCTTTGTTTTTGAAATTACAAAGCAAATTTTAATCAAGATAATGGTAAATTGACAAAACTGGTTAATAATAATATCATCATTTATTGGAAAGAGCATAGAGAGAAGAAAACTTAACAGAGCAATTTGCATAGCCATTTATTTCTCTACAGCTGCAGCCTTAGAGCATGCTTCAGTTTACTGGGGAAGGGAATGAATGGTATTTTCAGGACCGGTAAAGTAATTTATTTCCTTCTGCCTGGCTTCATCAGAGGAAGAGTTGGGAAGAAGAGCCATGCTACCAGTTCTGCTACAAGATCAATGTCATCAAGTGCTTCCTTACATAGATTCCAAACTTTAATTTTTTATTGATTTAATTGAGCAAAATAGATCATGTAAAGCTGTGCAATCAGTACAACTGAGAAATGGAATTTGGAACTGGTAAAAAATTATTGAAATACTTCTTCTCTAATGACTACCAGAATTTTTTTTTTCACATCTCATCCACAAAATGAGACCTCTCTGTAATCAGAAATAATGACTTAAGTGTTCAAGGAGCTGCAGAATTCCAAAGAATCACCTTACAAGTATTATATAAGTATCTACCTATTGTGTTATTTCTTTATGGGATAAACAACATTATGCAAAGTACATAAAATAATATAAAGTAATGCACAAAATAATAAATGACGAGGTAAGGGGAAAGAAAATTAACTAAAACCAGTTTATATCAACACTGTTTACTATACTGCTCTATCCTTAGATATCCACTAAATCTTATTAATAGATTGTCTTTTGTTCTTTGAATTTCTCATCTTTCTCTTGTTGATGAACTCATGAATTCTGTCCAACTATACCTTTTTTGCTCTTGCCTCCAAAACCTTCATATTTGTTTTCGAGTTCAGTCCTGCTTGGTTTTCTTCATATGACCAAGCCACTCAAATGTACTTCTTTTGCACAGGGCATTCACTTCTGTGTTCAGACCATTTTTAATCTGCTTTCTCTCCATTTGAGCATTTCTCCTGTTTTTTTTTCTACTCCAAATAACTGTTATACATTTATAATATTCCTATACATACATTTTTCCACTTGTTTCAATAAACATAAGGGCAGGACAAGAAGCAATGGGTAGAAACTAATCAAGGAGAGAAGCAACCTAGAACTAAGGAGAAATTTCCTGACAGTTAGAACAATTAATCAGTAGAACAACTTGCCTTCAAAAGTTGTGAATTGCTCCAACACTGGAAGTTTTTAAAAAGATGTTGGATAACCATTTGTCTGAAGTGGTGTAGAGTTTCTGACCTAGGCAGGAGGTTGGACTAGAAGACCTCCAAGGTCCCTTCCAACTCTGTTATTCTATTCTATTCTATATACAACACTGTCTTCATAAAAAGTTCACTTGCCTTCTTATCCCCTATTAGCATACATCATAACAAGCTTTCCTTGTTCATCTATATGGAAATGCATTAAGGAGCCCATGGACACCACACATCCTTGCCTTTGTCAGTGTTTCAAGTTGAACTATTCCCTAAGCATTCCATTTGTTGTCACATATGTTTTACTTTCCTCATATAGCATTTTTATCTCATTCACAAACATCCTTCAAGTCTGTATTCATGCAGAATATTTCATATTTCAAATCTCTTATCTTATGCTTTTTATAAATCAACAGGCATACATTAAAACTTTGTCACATTCACATAAGGAGGCTAAGGCTTTACTAAAGTTCAAATAAAGCTGTGCTATATTTACCCAAAGTTTTTTTCACAGTCATGTCTTACATGCTTTTGACCAGAATTCAGACATGTACTTGATAAATTAATCCTCCTGCAGTTTTGCATTCTCTCTTGTTAACATTCTGTTCTTGTAATGGAGTAATAATGGCATTCTTCCAATCATCAGCCATGCCTACAATCTTTGCATAGACAATTAACCAGGTTATACAGCCATTCCATAAGCAAACCGCATTCATATTTTAATACTGATATGTTGCCTTTCATTTATGAAAACATTTGCCAAATGTTTGAAAGAGAGGACTATCAAGAAGCAGGGAGCACAGAACTCCAAAATCTTGGAATATTCTGGAATCCTCATTTTATTTTATTTATTTACTTTTATTTGGTTTGATTTGTCAATCGCTTACAAAATAATAGGTATAAGTCAAAACATGAAATGGATACATATAAGAAAAATAAAAGAAAGAATAGAACAGGGACGGTAGGCACCTTGGGGCGCTTATGCACGCCCCCTACAGACCTCTTAGGAAAGGGGTGGGGTCAATAATAGATTAAAGTTTTTGGGGTTTGGGGAAGAAACCACAGAGTGGGGTAGAGTATTCCAGACATTGACCACTCTGTTGCTGAAGTCGTATTTCCTGCAATCAAGTTTGGTGCGATTAACCTTGAGTTTGTATCTATTGTGTGCTCTTGTGTTGTTATGGTTGAAGCTGAAGCATTCATTGACAGGTAAGTCATTGCAATGTATGATTTTATATACCATACTTAGATCAGACTGAAGACGGCGTAATTCAAGGTTTTCTAGGTCTAGAATTTCAAGTCCGGTGGCATAAGGTATTCTACAATGAGTAGAGGAGTGGAGAACTCTTCTTGTGAAATATTTATGGACTTTCTCAACTGTGCTAATATCAGATACGTAATGTGGGTTCCAGACTGATGAGCTGTATTCGAGTATTGGTCTAGCAAATGTTTTGCATGCTGTAGTTAGTAGTGTGATATTACCAGAGAAAAAGCTACGTAGGATTAGGTTAACAACTCTTAATGCCTTTTTGGCTATGTAGTTACAGTGGGCTCTAGCACTTAGATCATCAGAGATGAATATTCCAAGGTCCTTTCCAGAGTTTGGATCATCAACAAGGTCTTGACTATTCAGCTTGTATTTTATTTTCTGATTTTTTTTGTCAATATGTAAGACAGAGCATTTATTTGTTGAGATTTGAAGTTGCCATTTGTTTGACCATTCTGTTACATAGTCAAGATCTTTTTGAAGGGTAACAGTATTGTCTGTGGTATTGAACAGCTTTACATCATCTGCAAAGAGAACGCAGTTGTTCTTAATGTGATTACAGAGGTCATTTATGTAGAGTATGAAGAGAGTTGGTCCTAGAACACTGCCTTGGGGGACACCTCTATTGACAGGTGCAGAATTTGATAGGACCCTCCCAATTTTGACCATTTGTTGTCTGTTTGACAGGAATGCTTCTATCCAGTTATGCAGTTGTCCAGAGATACCATAAGATTTTAGTTTTAGGAGTAGTTTGTCGTGTACCACTGAATCAAAGGCTTTACAGAAGTCTATGTAGATTGCGCCTATTGCTTTGCCCTGATCGAGTTGTGTAGTCCATATGTTTTTGCAGTGTAAGAGTTGCAGATTATATGATAGTTTTTTCCTGAAACCAAATTGTTTATTAGAGAGTAGGTTGTTTGTTTCTAAGTGGAGGATGATGGATTGGTTAATAATTGATTCCATGACTTTACAAGTGACACAGCATAAGGAGATTGGTCTGTAATTTTCAACTAGGCTGGGGTCTCCCTTTTTGAAGATGGGGATGACTGTGGCTTGTGAACATAGGTTTAGGCAAGGAGCTGGTCCTGAAAGATTTTTCAAAGATTATGCTTAGAGGTTCTGCTATGGCAGTGGATAACTTTTTTAAGAAGTAGGCACATATTCTGTCTGGTCCAATAGATAGAGATGGTTTTAGATTTCCTCTTGTTTGATGTGATAATTGGTGCATTCAGTCTTTATCTGGTGGCATAATTTTTTGTATCAGCTTTTGAAGTTGGCAACGTGACCAGATTTGTTTTTCCGCCAGAATGATCTCTTTTTGGATTGAAGCTTCCTTATTGTTTTGGGTAATTTGTTTTTTCTGGTTTTGGGAGTTGTTATTGGTACATATAGTTTGATGACTCTTTTAACTTCAAGTAAAAATATGTTGTAATGGTCTTCAACAGTATTGCATCCAATGAGTAGAGATTGCCAATCAAGGGATGAGACATCGTTGTCTATAAGATCATAGTTGCCTTTTTTGAAGTTATAATTAGGGATTCCGTCATTGTGATGATTTTTGTGTGAGCGTATGTTGAGACAAAAGTCAATCATATTGTGGTCACTGCTGGAAAAGGGTTCTTTAGTTTGTATTCTGTAAATTAAATTCAAACTATTGCAAAAGATGAGATCGAGGCAGTTGTTAAGTCTAGTATTGTTGGTTACTAGTTGTTCCAGTCCCAGATTTGTAGCAGCATTGTAGAAGGTTGCATGTATGGGTTCAGTTGTACATTCATTTAGGGTCAAGTTAATATGAGCAGTTATAATAATATATATTATATATGTTATATATAATATAATAATAGAGCAGTTTCTCCAATTTAGAGAGCAACATTTCAGATATTTTAGATAGTAACTTCAGAACATCCTGCTTTAATGCAATGTTTCTTGAGGGCAACAGGTTGGGAGAAACTCTCATAGTATATTTACAGTCTAATATTTTTATAGTATGGTTAGTCACTTCTTTAATAAATATTTATTTAAGAATGTAAGAAGAACTATATCCCATCAAACCAAAGGTCCATCAAATGCAGCATCCTGCTTCCTGCAGTAATAAACCGGATATCTCTGGGATATCTACAAGCAGGACACAACCACTAGAATAGTTACTAAAATAAATAATAAAAGCTGCTGTACAAGTTTAGGGCCCCAGTAATAACAGTGTCTGTTGTGGCTTTCACTGATGTCACCAGACACTCTTGATGTATTTATAGCTTTAGATTTCAAAGTGTCACCACAAACTGGGCAGTGTTTTATACGTAATTCAGTTACCTTGCTATCAATCAAGAACTGTGTATGCAATTTTCTGTAATCACTTCAGAGGGCTTTCTGGCAAACAAAATAGTTCAAAGTTCTTTGTACTTCAAAGAATGTTACACACGCTTGGACTTGACCATTGTTTGGCTATACTACTCAGAACTTCCTGCAGCTGGTACTTCCCTTTTTGCTTTTTCATTTTGACTCTGAGGGAAACTTTGGAGAAGAATAGCGTGCCTCAGCATGAAAGGATAGAGAAAGACAGAGTGTGCTGTTCTCTAGCATGCCTTCTGCAAGAGTCTTCCTCATGTTACGCAGAAAACGGTACCTTGGTGAACATCATCATTCCCCTGTTTTGTTAGTCTATGTATAAGCCCAACTAAATAAAATACTTAAGTAAACACTGACTATACACTGAGGCTCACAGAACCCTGTTACATTCCCATTGAAGTGGTACCTATTTGTCTACTTGCATTTGCAGGCTTTCAAATTGCTAGGTGGGCAGGAACTGGGGCAAGTAACAGGAGAGCACCCCGTCACATGGTGCTTGGGTCTTGGACCCGGGCTGCCAAATGATAAGCTCTGCCTTTTTTAACCATTGAGCAATTGTACTCCCGCTTAGAATTATAAGACTCTATACGGTTGGCCACAGTGATTAAATTTCATGTGAAGTACTATTACCTTTATAAAGATAAAAAAGCGGAAATTTGGCCTGATAATGCTTCCAATTTTCAATTGTACTTGGTTTGTTAATATACAGATTGCGTTTTTAAAATAACTAAAACTTAACTCCTGATGATCTTAATTAAAATGGTTGCATGATAATTGTATAATTATATTTAACTTTCAAACTTGGTTCTGAGAACAGAAAAAAACAAGGAAATCAGATGTGAACAGAGATCTAAAAGAATCTAATCACGGTTTGTTTTAATGTTTTATTTCAAAGTAGTAAAGATCCTCCACCTAGGAATACCCACTAGCATTGTTCCCCCAAAATCATCTGGCATTCTTTCATCAAAAATATGCACGCTATAGAAATGAATACCAAATCCTTACAACAGAAGTCTTAAAAATGAAAACAAAACCTGCTGATAAGATACATGGAAAAGAGTAAAATAGAAATAAATCTTCTTCAGGCATAAATAGAATATTCATTGATCTGCAGATTGATCTCAGATTATTCATTTTCGGATAATTTGTTGCTTGGGTGTCTATATCCACACGCCATGGTAAGAGGAGAAAAGCAGGACACTATTTTATCTAAACAGGGATCACTCTGGGGTCCAGTCTAATTTATTATAACTTTAGCTATTAAATTATATGATGCAATCTGTTACCGGTTTGGAGCAGAGTGATTTCTATTTTCCCAGATGCATACATTCTGCTGCCTTCTAGCATATAAAACTGTGAGGCCACTTTAACATTCAGTAATTTTAAAAGAGGTTGTTATATAGATTAGTATCATCTCCTAATTTTTGTATGTTACGCGAAGCCCTTCATTTTAAAAGTAGATGGATAAATTTTCCTTAACATTTGTAAAATTATCAAAGTGTACTGAACAACAATACTGTACATATTCAGGTTTATTCCAAATACTTGAATACTACTGAGTTGAATTAATATAAACTACTCAAATTATGAAAATCTCTGCTTTACCATGTTATAATAGATGTGAGGATTAATGGAACACAATATACAGCATGAAAATAAGTCAACAGAGATTTGCAGAGAGACAGGAAGGGAGGGAGGGGAAGAGGGAGAGGGAGAGACTTACAGCAGGCTGGTATCAATACGGTGCTTTTTATGGGGCAAGATGATAAGTGGAGAATATGTAATATATCAGAGATGGTGAGACCACTAAGTAAATTATCATCACTCTCACAACTTTATAACCAATAACAAAAAAGACCAGTTTATAAACCAACTTCACTGATTTCCAGTTTGTTTCTAGCCTAATCTTTTATCTTCAGTGCTCTAAATACATTAGGTCAGAATATTTAACAAACTAGTTCCTTAACTCATGAAAAGTCCTTTCTGCAATGTCCAGCTGTCATCTAGGTATATCACTAAAACTCAAGGAATAAACATTTTATTAAAGAACATGAATTATAGACATTAGTCCTTATCTTTATTACCTAAAATTATATGAAAAAGCTGTGAAAGTGAAAAGGCTAACTTTCTATTTTTCCTTATTTTAACTGATAGCTACATAAATGTGGCATGCTATAATGAGATTTGAAATGTTTTTATAGTTATTATTTTCTGTTTTCACAGCAAGCTAGAAAGCCTTATGATGTACGTGATGTGATAGAACAATATTCTCAGGGTCATCTCAACTTAATGGTCCGAATAAAAGAGCTTCAAAGAAGGTATGGTCCAGAATTCACCTTCTAAACTTAATATTTTTTTAAAGTATATTCTGAACATTCACAGACAAATTGCAGCCCACAGTATCCTCACTGCTTCACATTAAATGCCATCAATTTTTAATTGTAGAAACAATTTCTGCCACAGTATCTTACAAATATGAAGGATTAAAGAGTGTCCCATGACACTTCCCTAACATACTTCCTTACCTGCATGGAACTTCAATGTTAATGTATCCAGTCTGATCACATCCTTAGAAAACAAATTAAGAATGCAATGGGAGTAGGTTAGAAAATGTGGCATGACAGGACTTGGAGTATTTTCATATTGAGAAGGTTAACGGATTGCTCTAAGGCTAAGCCATGGTATGTTATAACTAGACTTTACTGAATAAGTTACTGTTGGCTGGATTTTTACAACATGCTAAGCCATAAATTATGTTTACAAACTATAAGGGCTAGGTTGACAGGGCATACTAATCCAAATTCAGACACGCCATGATACGACTTAGAACAAGGGTCTCCAAACTTGACAACTTTAAGACTTGTGGACATTAACTCCCAGAATCCCCCAGCTAGCATAGCTGGCTAAAGAATTCTGGGAGTCAAAACCCAAAACTCCTAAAGTTTCCAACTTTGGAGACCTCTGACTTAGAGTGATGCATGAACCCAAACTATTCCATTTATCTCCTGTCTCCCTTTTTATTTTCTTCAACTTGATTGTAAGATCTTCACAAATAAGAAACATCATCCTTTATCTCCCATGTATTTAAGAATCATCATTTATTCTATCAATTAGAATCTTTTGAGCATAGCAAAAAATAAATCCCACAAAATTATATAAAATTACATAAAAATAAAATTATTTTAAAATTGCTTTATTGCTGCCAATAAACTATTTTGAATTCATGAACTCAACTTCTCCATATCTTTGTGGAAGTATTAATATCAGGAAGTGCTAATCAAAACAGAATCAAAAGCACTGAATGAATTATATTTAAAAGAAATTGAAATAGCTAATACAATTATTCTCATGCTTTTAGTAACACTAAAAGACAACACTAAATCTTTAGTGAATGAATAGTTTGAATGAATTATATTTAAAAGAAATTGAAACAGCTGATACAATTATTTTCATGCTTTCAGTAACACTAAAAGACAACACTAAATCTTTAGTGAGTGAATAGCTTAAATGAATTATATTTAAAAGAAATTGAAATAGCTGATACAATTATTTTCATGCTTTTAGTAACACTAAAAGACAACACTAAATCTTTAGTGAATGAATAGCTTCTTCATGGAGCCATTTTTAGTTCACATACAATATCTCTAAAAATCACAATAAAAAGGTCAAAGCATATTTTGCAAATAAACCGATAACTATGTAAGACCTTCTGCCATTATTGGTAGAAACATACAAAATGATCACAATTGTTTTCAGCTGCCCAAGTTTCATGTGGGGAGAAAACTTTTGGCCTCTTATTTTATACATTTTTCTCTCTCTCTAGATTGGACCAATCTATAGGGAAGCCATCACTATTTATTTCTGTCTCAGGTAAGACACCATCCTAGAAAAGCACAGAATTTATCTTAAATATGTTACAAGTCAAGTACTTTTCCTAAAAAAAAAAACCTCATATAAGTAGCAATTCATCCAACAAACCCATGACAAAAAAATCGAAACAGAATCAAAAGCACCAAATGAATTATATTTAAAAGAAATTGAAATAGCTAATACAATTATTCTCATGCTTTTAGTAATTTTTGGCTTATAAAAAAGTTCCAATTAACATTGTGAAAGTTATAGTTCAATAACATAATTTTGGGGATTCTGTAGAATACATTCAAGATTTTAGGTGGTACATGAATCCCTGCTGGATATAGCAATTGAATGAGTTGTGCTCATCATTATAGTTTTCATAATTTAAAGTGAAAATTATGTGGGAAATCAGAATCCAAATAAATATTCTATAACATCCATGAATGTATACTAACATTTGATGGATGATGATAATGATCAACATCATCAATAAGCACACCAACATACTTCAAGAGTTAAGTCTTACTCTTATTCTGTACTTTGTTTCAGGGTTTTGAATCGATCTTGACAATTTTAAGGACAAATAGAAGGGGTTTGCCGTTGCTACATTATGGATTGTTTTTCAGTTTCCCAGTCTAGGGCTGAGAGAATGTGAGTGGCTCAGAGTTACTCAACAGTAACTTATGTGTCTAAGAGAGGATGGATCTCTCTTAGGCACATAAGGGTCTCTCTGCTCCTAGTCCAACACCTTAACCATTACACCACATGGAATCTCATTCATTCTCTACTGTACTTTTCAGCTAAATTAGTGTTAAATTTAATTTAAATTTATTAAACCCAATGTGCTAATTCTTCTGATTTAAAGCATAACATGAACTCAAGATGCAGTTTGAACTTGAGTCCATTCAAGGCAAGGCTTGAATTGATGCTAATAAAGGATTTTTTTTTAAAAAAAAACTACTGTTAATGTAATAAAATTACCCATCTGTCAGCAGAGTTCAATTAAAAAGCTCTGCTAGACTAGTTAAATGCAATTGCACGGCAACATTCTATACTATTGTAACACTTGATATTCATCTAGAAGTGTCCTTTCTATGCAGAAAAAAATAAAGATCGAGGGAATAATACAGTTGGTGCCCGGCTGAACAGAGTCGAAGACAAGGTAGGCCTAAATTAGACTTTCAATAATAGTTGTATTTTACTGCATGACACAAGCATACCAGTACATTCTTTTCCCTCCTGATCATTAAAAAATGCAACTTAATTATGGGGACATGAACATAGGCAAGCAATTTAACAAAGGCAAATTTGTAGAAAATAACTATTTCTATTGAATTGTTTGAACATGGAAATGGAGAATATGATCTATAACATTTTATAGTATCTGCAAATGGAGATTGAAATATTTGTTTTTGTGCTATGCCCTTTCTTACTCATTATAAAAGGGCAACTTAATATGAACATGCAGTATGTTATAATACATTGAGCAATTAAAATGCAGTCTAAAGTCTGCAGTTATCTATATGTCCTAAGCTGTTTCAGCTTATTTATACAATTTCTTCTGATTACAATGGGAAGAAAATTACATCACTGTAGAGCTGACAGACAATTGAAAGAAAATCCTTCCCCAAAGGCTTGGAATTAAATATAAACAAGACAGAGAAAGAAAGAGAAAAAGATGGGAATTGCTAATAATTTAACCAAAACGAGGAATATTTTTCTGTAGTGAAACAACATAGTCACACAAGTGAAAGGAACCTGAAAGGATATAATAATTCTATGAGAGCAGATCTAGCTTTCTCATTTATTATCATCACTGTTAAAACTCTGTTTTCTCTGCTTCCCTTTCCTTCTCTCTACAGTACACTAATGGGTAGAGGAATGTTTGCCAATTGGGATCTTATTATAGCTATTCAGTAATGGCAAGGGAGAGTGAAATGAGAGGAGGAAGCTTCAAGGCTTTTTTTCTGGGAAATCTTTCTGGGTGAAGTAAAACTATTTTCTTAAAATAGATTGGATAAAGGTATCCCATATGTGAGCATTCTTCGGGATGCTGGAAGCTGCCCCATGAGTTGAATTGAATAAGGAAGTTGTTCGCTGATTGCCAGCTGGCAACCATTTTCAATGTATGTTAGCGCCATGTCAATTGATATGTTGCTCATAAATGGAACATCACAAATATACCTTGAAATGTCTGAGAAGGTATAAAGGTATATAAAAGGTATAACATTTCAATTCATTGACACCTGTGCTCCTGTTGCCCAGATTCCACAATATATTGTTCACTTTGGCCCCTTTTTTTAGAGCTATACGCACATTTATTTCAAGTATTTTAAGAATCATCCAAGCAAGAATCTTTCTTTTTGCATCCTCATCTTTTATAAGACCAATACCTGCACATCTTTGTACATTTTGTATTATCATCTCTTCTACAGGTAATATGTAATCAAAGGCAAATGAACAGGAGAGGTTGATGTACTAGTTGTTTTTTAGAGTAAGGTTGCTTTTGGATATGATTACATTTTGCTATTCCATTTGCATGTGAGTACACGCATGTGGACTGTTGAGTCCAGTCCTGATCCTTGACAACTACATGAAATCTCCATGTAGGTTTGGGGGCAATAATTCAGAAGTGGTTTGCTACTGTTTTCATACTAAGCCTGAGAGGAATGATAGATCTTACCCAACTGGTTTCATGAGTAAGACAGGACTAAAAATGCCAATCTCCTGTTTTTCATCCTTGTATCCATTACATCAAATTGGCTCACTCTTTTGCATTTTTTTACTATGATGTAAATGCTTACATACTAACTAAAATATTTTTCAGGAAAAGTACAGTGCAAGGCTGTTAGTATCATACTAAAATGGTAAATACTTTCAACTGTCTTTATGTCCAAACCTTACAAGCTCAAGAGGTCTTTGTAGACTACATCTACACATTCTGTGATAACCAATCATCAAAATGAAAGTGGAAAATATTTAAAAGGTAGTAGCAAATGAAATAAATACTGTATTTTTTTTCAGTAGCTTCCAGGATTTTTTTCTTGTAATCCATTAAACCATCTATAGTATTTGTTTTAAAATAGTAAATCTAATTACAATTTTTTATTTTCTTTTATGTACAAAAGATAAAGCTAAATGTCCCATGCAGGTTTCACTTTAGTGTGTTTCTACTGATTAATTTGAATGCTTAACAAGGCCAAGGTCTGAAAGGAATTTTTTTATCAATTAATCCTAATCTATGGCATGCAGTTTGTTTGGTTTTATTCTCCTTCCATTAGCAAGCCTTTTTTTTTAATTCATGTAAGCTTTTGCTTTAAAATTTGCTTTACTCTGGTGGATCAGTTGATATTTTTATTTATATTTTATTTCATATTTATTTTTATGTAAACATTTGTTAAAGCATTGATGATGGAAAGGCATTTTTAATGGTAGAAAATAGGACAGAAATAAGTGTGTGTTGTACACTGGTAGTGTGCATTTATGTATCAATCTGATCTGTTAACTATTGTTCATATCTTGATTATAGTGTAATGGGCTTTATACAGAGCTGTTCTGATGAAGGAGTATTCAGTAAATACAAATGCTGCAAAATACAGTTATATACAAAGGACTGTGATTTTATGTCTCCAATATTAAAAGATCTGTAATTTTTTATTGTAAACAACCCTCTGTTGTGGTTAGCCGGCAGCAGGTGCAGACAGCTGAGGAGAGCGAGGACTCAGTGGGGGCCAGGACCATTAGGGAGTGGACTGCTGCCTTCAGAGATTGTGGGGGCTGGCAGCAGTGATGAGGAGGTTCCCAAGGAGTCTGTGCCAAGTGCGCCTGTGCGCAGGATTGCCATAGGAAAGAACAGTTACAACAGCATGGGCAACTCGGGAGTAAGGCTGCAAGGTAATGGCCCTTCCTTCAAGAAGATAAAAGCCACCTGTGAAACTAACCTTCTTTGTATAAGGCAAAGACGTTTTGAAACTACAGCCTCGTGGACATTCCAGTATCCTGAGTTTGTATTTGAAGAGAATTAAGAATTTACCTTTATTGTCATTGCATTCCACGAATACAATGAAATTTGAAAGCTGTTCCAGCACAGTGCCCCAAACACCACATCACAATCACACTACAAGTATTTAATAATAATAATAACAACAACAATAATAATAACAACAACAACAATAATAATAATAACAATAATAATAATAATAATAACAATAATAACAATAACAATAACAATAATAATAATAATAATAAACCTCATCTAAAATCTATCTAAAACATTTAGTAAGTTAAATAGTTTTAAAATGCCACTATATACATAGGGCTAGATCACGAATGCGCTGTTTGATTCAAGACAATTATTGCCTTGGAAAAGAAACTGTTTCTCAGTCTATTAGTCCTCATTTTAAGAAACCTATAACATCTCCCTGATGGTAACAGTTTGAAATATGAATGACCAGGATGAGAACGGTTTGTGGAGATTTTTAATGCTCTAGAGAGGAGTCTGGTCTTCGCAATCTCTTCCAAAGAAGAAAGAGAGCAACCAACCAATGTTTTTGTGTGCTGTTTTGATGTTCAGGGTAAGGTTATGTCTCTTGCACCACAAGACCAGTCTGAGATAGAAGATTCTTATTTTGCAAATTATTTCTTGTCTGTTACCTTTTGGCAAGTCTTGCACAATTTGGCAAGGCTTGTGCTTATCACAGTTAATTATTTTGTAAAAGCATTACAAGGTTTCTGTTCTTTTTTGAATTGTGTTTGATTTGTTAGAAAAGGGCATGGGTCAGAACACCCGGGTCACATAGGTGAGATTGAGGAGGGGATGTAGAAGTGTGATGGATGGAAGGAGGGAAGGAAGGAAGGAAGGAAGGAAGGAAGGAAGGAAGGAATAATTGTTAGCTGCATTCCACGCATAATTCATGATGTTGGCATTTACTTTTAAAATAGAAATGAGGGAGTAACCATATCATTATATATCTGCATGATTATTAACGATTGTCTGACTGCCCGTCTTTTGGAAATACCCCATTGCAGAAATCTGTTCGGGGGAAATAAACATGTAAGGCCTTCCCTTGTCATCATTCTCTAATTTTGAAATTTTCTGCCCATAAAATGAAGTTTGGTTGTCAATCTCAGATAATTAAACAGAGAGTTAAGAGGCCCTTCTTTAATCTTTTTTACAAATATTGAGTTATGGGCCAATGCAAAACATGAACTAGGACAAAAAGGAAAAGATTCATCACAGACCTTATGGTCTTCAAAGGAAACTGGAAAGGCAGTGATCTACTGTTTGGTTAGCTAATTAGTTTGGAATATTTTCATATTTTTTTCTTTTTATTTTATGCTGGGGAGGGATATGCATAAAAAGGCTGCAACAGAGATCATCAAAAGTTTGGAAAAGGAAAACTTTGCTTTAGTAATTCAAATACTATGACTCTGTTCAGGGAAGCAGGTTAACAGTGGCTTGTAGCTTTTTTATTTAACATCTGGAGTTGTGCCAAGAAGTGTTAGGTTTCATATATAAAAAGCAGCCTGTATTCATTCAGGAAGTAACCAGGCTTGGTACAAGAAGTCTGCAAGGAAGAAGTTAACAAAGCTCTTTCAACAATTAAGGCAATTTTATTTTCCCAAGTTTTTAAATCCCAATATTTAACCCAGCTCATTCCTGACCAAAAACAAAATAAACAAAATAAATTATTGTAGGAACATTGGATGCAAAAAGTACATTTTTGTATTACACAATGTATGAATATATTTTATGTTTTTATAAAATAATATAAAAATAAGTTTATTATATAATATAGCCCTCTACTGAAAAGTTTAATGTAAATGTTCTTTTGAGTTTGTGAGGGCAGTATGGAACCAGAAAGTCCTTTCAGATAAGACTTTTTATTTGTGCAGTTTTTAAAGGGATTCTTACAGGTCCTCTTTCATTTGGAACCATTTCATTTTCTCATTGATTATTTCATCTTGATTTTCTTACCCAGGAAGGAGACAAAGATGGCATAATTGTGTACTGCTTTTGATTAATAATGCTTAGAGCTCTTCCTCTGGAAACAATGCAAGTTGCTACCTATTTTAAACATTTGAAAGTGGTAATTCATTTCAGTTCTGCAGAGACAAATGGCTATAGGTCGCACCGTGAAAAAAATCTCAGGATAATTTAAAGATTAGCAAACCTATTCTGACCTAGATTCTCATAGACTTGAAATGAGTACTTCGCCCAATGCATGTACAATTATTCCCAGTTTTATATTTACATTGAGATGGCTCGGAGCACAGGAGGAAAAATTCTGGAAATAATAAAATGCAAATACAAATAATGACAATTTGAAATGGGTAGAAAGTTCTGCCTCCCCTAGAAGGGGGAGACCTTTTGATGTCCTCCTATGCTGTCATTTTGCACAAGAGCTCCAATCAGTCTGAATCCAATTAGTTCACTGTTTCTTTCTACTGTGCATAAAAATGGGATGGTATTATGGAAAAATGGACTACTGTGGATCACAATCCATCTCTTTATGTTTTCTCCTTTTGTTTCTTGACACCTTTGTATCATATGTAATATCAAAAAAGTTAGCCTCTGACATAAGCGATCAATACTTTAATTAATACAGATGCATATTATTGTTGTACAATAACACTGCTTTTGTCAACATTGAGCGAAAGAAAGAACAGGAGGAGATTGGGAGGGAAAAAAATCATTCTTAATTTTAAATTAGGTAAAAGCTCTGAACAATGTCAAATGGTATCGTATAATTCTCTTTCAGGTTACAATAGGCTATTGTTCAAGATTAGCACCCAGGTTAGTTTCAGATCTATTTCTAGCAACTTGCTTGATTTATGATGACATTGTTGGCAGCTGGCTTCAGCAGCGTTTTTTACAGTATGCATAGTCAGCACTTCTAATGTTTATATCAAAGTCATATAATCTGGTTCTTTATGTTTTTCCACTCAGTCAGTGTACTTGCTTTTTATATAGCTATGTGCAAGTTAACTCTTTAGCTTGGTATCGGTTTCCCTAACCTGGCACCTTTCAAAAGAGAGGAATTTTATGAGGCAGTGTGATGGAAGAACTTTTTAATCAAGAGCTTCTTGCTAGGAAAAAGGAAAAGAAAGGCAGAGTCGCCTTCCCTCCATGCTCTTCAGATGGACTGCA
Organism: Pseudonaja textilis; assembly: GCF_049901715.1. Lineage (NCBI taxonomy): Eukaryota > Metazoa > Chordata > Lepidosauria > Squamata > Elapidae > Pseudonaja > Pseudonaja textilis. The sequence goes on from NC_141990.1 coordinate 236,015,723, forward strand.
ACTCCCATAATTCCCAGCCAGCCAGACCACATCAATTTTGGGGAAAAGCGATTGGGTGGAGTAAATAATGGAAGCATGCATCAGTGGTTTTTATTTTTATTTTTCTCTGCGGAAAGTTTGCCTTGGAGGCTGTTTACAGGTAGGGGTTTTGCAAGTAGGCAGATAGTTTTTCCATTTTCATATGTATTATGCATTTGTTACATATCTGTGCCCCCATCTCAACGCCTTCCCCAACTTGTCCTTTGCCTTCTTTTCATCAGAACTTCAGAATAAATGCAATTTTTAATCATGCGGCACAGTGATTAAGAGATCAGTAGTAATTATTAGAATATTTCTCTCCCCCCCCCCCGCATCAGCTTGTGTAGTTTCTGCTGTATCGTTATTGTATGTTGTGTGCTGCATCTGGTAAATTTAATAGGTAGAAGATAGTAAATCTTCTTAGAGATTGTAATCCAGATTTGTAAATTCTCCACAAAATTTAGTGCTAGGCCTTGAGAGCATGGGTTCCCAAAATAATTTTGTTTTAGCTTTTTAGATATGTATTGTGTAATAAAAAACAGTATTTGAGAGTAAATATTTGTCTTCAGATCTAGAGAATGACCAAACATAGTCTGCCAGTTGAAGTTCTCTGAACTTCAGCCTCTCTTGCAGCAGAAATGCAATTGATCCTAGGGCAGATTGCTTTGGGCACTGAAGGGAACAGGATGATCCACATTTGACTATGTTCAAAGTACCTATTTAATCTCCAATCATCAGCTTCTAATACCTCTTTTAAGACAAGTATTGAGTAGACTTTTTGATCAAATTAATGTCTTTCTCACTCCTTCTGTACTGCAAAAGGGAGCAGTATAACGACTAGACCATTTTAAAGAAGAAAATAAGACATATATAATTAATAATAATCTAAGCACAATGGTGTTCTTTGGGATTTAATTCAGATTCCACAAAATAATTTTGTAATACAGAATGTCTAAAAGCTGTTCAATAATATTCCGACAATGTCTTCAGGGCTGATAATAAAATGAGCCACACAATGGTAGTCATCTTAGCTATGGGGCAGGAGTGGGGAGCTTTTTTTAAAAAAATATTTTTATATAGGCCAATCTATACAGTATTTCAACTTCTTAAAGCTGTTCTTCAGACAAAATAGTGAAAAGTCAAGAAAAAAGCAGGACAAAATGATGGCAGATATATATATATATATATATATATATATATATATATATATATATGTCATTAATATATCTGTTGCATTCTTCAGTATAGTAAGAGAATTTTCACAACTTAGGCATTTGGTGTTTGTTGGGTTTTTTTATGGGTTTTTCCCATAAATAATTAAAAATGAGTAATTAAAATTCAGTTTCTCACTATGTATATAGCATGTATACCTTTTGCTTGATGACAGTGTAAGGTCTTGGCTAACTAACTTAGATAATCATCACTTAATCAAAACCAAACTACGTAAATATACTCAAAAGGAAGAGATCCTCAATAATATAAAAATGTCCATATATTTCTGTGTTTCAAAAAGAGGGTTTAGAAATTCATTTCCCCCACTGAAAGTTTTACTTTGAGTAGAAGCAATGATTAAAAAAGCAATTTAAGAGTGATAAAGTGTATTCCAAGTGGAGCAACGCATCTTTTATTTTCAGTTTAATTAAGGTGGACTTTTAGACATAGCTTTTATTCCTGCAGACAGTTACGTTGCCCACAGTTCACATGTGTAGAGCCAGTTTGTTGTTTTTATGGGATAGTGACAAAGAAAACAAAACTGAGTACCTTAAACATTTAAGTATTATGCAGCAATGGATTGGCAACAGCATATGGAAGAATTATTCATTATTTCTAGCTAATGAGATTACTGACCAAAAACAGTCAAAGTTTAAAGATCTCAGCAACTGCTACAGGGGGTGTATTTTATTTTGTAATAAATCTATTACAAGAAATGTGGGGGCGAGGGGGAGTATCATGCTGTTTTGCAAAACATTTTAACTGAGCACTAATCCTCAAACTGCTATAGTCATTGTGGTGTGTTTTATATTAGATAAGAGAATGCTAAAACAAGATGAAGCTATATCATAAATGTGGTAGATCAGATAAAATTAACTGAAGTGTCTGGGACATTTGAAAATGCCTGAGGGAAGCTTTCAATGTGATCTCTGCATATTTTTGAGATTAATGACAAAAATTTTAAAAGATTCATAGCCAAGTTAAATTTAACTAGCTAAATAATTATCAACAGAAGTGCACTTTACAGATTGAAAAACGTATGAATTTTTTTCCCCTTTTTCTTTCTTTCATACAAGAAAAGGGGAACTTATTCAAGAAAGGAACATTTTTAAGAGCAGTTTTTACTTACAAAGAAGCAAGGGTATAAAGTAGTTTTTAATCCAGATTTTTAAAATGTATATAATTTGTATTGCAACATGTATGTTATACATGTATAACACTAATTAATATAAGTGAAAATGAGAAGTCATCCTTTTATGTTAGCACATTTTTGTAAGCCTAACATTTGCCTTAATAGAAACAAATAATCTAAACCTTGAACAATCAGCTTATTTAATACTACTATAAAATGCCTAGGTAGATGAAATTGATTTCCTAAACAAAGAAAATAAAGATATCTCAGAGCTATATGGAAGAAATAGACAATTATTAACAGGAATCATTGTTGTTCTTGGTAAACACAAGATTACAAAACCATAGTTGTAGTAATAGTAGAGGATAAATCTAGGGAACAAAATACATGACTGCATCTTAGACTAGTACATAAGCTTATAGAAATATTTTGATGGCAAATAGATGGGACAGATCCCTATCTAAGGCAAGTTTAAAGAATAGACTTGCTGATTAAAGTTATTGTTTATATGTACTTTTAGGAGAGTACATCTCAATAGGATTATCTTCTATAATCATATATTATAGATTTGGGGTGATCAGATTTGTAAATGAAGCTTCTAGCCCACTTTGTACACATTCATTAATTGTTTAAGGTAAAGATCAAATATTTCAATAATACTTCATGGGTTGTAAGGTTTATCAAGAGGACACCTAATGCTTGAAAATACATTTATAACTATCAACTCTAATCTAATCTAAAATTGTAGACCTTGAAAAATATCTGAAAGTGAAAGCCCAGCCACTTGGACTGAGAGTGAATTATTTCAAATTTACATGCCCATTACACTTTATTACTGGGTGAACAAGGAGTTAAACATATCATATAAATCCATTCCAACTGACTAAGCTAATTAAACAATGTCCCGGAGAGCAGACAGAGTTCACAAGGGTTGCTTACTGGCCCAAATTCTTTCTGGCCCAAACACAGCAATGGCCATTTAAATCTTTATTATGAAAGCAAATTCTGCTTCCTAGGTTTCTGCAAGCGTTCCAGCCAACAAAAAATTAAAAGAAGGGCTGGGCTCTAACAGATGCTTTGTCAGAAACAGTTTGTTCAGACGGGATAAAAACCTGGATGGAGTACACAATACATTTTAATCAAGGAAAAAATTTATGCAAAAGGTTCTGATAACCTCTTCTTACAAAAAAATGAACGATCCCCTCAGGCATCTTGCTTTGCCGAGGGATTGTTCTATAAAAATGAGAAAAGTGCTGTGCAGTCTTTTGTTTATTTTTTTCTGACAAAGCATCAGTCTGGGGTTGCCTCTCTATTTTTTCATTATATAATTGTCCTGAGCTCTCCTTTTTTATGCCTTCTAAAGCATCCCTGTTCTATTAACACTACATATGATTTGGTTTCAAACAGATTGCTGCTACTAAATTTCCTTTAAAAGTATATTCAGAAAACTAATCTAGCTTTTTTTTTTAATGTCAAATCTTCCAAGTTAATCAAAATTGGGTCAACCTACCTTATACAATGACCAGTGAGGGGGGAATAGTGCCAAGTTGATCTTGGCTGATCTTGAAAAGCTGAACAGGGGCACACCAGATTACTCCTTGGATGGGAAACTATAAGGAAATACCAGGGCTGTAGCCCAGACTGGACATTAGACAAATATTCCAAAAGAAGACAATGACAAATCCTTCTATATCATTGCCAAGAAAACTACATGGAGATATCCATATCCTTGAACTTGATCAAGAAAGAGGTTCAGCGCTATGTTCAACTCCAAAGAGAATTCTTCACTTTTTACCATTACACCCTATATCAGGGATCATCAAATTTCTTCTACAAATGGTCAGAGACTATGTCTGGGAGTGAACAGTGGGCCACTTTCCCCCCACTCTTTGAGGAAAGGAACTGGTCCTTGGGAAGACTCATTGGGGCAAATCATAGATGTGTTAATGGTCAGAAAAGAGGCAGTTTAGTGCATGGAAGCAATGGGGGGAATGGTAAATGCCTCAGAATGGACCCTTCCTTGATTATTGGACTGTAAAAGCAAGTGAGGAGATGTACTTTCAGATTTGTAGGATTGTGTTAATGTAACCTTACAATAACATTAGATAGTACTTCTGAGCGTACTTCTTGTCTGTACAAAACTTTTGGGGGGTGACAGTTGGCAAAATTGAGAAACACTGAGTTGTGCCAGTTAGCTACTGTTCTGTCCTGTTTGTCTGTATTTTATTTACTCTTTTCTTGAAGTCTTAAGGCAACAGAAGCAAGGAGTTCTACTGCTGGTAATTCCTTGTACCTGTCATAGGCCTCTTGGTCTGTGTCAGGCAGCACATTTCCTTAGTTAAGTGTTATTGACCATACATATCATTATTCAGAAATGGGTGCCTCTCCCAAACTGGCTAGATAACATCTTCAAAGAATGGGATCTGAATTGGAACTAAAATGCCCAGGAAAAACAAGGAGATAACAGCAAACCTTACCGCACTATCTTGCTTTAGGTAAGTTTTAGAGCAATCTGGTTATGGAAAACTGCAGAGTTCTTTCCTGTTTCCTAAGTTCCAAATTAGCTCTTCAAACAGGCAGCTATTAAGAGATGGTTTTCAGCTCCCTTTCATGTGTTTTAATGCTCATGAGTGGTGAATACGTTCGAAATAGATTTTCTTGCCTAATTAATCCTTACTTGGTTAAAGTCATTGACGGTTAAAGAACTTCCGCTAGAATCACTTTTGAAGGCTATTGAAAAACAAGTCTAGCAGTTACTTATGGAGGATTGGTGCCAGCAAAACTGTCCTCAAAACACAAGGGCTCTTAGTTCAGTGTGTGTGTGTGTGTATGTGTGTGTGTGTGTGCGTGCGTAAGCTTTTGATCCAACAGAGGTTTTCCTCTGACAGATTTGCCTCCTTCTCCCCTGTGGCCTCCTATTTTTTCCAAAAAATCTGTACTTCCAGAACAATCAGAGGTAAAGGTAATCACTGAAAACTGCTTCAAAGCAAACTTTGCCAAAAATGTTCAAAAAAACTCTTACTCCCTAAAGGTTTCAGCCCAGTTTGTACTCTCCTTCAAAGAGAGATTTTCTTAAAAGCTCAACTGCCACTGGAAACATAGGAGGCAGCTGTGGCAAAGAGCACTTTTGTACAGTTATCCCGAGGCAAGCAGTGCAACCTTTCTTGAAACAGTCAGATCTGGTATTCATGCCTTTGGTTGTAACCTATATTGACTATAATAATGTGTCTTTATTTTATTTATTTATTTGTTTGTTTGTTTGTTTGTTTATTTGATTTGTCAATCGCTTACAAGATAATAGGTATAAGTCTATACATAGTTATGAATACATGAAATGGGTACATATAAGAAAAATAAAAGAAAGGACAGGGAAGATAGGTACGTTGGGGCGCTTATGCACACCCCCTACAGACCTCTTAGGAAAGGGGTGAGGTCAATAGTAAAGTTAAAGTTTTTGGGGTTTGGGGAAGAAACCACAGAGTCTGGTAGAGTATTCCAGACATTGATCACTCTGTTGCTGAAGTCGTATTTCCTGCAATCAAGTTTGGTGCAGTTAACCTTGAATTTCAAGTCTGGTGGCATAAGGTATTCTATAACAAGTAGAGGAGTGGAGAACTCTTCTTGTGAAATATTTTAGGACTTTCTCAACTGTGCAGGTATCAGATACGTAATGTGGGTTCCAGACTGATGAGCTGTATTCAAGTATTGGTCTAGCAAATGTTTTGTATGCTCTAGTTAGTAGTGTGATATTACCAGAGAAAAAGCTATGTAAGATTACGTTAACAACTCTTAATGCCTTTTTGGCTATGTAGTTACAGTGGACTCTAGCACTTAGATCATTAGAGATGAGTATTCCAAGGTCCTTTACAGAGCTTGGATCATCAACAAGGTCTTGACTATTCAGCTTGTATTTTATTTTCTGATTTTTTTGCCGATATGCAAGACAGAGTATTTATTTGTTGAGATTTGAAGTTGCCATTTGTTTGACCATTCTGATACATGGTCAAGATCTTTTTGACAAGTAGCAGTATTGTCTGTGGTATTGAACAGCTTTACATCATCTGCAAAGAGAACGTAGTTGCTCTTAATGTGATCATATAGGTCATTTATGTAGAGTATGAATAGAGTTGGTCCTAGAACACTGCCTTGGGGGACACCACTGTTGACAGGTACAGAATTTGATAGGATGCTCCCAATTTTGACCATTTGTTGTCTGTTTGACAGGAATGCAGTTGTCCAGAGTTACCATAAGATTTTAGTTTTAGGAGTAGTTTGTTGTGTACCACTGAATCAAAGGCTTTACAGAAGTCTATGTAGATTGTGTCTATTGTTTTGCCCTGATCGAGTTGTGTAGTCCATATGTTTTTGCAGTGTAAGAGTTGCAAATTACAGAATAGTGTTTTTCTGAAACCAAATTGTTTATTAGAGAGTAGGTTGTTTGTCTCTTAAGTGGAGGATGATGGATTGGTTAATAATTGATTCCATGACTTTTACAGGTGACGCAGCATAAGGAGATTGGTCTGTAATTTTCAACTAGGCTGGGGTCTCCATTTTTGAAGATGGGGATGACCATGGCTTGTGACCATAGGTTAGGCAAGTAGCTGGTCCTGGAAGATTTTTCAAAGATTATGCATAGGGGTTATGCTATGGCGGTGGGTAGCTTTTTAAAGAAGTAGGCACATATTCCATCTGGTCCAATAGATAGAGATGGTTTTAGATTGCATAGTGCTTTTTCAACATTGTCTTCTGTAAAATCGATATGTATTAGATAATTGTAGTTTTCTGTGGTTCGGCTAGGATATACTGGGCATGATCCATTGCTGTTTATAAATACTGAGCCAAAGAATGTGTTAAAGATGTTGGCTTTAATGGTGTCATTGTTGCAGTCTTTACCATTAGGTCCTATCAGGTGGGATGGACCTTGAGTCTTTTAGTTTGTTGTTTACAAAATTGTAAAAAGCGTGGGCAGAATTGGTGCGTAGAAGGTTTTCCTCTTGTTTAATGTGATAATTGGTGCATTCAGTCTTTATCTGGTGGCATAAATTTTTGTATTGGCTTTTGAAATTGGCAACGTGAACAGATTTGTTTTTCCGCCAGAGTGATCTCTTTTTGGATTGAAGTTTCCTTATTGTTATGGGTAATCTGTTTTTTTGGGTGGTGGTGGTGGAGTTGTTGGTGCATATAGTTTGATGACTCTTTTGACTTCAAGTAAAAATATGTTGTAATGGTCTTCAACAGTATTGCATCCAGTGAATAGAAATTGCCAATCAAGGGATGAGAGATCATTGTCTATAAGATCATAGTTGCCTTTTTTGAAGTTATAATTGGGGATTACATCATTGTGATGATTTTTGTGTGAGCGTATGTTGAGACAAAAGTCAATCATATTGTGGTCACTGCTGGAAAAGGGTTCTTTAGTTTGTATTCCGTAAATTAAATTCAAACTATTGCAAAAGATGAGATTGGGGCAGTTGTTTAGTCTAGTATTATTGGTTACGAGTTGTTGCAGTCCAAGATTTGTAACAGCATTGTAGAAGGTTGCATGTATGGGTTCAGTTGTACATTCATTTAGGGTCCAGTCAATATGAGGTAAATTGAAGTCATCAAGAAAGATAAAAGCGTGTGGGCAGGATGCTGTCCATGTTCGTAGTGAATTTAACTTGTTTACATGTTCGATGTCATAATCAGGTGCTCTGTAACATAGTAAGAATTGAAATGTGATATTTAAGGATAGTTCACAGATGATGGTCGCAGGAAGAGCAAGCTCCTAGGTAACTTGGATGTTTTTTAGATGTAAGGACTTTTTATAGAAGATAGCAACACCACCTCCTCTACTAATTTCATGATCTGATAGGTAAACATGATAGTCTCTTACTGTGTTAATGGAGTCCAGAGAAAGATGTGTTGAGCCATATTTCACAGACAAATATGATGTAGAATTTAGCCATATTTAGTCATAGGAGAAATTCAGGTATCTTATTCACAAGGTTTCTTGCATTGAGTAGCTTGCATTTAAGGCCAGCAGTAGTTGAAATTGAGGTAGTTAGGAGCGTGCGTGCCTAGTCTTGGGTGATGGTGGATTGGTTGAGGTAGGGTTGTGGTTGAAGGTTAAAGCTGAGTTGTGGGTTGTGTGACTTATTTTTGATACAATCAGCATGCTAGTCAATGTACAGGTCCTTCTCTCCATTGTCTAGACGTTTTTTGAGCTCAGTGCGGAGTACATAGGAGCAGGCACGTTGCTGTATGGTTAGGTCAGGGCGAGAACAGAGGTTCTTATGGTTGGTGTTGCTTTTGGCAAGTGAACTTATAGTATAAACGATTTACAAATGACCCTGCAGAAGCATGGGGCCACAGAGCTGTCTCTATTTTTGAGCTCTCGGCCAATGGGGGAAATGTCAAGTATTACATCAGGGGACATAGTTGATACTTGATAATCACTGATGATGTTTCAGACAGTTGTGATGTCATCATTGTCATTGATGTCCTCTAGACCAAATAAGATGGTGTTTGGACGTTTCTGTTCACTCTCAACAGCTTCTCTGATGAGGATTGGGATATCATTATTTGTCTTTGTTTGAAAACATACCAGCTCAGCTATTAATTTGGTACAAGGTGCAACATGTGTTGTACTGAAAAATTTGCACTGCTTTCCAGTTCCATTTTCCCCCCTCTTCAGTTGTGTCCAATTCTTGAAGACCCCTTGAACAAGATTTTTTGGCACGGTTTTTCAGAAGTAGTTTGCCATTGCCTGGGATTGACTGGCCCAAAGTCACCCAGCTATTTTTGTGTCTTAAAATGGGACTAGAACTCACCACCTCTACATTTCTAGCTTGATGCCTTAACTACTGCACAAAATTGGGTCTGCAATAAAAAAATTAACATTGGGTTGCCTAAAGGTCTGTTTCTATTTCAAAATTGCCCTGTTGTTAAACTCTGCAGGAAAGGTGTTTCTAAGGATGACACTGCTATCAGAATTAGTAATATGCAAGAGAGAGCCCTGTCCTCCAGCGTTGCTCCCAAGCTATGAAATGTACTTTCTCTGGAGTTTTGTTTGACCCACACACTGAAATTTCGGGACAAAAAAAATTGTAAATAAGTCTGTCTTTCCACAAGTTTTTTATTTTATTTTAACCTTTTTATGCTTATGTGTGTAGATAGAGGGAGGGAGGGAGGGAGGGATGGATGGATGGATGGAGAGACCAAACTGGATCTCTTTAAATGTGAAATTTTGTTAATTGTTAAATGAATGTGATATAAACTTTTACATTAAATTTAATGTGCATTTTAAACTTGTACCCTGTGGCATAAATCAATGCCTTTTAAAATGAGGATTTGAGTGAAAACTACAAAGATTCCAGGAATAAGTACAGAAAAATAATAAAGAAAAAGAAAGAACGAGATTATTTAAAAACTCTTGAGCTCTGGCTGTAGAGGAAGGCCTTGCTGAGCTAGAAGAAGGATCAACCTAGAATCCCTATATACGACAAGCAAACTTATCCAACCTCCCTTGAATTCCATTGACCCTTATCTAACTCCTAGCAGGTGTTAACCATTAGTTGAGAATATTCCTGTGCATAGGGAGGAGTAGCAATAGATCAGTTTAATTAGACCTTCATGTGTGGACCTAATCATTCTGGCCTGACACTAGCCCTTTTAATTTATTTGTTTTTACTGTGTTCAGCATTATCTAGTTAATTTTTCCAGTCATGACCTACTGGAACACTGCTATCTTAGCTTCTGCCAAAAGAGGGATGTGTTTTTTACAATCAATCAATCGCTTACTTATTTATTAGTGATTGTGATTTGGAAAGCATTATTTGGAGAGTGCACTGAACTTCTAAGACCGCTTCAGAATAAGAATTATTACTCTTAGGCTTCTTCCAATGAATAAACTTGATTAAGAAATGAACTCCTTAATACGGGCAGTCCTTGACTTACAACCACAATTGAGCCCAAAATTTCTGTCACTAAGTGACGCATTTGTTAAGTGAGTTTTGCCCAATTTTACAACCTTTCCTATCACCATTGTTAAGTGAATCACTGCAGTTGTTGATTTAGTCACACGGTTGTTAAGTGAATCTGGTTTCCTCATGGACTTTGCTGGTGAGAAGGTCACAAAAGGGGATCACATAAATGTGAACCAGTTGTCAAGCAGCTGAATTTTGATCACGTAACTATAGGGATGTTGTAATGTTGTAACTGTGAAAAATGGTCATAAGTCCCTTTTCTTCAGCATTGTTATAACTTCAAAGTCATTAAATAAACTGTTGTAAGTTGAGGACTACCTGTAATTTAATTTTAAAGAAAAACCCAGTTCTGTTGGCTATTGAAGAGGGAAGCTGCTCACATATTTAAATGGAAGCAATTTTTTTTACAAACTGATCTTTAAATGTCATAAGTATTTCAGTTTGAAAATAGAAACAAGTGATTAAATAACAGGATTTCATACAAATCTGATGCAAACCTATTCTCTACTCACAAGCAAATATGCTTTAGTTGAGTAAGACTCATTCGTCAGATAAGCTGATACATTTATTCAAACTTTTATGCATAGGTAAAGTACCAACAGATTCTGTTGGATTTATTTCTAAGAGAATACAACCTTAATCTTTTTTTTTCTTATCAAAATCATTTCTTTATGTTGATTTCAGTTTGCAAAGTTAACTTCACACTGCAAAGCCTTTGCTATTGCATTTTGTAAAAGAGGGCAAAACCTATTTCAAAAATTTCAAAACAAAAATAAAATTTGAACATGTTACTAAACAAAGGCTATATGCTTTCTGAGATTTAAAATAGCAAAATCAAATATGTTGAACTTCTGAAATGGTGCTCTACTGACTTTTCAATTATGTAGTTGACTCTTAAAAAAACAGAGAACATCCATCTTTATTCCTAACACATACATGTAGCTTGTGATTTTTTTTCCTTCTAAACCTTGACTGCATTTTCAGGCAACAGCACTGACTTTTTAAAGCACTGAATCTGAGATAAGTATCATGTGGAAATGTGAACCTGAATGAACTGATGTAATTCAAGGACTACCAGTGTTTACAAAAATCATTATTGTAGGACAATTTTTAATGTTCCTTGTCTTCCAAAAAGCTATTACCAGAAGCACATCATGAAACCCTACAAGAATTTAGAAAATATGCACTACTCTAAGAGAAGGAAAATTTGGAGATCTGACAAATACTCTAGTAGTGGATACCTAGAAAAAGTGTTTGGTATCTGTACAGCAGATTTGCAAAATTCCACATCTTAAAGGCCGTTTTTAATCTTATCCTAGTTGTCATTTTTTAAACAGAACAGTGCTTTCCACATATGTGTCACATCCATACCCTTCCTAGTGAAACAATATCTTGCAAAGGACAAAAATCAGAATGTAAGCATCCAATTCCTTACAAAGTTTTAATTTCCAGTTTTGAAGATTAAATAAAATTTGGTTATCGTGCATTGCAAAATGAAACCCATAAGAATTGTGCAATTGATTTAAATCCATAGGATCTATGTAAAGGGAGGTGGGGGAATCAATGTTGGTGTGAAAAAGAAAAGAATTGGTTTCTGAAATAATTATATCAGATAATCTAAAAACAAGGCCAGAGTAGTGTACCAGAATTGCAGGCACTTGTGCTGCCTCCTTTCCTTCCCTTTGAGCTCAGCAGGCAGAGTTGCCAATAAAACTGCAACCTTGAAATAGGTGTGGGAGGAGAGTGATGTTTTCTCTCTGCAGTACTTAGCAAACAGTATAAAGCAGCCCAAATAAAAGAAGGCCTTTTTTTTTCCTTCAAAGGGAGTCAGCGGTCAAGAGGATAGGAAGGATAGAGGCAAGTGCAATTATAAAAACACAACGTAGAAAGTTGTAAGCATTCTATATGCTGGCCAATTAACAAGGAAGAAGAAAAAGGCAGAACAGTGTAGGTACAAAAAAATGATACATTTTACACAGTGTATGTATTGTGTAATATTATTATACAGTGTAATACATTAATAATTAAAGTGATCATTTGTGACTGTACTGCTCAGATAGGAATGTTGCACTTGCAAGCAACTGCTCATGGGAGAGTCATTTTCAAATTAATAAGCTTGATGTAGCATAATTTACGCAAGGGAGGCAATGGCAGGTTTTATATCTAATCTATAGCTCCTGTAGAAGGCTTTGAAAAAATTCAGGGGGTATGTAAACAAGATATTATTCCAAACATTCATGAACATCCACTGCCTAATTAAACTTTTGAATAAGCTGATAGCTATTCGTTCCTTCAAATGTTCAAAAGGATATTGATATATCGTTCCTTAAGTTATCTATTGGATTTGTATTCCTCTTTTCACCAATAATTGGTTTATAAGGTAACTTACGAAGATTACTCACAAAAAGCAAAACCATTCAAAAAGATCACTAAAACATTCTAGTAAAAGTACACTAATAGCACTCATTCAGCTTAGTGATCAAATCAGCTTATATGCAAAAGAACTTAAAGGAGAGATTTGCCACCTAGAGTTCTTAAAACTATATAATTTGAATGCAAGGAGTCAATAGTCAGTTAGAAATAAATCCATCCTAATGAAAAATATACACAACTCATAATTGTGGCTCTGAGGTTTGAGTGCGTCATTATCCAGCCCATCATTTTGTTAGTCCAGATTTTATCCAAGAAAAAAATATATAGGATTCCCAGGGTGTTTCCAGGACTGGTGCATCTTGCTCCTCTCTCCTTTCTTCCTCCACATGACCTGTGTACCACCTTCTCTCCAATCTTTCCCAAGGCTTTCTCTTCTCAATAGCTGCCACACCTCCCAATGACCTGGGATAGGGAGAAGTTGTGGATTGATGGTATTAAAAGATTTGACTTGCTTTGTTGACTTGTTATCAATTTATATTTCAGTCACCTTCTCTGAAGGCTAAGAGTACCCAACTCTTTTTTTTCATAGATTTTACTTTTTGTTGTCCCTTGATCATTTTCGTTGTCCTTCTTTGAATTTGTTCCAGTTTTTCTCCTTCTTCAGTCCTTCTTCAAGTATCATGCTCAGAACCATCCCAGTTTTCTTAAAGCCTGATAAAAGCAGAATAGAGTAAAATCTGTTAATTTGGAAATTTTATTTACATAGATAGAGCCTGAATTCTTTGAAACCAGAATCATACTGCTACTCATCTTCAATTCATAGTCAACTCCTTTTCCAAAATCTTTTTTACAAATAATAGTTATCAGAATAACTCTCCCAAATCCTATACTTGTAGGCTTGTCTTTTGTTTCCTATATAAATAACTTAGCACTTGGCTATTAAATTTCATTTGGTTACTTCATCCCATTTCACCATTTCAACATTTTCAAATTGTTCTGAATTTTAGGATATTAAATATCCCAACCAATTTTGTATTATCTTCAGATTTTATAAATACTCTCTTCTCCGAAATATTAAAGACAATATTGAGGAGAGAGGACTGAACAAATCCTTCTGGCACTCGTAACTCTCTGATCTGATGAGGAACCATTTATTATTAGATTAATTCGATCATTTTGCATATTGTATACTTTCCAAAATCATTACCTCAATACATTAACATTGCCAGGACATATATGGTTCTGCATTAACCATAACAACTGCTCTGTTTCTGGGAAGCTCTTTGGATTTTCCTTTTTTTTTTAGTTCATTTATATTCCACATTTCAGAGAGGTAACAAAATGATTTAAAAATAAGAGGATGGAATTCAATCAAATATACATATCCAAAATTAAAGAAATTAAGCCAAACCTGAGGTTGTTGAGAATAGGTCACAGACTTTCTTGTCTTCTCAAGAAAGTTTCCTCATAAAATTTTAAAGAAAAATCGAAGTTTTCTTTAAGGCTTGCCCTAAATTTGCAAGGGTCAGAGCTGGAAGGAGAGCTTCCTTAACTGAGGCCCACTAATAGAAGCTCTTTCCTTGTCCTTTGTCAGTCTGGCTTTTCAGACTAGCAAGCACCTGAAGGGTCCAGATTAAAAAGTTTCTCAAAGTTGGCAGCTTGAAGATGTATGGACTTCAACTCCCAGAAACACCCAAATAACATGCTGGTTAGAAATTCTTGCAGTTGAAATCCACGTTTCTGAATATTGCCAAGTTTGAAAAACAGTGGTCTAAATTGTATATCTTTAGATCCTTTAGATCAGGGGTGTCAAACTCATGGCCCTCAGACTGAATGTGTCACGTGCTGGCCCCACCCCCACCTGGTTTAGCAAAGGGGAAGAAAGTCCCAAGATATCATGTGACAACGCCGTGATGACACGAGTTTGACACTCCTGTTTTAGATGATCTTATAAAATTTTATTTAAAAAAATAGAGGACTTCCGGTGACGAGGTATGGACAAATGGAGGTGCTGAAGCTCGCTCTGGGTTTTATGTTACCTTTTCTTGCTGTGGAGTGACCCTTAGTGGTGCACGTATCCTGTAGAGAAACGTGCCGGTGTGGGGAGACTCGAGTTGCGGTGCAGAGAAGGTGATTCTCATCGCGACGCAGAGAGACTCTGTAGAGACCGACATCAAGATACCGCTAGTAATGGTGGTCCTGAAGTCCGGATCGTTACATACAAGAGGAAGCAAGTGAATGACAGACTGTGGTGAATGAGGAGTGCAAGTGAAAGAATTTGCAATCTTGATTGAGCGTGGAGTATTGGAGAAAATTAGTCGGAACAAGCTGACATTCCAACAGAGGAAATGATCATTCAGAAACTAACAGCCTGTGCAGAGATGGATAAACTAACCCTAGCACTTAAGGATAAAGAATCATCAGAATATTATAAAAGCTGGCAATGTTGGTATGATTCAATAGAACAAAAATAGAAAATATATTAGTAAATATTGTTAAATTGTAATAGAGGTACTAATTACACATTCGCAATAAGACTTATTTCTAAATATGACACCAAGAATGATAATAAATAAGGAACCACAGACTGCTGATAATGGAATTGTTTGTTTTTATTCGCTTTCTTTTTCTTTTCCTTTTTTTTCTCTTTATGTTGTGTATGTGTTTGTTTGTTATTTTAGTTGTATAATCAATAAAGTTTGCTTTAAAAAAAAATTTTTATAAAAAAAAAAAAAGCAGCACTGAAAACAAACCAATACATGCATTTCAAAGGAAGGAAAAATCTTTTTGTGCATAAACCTAAATATGCTTTCCAGGTCAATTTTTGTTGGATATTTAAAATCAAAACATTATCTTTTGGCTGTAACTACAAAATCCCCACAATCAAACGTTGGTTTTTCAATGAGTGGTATATTTTAGTTTATATATTTTTATATATAGTGGGAAAAATTGTGAACGCTAAATGGTTGGAATTTGGGAGGGATCACAATTTTCTAGAAAACTGATATTGCAAGTCTTTTTCTGTGAAAGTTATTCAATAAAAATACCCCTGGAAAATAGTACTTCATGTTATTAATGTCAAGTATTTGTTCAATGTTTGTATCTGTTTCTTTCAAAAATTACATAGAAATTTCTATATTTCTGCACATTTCTATATTTATGTCCTCTCTCTCTCTCTCTCTCTCTCTCTCTCTCTCTCTCTCTCTCCCTCCCTCCCTCCCTCCCTCTCTCTCTGTCTCCCTCTCTCTGTCTCCCTCTCTCTGTGTAAACTAAGTGAAACATGTAAGTGAAAGAGCATAGAAGGAATAGTGTCCCGAGGCTTAAAATTCTGTGTTTGGGTTGTTTATTTGCTTTGCTTCAAAAATAATTTATTTGATTTCATTTGGGAATTCGTTTCTATTCTTTTTATTCAAATCTACAAATAACGTCTTGTGTTTTTAGTGCAAGATCATGCCTCAGAGATGGAATGTACATCCATCTGCATTTTTTTTTCAGGAACTATATTAAAGAAGAAGCATTCTTCTTAATGAAATTTTTTTAAATACATTTATGTCCCTTTGAACAATTGAAAATGTTTCACAGAAGTGCCAGAACTTTGCAGCAGATCCAGCCAATCACTAAACAGAACCCCGCCCTCCCCCAAAAAATATCTTCTGCCCCCTAGTGGTTTCCAGGATGTTTTCATGCCAGATGAGACAGACCTCTTTAATGCTGGTTATGTCCCAGAGTCTTACTACAAACACAGTACTGCATGTTTTGGCATGACTACCTGCAGCAAATTTCTGTTCTAAAGGCCTACTTTGCTCTGATTACACTCAGTCACGGAAAGCAGTAGAGTATCTTAAGGCAGCCCAGGCTGAGGCTGGTTTCTTTGAGAAGCCAGATGGTACATGCCATGTGCAATTTATGTCAAAGCCAGTTAATGTTGAACTGCTGCAGAAGGATTTTCTGCTCTCTTCGTCTTCACCTCCACCCTCCCACCCTTCTCAATCTTAAATCAAATCGTGTATTTCATCGTATAACAGTTAATGTATTCAGCTGCTTTGGTTAAAGGGCAGTAAGTGGTCCTTGAGTAGAAGAACAGATACTCAGTTACCAAGAGATAATTAGATAAGCCAGCTGTCACTTTATGCTTTCTTAAATGTACTAATACTACTATTTTTGGCTGAGCATCTCTCTGTAGAGCTTAATAAGAACAGACTTGTGAAAGAGCGAGAAAGGATGTGCGAAGGAAACTTGTATTGCATCTGTAATGGCGTTAGATCCATAACAAGGCGTAGAGCTCTCTTTAAGCCATGCCAGCTGAAGATAAATTCCGAGAGATTTAAGCCTTTCAGATCTTGAACAGGGATATGCTTGGGGGAAAAAAATAGTTAATGGAATAAATAACTGGACAACTAGGAGGAAATGCTGTACACATAGCACTCGGCTTATAACCACAATTGAGCCCCAGATTTCCGTTAAGTGAGATATTTGTTAAGTGAATTTTGCCCTGTTCTACAACCTTTCTTGCTGCATTTGTTAAGTGAATCGCTGAAGTTGGTACGTGAATCCACCTTGTCTGTTGACACTGCTTATCAGAAAGTTTCAAAAGGTGATCATATGATCCCATGTCTCTGCAACCATCATAAGTATGAGTCAATTGCAGAGCATCTGAATTTTGATCACATGACCATGGGGATGCCATAATGGTTTTTCATACCACAAGTGTGAAAAGCACATAAATCACTTTTTTCAGTGCCGTTGTAACTTTGAATGGTCACTAAATGAACTTATGTAAGTTGAGGACTACCTGTACTTAAGTCAATGATTTATTTACAGATATATGTCTGTATATTGTCGATCTCTCTCTCTCTCTCTCTCTCTCTCTCTCTCTCTCTCTCTCTCCATGGAAGCTTTTCAAATTATCGAATTAGCTAGGAGGTGAGCATTAAAAATTCCTCCAGACCACCACAAATATTAGCACAGAAAATAGATTGAATAGCCATGGAATAACACTTACCATTTAAACTTATATACTGCCCCATCATTCTTTACGGAACTCTCTTGGTGGTTTACAATGTCAGCATATTGCTCCCAACAATTTGGGTCCTTATTTTACCAACCATGGAAGGGTGGAAGGCTGAGTCTACCTTAAGCCCCATCAGAATCGAACTCTAGGCTTTGGGCAGAGTTTGCCTGCAATTGTAACCTCTGCACCACCAGGACTCTTGAAAATATTTAAGCAGACAGCATTCTTCAGCAGACAGATTTTATTCCCTCAATACAGTAGCAAGTAAGAGCACTGGAACTCTGCAGAAGAGGAAAATATAACAAACTCCTGATATCCCTATAATGTTAAACTAAATAGTGGTTATTACAGAAAAACCTACCAATTTTATTTTAGATACTCAATAAAATTTTAGAGATGCTTACAGTTTATGTTATTTAATTTTTAACAGGACAAGAAATATATGAAATTGTAGTAACCTTCTTGTCACATTAATTTTAATTATCATAGAATCAACCATCTTCAAGTAATCTATTTGAAAACAATTTCTGACCACAGAAGTAAGCAAAGTGTATTATCACTAAAAAAATTAATAGAATGCCTAACATTACTAAATTAAGTTCAAAATATCATCTTGAAAGTTGTTAGGAATCGGAAAGTATAATTTGACGGGTAGAGCATTATGATCTAAAGAGGATCTGGTGTCTAAACAAAATCATTCTACAACTACTATATGAAGAACCAAGATATATTTACGATAGTTGCAGCCATTTGCAATTTTCTCAGAGGGCTTCTGACAAGGTAATGGAGGAAACTGGAGCCTTGATGGCACAGTGGTTAGAACTTAGTATTGCAAGCTAACACTGCCCACAGCTTGGAGTTCAATCCTGACAGGCTCAAGTTGACTCAGCCTTCCATCCTTCCAAGGTCAATAAAGATTCATGGAGGCAATGTAAACTGCCCATAGAGTGCTGTAAAGTTACTATGGGGCAATATATAAGCCTAAGTGCTGTTTCTATTGCTTAACAGCTGTGTGACTTGCTGGCAAATGGCATGGCATATTCTCTGAGATTTGTAAAATAGTAAAATAAATAAAATTGTAGGATACAGAAGAAAAACTAAATTTCTGTTCTGTTGACACCAATCACCTTCTAGTTATTAATCTCTAGAGGCCATCTGGAAATCCAGGTCTTACTGATTCTCCAGAAGGTCTTGAGATGTGCTCCCTTCTTACCTTGAGGATAAGGAGTTCTAAAAGAAGGGAACAACCACCAAGAATGCTAACTCTATGCCCCCTTGCTTCATATCTCCTGATAGGAGAGGATCTTCAATAGGTGTGATCTATTCACTGTAAATTGGGTCAGAATTTACATAGAATTAGTAATCTCTAAAATGCTCAGACTGTGAGCAGTTTTAAGATTTTTAGGTAACAACCAACCACTTGCATCTCCCTAGTATTATAGGACAATATCTGTGTTAAAATGTTAAAGATAGGAACATTTCTCAATTCCCAAAGATTTTGTCATCTTATATTGATTGACACAATGATTGGGGCAATTAATGGTGGCTTGATCATAAAGATCAATCTGGTTTAGGGAAAGACCTTGCAGTTATGAAATTAAGTACTCTTTCTAAATCTTTTCTTATCCTTGATGCTCTCTTATTTTAGGCCAATGTAACTCAGTTAACAAACAGAGAAACATAGAAATTATATGTGTCTTATACACCTGTGAACACTCAAAAGACTGAAGGTTTTGTCAGCTTTGAGCATTCATGCAAAAGTAGAAGGCTACAATTTGAGCAATAGTCCTATGAAAACATTTCATTCATCTCCAACCAGGTCTGGCGCAGTGCTAAAATCCTTAAATAAATATGAGGTGAAATGTCTTATTGCATAGCATGTCAAAGTAAAACAAACACACTTTCATATCCACTTCTTTCTGCTCAGGAATGCCCCAGGTCACAAGGAGGTATTTTAATTGATCTGGATTTTGAATAGATTTCTTGCCAACCTTTCAGTTGCTACAGGTGCATCTCTCATGTGGTCAGTGGTTATGTGGTACAAAATTATTTGACACACCAAACAAAAACATAGAAAAACTATATAGAAATGGGCCTTGTGTTGCAAAGAACATCAATCTTGTGTTTTCCTCTCCACATTTTTTTCTGGCAGACATTAACAAATAAAATTAAAAGTTTTGTGTTCTAAAGCCTGCAAACTAAGTTACACACATGTTTTGAGACAAAAATGAAGAGATGGAGCCACAATTATAATATAAAGGTTGGGAGTATTTCCAGATACATTTTGCATGAAAACAACTTGGAATGGAGAATTCAGGCTCAGTGGTGGGATAATCATCATTCTAGAACAAATAATTTTGGGAAGCAAAAGGATAACAGACTACTTATACTTAACAGAAATATGATGTATACTTTTCCTTTATTAACATTAAGTTGGTTGTTCTTAATGTAATTACAAGAGTTTAACATCCTTTTTCCAGTATTCAGGATAGTCAAGTCCCTCAAATGATATTTTCATAGAATTATAGAGGTAGAAGGGCTCATTCAGATCAATGATTATAGATGTAATAACTGCTCAGTGCTGGAATCCAAATTAAAATATCCAGGACAGATCTCTATCTAGTCTGCATTTGAACACATCCGATTAAGAGTAGCCCACCATCGTCCTGGATAATGGGTTCCACTGTAGAACTGCTCTTAATTGTTTGAAAGTAAATCTTACTTTAATCTGTTTTCCTGTAGCATTATTCCATTTCATTATTCTGGAATGAGAGAAAACAGATCCTAATTTTCTTCCATGTGACATCCTTTCAGGTATTTGAAGACCGTTTTCATATTCATCCTCCTCTCTTAAGAATACACATATCCAACTCCTTCCATGTTTCATTATAAAACTTTATAAGTTTCTAATCCCTTGTGATGGATTGCGGGGTTGATTCAGAGAAGGAGGCAAAGATAGCTGAGCTGTTACAGAAAAGACGTTTGAGTCCTGGTAAAGCAGAAAGCATGGGGGGAAAAATTAACAATTTGTCCTGATCATATTATGTATAAGCTGAAGTAGAGAAGAGTTTTGACAAGCTTTCAGGATTCTGTTGCAGTCCCGTGATTGCGTTAAAATGCATTCCAAAACTCGACTTGATTTTTGTATCCTGATCTTGTCTGTCTCATCACTTGATAGTCTGTGCCGCCCTTCTCTGAACCTATTTCATCAGTTTGCCTGATTGATAATTTACTGTAAAATGGGAAAACTAGATGGAAAGTACCTTCTCCTTCTTTCCTTTGGAGACAGACATTCAACAACTTCCCTTAGGCTTAAAACAAGGGTAAAGTAAACAGCACACCTCCAAAATCCTGGTGATACACTTTCCTTGGGGATAAGATTAATAGCAATAGCAGACTTATATACCATTTTACACCTTTGTCTAAGCGGTTTACAGAGTCAACAATCTGGGTGGGTCATTTTACCAACTGTGGAAGGATGAAAGGGTAAGTCATCCTTGAGTCAGTCAGAATCGAACTTCTGGCAGTGAACAGTGAGTTAGTGTGCAATACTCCATTTTTTCCATTACTCCACCACTGCTCTTATTAAGATGACTCACATCAAAATGTTGACTGGGAAAGCCATTAGGATACTAGGTGTGATAGAGCAGAGTTTCCCAACCTTTCTGGCTTTGTGGACCAGTGGTGGGTGGGGGGCAGAGGGTAGTTCCAGGTGAGCAGTGGGTAAGCATTTGTGCGAATGGAGAATATTTGCACATGCTTGCGCAAGAGAGGATGTGCACACATGCTCACCAACCACTTTGAGTGGCCCAATTTTGAACAGCTCAGCGTTGGGGACCCCCGTGATAGAGCCAACCCAATCCCCAAATAGTCAGTGGGAGATCCTTGATGTGCTGGCTGAATCTCTCTTGTCCCATCTGGTAAATTCTGAGCTTTAGAGAAGGGATATGTTATCCCTGTTTATCCCAACTCAGCTCATAAGCATTTGATCTATTTTTTATGGTTTAGAGCATCTATAATTTATTCTGCCATTTCTGTCTCCAAGCGTATCCAGTAGCATTAGTGGAAATGGCTATACCATCTGTGAACTTACCCTGCAGCATTTATTCTTTACTATTATATTAATGAGCTTCATTAAGTAGTGAAAAAAGAGCTTCTTGAGCTAAGTGGAGTCAGGATAAAGAAGGGAGCTCAGCTGTCAGTATTTATTCACCACCTGCTTAGGAAACCCAGGAAAGTTTCACCTGATTCTACAGCCATTGTTTAATTTCCACAAAGGAGGATATTGGTATAGAGCACGAAAACCTGAGAAAAGTACAATCTAATTATAGTAGCATTTGTTGTTGAAGATGATAGTTTTATATAACAACAAATTGCATGCCTATACTGGGGAAAAGAAAGAGAAACTTCTTTGTCTCCTGTGTCTTTGTCATGTTTTACCATCCCAATGGCCATATTTTACAGAAAGAAGAGGAGGTTTTTTATGTGGGTGAATTATTCACAAATAAGCATAATGTCTTCTTAGTTGTAAATGGAGTTGGGTCCAGTTCCTGTTTCCCTTTTAAGGGAAATGTTGGCTTGTTAGCGCATTGAACTGACAATGTTCCTATTATGTATTGAGGAATGAGAGACCAAACCAGAGCATTCACAAGTAAAGGCTTTATTCAACAGAATAAAGGGCTGTCGCGTCTGCATACTAACAAGCAGACATGCTCCAGCGAACAGCGACTGGCTCGACCTAGCAGCCGGCTTTTATAGCCGACTGTCGAAGGGAGCCAGCCAATGGGAGCTGTAAACGCCCCCGCAGTATAGACGGACTTGATTGGGAACTTTGGTCAGTTCCAAGGACATAACACCCCTTCCCCCCAGATGCGAACATGAATAGTCCTTTAAATATGCAGGGGGTCTGTGTGAGCGCCCGGACCGGCGCAGTTCGGGTGAGTCACTGAGTGGATCAGAGTTCCGGGAATCAGGACTGGTGGGTGCTAGAGAGCGGGGTTGCTCTGGAACCTGATCAGGCGTCTGTGAATAGTCTCTGCCTCCGGGTTGGGTTGTAGAATAGTCATTGTCCGGCAACCCGGTGGCATCGCTGGTCGGCAAAGCTGGCGACTCCGGCGGACGGTCCCGGTCTATCGTCCGTTCCTCTCGCTCGGTCTGTGGTGACAGGCCACTCAGCTGGTCCCCGATCGGATTCTGGTATGGCGACTGGGGCTCAACAGGAGTCCATGGTTCAGCATTGGCATGCCCACTCTGGTGCTTTCTGATCTGGTCCAGATGTCTGCGCCAGACTCGCCCGTCCTCCAGCTGAACTTGGTACGACCTCGGACCGGTGATGGCCACGACTCTCCCAGGTACCCATAGCGGATCGCCGGCGTAGTTCCTGACAAACACTGGGTCCTGCAACACAAAATCTCTGACCCTGCTGTCAGACCCGATAGGAGTGTCAGGGCAATAATGGGGATGCAGCCTGTCTAACACTGTTCTCAGGCGTCTGCCCATTAGGAGCTCGGCAGGTGACTTGTTTGTAACTGTACAGGGGGTCGTGTGTTGGCTCAAGAGAAAGCGGGAGAGCCTAGAGTGCCAGTCCTCTTGATTGAATCTGGCCAACGCCTCCTTTGTTGACCTAACGGCTCTCTCTGCCAACCCGTTGCTGGCAGGATGAAAAGGGGCCGTTAAGATGTGCCGGATGCCCAGGTTGGTGACATACCGGCTGAACTCTGTAGACGTAAATTGGGGGCCATTGTCCGAGACGAAAGTGTCAGGTAGCCCGTGTGTTACAAATAAACGGGTCAGGGCTTGGGCGACTGCCCGGGTGGTGGTCGTGGGTAGAAGGGCCACATCGATCCACTTGGAAAACGAATCCACGACCACCAAGAAGGTCTTGCCATGTGTTGGCCCGGCCAAGTCAATGTGCAGCCGTGACCATGGCGCGTTGGCGTTCTCCCACTTGGTTGGGGTGGTAACTGGTGGTGCTGGCCTGGATTCCTGACAGGGTCGGCAAGAGCTTACCCATTTGGCGATCTCGTCGTCCATGGCCGGCCACCAGACGTAACTTCGAGCCAACGCCTTCATCCGGACAATGCCTGGGTGACCCTCGTGCAGCGCCTTCAGGACAGGTGTGCGCAGGGAGCTTGGGATGACGACCCTGGTTCCCCACAACAGGCAGCCCTGTAAACTGGAAAACTCTAGCTGGCGGATTTTAAATGGTGTGAATTCGGTTGTGAAATTAGTGACCGGCCACCCCCTCCGCACCCAGTCCAGAACCTGGGCGATTGTTTTGTCTTTTTTGGAGTGGAAGGCGATGTCGCCTGCGGTGACAGGTAGTTTGAGCTCACTGACATCGAAGATGGCGTGGACCGGAGCCGGGTCCTCTACCGGGGTGGGCAGCGGGCAGCGGCTGAGGGCATCGGCGTGGCTGAGGTTTTTCCCCGGCCGGTGAACGAGTGTGTACGAGTAGGCTGCCAGGAATAAGGTCCACCTTGTCATCCTGGGTGAGAAGACTTGGGGTGTTTGTTTGTCCCCCGATAGTAGCCCCAGAAGTGGCTTGTGATCCGTGACGAGTTCGAATTTATGACCAAAAAGAAATTCATGGAATTTTTTAACCACAGCAACTGCGGCTAGAGCCTCTTTATCAATTTGGCTGTAGTTGCGCTCAGTTGGTGACAAGGTTCTGGAAAAGAAGGCGATTGGTGCCTCGGAGCCGTTGGGTAGTCTGTGGCTTAAGACAGCCCCGATCCCGAAGGGGGATGCGTCTGCTGCTAAGACTAAAGGGAGGCGCTGGTCGAATTGGATTAGGACAGCGTCTAAGGTGAGCAGCGATTTGACTGCTTTAAAGGCATAGTCCTCTTTGGGTCCCCAATGCCATGGTGCATTTTTGTCTAGAAGTCTGTGTAACGGCTCGGCTACTGACGCTTTGTGGGGTAGGAACGAAGCGTAGAAATTTAATAAGCCTAGGAAAGCCTGTAATTCGGCCTTTGTGGAAGGTGTGGGCACCTCGTGAATTGCTTTGACTTTGGATTCTACCGGGTGGATGCCAGAGGCGTCTATTCTATACCCAAGAAAGTCCACCTGTTTAGTGGCGATGGCACACTTCTCCCTTTTTAGTTTGAGGCCATGCTGTCTGAACTTGTCTAAAACCGCTCTGACTCTTTGGAAAAGTTGGGGCCTGTCCCTGGCTGAGACCAATATGTCATCAAAGTAAGGAACCACACCAGGGAGGCCTTGGAGTATACATTCCATTAATGATTGAAAAATGCCAGGGGCAACACTAACGCCAAACTGGAGATGCCTGCACCTGAATGCCCCTCTGTGAGTGACAATAGTTTGTAAATCGGCCATTTGACTGTCAACAGGAAACTGCTGATAGGCCTGAGACATATCCAGTTTGGCGAAAATGGTGCCAGGCTCAAATGTGTGGAGTAAGTGCTGGATTACCGGGACTGGGTAAGCGCTAACCTGTAGGTAGCGGTTAATTGTGGTCTTATAATCAGAACAAATTCTTAAACAGCCATCCTTCTTAAGGGGTGTGACAATTGGGGTTTCCCATTTAGCAAAATCCGTGGGCTCAATCACCCCCTGTTTTAGTAATTTGTCCAGTTCCGCGTCCAGTTTAGGGCGTAGCGCAAATGGTACTCTACGTGGTTTTAAACGGACGGGAACTGCTTGGGGTTCCACTGCAAAAGAAATGGGTGTGCCATTGTAACACCCTAATTCGTTGCTGAACACATCAGCGTAGTCTGCAAATAGGGAGTCGATGTCTGAAGTTGAGACAGCATGGACTCCCATTAAGCTAAGACCGAGATAGGGGAACCAATCCAACCCCAATAGACTAGGGAGGGCACCGTCAACAACCACTAAAGGCAGATGGCCTTTAAAGGATTTGAATTTAACGAGGAACTTGCCTTTGCCGAGTACTGGAATGTTCTTCCCCTGATAGTCCCTCAAGGTGAGGCGACTCTTCTGGAGCTGGTTCCTAGACAAGCTGGGTCAGATTTTCTTAAGAGTGTTCCACGAGATGATCGAGAGTGCTGACCCGGTATCGACCTCCATGAGACAAGGTTTACCTTCTAAATGAATAGAAATTGTGATTTTATTAGGTGTCAAGAAAGTGTGATTAGCTTGATAGCAAGTATAACAGTTTTCTACTTGCCTTGGTGGCTCCGGGGGAGAGTAAGAGGACGCAGACCTTTGTGATGCCACGTGTGCCGCCTGGCAGGCTCTGGCGATGTGACCTTTTTTGTTGCAGTTGTTGCAGGTAGCGTTTCTGAATCTGCACGCCGTCCGGGCATGGGGACCCCCGCAGGACAGGCATAACAGGATGTGTTTTGGTGCGATGCTGTTCCCGTGCTTTGTCCCTACCTGTGATTTCCTCAAGGGTTTGAGACGATGAACTTCTGAATGTTCAATGGGGTCTTCTTCACTCACCACTTCTTCGGAGTGAACAGTGGCAGAGCTGGGTTTGGGAGTAGTCCCTTGGATTTCAGCGGCTGACTGGGTTGCTAGTTCCGCTGCTAAGGCTTCTTCAACTGCTTGGGAGAGGTTGAGATCTTTTCTGGCTAGTAAACGCCTCTGTAGTTTTAAGCCTTTGACCCCACATACGAGTTGATCGAGTAACATGTCGTCCAGGTAATTTTTGAACTCGCAGTGGAGAGCTGCTGTCCTCAGGGCGGCCAAGTATTGATTTATGGATTCCCCATCTGCTTGCTTCCTCATCCAGAAGGCAAAACGCCTCGCGATCTGCGAAGGTTTTGGGGAGTAATGATTTGAGAGCGTTTCCAGCAGCTCTGGCCATGGAACGGTCTTGATTTCTCGTGGAGCAAGGAGGGCTGTTGCGGTATCGAAAACTGCTGCTCCGCAGTAGCTGAGGAAATATGACTTAATTCGGTGTTCCGCTGCGTCAGCCAGACCGATGGCATCTATATAGTGATTGAACCGGCTTCTGTAAGAGTCCCACTTCTCTTCATCCGATTTAAAAGGCAGAAATGCTGGGTTAGCGTTCATTTTGGCACCTCAGACAAGGGTAGACTGCCCTATCTCTCTGGGTATACGAGGCCCAATACGTGCTCATGTGAGCGCAGGCGGCTGTGGCTGCAGCGGTTCACCTGGCTCAATGATTTCAGCTCTTTGTTGGTGAGCGTTAGAGGCTCTAGCTGTAACGCTGTGACTATCAGCAATCTTTTTTTGAATCTCGCGCTCCGGAAAACGTTGGCGGACGCACTGACAGAGATTCAAATTTCGCGCTCTCAGGGCACGTGGGCGGCTGCGGACACAGCGCCGGGCTTCGCTTTGGTTTCGAATTCAAACGACAGCAGTTTGAATTCCGCGCTCTTTTCCGAGCGGGGCGGCTGTAGCTTCAGCGCCTGACTTCACTCTCTCTCTCTCTCTCTGTAGCTTTCAGTGCGAGCGGCTACAGACGCTTCACTTTCACTCAGCTAACTAGCGAACTGACCGAGCTCTCTGCTTCGCGGCTGCGGTTCAGTTGCTATCGTGATTTCAGCTCAGTGGAATGCTTCTGGTTAGTCAGATCCCACCCTCGTCGCCAGTATTATGTATTGAGGAATGAGAGACCAAACCAGAGCATTCACAAGTAAAGGCTTTATTCAACAGAATAAAGGGCTGTCGCGTCTGCATACTAACAAGCAGACATGCTCCAGCGAACAGCGACTGGCTCGACCTAGCAGCCGGCTTTTATAGCCGACTGTCGAAGGGAGCCAGCCAATGGGAGCTGTAAATGCCCCTGCAGTATAGACGGACTTGATTGGGAACTTTGGTCAGTTCCAAGGACATAACAGTTCCCAAACTGAACTTATCCATTTCAGCACGCTTGAAAGTTAGCTCTTTGCTGACTTTCAGGCCCATACATATGTATGTATGTACATATGTCTAGTGAACACACACATAAGCAAACGCTTGAAATTAGGAAAATTGTTTTATGTATGGCAAAAAATCAGTCAAACTGAAGGCTATTTGAGAGTGATGGACATCATTTATCACAATCTGTACATACTGTTCTAAATGTGCAAAATATTTCTAATGTTGGAATGCATTGGGAATGTTTGTTCATTATTGCGAGAAGTAAAATAGTATCCAGTATCTTGTCTTCTGGAAACTTAAGCCTTCTTAATGCCAAAAGAAGCATACAACAGACACAAAATATGTTAACCAGTTTCTTCTGGAATCTTGGAAAAATATAATTCTCTTTCTCTTCTGCAGACATAAAACATTTATTTTAATTCACAATGACTAATCAAATGAGGTTTTAATTCTGTCATGAGGAGCAGAGATGGGAGCAGGCAGGAGGCAGACAATGACTAGAAATGGCAGAAAAATGATAACTATCTTTCTATAAGCTTCAGATCTCTGAATATCCATGGAGAGTCTCAGTCATCCAGGTCATGATTGTACCAAAGGTGTTTTTTCAAGAGGCAACTGGACTTTCTGTTTTTTCTTAGAAGAGGTTTCACTTCTCGTCCAAGAAGTTTCTTCAGCTCTAAGCTTCTTGGATGACAAGCGAAATATTTTCAAAGAAAAAACAGAAAGTCCAGTTGGCTCTTGGAAAAGCACCTTTGGGACTTCAGATCTCGGACTAGCTGCAAAGCAACTGCATTCTCATATCTCATTGTGATGCAAATATCATTGCATAGATATCATTAATATCTCTTGGCACATTCCCATGTTTTCTATCCTACAATATGATTTCACAGATGTCGGTCATATTTACTGCTGACTGTGCATTACATGCATAGACCTATGGAACAAGTGAGAGGTGAGATGCTAAGCTCATTTTATTGGGTCTATATCCCTCTTGTGCTTTTTTTACTTCCTCTGGCCTATAACTAATTAGCTCCTCTAGTTTGAGGATTATGGTAGATATAATCTGAAATTAGATGAATATATATTTGGGGAAGATTGATATATTGTACATCAGGGGTGTCAAACTCAAGGCCTGGGGGCCAGATCCGGCCCATGGGGTGCTTAGATCTGGCCTGTAGGTCCGCTCTGGAAATAGTGAAGGACCATCCCACGGTGCCTCTGGCAGCAAAAACAGAGCTTGTGAGGGTCGCGCGTAGCCCTCATGAATTGTTTTTGCTGGCAGAGGTTTGCAGGAGGCTGTCTCAGATGAAAACAGAGCTCACAAGGACCATGCGTTGCTCCCCAAGTTCCATTTTCTCTGGCAGAGGGTTGCAGAAGGCCATCCCAACCAAAAATGGAGCCTGGGAGCCTGTTTTCACTGGCAGAGCATTCAGGCTACCACAGGAGCCCCCCCAACACAAGTGATGTCATGGTGACCACACACAACCTGGCCACACCCATCCCATCCCCCGACCCATCCACCCCGAGGTCACACAAAACCCAATGTGCCCCTCAAGGAAATTGAGTTTGACACCCATACTGTACATGAACATTCATAGTAATTAAGCCTAAGTGGTAAATTTCAGTATGCTGGGAATTTGATGAATATGGAAGATAGATTTTCCTGATCCATACTTTCTTTTCCTTAATAATGGAAAATGATGCCTATATCACAGGGGACTGCTTAACAACATTTTGGCGGCTTCCCAGATGTCTTTTAAAATATACATTGAAGTAAGTGTAAATTAAGCTATATCTGTGTTTCATCCTGTTCTTATCCATCCAGCATTTGCTAGAATAAAAGGAAATATTTGTCCAGCACTATTAGACAAGCGTGCCTTGAATTGATTAGCTTACCTTGTGCCAACTACAGGTAACATGTTACAAGAATTTCACATTCCATTTGCAAGAAGAGCACACATGCAAACTTTGCATTTAAAACTGTTCTAATAGTTTTAACTAAATAAGAATATAGTGAAAACTTAAACATGCCTTTTTTCCCCCCTACCGACTTTTTTGTTCAATTTTATATTGAAATACATCTACAGATTCAGCAGCTGAGACTGCAAGATTGCTTGGAATCAGAATCATACACTTCAAGCTAATCCTAATGGAAAAATCATATGGGGTATCTTTCCTATTCTGACAGCCCCTCCATTTATTATGATGAATTCCAATTGGCTGGAAATCCTTTTTTATATTTCTCAGTCATGGAGAAGTAATTGTCTAGAAACAACTGATCAATTTAAAAGTTATATTCCTCCTTTCAACCTTAGGGATGTTCTTCTTAACTTCTCAAAATTAATAAAAACAGAAGAAGAATATAATAGATCAGATGATGCAGATTTTTTTTTAACTTCAGGAGTAAACATAAAACAGCTCAAAGCTTTTTTTTAGCTTATTGAATTGCTGTGGCTCTTAGTGTTTCTTAAAGAAGTTCTCAAATGTGCTAAGTGGCAGATAGCTCATACCATATTTAGCAGAGGCAAAAAATATGAAAGCAAATAATCTTTGCTTTTCAACAAACCCTATGCAGATAGTCATGTAGGACTAAATTAGGGATGGGGTAGTGTGTGTGTGCTCATTCAGCTGCTTCAGGGTCCTTTATGTGTTTAATTGCACATTTTCAAAATTAACTGAATAATAAATAAAGTTTATTTTGATTTATATGGTAGATTTATATGGTAGAACCATTTAAAATTGATGGACCATTTAAAATTGATGGACAAAGTTGAAATATTTGTATTAAAAAATGTCATAATTTATCTTAAAGATGTGCTTAAATTGTTTAAGGATTCTGTAAAGCCTTAGTAAGACCACACCTAGAGTACTACATTAAGTTCTGTTCACCACGTTACAAAAAAGATGTTGAGACTCTAGAAAAAGTACAGAGAAGAGCAACCAGGATGATTAGGGGACTGGAGACTAAAACATATGAAGAACAGTTACAGGAACTGGGCTTGGCTAGTCTAGTAAAGAGAAGGACCAGGGGAGATATGATAGCAATCTTCCAATATTTGAGGGGCTGCCACAGAGAGGAAGGGGTCAATCTATTTTCTAAAGAGTCTGTAGGCCAGACAAGGAATAATGGATGGAAACTGAACAAGGAGAGATTTAACCTGGAAATAAGGAGAAACTTTCTGACAGTGAGAACAATCAACCAATGGAACAGCTTGCCCTCAGAAGTTGTGGGAGCGCCATCACTTGAGGCTTTCAAGAAGAGATTGAATTGCCATCTGTCAGAAATGGTGTAGGGTCTCCAGCTTGGGCGGGGGGTTGGACTAGATGACCTGCAACTTTGATTATCTGTTATCAGTTATCTGTTTGGTTTTTGTTTTAAGCTGGGGATCATTTGAATTCATGCAATGTCTTCGATTATAATCCTCATTTTGAGCTGACATGGCAACTTTACCCCTACTTCTACTCCTAAATAGCCATTTAATTTTCCTAAGCAAGTCCCAATGCTATTAAATATTTTCACTTAAATATGTAATCCAATCATAGGCAAGAAAATTAATAGCAATGTAATATTACTCTACCAGTAATATACAAAGCATTTATTTATTATCCATGCCCTGGTGCATATTCATTAAAATTTAATGACAGGCACTTCTCCTCACAAGCATATTTTGTACATTCCTGATAAATCACTGGTGCTCAAGAGAGACTCCTCTCATGATCATCTGCTCTAAAAATAACTTTGTTCTGTGGCCTAATTCCTTGAGCTGCTGTACCAAAACTTACATGTACTAAGATAAGAAGACCAAGCCTTGCTTATTCTTTGGTGTTGTAAGTTATATTGAAGCATCTTCCTGAAAATCCTAGGGAATTCTAGGAGTTGAAATCCACAAGTCTTTAAGTTGCCAAGTTTGGAGAGCCCTGTCCTAGGTTAATAAATGAAAGAGAATAGCTCTGTGAATAGCTTACAAGCAGTTAGAAAGATGGAAGAGTCTTTTTGTCATCACACTTTCATGCATGTTAAGCAAATCTAAGTAAGCAAAACACTATCTACTAAGGGTGAAAGTTTAATTAGCCAAAAACAATCAATACCTTTACTGTACTAATAATCAATTGAGTACAACTGTCCTTGTCCCTACACTTGATGAAAGTATTCCAATCAAATCAGCATTAGAAAATGACCACTGAATGGGAAGGTTCAGTCATGGTAGTAAATCAAATATATTGCCCAGACAACGTCAGTATGCAGTACTGCTGTGAACCTACTTTCAAGAAAATATAATAGTGTTAAGAACTCCATTCATTTCTGATAGTTTTAACAAGAAACTTGAAAGTCTTTATTAGAATTTTTCTTGTCACTTTCATCTTGAGTCATTTTCTGAGGGCAATATATTTTCCCCTAGAAACACCCAAGGTATTTATAGATATTAAGAGCGTTTTGTCTGATTAGATTAGTATTCATTTTAGATAGTATTAGATTAGTGTTAGATAGCATTGTTTTAGCTTGAATGGAACCCTTTTTCCAGTGGGGGAAATAGTGAGGATGATACATTTGCAATTAAACAGGTCATCTGTAACAAATAGAGTCAATGTCACTTTTGGGTAGGAAAGTCCCATTTCGGTTAGAGAGGTGAATACCCTAAGACAACTAGAATCTGCTCTTGGTTATTCACACCTTCAAATGAGAGGATTGCTCACTTAAAAATTGAACTCGCATGGTTCCATACTGTATTTCAAGAAAACTGGGAATAAAATTTTTAGCAAGGATTTCTCTGCCCGGTTGCTGGGTGGGCGTGGCCATGGTGGGCGTGGCCTAGTTGGCCTCCTGCACCACAGTGAGGGCAGTGTTTTTGCCTTCTCTCAAGCCTCCGGGAGGGTGAAAACAGCCTTCCCAGGCTCTGGAGGCCTTCCTGAACTTCTGGTAGGCCCGTTTTTCGCCCTCCGTGAGCCTCTGTGCAGGCCCTGCACTTACCTGCATCCAAAACGGGCCATGTGGGGACTCCTGGGAGGGGTGGGATGGGCAGGGCTAGCCAGGAGTTGGATTTGGGGGTTCTCCGAATTGCACAGAATTTTAGCTAGTGGTTCTCCCAAACCCCTGCGAACCCCCAGCAGCCCATCCCTGGATGAGAGCCAATTTCAGGGCATTTGACGGGTTGGAACAGTGGCTACCGAAGGCCCTGTAGGGTGTAAGGTGTTCAGGGAGAATAATACCTCTGTGGAAGGGGCCTGCTATGTCCCTTTTGGGACACTCATTCACCTTTGGTGCCTACCTGGTGCTCAGGCCTCACCTCTGGCTTCAAGAAACAGTAACACACACACAGTGGCCGCATCTCGCTAAACCTGATCCAAAGCCCACTGAAGCTGATTAAAAGAACATTCATCATGTTTAATAAGGTTTCCACTGAGTACAATGGGATTTGGAGCTGAGCCCAAGAGGGAATACTCTAATCCTTAAAATATCAGAATGATACACTATATATGATATTTATCTGTTGCTTTTCATTCTCATGAGAAATACATACTTTGATGTCATGGTCTAAATAAAGGCTGCCAAAAAGATCTGGTAACCAAGAAGTGCTTTATGCTGTAGTAAGCAAATACTAAGAATGTATTTGGCCTCTCTCTTGCTCTCTCTCTCTCTCTCTGATTCTCTCTTCCCCCACCCCCCTCTTTTTTCTGGGAATGACTCCAAATATATGTCATGGGGTAAATGCACAAACAGTACTGACTGGAAAAAAACAGGTCTTTGTTTCACTAACAAGCTCAGCTTCAGAACAATAGCTACAAGTCTCCCAGTTTTCCTTACATATGACAAAATAAAGCGGCAAAAGTTTCATTTTAAGGGTATGCAAATTAAACAGTTAAAGATGAATTTGTTGGCAAAAACATATATATATATGTATGCTGGAAATGCTTTTTTAAAAGTGCTGCTGATAGCACTGGAATTCTAATTGAAGGAATTAATCAGCTCATTATCTCTGTTCTTGTGCAAGCAACTTATTTTTGCTCACTTCTGCAGAGAGCATAAGAGCATAGGAAAGAAACCTACAATTCTAAAACTATAATTTGTAAAATTATCTACTGATTGACATTTATGTAATAAAACTTCTAATACAAATATCCTCTTCTTAAATAGATGCCCCTCTACCACCTTTCTCTTACATGTGCCCTCCAAGTCATCCCATCTTCCTCCCCACAGCTATTGGGGGAAGCTAGTTTGCTTTGCTTACAAAAAAAATGTCCTCTTCCACCTCCATTGCTTTGCAACTACCAATATGATTGTGCTTCTTATCCTTATCTACAGAGATTCCTATGACACCATGCAGGATAAAGTGTACATAAGGGGGACAACACAGGCATGCTGGCTGGGAATTTTACAAATTGTAGTCTAATCCTATCTTAAGGGCCACAGTTGCAGTAGATTACCACAGCAGGAGCCTTTTTTGTAGATTACTCAATTATTTGTAGGCAAGTGAAAGTAAAAGGAAGGGGATCTGAATACAGGTTGGTGGATCTATACATGCAGTGGATCTGAATACAGGTTGTCTGATTTAGTAGGGGGGGAAATTTTGGACCTGGACAACCTAGAACTACGTTGCCCACGGTCTGATCTAAGCTTAGTGCACAAAATTGTCTGCTACAACATCCTACCTGTCAACGACTACTTCAGCTTCAACCCAATAATACACGGGCAAACAATAGATACAAACTCAAAGTAAACCACTGAAATATAACTTCAGCAACAGAGTGGTCAATGCCTGGAACTCACTACCTGACTCTATTGTTACATCTTCAAACCTCCAAAAATTTTACCTTAAACTGTCTACTGTGGACCTCCCTCCATTTCTAAGAGGTCTGTAAGGGGATGCATAAGCACACCAGCATGCCTACCGTCCCTATCCTACTGTTCCCATTTATCCATTTATTTCTACTTATTTATTATGTATATACTTATACTTGTTTATACTTATATGTTCATACGTTATGTTCATGCTTATGCTTGTTTTCTCATACATGCTTGACAAACAAATAAAATAAATAAAAAATAGAAAGATACATACAGGAAATTTTTATTTATGAAAGGAACTGATAAATACATGTCAGAAAGTATCAGTTGGTATCATCATAAGTTGCTGAGGTCTGCTTGAAAGTAGGAATCCAAAAGGTGGGGAAATTGTAATTGCGTGTAGGAGTATTTCAATGAATAGTGAAAATGGAAGGCTTAAATACAGGTATCCTTGAGTTATGACCCAGTTTCAAAGTTCTGATGTCGTGCCCCCCTTCTGTGTTCACATGACTGCATTTTGGGTACTCAGCAACTTGGGTGATCCACATTAATGACCATTTGCAGTGTACTGTGGTCATGTGACTGCGATTTACGGTGGTTTTGCTGGAAATTGGCATTTACTTCTAGGTTCTGGGAACAAACATCCAATAGCAAACAATGGATTTTCTTAATAATTAACCACTGCATTCTCTTAATGACTTCCATGCTCTCTGAACAACCAGCACATTCACATGACGACCATCGCAAAAAGGTTGTAAAAACATATCCGGTCTTATGGTGACTTCCTTTATGACTCTCATGAGTTACAGCTGTAATTGCCAAGCTCATTATGGTTATAATTTGAGGACTACCTGTATAAGGCTGGGGGAAAATTATACAAAATTCTGAATGAATACAATCTAGAAGAAGCAATGTTCTTACTGTAACATACAGTCAGTGGGAATGAGACAAAACAATACAGAAAAAATGTCGACTATTCAGCAATCCACGAATGAATGGGAATGATGGCTGTTTCGCGATCACCTGCCTCAGGAATACAATTCAAATGCATAGCAATGAAAAAATAAATTGACAAGCATAATTAGTTTAATTCTTTATGATGAAAGATTGAGATAAATTGTGAAGGACATAAAGAAGATAGGTTTTGCATGTAGGACAAATTATTTTGGGAGTGGAACTTGGGAAAAGATAGATGCAAAGGAAAAGAAGTTAAAGAAACTAAAATGCCTACAGAAAGAGAACGTGTCAATTCCATATAAAATTCTCCGTATGAAAAAGTATTAAAAGATAAATTAATCTCCCAACAGAATTAATAGATATGAAGGAGGATTGAGATCTGCTTGAAACTGACTTAAAAGGTTTATATTACAGAGTACCATGAAAGTATGCTATCTGGAAGTATGAAAGGACACTTGGCAGAATGTTGAAATGAAAGAAAATGTGGTTGAAGGAAAATGTGCATGTAACAGAATAAATGTTCTGTTCTATGAATATTAGAAAAAGATACTGTAAGATGTGTATATAGGGGAAAAAGCTGCCAATCTCACCAGAGAAAAAGGAACACTTAAGATTAAAAGTGGCAAAAAGTGCAGAGCAATTGGAAACTTTAAAAAGAATAAATGAGAAGCTTCCAGCTGTGGGTAAATGGGATTAAAACTGAAGGAATATTGTAATTTTAAAGATGTTTATGAGAATGACAGTAATTTATCAAAGAGTAAAATTGAAATGAATACTAAAAATATAAATGCCTAAGAAAAAGCTGATGAAAAAGAAGTCATACTGTGAGAACGTTGATGTATGATAAGGCTGCAGTATAGATGGTATAATTAGAGACACATTAAAGTATGAAAGCAGATAGTACTGTATATGGAATAGACATGCAAATTTGGTGTAGGTTGGAAGGTTGCATCTATAAAGGAAAAGGTAGCAAAGTATATGCCAGAAATAGGGGTTGGCATCTTAAGTATATCTGCTAAGGTGTTTCATAGAATTCTACCCAAAACTGTACAAGATATGACAATGAGCACAACTTGGGAAGATCTGTGCTGGGCGGCAAAGGTATTCAGGCCAGATTTTTGCTCTTCAACAAATTTTTGAGAAATGTATAGTTGAGGAAAGTGTATTGTACATTTATGGATATAAAGGGAAAAGGAAAGGTTTCCCCTGGCCAGTTGTGTCTGACTCTAGCAGGCAGTGCTCATTTCCATTTCCTAGCTGAGGGAATAGCGTTGTTCAAAGATACCTCTTTGGTCGTGTGGCCAGCATCACTATATATGCCAAGACACACAAAATGCTGTTACCTTCCCACAGAAGTGGTACCTATTTATCTACTCACATTTGCATGCTTTCGAACTGTTGGCTGATGCCAGGGCAAATAATGGGAGTTCACCCCATTGCCCAGCTGTCAGGTCTCGAACACAGGTTCAGTCTGTTTAACTGCTGATTGAAGGTCAGTTGCTGAATGCAGGAAGAGTATGTGATTGGAATAAAGCATTAAGAAATTAAAGGGAATGCTGTAAAAAATGATTGTAGTGAGATTAGAGTCTGGATAATGTTGTGGCTTTGTCTGGAAACCCAAATGATTGTATGATGCATGAAGTGTATGAATTTCCAACTACTTAACCAAGGTAGTTAATATTGAGCAGGAAAAATGCATTCAACAACAGCAAACTAAAGGGCACATAATTCAAATAAAAGTGGGTGGAATTGCATATTTGGTAGAATATTTGCTAAAGATGGGAAAAAGGATGAAAACATTTTAAGATGTATAAATGCTGGTAGATAAGCAATGGGGTTAGTTGATTAAGTCTACTGGTAATACGTTTCACAGAATTTAGTGGCTTTTTAAGTTGTTAATATTTTGTTGCTTTTAAAATAATAGAAAAAGAAAAAATAATAGGTACAAAACACAAAGATACATACAGTGTTAAATAATAAATAAGAGGTGCTTAAAATAAGTGGGGGAAAAAAGTAAAGTGTTTTGTCAACATATGTAATGTAACATATGTCAACAGTTACAATTCTCTATTTTTGTCCCTGCTTAGCCAGCAATCATAGTAGCTGCAGAATTGAATGTATCTCCTTGATCATTGGCTACTGATGAGTCTGGGTCTCCACATTTAACCACTCACTCATGTTCTTGTAATCTGATAGTTATCTTTATTTATTTATTTATTTATTTATGTATGTATGTATGTATGTCAATTGCTTACAAGATAATAGGTATAAGTAAAAACATAGTTATGAATACATTGATACATATAAGAAAAATAAAAAAAATAAAAGAAACAATAGGACAGGGACGGTAGGCACGTTGGTGTGCTTATGCACGTCCCCTACAGACCTCTTAGGAAAGGGGTGAGGTCACTAGTAGACAGTCTAAGGTTAAAGTTTTTGGGGTTTGGGGAAGAAACCACAGAGTCAGGTAGAGTATTCCAGACATTGACCACTCTGTACTACATTGTCACAGAAGCAATCCATGCA
This sequence comes from Pseudonaja textilis, assembly GCF_049901715.1. NCBI lineage: Eukaryota > Metazoa > Chordata > Lepidosauria > Squamata > Elapidae > Pseudonaja > Pseudonaja textilis. Next base: position 236,053,516 of record NC_141990.1, read on the forward strand.
GAGAATAAAGTAAAATACATTTGAAGTTTCTCACACCTCCAAATGATCTTTTGTGTGGTAAAACAAGAAATAACAGGGTAAAAATCAGTAGTGGTAAATCAGTGAGTTTTAGAATGAAATACATTGAAATGGTTTGGTCTTACTGAGAATGAACACAAATTGAATCACAAAATAAATATATGAAGGAAGAGTAATTGGTTGAGAAGAATCAATCGGAAATTGGAACTGGAAATTCATTTGGCAGAGGGGGTGGATTGTTATTTTTTTCTCTTTAATGAATTTAAAGTGTGGATAATATCCTACAGATTTTACTGACAATTTATCTGTGTTTTCATATGAAATGATATATTGGAAATTTCAACACATTTTCTTCACTGTGAATAGTGTTCAAAAATGTTCTCTCTATTAATGGAAGGCTTTTTGATCCAGCAGACGCTTTAGCAACCAACAGTGGGAGGAAAGTCTATTTTGCTGATTCTTCCTTTCCTTTGTAGCTCCTTGCAACTCCCTTCAAAATTCTGAATGACCATTTAGAACAGTGAGAAATACTGCAGAAGAAAGAGAAAATTGTGAAAATCAGCACTTTATTTTTCCATTAATGAAAGTCTTCACTAGCTCATAAAAGAACATAATAACTTAATATTTTATTTTTATTTTATTTGGTTTGTCAATTGCTTACAAGATAATAGGTATAAGTAAAAACATAGTTATGAATACATGGATACATATAAGAAAAATAAAAGAAACAATAGGACAGGGACGGTAGGCACGTTGGTGCGCTTATGCATGCCCCCTACAGACCTCTTAGGGAAGGGGTGAGGTCAATAGTAGACAGTCTAAGGTTAACATTTTGGGGGTTTGGGGAAGAAACCACAGAGTCAGGTAGAGTATTCCAGACATTGACCACTCTGTTGCTGAAGTTGTATTTCCTGCAATCAAGTTTGGTGGGATTAACCTTGAGTTTGTATCTATTGTTTGCTCTTGTATTGTTATGATTGAAGCTGAAGTATTCATTTGCAGGTGGGACATTGCAATATATAATTTTATGTACTATACTTAGATGGGACCGAAGGCGGTGTAGTTCTAGGTTTTCCAGGTCTAGAATTTCAAGTCTGGTGGCATAAGGTATTCTGCAACGAGTAGAGAAGTGGAGAACTCTTCTCGTGAAATATTTCTGGACTTTCTCAACTGTGATAATATCAGATACGTGATGTGGGTTCCAGACTAATGAGCTGTATTCGAGTATTGGTCTAGCAAATGTTTTGTATGCTCTAGTTAGTAGTGTAATATTACCAGAGAAAAAGCTACATAAAATTAGGTTAACAACTCTTAATGCCTTTTTGGCTATGTAGTTACAGTGGGCTCTAGCACTTAGATCATTAGAGATGAGTACTCCAAGATCCTTGACAGAGTTTGGATCATCATCAACAATATTTTTGTAGACATCATTAGTTCACAAAGACAATGTAGTGCCAACTAAAACACCCTGCTAAAATAAATGACTTATTATAGATTTGTTAAAGCTGGAAGCATTTTTAAAAGGTTACTATATATACTACATCTATGTATCTGTGTCCCTCTCTTGGTTCTCTAAAGTTGGAAAGTAATATTGGTGGAAAATTGTAACCAAATGATCTATTTTTATTGCTCATTTAAAGCTAATTTCCTGTTCAAGAAAAATAAATTAACTGAAATAATCCCATCCTCCAGTAAGACCAGAGTGGTAACAACGACTCCGTTTAAAATTAACTTTTTAAATACATTCTTACCATTTTTAATTTATATTAATCCAAAATATCTTTTGGATATTACTGTAGAAACTTCCTTTCAGTGAAGTGGTTTTCATTGAAGCTTCCAGTTATATTTATGAAATACATAATATACTGTCCCAAATCATTTAAGTGTTTCTTTCACAACTCCTAACACAACTTGAAAACTTACAAGATCTTTCTCCTCATCCTGTTATCCTATAAATTTTCTTTTGTATTATTTTTTTCTGATTAATTTGTTCTTAAAGGTAATAATTGTTAATGTATTTCAAGATCATTTTTCTGGAATTGAATTCTTCTATAAAGTGCCAGTGGAAAGGAAACACATTAAACGTAGTAATATTAGGAATCAAACTATTATAAACACATTTTGCTTATAAAATTCTCAACAGTGCCAGCAGAGGGCCATGGATTTGCAGAATTCTTCTCTGGAAAAAATAATAACATAATTTAACAAGGAAAGAAAAGTGCTAGTCTGTTTCCTTTATGCTTTGGAATTTGTCTAATACTTCTTATACCACATTAACATAAAGAAGTTTAATATGTTTCTTTAATAATGAGTTCAGCGATTTCTGAATTAGATCCTTTTGTTAGCATATACTATTTATTAAAAAATAGTCTTGTGAATATATGTGACATGAAATCATCCTTATCAACATAATAAGAGGTCAGATTTGCCATTAAAATATCAAACTCTTTAAGCATTTTATATTATGGTTCTAATCAAATTCACTCTGGCTATTCAGGACTGTCATTGCAGCTGCCCAAAGATACACCATCCTACCTTTGATTTTCTATATCCTACTTCTAGTAATTTAAGTCTGTGGCTTTTATGGTTGGCACACTTTGTTGGCTACAAAAATTAGAATTTATTGTAATCTCTGCTTTCTTAATTTGCACAAAGTGTTGAAATGAGATGAGGCATTTAAAATATGTTGATAAAATCTGTGTTTGCATTTCATATTTGAAAACTGTAATTGTAATTTCTTAGCTTCAGAAAAGAGAATGAGAAGAAAGATTCAAATATGGGAGCTATACGATTCCTGTTCTGGAATATCTGCATGGCATTGTTTGAGGGCATATTCTGTTATAATGAGAGATACTGTGCTGATCAGAAGGTTGGATTTAGACCAAGTACATCCATTTAAGAACACACTCAGCCTTAAGTGCTTTTAGGGCAGGTCAAATGATTTCACAGGGTTGTTCTGATGCAAAAGGATGTGCAACATATTTTGTTTTGGGGTTTTGGAGAATTATAATGAAGGCATTAAAAGAAAATCATGAAATTATTCAGTTTTAAACTGTGTCCTATGATAGATGGTGATAATCTAGTACATGTTGGAACCCCTAGAAATATCAAACTAGGTTCCCACAAATTGCAAATAATTCAACATACCCCTTAAAGCAATCTAAATTTGATTGAGAATGGAAAAATTCCACCTTTCATAGGTTGATCTAAACATTTTATCAGATTACCCCGACATTCCCTTTCCTTATTTATTAATAACTCAGTTATTAGGTCAGTGGACCTATTACTAACGCACCATAGACAAAAAAAATAATGAAGAAAGAAAATGAAATGTTGCGCTCATTCTCCTTCCAGTACTAAGCTACAAGGCCACTAGAAATTTTTCGAACTTCTGTTGAAACGAAGAAAACGTATACTGTTCTGTTGCTGAGCAGGAGCGAAAGAAAAACATTAAATCTTAACCACCATAGGCAGAATTGTAGAAAAGATGGTGGGGGAAGGGTTTTCTTTCCCTGTGGGTCAGATCAAAATCTAAACCGGAGAAGAATTCAGGAGCTATATAATATCTGAAAGATGGAGCAAATGTTATGAACTCTGAACTGAAGGCAGAAATACAAGTTCACTGACTTAATAAGGCTGAGTCTGCAGTGCCAGGGTTTTATTTTTTTCCCCAGCAAGGGCCATTTGAAATTTACTGTGAGATTCCTCAACACTTTCAACCCGCTCCAAACTCTTTAGTTTCTAGCAATCTTAAAAAAGAGTTCAGGGAATGCTTTTTATTTTGTTTTGTTTGTTTAAACTGGAGTAATTTAACTTGTGTTCCTCTGCCTTTTACTGAGATTATTAGTAAGCATCTTGTCGTATATCTCATACGAACAAAGGACGCGAGTCAGTGACTTGGTTCAGCTCATTTATTGGGGGTAAAACACAAGTGGGGAGAGTGGGGAAGAAGCGCGGCTTAGAGCTTTCTGCTGAGTGCTGCGGCCAATCGGGTCGTTTTGAATCGCCCGCGATCGGCTCAGCCAATCGCGGTCGATTCCGAGCGACCAATCAGTGCCGCGCACTCAGCCAATCCGTGGCCGTGCACTTTAGCCAATCCGGCTGCCGGATTTCGAGTATGCAGATGTCTGTACAGAACACCCTCCCCTCTTGGTTTGGTCCTACGTGACGTAGTCCCGTAAGTAGGCGGGGCTCCGTATTTTCCGACTTGACTTGCGCTGGTCAGTTGTCTCCTGTTTGTCGGCCGGTTCGGTGGGACTCCTGTCGCTCTCCGCCTCGTTGATGGAACTGCCTGGAAGGGTGAGTCAGGCCTCTCGCCGCGGCTCCCTCCTGGTCTTCCCGGTCGGTCGAGCTGTTGGCTTCGCTGCTCCCGCCGGCTTTTCCGGGCTGGTTGAGCTGGCTTGGCTGCTCCCGCTCGGGCTTCCGGGGTCGGTTGAGCTGGCTCGGCTGCTCCTTCCAGGTGAGGCTTGAGTGGGTCGCTCTCCGGTTCTTCAGATGGTGAGTACTGCTGGTTCCTTTTCGGTGGGTTTGTTCTTTTTGTTCTTTGGGGCTTCCCTCCCCTCTTGGTTGGTGTCTTGCCGGTTTCCTTCTGTACCTGGTGTCTGCGTGTCGGTTGTGTTTCCCGCGGTGGTTCTTGATCTCAGTTGGTCGATGTGGCGTTTCCACGCTCGTCCGTCATCTGTTTGGAGGCGGTACGAGAGTGGGCCTGTTGCTTGGGTGATCGTTGCCGGTACCCAGAGGGGGTCTCCGGTGAGGTTTCTTGCGTAGACCTTGTCTCCCGGTGAGAATGTTCTGTATTTGCTGGTAGAGTCAGGGGGTCTTTCCGGTTGTATGTGGGGTGCAGGCGGTCGAGCGGGGATCCCAGTTTTCTTCCCATTAGTAGCTCCGCTGGGCTTTTGTTCGTTGTGGTACTCGGGTTATGTGTTGAATTAGGAGCATCCGATTAATCTTGTCCTGTATGTCCCCGGTTTCGATCTTTTGAATGGTCTTTTTGTAAATTGAACCATTTTCTCCGCTCTACCGTTCGCCGCCGGGTGCGACGGTGCCGTTAGTGCGTGCCGGATCCCTCGCTCTGCTAAGAATTTCTCGAACGGTAGTGCGTGAACTGGGGCCCATTGTCTGATACGATGACATCAGGGAGGCCGTGGGTTGCGAAGAGTTTGCTGAGTTGTCTGATGACGGAGTCTGTGGTGGTTGTCTTCATGTTGCTTACCTCCAGCCAGTTGGAGTAAGCGTCTACGGTTACCAGGAAGGTGTGTCCTCTGGTTGGTCCCGCGAAGTCTACGTGGATTCGGGACCATGGCCCCCTGGGGTTTCCCACTCCTGGATTGGGGCGGCTGGGGGTTTGGTCTTGATTCCTGGCACTGTTTGCAGGCGGCTACCCAGGCTTCGATCTCCTTGTCCATCCCTGGCCACCAGGCGTGGCTTCTGGCCAGGGCTTTTGTCCTGACGATGCCGGGTGCCCTTCGTGCAGCATGCTCAGGACTCTTTTTGTAACTTTTCCGGGATTACGACCCTGTCCCCCCACAGTAAACAACCTTTTGTATTGACAGTTCTGTTTGTCGGTTCCGGTAAGCTTTGAACTCGCTGTCCCCGTCTTTTCCGGCCAGCCTTTCCCCACCCATCTCAGGACCTGCGCCAGACGCTTTGTCTTTATTGGTTGCTAGGGCAATGTCTGACGCGGTCAGAGGTAGGTTGGGTAAGGTCTCGATGCTCAGGGTTGACGTGGTTGGTGCTGGGTCGGCGTCCAGGGTTGGCAGCGGTGTGCGGCTGAGGGCGTCTGCGTGCGGAATTGTCTTACCGGGCGGTGGATTAGCCGGTAGTTATAGGCGGCGAGAAATTCGACCACCTTGTCATCCTTGGAGAGAGGATGATTGGGGTGGCCCGGTCTCCTGCCAGTATTCCCAGCAGCGGTTTGTGGTCCGTGATTATGGTGAAGGTCCTGCCGTAAAGGTATTCGTGGAATTTCTTTACGGCCGCGACGATGGCTAGAGCCTCTTTATCCAATTGGCTGTAGTTTCGTTCGGTTTTGAAAGGGTCCTCGAGAAAAAGGCGATGGGTGCTTCTTTTCTGTCGGTGAGGGTATGGCTGAGGACGGCTCCTACTCCGAAAGGGGATGCGTCGCACGTTACCGTGATGGGGAGTGTCTCGCTGTACTGGATGAGGACAGCGTCTGATGTGAGAAGGTCCTTGGTTCTGTTGAAGGCGTCCTCTTCTCGTCTCCCCACGTCCAGGTGGCTGCCTTGTCGAGCAGCCTATGCAACAGCTCCGCCACGGTCGCCTTTTTGGGGCAGGAAAACATTGTAGAAATTAATCAAACCCAGGAACGCTTGTAATTCCGTTTTGTTTCGGGGCTTCGGGCTTCTTTAACGGCTTTTATTTTGCCCTCGGTGGGGTGGATTCCATGCCGATCTAGTAAGTACCCCAGGAACTCGACCCGTGCCATGTGCAGTTGGCACTTCTCTCTCTTAACCTTGAGCCCCGCACTTTGGAATCTCCTCAGAACTTCCCGTAGGCGGTCCTCTAATTGTTTCTGGTCAGCCCGGCTACCAACACATCGTCAAGTAAGGCACTACCCCTTTTATGCCCCGGAGGAGTCTTTCCATGAGGCTTTGAAATACCCCGGGCTACGCTGACTCAATTGGAGCCTCTTGCAACGGAATGCCCCCGGTGGGTAACTATTGTCTGCGCCTCGGCGGTTTCCTCGTCGACCGGCAATTGCTGATAGGCTTGGGCCAGGTCGAGTTTGGCGAAACCCTGCCCCTCCCAACGAGTGCAAGAGGTGTTGTACTACTGGGACGGGGTAGGCGCTTTGTTGTAGCGCGCGGTTCAGGGTTGCCTTATAGTCCTCGCAGATTCTCACAGACCCGTCTGGCTTTATCGGGTGACTATAGGGGTCTCCCATCGGGCATGGTCTGTGGCTCGAGGACTCCCTGTTCGATGAGCTTGTTTAATTGCTCATCGATTTTGGGCCGGAGAGCGAAAGGCACTCGCCAGGGTTTGAGGCGGATGGGAGCGATGGTGGGGTCTATGCTGAAGGATATTGGGGGCCCCGGTACTTGCCTAGATTTCCGTCGAAGACCTCCTGGAACTCGCGCACGAGCTGTTCCTCCCAGTCCGCCTCGGCGACGTGGTTGGTGCCGGTCACTTCTAGTCCCAGCGGCGCAAACCATTGCAGTCCCAAGAGGCTGGGGCGGTCTCTGTTCGACGACGGTTAGCGGAAGTATCTCTGTGCGCCCTTTGAAGGTAACCTTGAAGTGCCCGGTCCCTACCACGGGATGCGATTCCCCTGGTAATCTTTAAGGATGAGCGTCTGGTTCTCCAGCTCGTGCCGCTTCATGGAAGGTACCAGTCGCTTAATTTCCGCCATGCGACCATGGACAGGTACGATCCGGAGTCGACCTCCATTTTGCAGGGCGGTCCTCGATTTCGACCTCCACGTGGACTTTCCGGCCGTCCCAGTTGGAGGAATGGCCGACGATGACCGTTTGGTGGGTTTCCTCGCTGGCGGCCTTCGTGGAAATGGCGGCTCCTCGATTCCCGGCTCCAGCGGCTCTCACCGTCCCGATCGCGGTTCCTCGGCGGGGTGTTGTTGCGCCTGGCACTTTCGCCGTCTCCGGGGGTGGTGTCTCGGTGGCGGGGCTGTGGTTCCTCTTGAAACGGCAGACCTTTGCGATGTGTCCCCGTTTGTCGCAATGGCGGCAGATCGCGTCAAAAAACGGCATTCTGACCTTGGGTGCTCCCCCGCAGCCGGCACACTGGAACTTCGATTTTCGGTTCCATGGTTCGCGCCTGTCTCGTCCCGCCTGCAGGCGATGGACGTCTTCCTCGTCGTCTTCCGATCCGGAGGGGGACTCGAGGTCGCCGTGGTGCGTGGATGTGGCCGCCCGGTAGTTGTCGCCGGTCCGGTTTTCGAGTGTCGCGGCTGCGGCGGCCCGCTCCGCGGTGCCGGTTTGCTTCAGCTGGGCCGCTGATCTCCGGGTTGCTTCCGCCGCTGTGGCTTCTGCAAGGGCATCGGCGAGGGCGATGTCGCCGCCATGATCCGGCTTTGCAGGACCGGTGTCCCGGAGGCCGAGGACGACGCGGTCCCGTAGAGCCTCGTCTAAGTCGGTAAACCCGCACAGCCCTCCGAGGTCCCTGAGTTCCGCCACAAATTTGCTGGACGCTCTCACCCGGCTTCTGGTCGCGGCGATAGAATTCGTGCGCCGAATGAGGGTGGGCACAGCGGGCGCGTAGTGGTTCCTCAGCAGAGGTTCGAGATCGCCCAGTCCATGATCTTCACATCGATCGGCTTGGCAAGGGCTTTTGCCATTTTGAAGACCGCGGGCCGCAGTGTGTGAGAAAACGGCTCGTTTCCTCTGTCCATTTGCGTCCTTGAGATTGCTACTCTCTAAGAACATAAGGAATCTGTCGATGTAAGATTCCCAGTCCTCGGTAGCCGCGTTGAAAGGAGCGGGTGGCACCGTTGCCGCTGGCCATATTGCCGGTTGCGGTTCCATGGGCCACGTGCGATGTGGAATTTTGTTAGAATCCCATCCTCGCCGCCAGTGTCGTATATCTCATACGAACAAAGGACGCGAGTCAGTGACTTGGTTCAGCTCATTTATTGGGGGTAAAACACAAGTGGGGAGAGTGGGGAAGAAGCGCGGCTTAAAGGCTTTCTGCTGAGTGCTGCGCCAATCGGTCGTTTTGAATCGCCCGCGATCGGCTCAGCCAATCGCGGCGATTCCGGCGACCAATCAGTGCCGCGCACTCAGCCAATCCGGTGGCCGTGCGCTTTAGCCAATCCGGGCTGCCGGATTTCGAGTATGCAGATGTCTGTACAGAACACATCTAACAAGTGAGCTGTTATCAGTTTGATGCCTTAATTGGACCCAATTAAGGCATCAAACTGTTTTGTTTATTTTAAAACAAAATGCAAAAATAATACAATTGACAATAAAAGATATTTTAAAAAGCAAGGACCAAGTTTCTCATAACTGTATATCATCTGAGATCAGATTTTATATATTTTAAGGAGGAAAGCTGCTGTATGATTCTATTTTTTTACTAAGAATTCCCCGCATGGGGAAAATTCAGTCCTTGTTGCTTACCTATTATTTTATTGATATTTCACAATCCCTGAAGCCATGGTACGAATGGGTGTGTGGAAATGCCCACGTGTATCCTTCGGTTTGAAATATCACTTTTACATGTAAAACGTAACAACAGATACATCAAAACTGAATCACACTCAGGGAAAAAGGCATGTAAAAAGCCCCTATCTCATTGCCATCAGAACCCAGTATGTATCTGTTCCTCTCTGTTTGCTTTTTGAAGAGACAAACAGACAGAAGAGGCAACATTCTCCCACTGACTTTGCTTATTGTAAGCTGGCTGGGAAGGTCGCAAATGGGTAGTGGTGTATTATCCATTAAGCAGACTAAGCATGTGCTTAGGGCACCAGGCCCAAAGGCAATCATTGCCAAGCATCTGAATTCTGATCACAGGACCCTGGGGATGCCACATTGGTTCCAAGTGTGACGTCTGATCATAAATCCCTTTTTTCCTTGCTCTTGTAACTTTGGTCACTAAACAAAGGATTGTAGGTCGGCCATTGCCTGTATCCCAATTGGAATCCTGGGAATCAGATGTAGAACAAAATCATATCAGAATTCTGAGGATGGTTCTGTCTGATCTAAGTAATGGGTTAATTTTATTTCATTCATTAAATACATGATAATTCTTTTAATTTATTTAACACAGAAAAGGTAGAATTATTTTTTCCAGGCATAAGAAAGATTGAGAACAAGTGAGTGTCTCTGAAGTTATTTTGAATAGGGTATTATGTGGCCGTTATGGGAAGGCTTTTTAATAGACTAATTGTACTGTTACTAAGTAAGAGGCAGATCTTTTACAAACAAATATATATTAATAATACAAACTAATTACACTTCATTGAATACACACTGTTTATTCAACCTATAAATCCTCCCAGGAAGCCCTAAATTCTAACACTAAATGGATGAGATCAAGTTTTCCCTTGATATCTACAAGGAAATTATAACTCTATACCTGCCTTTCCTAGTACTGCTGCTGATGTAAATACAGGCAGTCCTCGAGTTACAGCCCCAATGAGCTCAAAATTTATATTGCTGAGACATTTGTTAAGCAAGTTTTGCCCCCATTTTATGACCTTTCCTGCCACAACTGTTATGTGAATCATTGCAGTTGTTAAGTTAGTCACACAGTGACTCTTGGCTTCCCCATTGACTTCCCTTGTCAGAAGGTTTCAAAAGCTGATCACATTTCCCAAGGACACTGCAACAGTCATAAATATGAACCAATTGCCAAGCATCTGAATTTTGACCATGTCACCATGGGGATGCTGCAGAGGTGGTATTCAGCAGGTTCTGACCAGTTCTGGAGAACCGGTACCGGAAATTATGAGTAGTTCAGAGAATTGTCAAATACCATCTCTGATTGGCCCCAACCCCATCTATTCTCTGCCTCCCGAGTCCCAGCTGATCGGCTGGGTCTTCTTTGGTTGCCCTGCACAGGAGAATGGAGCTGGGAAGCAGGTTAGTGGGGTGAGGAGGGAATGGAGATTTTGCAGTATCCTTCCCCTGCCACGCCTACCACTGGGATGCTGCAACTGTCGTAAGTCTGAAAAACAGTCATAAGTCACTTTTTTCAGTGCCATTGTAACTTTGAATGGTCACTAGATGAACTGTTGTAAGTCAAGGATGACCTGTATTAAAAATAGAGCATAAAAAAATATTTTAAAATAAATGGTTTGAACTTCTCCCAGGCAAAGCCACTCTCTATTATTCATTAAGCACTCTGACTTATATAGGCTTTCATGTGAGTCAGAAAAATATGCTACTATTACTTTAAGAGTCACATTAATTTTAATGAGAAAATTCCTTATTCACTTGCACATAAACAGTTGGCTAACAATAATTTTTAACAGTAATATTCCTTTAGTCCCTCTTCTTTTCCACTGGGCTGCTAATATACTTCAAGCAATATTTAAGATACTGTATAGCTTTAAATCTTCCATCCAACCGTGTCTGCTAAAGGCCAAATAGTGTAATTTTTGAGTTTATTTGTAGTACATGGCCCACCAATAATTCACTATCCTGTCAAGGATATAGTTTAATAACGCTTGCAACACTAATCATTTAAACAGAAGGATTTTTATTATTAAACCAGAAAAAACACTTTTGAATTTTTAAAAGAACGAAGGTATATAGGCAAACTATTTTCTCATTCTTCCAAAAGTTTAAGTTAAAATAAGTTGCTCAGTTAATTATATGCTTGAACTATTTCAGTATGTCATCTAATCATATTTAAGTTTAAATGTGACACTTTGGAAAACTATTTGATTTTTAGGCATTCTTCCATGCCAAGATAATCATGTATAGAAGATTATGTATGTATTAGCCATAGAACTGTGCACATTGGAATAACCACAGATTACTTTAAAATGAGTTCCAGTTTTAGAGTAAAATAATGCTACAAGTTATACTAGTGTAAATAGGAACAGACCTTGGCTCTCCAAACCTACTCTAGCAAGTAATTAGAGTTAGTATATAGTAACTGATCTACTGTAACAGTCTTGTGGGTAAGAATTAATTGCTTTCTAACAATGTATGGAATCTAATTTTCTTTGCCCTATATGAATGATATCAAGATATATAAACACAACAGAGTCTGGTGTGCCACAACTTAATCCAGAGCTGGCTAAAACAATGGAAATATATTTCTGAGCACATTATGGGTTAAATCCAATATAGTTAAAAACATATGACTGCAACCACAAATATGCTGGTATTCAGCTGTTTTATGAAAACAGTTTTATGACAAATTCAAATGGGACTAATACAATAAACTACTATCACAGTTAACTCTTATTTTTCCTAAGAAGCCTTAAAAATCAGCAGCATATTTAAATCATTTACAGCTCAAAAGCATTTAAAATATGAAAATGAACTCTTATTAACTATCACATGCTTTACTGTCAGTAACTATACTTTGTTACTTACAAAGGTTCTGAGTTTTAGTTACTAGTTGTTTCTTTGTGGGTGGTAAGACTGGGAAAGGGATATTGAACATTTTGTTTCTGCTCAATTCAAACCTTAAAAATAATAAAATTTCCTGTATGTTTTAAAAACTTTGTCAGAAGTAGAAATTCAACTGCTGGAGATTGATTTGTTGAATGTGTGCAAGATAGCCTCTCTTCTGTTACAAAAACAAAAAATTATGCTATATACCCACAAAAAATATTGTTCATTAGAGAATCTGCTCTATTAAATGCTACCTAACAGTTAGAAATTCTGGAAATACAGAAATAAAGATAAAGTGAATTGCATTTGACTGAAGTAGAATTTGGTAGTCAAGGGCCTAAGTGCCCTTTGAAGATCTAGTAGACTTTTTCCTTGTCTATTAGAATAACAGAGTTGGAACAGACCTTGGAGGTCTTCCAGTCCAACCCCCTGCCTAGGCAGGAAACCCTACACCACTTCAAACAAATGGTTATCCAACATCTTTTTAAAGAATTCCAGTGTTGGAGCATTTACAACTTCTGGAGGCAAGTTGTTCCACTGATTAATGTTCTAACTGTCAGGAAATTTCTCATTGGTTCTAAGTGGCTTCTCTCCTTGATTAGTTTCTACCAGTTACTTCTTGTTCTGCCCTCAGGTGCTTTGGAGAATAGCTTGACTTCTTCTTCTTTGTGGCAGCCCCTGAGATATTGGAACCCTACTATCATGTCTCCCCTAGTCCTTCTTTTCATTAGACTAGACATACCCAGTTCCTGCAACCGTTCTTCATATATTTTAGCCTCCAGTCCCCTAATCATATTGGTTGCTCTTCTCTGCACTCTTTCTAGAGTCTCATTTCTAGAGTCTTATTAAGAAAGCCTCAGAGAATAGCCTGGTGCCAGTTTAGATAATTAGTATTTTCTAAGCAGCAGCTTTCTAAGCAGCAGCTTTTTAAGATTTCAAACCACTGTAGAGTCTTTCCCAATCATACTTAGAAATGCCAGAGGCTAAAATTAGCATAATTCACATAATTTTACACACCTTACTTAATTTTTTTAATTATGGATACAAAACTGTGAACTAAAAATAATGAAAAATAATCTTAGAAGTTGCCCAGTATTGGGCTATCATTTGTGCAATAAACCACACCATCATTTAGGTTTTGGATTTCTTATGTACTATTTTACTTTGATTTATTTTAGTATCTCTGTTCTTCATTATGTTAGATTCTACTATAGTTATTGTTCTATATGTAGAGGGATGCAATACTTCTGTTATGAGATACTTTGTTTCTACAGTCCCTAGGGCTGCAATAAATAAATGTAAATGTAAACTAATTCTAATTTCTGTTAATGTTTATATAATTAGTTAACTGGATATTTCTAAAGTCATCCATGTGCCATTAATTCTGGGCAGCTAACATAGGATTAAAAACAGATAAGAACAAATTAAAAAAAGAAACAATAAAAAGCTAGGGAGGAAAGGAATCTCCTCACACACCAGAAATTCTAGGTTCATACATTGTCACTAATCCAGATGATATATCAGCTCTTTAATCCCTTCCTAAATATCAGAGGGTTAGAAGCTGGTATGGGTCTTGGGTGGGCAGTGACACGGTTTCAAAGCATAAGAGTGGTTGTAGAGAAGACACCATTTTTGTATAATAACATTGATAGGAAATTATTCTTACTGGGGCTCTTATTTTTATATTTGCTGTTGGAGAAAATTGTTATAATCCCCTTGGTGTTACTGTTAAATACTGCTACGTTTCTTACTTTTTCTGTGAAACTAAGGAGCTCAGAAAGTCACATGGCATGTTCCCCTTCCTTTGATAAGAATTTTAGTTCATTTATTCTCAACTTTCAGAGGGTAAGGATGTCCTTGTCTTGCATGTTATAGAATAGAATAACAGAGTTGGAAGGGACCTTGGAGGTCTTCTAGTCCAACCCCCTGCCTAGGCAGGAAACCCTACACCACTTCAGACAAATTGTTACCTTATCAGTTCTCCGCTCCTCTACTCATTGCAGAATACCTTATGCCACCAGACTTGAAATTCTAGGCCTAGAAAACCTAGAACTATGCCGCCTTTGGTCCGATCTAAGTATAGTACATAAAATCATACATTGCAATGTCCTACCTATCAATGAATACTTCGGTTTCAACCATAACAATGCAAGAGCACACAATAGATACAAACTCATGGTAAACCGCGCCAAACTTGATTGCAGGAAATACGACTTCAGCAACTGAGTGGTCAATGTCTGGAATACTCTATCTGACTCTGCGGTTTCTTCCCCAAACCCCAAAAACTTTAACCTTAGACTGTCTACTATTGACCTCACCCCTTTCCTTAGAGGTCTGTAGGGGGCGTGCATAAGCGCACCAATGTGCCTACCGTCCCTGTCCTATTGTTTCTTTTTATTTTTCTTATATGTATCCATTTCATGTATTCATAACTAAGTTTATACTTATACCTGTTATCTTATAATCACTTGACAAAATAAAATAAATAAATAAAATAAAAATAAATCATCCAACTTGTAACCAGGAACGAGACTCCATAAGTTAGACCAAGGTCTGTCTCTTCTCTTATTTGTCAACATTCACCAATGTTCTGTTAAGCAGAGAAACGATGGGAATGAAGCAGCAAAGCAGGGGCACCTGTCCTTTTTTTTTTTTTTAATTTTGAAAGTCAGTCGTGCTGCCAGAAAATAACGTCAGCAGACTTTCACCAAACAAATGCCACAGGAGGCGTTGATTAATTACAAAGCATCCATTTAGCAGAATGCTACCTACTAGCATTTGTGGCAGGAAGATGCTCCATACGGTTGTTTGTTTTTGTCTGTTTTCTAGGCAAGTAGACAGACTTCGAAACATCAATGGACAATAACCAATCTCCATTTTTAGTTTTTAAGAAAGTTTTTAGAGCCACAATACTCGGATATGAAGATCCTACAGCAGTCGGTCCTGTGTTTTTCAGGCTGCCAACCTCCCACTGTTTTTAATTAAAATGTTTTTCTAAAGATTTCAAAAGCTATCTTTAACAGTGACAAGCATTATGACGGCACATCAACAATCCCAGACACTATGTTGGGGACCCCAGAAGCAGATGATACTTCCTTAATTCCTTTTTCCAGAAATGTTTTCCAGAGAAAACCATATTGCTCTTTCATACTCCCACCAAGTGGGGCATGGGGATAGATTGTGGGAGCAGCATTTTTGCCTGGGGCCAGTTTCTTGTGTGAAAAAAAGTACCAGAATTTTGGTTTTATCTGTTCTCAGATATGAAATAGGAAAGTATTGATGGTGCTCATCGATTTCCCCAAATGTCACTAACCTTGAAGTTCCTTTTATTCTCCTTATTTATTCTCATTCTCTCCCTCCCTCATTCCCCCATCTCTCTCTCTTTCTACCCCCCCCTCCCCCCCCAAAAAAATTGTACCAACTTCTTTCCTCTCTTGCTTCAGATTCCTGTTATGCTCTTTAGGGACATAAAGAATCTTAATGCCAAGTAAATTAAATAAAATTAGTGCATCTCCTCTCAGTGCAAAAATAATGGAACATATGTGTGGCTACATTATGCAGTCATGTTACCAAATAGAGAAATGTGTTTGCTGTATATAAAAAGAAGTAGGACATCTTGATTCAAAACAATAAAAAAATATAGTACAGTAAGGGAATAGCTAATTAGCTAAATATGTCTAAACTTTGGTTTTATAAATACTTCCCATCCTCCTGCTTTATGAAGCTGGTATTTGAAAGCTGCATTGGACTCCAGCTAAAATTCAGACAAATTTCAAGGAATTATTCCCTTTTGGCCAACCTCCTGATTTCAACTTAGAGAGAATTCCAAGCTCATGCTGATATTATAATAGTACAGTAAACTATTATTTCATTCTGTTTACTGACAAAGTACAGCACTAGCAGCGGAATTCCTATACTCTGTACCCTTGCATGCTTGCTATTTGGCAGTCTACAATGGAAAACAAGAAGCAATTATGGACAGACAACACTGTAATGGAAAAAATAGAAGACGGTATTTTTTTTTCACCAAAAAAAATACATGTGTGCCAGTTTTTACATGAGAGCTCCCTTCCCCCTTCGTCTGGAAGAAATTCAGCTAACACTAATACCTAATATGAAACCACAGTTCTAGAACTCTGTGTTCACAGCCAGCTGGAAGTGACCAAAACAACATCTGTTGCATGTAGAATCTAAAAGTATTTGTAAAAGTCTTGCTCTAAATCAGATAGCAGGAGCTCAAACCTCCGTTACACTTACTGTTTTAGAGCCATTTTAAGTATATAATCAACACAGCTAATTTATTTAATTTGGTACCTTAGTAACGTTTTGTGAAAAATCGGCATTCTTTCCCAGTTTAACTATGTCTGTTTTCATGGATTTCTGCTATTTTCCCTCTATTACTTCTGGTTCTGTTGCTATGATTTCACATGTTCTGCTCTGGTAGAATTATTGTGTATTGGTAGCATTATTGGAATCTGACATTTTTATTCATTTCCTAAATGTCCCTACCCATTTCTAGAAATGTGAGAAGAGCAGAGCCTGTTCTCCCCAATGTCATGTGTATGTTCCCAGGGCCATGTACACCACTCAAAATTGGGTGCAGCTTCCAGGTTGATTGCAAATGGAGTGAGTAAGTCAATAGAGTCAATGATAGCTACTTAATTGCACCCTCTATAGGACTCAGTGGATGGACTAAAAACGTACTTCCTTCACTTACACATTTCTTCTGTTCTGGATTATTCTGGAAACTTTATTAGAGGTCTAAAATGTCTATCTTCTGATTCTGAGCTTTCATTTTAAGAAGATCATTTCAGCAGATGAAACATTTTGGTGACTTAAGTTTCTGGATTCTTTTCACATACATACTTGTATGTATGTATCTCCAAACCTTTGCTGATTTAACTTATTACAAAATGGAAGAATCAAAAGAAAATTTGATCCAATGATATTCAGAAATTGCATTTTTGTCTACTGAGACTCAGAAAAAAGCTACTCTACCTAACAACTATCTTATGAGAAAGGATATAATATAACTGGAGATTTTTAAACTTAGAACTTAAGAACAAAGGCTATACATGAAAGTTACAATGACAATGATAAAGAATGTGGGATAACTATTATACTGCTAAAATCTAATTAAGTTGATCATGAGAAATCCAATAATGCTTGTGGCAATACATCTTTGGGCAGTAAAGCTATGAATAACTTCTAGTCATGATGTCTGGCTACATATTATCTCCAATATCAGAAGCAGTTCATCTCTTATTCCAAGTTGCTAAGGAGTACAAATAGGAGAATGACAGTGCACGGATGTCTCGTTTGTAACTTCAAAGATAACTTGTTGGTCATTGTAGGAATGGAATGCTGAACTAATCACAAGTCTTTGGTTTAATCCTGCAGAGTTCCTTCATGCATTGTATTTTCCATAACATTATAGGTTCAATAAATTTGGCAGACTCTGATTTTGGACCGAAATACCATAACATGCTCTGTGTTATGCAATCTTTAAAGATATATCCAGCTTTAAGTCCTAATTGTTTCTTTATTAATTCAATGTGAACCTAGAGAGAATAATTTTCTCAATACAGTTCTTTGTCTCATCCTCCTAATACATATACCCGGACTATAGGCTGAAGTTATTTTCCCTTTGCTATTTGTTTTCCAGACCTCCTGTAAAACTTTTGCATTAGTTCACTGAAATAAGTTTTTTATGATCCATTTGTGCGCACCTTCAAATACAGAACTAGGGTTATGTATACATGGAACTTCTTTCCACTATTTACTTGGACAGAGACAGATGATCTCTGTGAATAGGAAAGATGTGGAAGTCTTCCGTTTCCTCACCTTTGATGGTGGGATTCAGCCAGCCGTTCTATCTATTTGGGGGATTAGAAAAAGCGTGAAGTTTTCTCTTACAGCTTGCATTCTTCTGGGTTTTGGTACATACTCCCACCATAATCAAAATGATGATAGGACAACCTGGTTTTTCAAGCTCCTATTCCATGCATAATTATTATTGTATTTATTGAAAGGATGCATATGCTGCCCACTGAGTCCATGGACATGGGTGACTTATAACAGTGACTCCCAACCTTTTTGACACCAGGGACCAGTTCCACGGAGAAAAGTTTTTCTGCAAACTGGAGTGGATATGGTTTGGCATGCTGTCTGCATCCTGAAGCTGGGGCTTCACTTATTTACGCGGCCCGGTTGTTTGCATGCTGTGGACTGGTACCGAACTACAGACCAGGGGTTGGGGACCCTGACTTATAAGATAAAAATGTCAGTTAAAATAATACTAACATCCTAACAAAAATATATCACAAAAGTAAACAGAAGCCCTGAAAAATGTTTGAACCACCTTCTAAAACATAATGGCCAGAGGACTTCCTTGATTTCCAGCAGTATTTTGTTTCATAATTCCATAATCCCTGTTTGATCAATTCACGCTTGCAGGGCTGGCACACTCTTGAGTTCCTTTGATTAAACAATGTCATCTGTTTGGTCCCTGGAAACACATCTTCTCTATAGCACTCTTAATTCTGCAGTAACACCAAAACAGCTACCAGTTGTAGATCTCCTTGTAACCACAGGGTCAACCATCAGGAACAATAAACTGGTAGAACCAGAGGCAGAATAATTAAGGATGAAAGTATCTGCAGTCCTCACCAGTGCCAAGACACCACCTTCCAACTTCACAATTCAGGAAAGGAGATCAGTGACATCCCTAGGTAGAGACCTGAACATCACCATCCTACCAGCTGGTAAAAGAAGATGTATAATCATCCTGAACACAGATGATTACAAGGCCAACATGAGCTGTTTTCTGAAGGCCACTGCCATGTATGAAGAAAGATCCTACCAGCAGTTACAAGGTCATTGATTTTTTGCAACAACTACTGAATGCCATCAACAAGCCACAATGCTACCATCTTTACCTTGGAGGAGCCACACCATGCATATATAGACTCCCCCAAATCCACAAAGAGGGAACTTCACCTAGACCAATTGTCAGCAGCATCAATTCTGTCACTAACAACATTGCAAAACATCTAATCACCTTATTAGCTCATCTAATTGGCAACACAACCAACTACATCAACAATTCACAGGACTTCACCAGCAAGATTTGGAAAACTGGAGCCATATGAAACCATGATTTCCTATAATGTGACTTCCCTCTTCACATGCATTCCAACAACTGAAGTTGTCATGGTAGTGAAGAAGCGATTGCTATAAGACAGAACCTTAGGTGACAGGACCAACCTTGGCCCAGATCACATATGTGCCCTGCTGGACCCCTGCCTGATCATTACCTAGTTTAAATACAATGAAGATTTCTACAGACAAAAACACGGTTGCACTAAGCTAAGGCAGAAGCTTGTCCACCCCAAGAATAAAACACCAAGAAACAAACTGAACAATGTAGTATATGCAGTACACTGCAGTAAGACATGTACAGTTCTATACATTGGGGAAACAAAACAACCACTTCATAAACACATGGCACAACATAAGAGAACAAACCCATCAGGATAAGATTCAGCAGTCCATCTGCATTTAAAAGACAAAGGCCACTCTTTTGAAGACAGCAAAGTCCACAATTTGGACAAAGAGGACCACTGGTTTGAAAGAGGGATCAAAGAGGCCATCTACATCAAAATTGAACAGCCTGCTCAACAGAGGGGGAGGGATATGAAATAATCTATCTCCAGTCTACAACACAGTCCTTTCAGTAGTTCTAAGAAGGCTCCACACCTATTTGCACTACTTAGGTGACCCTGAGGGCACAGATAAACCTCCAAGTGGCTTCAATGACTCTCTAAAAGAATGCAAATGACCAGCTGCTCTGCAAGGAATAAAAATCATTTCATTCCCCACTATTCTGTCAGAGCTGAAGAAGCTTCTTGGATGAAAAGTGAGATGTCTTCCAAGTAAAACAAAAAAAGCACTTTAGGAACAACTATGCCCTGGATGACTGAGAATCTCCATAGACACTTTTCTATAGCAGTGCCTGCCCTCTGGAACAAGGGTCTCCCTGAGATCTGGATGACCCCACTCTGCTGTTGTTTAGAAGAGATATAAATACTGTCTCTTTACCCAGTCCATTGGGAAGGATGAATGAGACCTTTGCTTCATTCCATCTAGTCAGTCATTGCTGTCATTTATCTTTTCTCTTTTTATTGTAATTTCTTTGTTTTGATTCTTGTAAGCTTGTAAAGTTGTTGAGAATTTGGGCCACATACGAGTATAATAAATTGTTGTTGTTGTCATTGTTACTCTTTCAAGAAAAGTTGAAACCAGTTTATGTGAAATGTATCCACATTATGTTCACATATAAAGCTACATAAGATTTTATACATATGCACCTCAGATGATCTCAGATGATTACCAGCAATCAACAAAGCTGTTTCAGTATAGGAATAATGTGGGATCTCCAAGAAACCCCACTCCTATGTCACATTGCCTTTAAGGATCTCTCCATAAAAAACACATAATAGTTTAGCTTTGCAGTTATCTGTGCATGATTCACTAAAGCAGAGTATTTATCTGATTTATCTACCTATTTCTTTGGAGAAAGTACAAGCTATCTTCAAAATCCTAGTGACAATCAGAAACAATTCCATTTTATCTAAACTCTGCTTCATTTTATTCTCCCACATCCAGTCTAGAGACAGAGGGAACTCTAGAGGTCTCCAATTCTGAGCCGACAGGAAAGGTGAAGCATCAGCATGTTGATGATAGCTAGCTACAAAAGCTTGCAATTTCCCCCAGAAGAATTCTCAAAGCTCTGAAGAAAAGTTTCTCAGCATTATGTCCTGACAGAGAAAAGACATCTCACTACTACAAACTGCTGCTTCAAATTTTCCAAATTCTGTAGGAAGATACTACGATCAACAATATTAAATGTTATCAAGAAATCCAGATGTATCAACTGAGGTGCACTCCATCTCCTATGTAGATTATCCAGGAAGTTAACCAAAGCTGTCTTCATCTAAAATCCATAATTGAACATGAAGTTAAATTGATCATGATCATTTGTTTGATCTAAGAGCTCCTAGAACTCTAACATAATTGCTTTCTCCACCACTACATATTCAATATTTGACCAGCCAGTTTGTCCATCTCTATTCTCTTTTCCATGAAGATGCAGTAATAATTACATGAGAAACCTGGCAACTTGTAACCTCTCTGTTGGTGACAACTTTGACGGAGTTTATTTCTCAGTGGGGGATTCCATGTTCTACATCCGGCAGTTCCCGATGGTGGCAGTGCAAACGATATGATGTCTTCATTGCTTTGGGGAAACAAGCCAACAAAGCTGTTCATTAGCTATTCAGGAGCTGTTGGCATACATTTTATGGCTATGATGCAAAATTGCTAGACATCTTGATGCTGAACAAAACAACAACAACCTTGGTAAATGAGAAAAAGAGGAGAAGAATTGTAATTAGAGGAATGTTAGAATTATAACATGAAGTAAAAGCATTAGAAGATGATTAAAAGTAGGATGTTCATCATATTTCATAAGATCTGTACTAGCAGGAAAGTCCATATTAAAAAAAAAAACAAATGCAACTTTTGTAGTTATTCTTGTGGTATCTGTTCAGTCCCACACATGAGAATGCCTTGCAAAAATAATATTAAAAATGTCCTTAAGGCAATTTTTTAAAGGAAGCTCTGAGAGACAAAGGTGCAGGATATGAAATCTGAGAGAAAAGGAGCTAGCATCTTCCTGATCCTTTCCCATGCAGACAATAGGGAAAGTTCCTGTCTTATTAGACATGTTAGTTTTCTTTTAGGAAATGTTTTATTCAAAGTTTTCCCCTTATTGACACTTTAAAAAGTATTGTTGCTGGGCTAATAATGTCCCAAATTGCTCTTCCCAGTAATTTCTACTTACTTCAGAAAGGGTAACACTAAAAAAAAACCACTCTAACCAAAGCTATTACAAATGGCCAGAGAGGTAAGAATTCAGCATCTCCAATCTGTTAAGCTAAAACTGGAGAAAGCAATTCAGTTTCATCTAAAAGATACCAATTGCCTATCCTGCTAAAATATGTTATATGTTCCTACAAATACCCTCATGCAGCACACTAACCTTATCTTCACTCCACATTAAGCCATCATCAGATATCTTTATAGTATCTTGAATTCCCAGTCATTTCTTCAAAGATGGATTGCAAGACTTCTTTGCTCTCAGCTTCTATTTCTTTGGCTTTAAATCAACTGTATCAATTTAAGACTTATGAAATA
Organism: Pseudonaja textilis; assembly: GCF_049901715.1. NCBI lineage: Eukaryota > Metazoa > Chordata > Lepidosauria > Squamata > Elapidae > Pseudonaja > Pseudonaja textilis. The sequence goes on from NC_141990.1 coordinate 236,075,838, forward strand.
TTACTTTCCATTTCAAGATCCATTCCTTCCCAACTCTGTATCCTCTGTTCTCAGTTCTTCATTACATTTAGGATAGTCCTCATCACATTTTGATTCACTTTGAGTAAGAGCTGGGCACTTTTTTACAGGATCTCTAGAATCCCTTTCTTTCAGAGACCAGATGGTGGAAAATATCCCTGCATTTCTATTATTTTGGAAATTAACGTATGTTACTATACAACTATTTGTACAGTTGCGGTGGTATAGACACCACCTATGAAAACTTAAAATAAATAAAGATTTACAAATTTTTAGGAAAGTGGTACAAACAATGAAGTCTACACCCATGAGAAACCTGGCAAAATCTAATATTACCAGTTATTCCTTCTTTTCAAGGAGTGCACATATAAGCTGAGACAAACAGGATGATCTTTCTAATCAGTCTTGCTATTTGAAATAAAATATACCTTTAGAGTGAAGAGTCAACTGAAAGATATTAAGAACGTCTGGATTTATTACCTAGTAATGTATAGAAAGCAAGTCTCTTGATTTGAAAATGGTAAAGTAGGAAAATCCTGTTTCTGTTTACGGCAGAAATTGGATTATTGACATTAAGGTAGATAGAACTACTTGAAAAAATGTCTACTAAGTAATAGCAGAATCTCTTTCACTCAGCAATGCTAATCTAAAAATTAGTAATATATAAACTAACTACCGTTTATGTGGGCTTATCACGGTTTTGATTAAGAAAGTTACAATGTGGATATGCAGCACTTTAGTTTTGATTCCAAAAAGATGCTTCAGAGCATGTGAGAGAGCAAACATAGCATCTCCTTACAACTCATTAAAGCAGCGTCATCTTTTCCTGGGATCACATACTTTCTCTCTGCTGCTGCCCTGTGCTCCCCCAAAAAATATGTCGGTTCTTTAAAGAATTGCCTATACTGTAGGTACTTAGCTCATGGCTCTGTGCATTCCAAAGCACCTTTATCAAAACAAAAAGTATTACACAGTCCTATTATAGGCTACATTTCAACCCTGAGCCAAATATCAAGGGTACTGTGTAATTATCAGTTAAATCATTTTGCACAATGACAGCCCTTTAATATGAACAAACTAGGGGTTGAACAGTGAGAAGAGGAAGGAAACAAATTGTGGTTGCTAACAATTGCAACCATATCTTGAGTTACTTCCAGATTAAACTCTAATATGAATAAAAAGTATATCGTGCAGTCATTCGGAAACCACAAAGTACATCCTATCAGCACGTGGACTCTAAAAATGGCTTTTTGACACCCTAACAACATAAGCTGAACATAGATTTGCAAAAGGAGGCTTCATAATGCTACTTTTTGAAAGAAAAACAACCACATGAACAAAGTCAAACAATAAACACAGCACTTTTTTTCTTTATTTTAAGATTTATAAGGCTACCCAACTCAAACAGTGTGACTCTGAGCATCTCTAACGTAAACACTGAAGAGTTATCACCATCACCATTACAATAATAATATACAATACAATACAATTAGTAATAACATTACACCCCCATAGTGATATTGATACATTATACCTGCTCCACAGAAAAGGAGGCAGAGCAAGATATCCAAACTAATGCAATCAAGACCAGAATTGAAAAAACACCAAATGATTCAATGTGCAGATTGTGCAAAGAAGCAGAAGAAATAGTAGATCATATGCTCAGCTCATGCAAGAAGATTGCACAAGCTGATTATAAATAATATAACACAATGCTTCATTGAAATTCTGTAGAAAAATATCATAATGAAATATTTGTAGGAACATAGAGTTGAAAAAGTTGCTGAAAATGCACAAATACAGACCGATGAGGTCTTGGCTCACATATAACTTTGGTTGAAAAGAAGAAAATGTGGATAATTGATGTGGCAATACCAAAGGATAGTAGAAAACAAGGAATGAGAGAAAAATCACAAAGTATCAAGCTCTGGAAATGAAACTTGAAAAATTATGGCATAAACTGGCCACGATGATTCCCAACTGGGTGTTATAGCAAAAAAATATTGGACAATGCTTAGAGAACCTGTGCATTGGCACAATTTCCATCGATCAATTGCAGAAGACCACACTGCTCAGATCCACACATATACTACGCTGATATGACATCTTAGGTTCACGGGAAGAACTTTATGTGTATGAAGGCCAACTCCAGCTAAAGAACTGGCAGTTGTGACTTCCCATTGTTGTAAAGAGATAACAACAACAAGAATAATAGGCCTACTAATACAAAAAAACCCAAACTCACCTAGAAGAAAGTCTAAATGAACACTAGAAAGGGGACTTAATTAGGCCAAGTATTACATAGCCAATACAAGAAGGCTAAGCAGATAACATGACTTGACAATAGCCAACAGAGGGAAGTTGAAGAAAGAAACAGAGGGATCAATTCTGGCTGCATAAGACCAAGACTTAAGAACAAACGCATACGAAGTCAGAATTGAAAAGTCAGGAACAAATCTCTCTTCTAGCACTGATGATGTTACCTAGTTTGGTAAGGAAATGTCTGCAATAAAGCAACCAAGCTCAGAGACCACCAGGGATCCCACAGTTCAATCCTGAACTACAAATATTCTCTTCTATCAGTAAATAATGCTAAACTAACCAATGGCCAAAGAGTAACTATTTCATGCAGTTATGTAAGGAATGGGGATTCATTTCTCCAACATTTGCTGTGAAACGACTTAACATTTAAATGACAAAGGCTTTACCCTATCAAGATGCTCGAACTAAAATAGGAAAAAGAGTGAATCCTGAGTCTTAATTCCCTGTATTGCATATTGCTTCTAAGTATTTTAAGTTTTATTAGGCTTCCTAGAATTATTGTGGCCACTGCTGCTGCATTCTAGTTAGAAAGCCTATACGTTGAATTTTGAGTAAAGGAAAAACAACTCATGTAAAAGCTAATCGTTACATGCAGCCCTGATTGGGATTGAAATATGTTGGCTAATATGGTAAGTGTGAGTGGAAGGTCAAAGGGGAGCCATATTGTAAACATACATGCCAGCATGAAGACAGGACTGAAGATAAAATTAGAACCAGATGCTTTCCCATTTCTCATAAGGTTTTGAGGTCACCGCCCCGGTGTCTCCAAGTCCCTCAGCAGGGAGAAAATATAGTATTGCTCTGTGCCATAGAGGGAGATGCAGCACTTATAAATTTGGTAAGGTACATTCAATTCTGAAGCATAATGTTTTCAGCTGAAGAGGAATACACTTCTTTCAGAGACATCTGGTTTTTATCAAATAAAACTGCTTTTGAGTCAGGCCTTAACACAATGCATGGAAATACAGTTGGAACTTACAGTGAACTGTAACTGATCTGTCAAACTGAAAGATCAGCACAAAATCACCAAATATGATATCTGGGTCAAGTAATTAAAGTCATCTGATAAAAGTTTGCAAAAGCTTCTCTTTTCTTCTTCTTTCTCCCCCACCTCCCTCCCCTCAGTCCAATCTTAAAGGACTGTATGAAAGATACTCAAACTAGATATTGTTGTCCTCAGAAAGAGATCTGGCAGCAAGCCTCTAAGATACAGTACATACAGCCTGTTTTTTTCCCCCTTGCTGGTTTTTCAAAAATGTTTCTTTCAGCAATGTGATTTATATGGCCACTGCGCTTTGTATGTCTTGGAAGGGGGAGTATAAACTTGGCCCTTGAACTTGCAATCAGATTTGCAATACGATCTTTAACACAAGAAAAGTCCCTACGAATTGAAATGTAGGGATTTGAGAGAGCGTTTTGAGGGAAACTGGATTCAGACTGATTTTGTGTGTGTTTGTTTAAAAATGGAGACTCGGAGCTTTTATGAGGATAATTTGTTGTTGTTTTTTTTGTACTGTACAGGTAGTCCTCCACTTACAACAGTTCATTTAGTGACCGTTCAAAGTTACAATGGCATTGAAAAAAGTGATTTATGACCATTTTTTACACTTACAACCTTTATAGCAGCCCCATAATCTACTTGATAAAAATTCAGATACTTAACAACTGGTTCATATTTATGACCATTGCTGTGTCCCAAGGTCATGTGATCACCTTTAGCAATCTTTTGCCAAGCAAAATTAGTGGGGGAGGCAGATTCAGTTAACAACCTGGTTACTAACATATCAATTGCAGTGATTCAATTAACAACTGTGGCAAAAAAGATTGTAAATGGGGCAAAATTCATTTTAACAGATTAACAGAGTTGGAAGGGACTTTCTAGGTCATCTAATCCAATCCACCACGCCAGCAGGAGACCCTACACCATTTCTGACAGATGACAATCCAGTCTCTTTTTGAAAGCTTCCAGTGATGAAACTCCCCCAAATTCTGAAGGCAAGCTGTTCCATTGGTTGATTGTTCTCACTGTCAGATAATTTCTCCTTATTTCCAGGTTGAATCTCTCCTTGTTCAGTTTCCATCCATTATTCCTTTTCTGGCCTACAGGTGCTTTGGAGAATAGATTGACCCCTTTCTCTCTGTGGCAACCCCCCAAATATTGGAAGACTGCTATCATGTCTCCCTTGGTCCTTCTCTTCCCTAGACTAGCCATGCCCAATTTCTACAACCATTCATTGTATGTTTTAGCCTCCAGTCCCCTAATCATCTTCTCTGCACTCTTTCTAGAGTTTCAACATCTTTTTTATAGTGTGGTGACCAAAACTGGAGGAAGTATCCTAGGTGTGGCTTTATAGAGTGGTATTAGTACCTCACTTGATCTTGATTGTATCCCTCTGTTAATGTAATTTACGACTGCATTGGGTTTTTTGACAACCACCACACAATGTTTCACTTAAAAACAGAAATTTGGGGGGGAGGTCAATTTTGGTCATAAGTCAAGGACTACCTATACTTGTTTTTGCTATGCCAGAAAATAGACTGGGCTGAAAGTAGAACTGATGTTAGGATAGACTTGAGTCAGGGTTGTGCAGGATTATTCAAAGCAAGGACTGGCTGAAAGAATTGACATGCATCAGGCTAATGGAGCAATTCCTTCCTTCCCCATTTGTGCTAATCTCTGGAATCATTTTTAAAATCTCTGACTAGGTATGGCACCCAACTTCCAAGCCCAACAGGGAGAAATGAAATACTTTAAAATGTCAAAGATTCGGGAGACCCAGATTGGAGTCAATTTTCAGCCATGGATGGAAACTCACTGACTCTAGGCCAGTCTCAGCCCACCTTCTGCAAAGGAGAAATTAGAGGAGTGATGGAGTCTTTTCGATACTACCTTCCAGAGGAAAGGCAAGCTAGGAATGCAACGAACAAACACAGACCAAAAAAAAACAAATAAGCAGATGTATTTACATGCTTCATATGGCTTTCCTGCTGCTTAGTTTCAAACAACTCACATCAACAACAAGCAATTTTAGAATGGGACTATAATAAACATAACAACATCTCCTCATGGCACCATCCCATGGGGCAGGACAGTCGTCATTCTTCAGAAACCCGGAAAAGGATATGCAGAGAAGAATTATCTTCTCCATTTAGTTTCTCTCCATTTAGTTTGGCACTCCATCCAAATCCTGTTAAAGGGCTCAGATTTCTGAAATGCAGATCTCCTTCAACTGTATCTAGATGATGTGACTTATAATGCAGTTTTGAATATATTCCTATTCAGAAATTGTATGCTGTAGCTTTGCAACCTTACTTATATATGAATTCCCTTTGCTTGGCTGGTACACACTTTGGGATAAATCATGCATAGGATGAGACCAGGGGTGTCAAACTGGATTTCTTCAAGGTCCAGGATCAGCATTGTAGTTCTCCTCTGTGGGCTGGCTGGGCGGGGGTGGGGAGTGGGGATGAACGCCTTCTGCAGCACCCTGCCAGTGGGGTGGGGGCTTGCATGACCCTTCCCATATCCCATTTTGGCCGGCAGTGTGCTGCAGGAGGCCGCCCACACTGAAAACGGGGTGCAGGGGGACACGGATTTTGGCATTTTGGCCATCGGGGGCACCTCAAGCTGGCCCTTTGTTATTTCTAGGCCGGGGCCATGGGCCAAATTTAAGCACCCCACAGGCTGGATCTGGCCCATGGCCTTGAGTTTGACACCCCTGGATTAGACTGATCAACATCTTAACTGAAAAATGTATGCCTATGCTCTTTGTTTCAACTATTTGTTTGGAATTATTTGTATAGAAACTTGTATTCTGTACAAATCCTTGTATTCAGCTTTTTTGACCCATATCTAGTTATCTATAATTATAGTGTGAGATGCTTTTAAACATGACCATAAGTACTGTATGTTTGCATAGAATTAAGCTAAGTAGGAATTTGCTTCGTAGTATGTATGCTTAGAATTGCAACCTTAGTATTTATATGGATTCTGGAGAATCATTTGCTTCTTTCTAGTTTTTTTTTCTGTCTCCTTAGTAATGCACATTTAGTAACTGTTAACTTATAAGACTGTCCTATAAACCCCATTCAAAAAAATAAGGTCTGTTAAATTCATTGGAGTTTATTCCCAGGTCAGTGTTTTTTAAGGATCTTAAATAGGAACATACAAAAAGTTTTGTTGGCTGTTTGTGAAGGAAGATAACTTCTAAAGCTTTTATTACTGTGTAGAATTAGTTCTGAAATAACTGTAAATTGTAAATACAGTACATCCATTATTGCAACCTTAATTTTTCTTCCTCCTCAGTTTCCTTCCTAAACCCTACATCGACTATCTAAGACATGCTTCTAGATAGAAATAATGCTCATTCTCGGTACTTTCTCTAGCTGTTGGAAATCCTTTGTAGGAGGATGAACTATAAGAGAGCTTAATTATTTTAAAAACTGTAATATAAAGTATTTTGGAGGTGAATGTATTTATTTATTTAATTTATGTATTTGGTTTGTCAATTGCTTACAAGATAATAGGTACAAGTAAAACCATAGTTATGAATACATGGATACATATAAGAAAAATAAAAGAAATAAAAGAAACAATAGGACAGGGACGGTACGCTTATGCACGCCCCCTACAGACCTCTTAGGAAAGGGGTGAGGTTAATAGTAGGCAGTCTAAGGTTAAAGTTTTTGGGGTTTGGGGAAGAAACCACAGAGTCAGGTAGAGTATTCCAGACATTGACCACTCTGTTGCTGAAGTCATGTTTCCTGCAATCAAGTTTGGTGCGATTAACCTTGAATTTGTATCTATTGTTTGCTCTAGTGTTGTTATGGTTGAAGCTGAAGTATTCATTGACAGGTAGGACATTGCAATGTATGATTTTATATACAGTACTATACTTAGATCGGACCGAAGGCAGCGTAATTCTAGGTTTTCTAGGTCTAGAATTTCAAGTCTGGTGGCATAAGGTATTATGTAAGAGCTATGTAAACAAATGTTTTTGTCATGATATATACCTTTCTGATTTATTCACATATAAGTATAATACTAGCTTTCCAAAATATCAATTCTCAGGAAGTAAGGCAGATTATGCAAATCAAATTGGACAGCCATTTATCTGAAATGGGATAGGGTTTCCTGCCTGAGCAGTGAGATGGACTCCAAGGGTCCCTTCCATCTCTGTTTTCTGTTAAATATTCACTCCTTATTTGGCTTATGATGCACTAGTTTGCCCAGTTAAAGGTCATGACAATGAGCGTTTTAGTAGTATAGATATATTCCTATTTGCTACAGTATCAGTAGTAGACAGAACTTTGAGCAGACTTGTCCAAAAAGCAGTCAAAAAATTAAAGATTAGAAGTGTATATTTAATCTGGCAAACTTTTTTGTGTATCCAGGTAGAAATGACTAATTGGAATTAGATCAAATGCAGACCAGATAAATCACAAGGATATGGTAATTATATTCAGGAGTGAGGCCAGGGAAAATATGTTTCCAGAATACTCAAGAAATAACTTTCTTGAGAGGAAAAGGAAAGGTATGTTCCAGGTCATGCTTGAAACACTACCAAGCCCATCAGGGATGCCCACCCATATCAGTGAGTTCATAATTCTGAAACATCTCCAACAACAGTTTCCCATATCACACATAAAGTTGCATCCCAATTCTATGAGCTTCAAGAGCATAAGCAGCAATGATCCTGCTACTCTTAGTCCCGGGCATCTCTATAGACCAGGGGTGTCAAACTCGTGTTGTCGTGTTATCGTCACCTGACATATCGTGACTTTTTTTCCCCTTCGCTAAAACAGGGCATGGCCAGCGCATGATGCATCCTGCCTGTGGGCCACAAGTTTGACAGCCCTGCTATAGACAATCCTTTAAATTCAGTTACATTGCTCTTAACAAGCAGCTTAGGAGTATCACACTGAAAGAGACTTAAAGAATGGCCATGCAGTATTACACTCCAAGAAGCTACAGTATCTTCTAGGAAACACCAGATTCAACACCCAATCTTGGGTAGCGAAGACCCTTGAACAAGCAGCTGAAGTAGAGCCCAACAACTATAAATACAGAAAATTGCAACTGCAGCCTCCAGAACTTGTTGCATTGGACAGGAGTGACCAACTTTTGTCCAGGAAAACATATGTGCCCCTTACCTCCATGCATTTGATGCAATTCAAAATGAAGTTTCTTATATGTGCCAAGATCCATATTGATACAGTTTTCCATCAAATATTGGTGATTATTACTTTGGAACAATGTGTCACTGGTGTTTAGCGAGAAAGGGAGGAAATAGGAAATTGCAAAATAAAATTTTCATGAATTTTTTTTTTTTGGGGGGGGGAGTTAAAATACAGTAATGTCTTAATATAAGCTCCATAACCTGCACAAATGGAGTCATTAATTTCCCAGAGGGGCATTAAATTTGGCATCAAATAGTTTTGTTTGGGCTAAACTAACTGCCTCTAGATTTCCAGAAGTCTTTCAACTGTTGCAGCATAACCGTCTAAAAAATAAGCAAACAGTGCACACAAAAACAATGCATGAACTACTTGCTGGGCAGTCAGTTGACTCCCCTGAGACCGAGGTACAGTAATGCTCTACAGAGGACCTGGGAAAACAGGATCTCTGTAGGAACGGTCCCCTCAGCAGTTTTTGCGTTCTTTTGCAGCTATTTAGAGTGTGGAGGAGGAAAAGGAGAGAAGGCTGCTCCAGCCTGTTCAAGGTACAACTGGTCTCAAATTTTAGCCCTTACACATTAGAAAAAATACTGAAGGAAATTAGGAGAGAAAGGACTTTATTGGTGGTGGCTGGGAGGATTAAGAAATGGCTACTGTATGACGGTTATCCTATCCTATCCAGTTATCCCATGTCATGGAAGGGATTAAGATTAGATTAAGTTGTAATTGTATGAACACAAACCTTTTGTTGTCATTCACAGTTCATGTGGGCTAAAAGAACCACTTTGACAACAACATGCTCACATCTACAAATTTTGCCATTATCAGTGCCGAGTCTTCAGGTTATGATCGCCATTTCTTATTGCTTGTAAGTGACTAATGGATATAGAAGGTCAACTCCCCATTTTTTGGAATTTCTGCTACAAAACAGGTACCAGAAAGATTCCAGTGAATTTGATGATGTTTCAGTCCTGTTAACACATTGTATCTCTTACACTTCCCTGGCATCTTACTGATGAATGAGAAGGGGTCTTAAATTTATTACGAAGCTTTTCCAAATTCAGTGACATGTTTGGGAAAAGATTAAAGCCATGCTTTCAATGCAGATTCCATTTTAACTGGAAAACCAGAAGGACCACACACAGACATTTCAAAGGGATGATGATGAAGTGTCTAGTCCTTGATCTTGTTTTAATATCTAAAAGGAAAAACTAGCCACAGTTGGGGAAAGAGGTGAAACAAAAAAAAAAAAGCCTTCCCACAGGAATAAGGCAGCTCTCTGTTCTTGTGCTCCACCCGGACCATTTTTAGATTTATTTGAAAGCCAACTCAAACTGCCGATTGATTCAAGATCAAACCGCAAAATGGTTGCTGGCACTTTTGAGGGCTATATATTTAGGTGCCACCCACCCAAGATGGAAACCCCGCAAACCAACTCTGTATTATTATCATCATTTGTGTTAAATTTATTGCTGCATCTGGCATCAACAGAGCAATTTGAAAACCAACTAGCAGGTTGAAAGGCAAATGGAATTTAGATTGAAATCCTAGTTTGGAAAGTCTCACTTTTCTTCACCATTCTACTTATTGTAAAGCTTTCCATTGTAAGTTCAATTTTACCTTTATTTCAGTTCTCTCACATGTCTATAGTTTTTCAGGTAACAGTGTTTATGTGCGTCTTAGACTTAATTATTGGTAATCCACCAAAGGAGGTTCAGAGGTGTTTTATTCAGAAATTTATTTCACATCCATCTCAAGTTTGTGCATTATCTGTCCTAGTGATATATTTTGTTTCATACCCAGCAATTTATCAGAATTGGCAGATTCAATGTTCTTGAGGTTCTTAAGACATTGTTTGTATATATTACTTGCATAATTCATTTTTGCTGTATTCAACAGACAGGAAATCTATGTTTTCTTTGTTAATTCTGTTTCGGTCAGACAAATAGTCCCAAGTTTCTTGATTATGAAGCATCATCATAATGATGAAAGTATATATTGTATAGTAACTGACATCCACACAGTTACAAATATGGCGTATTATGTGTGTTTATGGAATAAAAACATTGCTGCAAGTTTCAAATATATAATATTGCTGCCCTTCCAGACCTCAGGTCAGTCATGTGACAACTGAGTGCATTGTAACTTCAAGTTAAAAGCAGTTTATGTTAAACATCAGGATTTTATTCAAATAACTTTCAGATTTCAGTTTTGGGTGTTGTGGGTTGTTTTTGTTTGTTTTTGTTTTTAACAAAAAGAGCCATAGAGTATGAAAGTTCCTGCTGAGCAGCAAGGGATATCCTCTATTTTGAGCCTTTTAAATAATAATCTTTATCTGTGGCTTCTTTTCATTCAGTGGAGATGGAAATACAGTGTCTTCAATGTAGAGATTATTTTGTGTATATAAAATACAAGGCAAAATAAGATTTTAAAAACCCTTATTGCTAGTTCTCTATTTTTATTTTCCGCTTCTCTTAGGAAGGAAGAGTGGGTGGATGGGTGGACAGATTTCAAATTGTTCATCACATATAATTTCACCTATAGAGTACAGTGTTTTAGTTGTTTATCACATGCAATTTTCAAATTGCTACATCTTTCCAATGGCTGTTTATATAGCTATATGAAAAGACTTGTGTTCACTGGGCAGTGAACTGGAGGATTCACATTTTATTTCCATAATCTCTGCTTCAACTGTTGGAAATAGTGAACATCTGATCATGGAAATGGCTGTCAACATACCATATGTAAGACTTTATTAATATTTGAGTGTTAGAGACATATCACACCTTTTTTCTATTCGCATGTACATGCATGAGGCTTGTATCATCAAAGCTTCCAACACTGAAAGAATAGTGAATATCATAAGTAACCTATAAATATATTGGAACAGCCAAATGACTTTTTATTTGTACTAATAATGAACAATGTAAAGTTGGGTGTTAAATGTTGCGTGGAACAACCAAGATACATGAGTAAATAGTTGATTGCTATTTTAATAGCTCAGCAAATCAAATGCTGTTTTTGAAAAAGCGTCCAAGAATTATAATACACAGGAATGTCAATAATGACAGGGGCATTAGAGTTGATCCTGAAGCAGCATTGATCCTTAGAAACAAAAAGATATTAGGTGAGACGTCTTACCACTTTCCTCAGAGTAAGGCTTGTCATCTCACTGAGTATTACTCTAGAGTATGCATAGATCAGATTGCACTATTAAATTCCTTTCTAATCACTGCATTTGATGAACTCAGTTAGATTATGCTAAGCACACATTTCCATTTTTGACTCTTACAGTACAACTGTCCATTTAGAGTTCAAAGAAAATTTAAGGCGGATGAACTAACCGCCTCGATATTTGCTTTCATGATTTGTCTATAGATATGATGTAACCATTCACTACCACTGGGTTAAAAAAGGAAGAAATTCTTAGGTTCAGATCTGCTTCATTAACTACCCATCATACTGTATTTCCTGCATCTGTAACCTTCTGGACATTTTGGAACTACTTCAGCCTGACTGCTCTGCATTACATTAGTTGAAAACCAGGCACTATTCTACAATGAAATGTTTCTACGAGGCATGTCTAAAAAGAGAGGGAGGGAGGGGGAGAGAAAGAGATGTATCATTGTTTGAAAGTGATTATTGTCATTCTACTTTATACAATGTGCTGTGCCTTGCAGCAGAAGCACTATAATTAAACCTGGTTTTACTTCTCTGTAAGGGTTTTCCGCTTTCTATTTATTGAAATTCATTTTTTTTCTTTTGAAAAACTTTCAAATGAGATTTTTTTAAAAAAACAACAAATGTGATAATAGGTTGTCTGTCCAATCTCGTACTTGTGAACATAGTAATGAACGAATCTATTTATACATTTTTCTTCTCATCCCCAAGCCCACAGCTGCTTAGCTCATCATATGAAGAAACTATCAGTATTTGACATAAAACTGGGCATTCCCATTCTAAATTTTTTTGTTTATCTAGAAAACTCTTATGTGTGCGCGCACACATGTATGTGTGTACATGCACTCTCCCACATTCTAAATGTGCAGTCCTACTCCTGATTCTAATATCAGATCTACACATCAAGTTGCAAAGAAATACTGCTCAGCGTGGTGCAGTTCAATTTCCTGTTACTCAGATTAGAAAAGTGCTAGATAAATGCTGTATTTCTGTTCTCTGTTGTATATTTTGTGGCTTATAAATCCGCAAAATACCTTGGAGTGTACTTTTGACACCACTAGCTCTGAAGCCTTCATTGATTTCAGGAATTCTAGGAGCTGTGTCTCAGAATTCTAGGAGGTGCGATAAAATCTTTTGTTTTCTACTCTTAGCTTTTCAAAGAGTGGTTCCTTTGAAGTCACCGCTCTGCTATTGATCTAATGCAGAGGATCCATTCGATCAGAAAATATATTAAAGCAAAATTTTAAAAGACAACAAATATATTAAATACTATGAATTCATTAGAAGATTTGCTGCAGTGCAAAATTATTTGTATTTCTTTTCTTTATTATCTGATCATCTAACTAACCTTTATTTCAACTATCTTTGGTTGTTGCTGTGTTTGACTAAACCAAACCATAGCTTTTTTGTTAGACAAAATGATACAGAGGATATCAACATCTGTTAAAAAAAATGAAAGTCAAGCGATCAATTAGACAGGTTACACTACAGGGAATCTCTTCAGGCATTTGGTAGCTAGAATCGTCAGATAACCTGTGAGATATTTTATATTAGCACTTATTTATTTATGTATATATCAGACTTCTTTATCTCTTATAGAGGGACCTACTGCTAATCAGAAACCTACTGCTAAATAACTGTACTTGTCTACAGGTGGAAAAATGTGAACAAGTAAATGATTGTAAGGAGGGTTTTTACAACGGCAGAGATTGTTGATGTATCTAGCCATAAAATATTTCCGTATTCATGTTTGTTTTTGGGCTAAAAAAAATTAAACAGTGGTCTGGCTGCTAGCACAACGTGTTCTCTCTCTGTTCCCTTCTTGACTTCCTGTTCTTTCATGGCTGAAAAGGGAAGGAGGAGTCAGAGGCTGAATTCAATCAAATGCAGGTGGAGAGTTTTTGCTAAGTAGCCAAAACAAACAATGTGCATTCCTTTACTATCAATTTTTTTAAAGATTGCCCTGATTCTGAGGCCATTTCACAGCGCACATAGGCTCTTCTGCTGGGACTTTCACATGCACTGCTTCAGATTAAACGACATATCCCCTTCTTTAAAAGTGGGGGCAAGAGGAAAGAGAGACAGTTCGTGTTACTGCTTTTAAAAGGTTTCCCTCAAAAAGAGGCTTTTATCATCTTTGAAAAGAAAATGTGTATAATATCATGTAATGCAATGATCTATGCAAAAGATTGGCAGCAAAACCTAAGCAAAAATTAACTAGCTTCCAGCTCTGTTATAAACCCAAAGACTCCATCCAAATTTGTGGAAACTCTCATTATAGTTCACCAGTATTTCTTGAGCTTCATTCCATTCAGCTCTTGAAATGATTGCTGATTTTTACATTGGAACAAGGTGAAATTCAGTTTCCAGATGAGTTTTTAACTTTGATCCATGGGTATAACCCAAGATTCTGCCTGGAAAAAAATAAATGGTAGTTTGCTTCAAAGGTCTGACCCTCAGCCAAGGCCGGGCTCTAAGCTAAGACACCTGGACAGAATTTAGAGAGTGACACCAGACATTCTCTTGGCTGCTACTGACTTCAGATCACGTCAAGAGCAACTCTCTGAGCTTGGTTGCCATGCAACCTCATTTGGGGCATGTTCAAGGGATCTGCACACATGATCCTTTGAAATGGGGTTGCACAGCAACAGTGGGTGGTGTCCTGGTTGACAGCATTTTAACTCAGTGCACTGTTTTACTCAGAGGGCAGGGCGTGGTCCCTCCCTCGGACTAAAAAAGAGAAATTCAGGGACAGTCACAAGTACCATCATTTCTGTGGAATGTTTATGAAAACATTCTCAATAAAGGAGGAGCGGTGGGAGCATTGGGTGTGTTCTCTCAATACTCATACATCCATGTAATCTTAAGAGTTTTTTTTAAAAAAACAGAGGCTTTGGGGATTTTCATAACACTTTCACAAATTCTGACCTGTTGCCTTTATTTTAGTATTAAATGTCTAGTTAGCTGGCAATTGCTTGCTTTCCAGGGATTTTTTTTAAAGAGGGTCATATTAAACAATGAAACAAATTTGCAGATAAGGCTACCAGAAGCCCACTTAAGAGGATGATCTAAAAGACAAATCGTTTGCTAATCATACAATTTATCATGTGGTTTTATCATTTATGTTACTCTTTAAAATGCAGAATTAAATGTAAAGCATATTTACCAAAATGTTGGTGTTCCTTTGGCTATGTCCAAATTACAATCATTCTTCAGTGTTTCAAATGCTGCTTCTACCAACTAGAAGTGTTAAATTGCTTTCCTGACAATGCCACTATTTCTATTTTTTTTTCTTGTCAGTAATAGTTTTTTTTTTTCCTGAGCAATATTTTAGATATAGAAATTAGATATAGAAATCAATTAGAAATTATTTTCAGAAATGGAAAAAACAACATACATTTCTTTTTTATAAATAAATAAATGTTTTTTCCATGTCTGAAAATAATTCTGAGTCAACCTGGGTGTTTTGTGGTAACATATGTTACAAATATATGTATTTTTAACTGTATTTGCATTCAAAAGCTGTAATCCAAAAAAAAAAGAGTTAACACTATTTAACATTGAAAGTTGTGGGTTTTTAGCATGCTTAAATCTCTATTGGACAATGACTATTTAAAAAAACAATGAACTATGTTGAAGATCCTAATATAGGAATTATTACATATGTAATGCAAACAGTTAAAATTCATGTTAAACAATTATAATAATATTGCTGGACTGGCTTATATTTAATTTATGCATGCCTATTTCACATAGGAAATAATAATTTCATTGTCCATTTTAACCTTTAAAACCTTGGAATTTTGTATATAAATTGCACAAAATTGTACATTTAAATAATACCATATAAACACTTTAATGTCAGATGTGACGGAGAAGCTATGGCAGATGAATAAGAACAGCACACAGTCTTCATTTAAAAAGTGATTTAATAGAAAGCATTATATATAGAAAACATAAATTATACAAAGATGTGAACTGTTTTTCCCTCTGCCTGTTTTTAAGAATAATTTGTAGTGATGTTGTCATCCATCTTTTACCTTTATTGCTATATTTTATGCCAAGACTTGCTAAAATACATCTCTTTTGAGATTAGACTCTCCAGGATGTTTGATGTATGCTTCATCCAGAAGTGGTATTCAGCCAGTTCTGACAGGTTCTGGAGAACCAGTAGCAGAAATGTTGAGCAGTTCAGAGAACCGGTTATTACCACCTCTGACTGGTCCTGCCCCCATCTATTCTCTGCCTCCCGAGTCCCAGCTGATCGGCTGGGTCTTTTTTTGTTGCCCTGCATAGGAGCTGGAAAGCACGTTAGTGGGGTGGGGAGGGAATGGGGATTTTACAGTATCCTTCCCCTGCCACGCCCACAAGCCATGCCACACCCACCAAGCCACACCATGACTACCAAGCCATATCCACAGAACTGGTAGTAAAAAAAAAATTTGAATACCACCACTGGTTTCATCCCTCCAAAGCTTGATTTCTCAGAGGTAATCATGTGTGAGAAAATTGCTTGACTTTTATTCGTTTACAAAGCCAGCATAGCATTTATTCATTTTCAAAAATGCATACATAAATATTTAGATTAGGTCAATCGCAGAGCGGAAAAATGCATAGTATTAAGGACATTTGTAAGCAAAAGTGTATTCAGAGATACATCCACAAAAATCCATGTGTTGTTTTTTTTAAGCAAAATAAAAACTGGAAGGATGAGAAAGCAGAATACACAGATTCATTTGTTCTTTGAGAAGTAAGCTCTGTTGGACTCAGTGGAATTTACTTCTGAGTAAATATGCAGAAGAATGCTGCTATATACTGACTGTGTATGTGTGTGTGTGTGTGTGTGTGTGAGAGAGAGAGAGAGAGAGAGAGAGAGAGAGCATGTGTATGTTGGCATGCACTTTCAAAGCAATCTTGTCTCTTTATAATTGCCTGAAGAACTCTCTTCTCGGCATCAGTTTTGGAAAATGTTTTGCCACTGTCTCCTTCCCAGGGCTCTCACTGGCCCAGAGTCATCTAGCTGGCATTGTGCCCAGGCCCAGACTAAAACTCAGGAACTCCTGTTTTCTAGCCTGGTGCTTTGACTACTATACCACACTAGCTGTCATAAGCTACCATAAGCAAGTTATATTCATAAAGTTATATTGCCTTTACACAAAAAGCTGCTCCAACATCCTCCGTCTAATAATCATCTGCTTCTTGTGAGAATATACCTATCACTGGGGATGCATAAAAAGTGATGAAATGTTATCTTCAGCTGATAGTGGAGATGCCTGTAGACCAGGAGTGTCAAACCTGTGGCGTCACATTGTTGTCATGTGACATATCACAACCTTTTCCCCCTTCACTAAACTGGGTGGGTGGGGCGTGATGCGTCTGGCCCACAGGCCATGAGTTTGATACCCCTGCTGTAGACTAAGAGCAAGTACAGTTAGTACTCAAGTTACAACCATTCATTTAGTGACAGTTCAAAGTTACAACAGCAGTGAAATAAGTGATGTATGGCCACTTTTCACACTTATGGCCATTGCAGCATCCCCCAAGTCATATGATCAAAATTTGGGTGCTTGGCTTTTGGTGTGTATTTATGTAGGTTGCATCGTCCTGGGGTCCTGGAGTCACCTGTCATGCCCTTGGTAGAGTTGGACTCTGTGGGAGAAACAACCGACAGGGAGTGGAAGTGTGGCTCCAGAGGTTGTAGAGGAGGCTGGGGAAGGGCAGAGGCCGGTTGGGCAGTCCGAGGAAGAACCAGGCCCATCCCCTCTGCATCCTAGGACACGCAGGGAGGAACATAGAAGGAAACAACTTGGCTTGCGAGAGAAGAGGCAGCCACGATCCTTCTCATTGGTTGCAGCTGGGGAGAATAGTATATAAGAGAGACGATTACAAAACAGCTTTGCCATGTTTTATTTTGGGCTGAAGTTATCTTGCTTGGCGTCCTTCCAACAGACTGTGCCTTATTATCTCCTTGAATTTGGCAATTACTTATCCTGTTCCATTGTGGAAATTTCGTCATTGTAGTTTGTTTAGTTTCTTTATTTCACCTCTATCTGCTCATTAAGTTCGGACTGTACTGCTTTCTTTTGAAGACTATTTTTGAGTATGTTTTATCTCCAACTGAGAATTATTGAACAGTAGAGCCAAGTTGGAGGCATTAAAGGACATTTATTTACGTTTTGGATTTTGTTACGTTTGTGTTACACTCCGGGTCATCACATCACCATTTGTAACCTTCCCAGCTGGCTTCTGACAAGCAAAGTCAATGGTGAGATCCTGATTCGCTTAACAACTGCAGTGATTCACTTAGCAACTATGGCAAGAATGGTTGTAAAATGGGGTAAAATGTCCGCTTTGTTTAGCAATGGCAACGTTGGGCTCAATTGCTGTTTTAAATCAAGGGCTACCTATAAAATCTTCAACAGAAGAGTTTTCTTCTGCTTCTTGTTACACACAAATGCATCCCTTCTCTACTGCACTGGGGCCATGTTTTTTTCTTCTTCATCAGCCTTCCCTTACTCTGCTCTTCAAGCCTTACTCCCCACTTTCAGGCAAGAACAGTGAGCGTAGAAACAGAATTCATCCTTTCCTGCCAATTCAGTGGATTTGTTTGTGGTGTCAGTTGCTCCTACCTCATTAGCCTAAAAATTCTAGCAGAAAAGTCTTGTTTTGTTTAGTTTCGTTTCGTTTTATATTGTATTGGTTTTGGGGGTTTTTTAAGTGCTGTGCAACCTCCCTTTTCAAATCTGGATTGAGAAATGGCAGAAATGTGGCCAACATTCCTGGTAAATAAACAGAGTGCAAATGGTTGCTGTATAATCTAACGCTTTCAAAATGTTATTTTCTAACCCTTTAGGTACAGTTCAGTCTATACACATGGTCCTTGTCACTGTTGATTCAAGTTTAGGTGTCTTAATATACGTAGTATAAGGAAAAGGTAAATCTTGCTGTGAACAAACCTGATGTTAATTCAATCATCTGTTCCTATTGTTTTTGAAAACTGGATTACATTTATTGCTGGACACAACAACTTTAAGTGAAGAATGTTTTCTTTTCTACATACACCACCAACGTACAGGTAGTCCTTGACTTACAACAGTTCATTTAGTAACCATTCAAAGTTACGTCATTGAAAAAAATGGCTTATGACCATTTTTCACACTTACGACCGTTACAGCATCCCCGTGATCAAAATTCAGACTGTTGGCAGCTGCCTCACATTTATGGTAGTTGAGGTGTCCTGGGATCATGTGATCACCTATTGTGACCTTCTGACATGCAAAGTCAACGGATAAACAGATTCACCTAATAACTGTGTTACTAATTTAACAACTGCAATATTCACTTAACAACTATGGCAAGAAAGGTCATAAAATGGGGCAAAACTCAGTTAACAAATGTCTCAGTTAGCAACAGAAATGTTGGGTTCAGTTGTGGTTGTAAACCACTATATTTCAATATTATACTCTTCACTCTTTTTCTAAAAATAAGGGATGATGTGTCCTAAGTACGCACTCACATCTTCTATGTAAGCCCATTTAGGGATTCAAAAATGTAACCACTTGGAGTGTCTCATCCATGATCTAGCTGAAAATATGGGGGTTCTTAAAGAGTAATCATTGGTAGTCTGAACCACCTGCCCTCCTCTTTCTATGGCAGGGGTCTCCAACCTTGGCAACTTTAAGACTTGTGGACTTCAACTTCCAGAATTTCTCAGCCAGCTTTGTTGGCTGAGGAATTCTGGGAGTTGAAGTCCACAAGTCCACAAGTCTTAAAGTCACCAAGGTTGGAGACCCCTGTTCAATGGCATTTCTGGAATGCTAAGAAAATGGAAATAGCAACAAGGCTGCCAAATACCAAATTCCTTGGTATTTTCTTTCTCCATTTTCTGGAATGTTTTTATTTCCCCTTGCAAGAAGATTTCTTCCCAAGATGTATTTTGAAAGGGTGCTTTAAAAAGAGAAAAGGCAATATGGTTATTAATTTCTTGGGGTGGGAGGGATTTCATTGCACATCTTGGCAACACTTCTTCATTGGTTCCCTAATACGTCTTGCTCTGCAAACACGGCTGCACTGAGATTCCCCTGACTGTACATGGAGGGAAAAGAACGACGGCCATTGAATGCCCATGTTAGATTAAATCTGAACTTCTTTTGATTGAATGAGCTAATTCTTTGTGTCAGGGTCTGACAACAAAATCTTAAAAGCCAATGTGGCTTTTTCACACCCAAATATAACTCAGGTCTATTTCTCTTTCATTCTCTGTTTTTTTTTAATGATGAAAATTAATCTACAGTATCTGAAGCTGCATTATTTCTTTTTTTTTTTTTAACTTTTTTAAAAAATTTTTAAAGAAGCTGAATTATTTCTAAAAGTACAGATTTGGGGGGTTTCTAAGTTACAAATTGTAAGATAAATGGATACATTTATGTTTCCACTAAAAGGATATCTTATTATGAATAGACTCCCTTTGATACAATACACTACCAAAACTAGTGCTCTAGATCAGAGGTCTTCCAATTTGGCAACCTTAAGATTTGTAGACTTCAACTCCCAGAATTCCCTGGCCAGCAAGTCTTAAAGTTGCCATGTTTAGAGACTCCTTCTCTAGATAAGGAACAAAAGGAGTGTAGACCTGTCTCTTCATTGTGAGGTGATTACATCATCAATTGGAATAGTATTTGCCTGTGTTGGAAACTTGGGGGGACTAAAAACAAATCAAGCCTCTTGTAGTAAATAGTTGCAGCTAAAAACAGTTTAGCTGAAGGCCACCCAGAGAATTTAAATAGTAAATAGGAATATGAACTCAAGTTTTTCCAGATACTTGTGAATGTAATAACCAAGATAATTGTCTATAGAGAACCGCAGTGGGGTTCTTATCTGCCTGAATTTTGTTGTTCCTGGTATTGTAGTTATACAGTAGGTTTTTCATGATCCTGAATCTTAATGTTTTCCCTTACAATCTGGCCAGTTCTGGAATCATCTTCTATATATAGCTATGGTGGCACAGTGGTTAGAATGCGGTACTGCAGGCTACTTCTGCTGACTGTTGGCTGCCTGCAATTTGGCAGTTCAAATCCCACCAGGCTCAAGGTTGACTCTGCCTTCCCTCCTTTTGAGGTGGGTAAAATGAGGACCCAGATTGTTTGGGGGCAATAGGCTGACTCTGTAAACTGCTTAGAGAAAGTTATAAAGCACTGTAAAGTGGTATATAAGTCTAAGTGCTATTGCTATAGATGGTCTTTTAAATGTAGATAGAGGAAGCCATCTTCCCAGAGAGTGGGTTTACTGAGTCAGCAAACAGAGAGAGCAACAGGCTTAGCAGAAGAAGACAAGAAGGAGGCACTTTCTTCTTGTTTATTTTTTATTACTGGAACCTAGAGACCGAGATAACTAGTCCTGCAGGGGGCTATGCCATGTTTGTTTTTTCCTTGAAGATGACAAGAACTGTACATGTTACAAGAGCAGACTGATTGTCCTCCTAGAAGAGAAGATAATGGGGTCAGAAATAAAACTCCCCGTTTCTCAGCTTATCACAGAAGGATGTACAATTCTTGAGTTGGACCCTGAGGAATGTTTCGAGGGTCAATGGGACCAACAAGTCTTATAGAAAACTGGATGGAGCAACGGGACACAAAGGTATCGAAAAGAGTTCTTAAAATTATGAGCTTCAGAATAGCTTTCAGGGCTTTACCTGTGATGATAACTCTGGATTCCTGGATGAAGAGCATCTTCCATATGTTTCTGGGATTGAAGACGAGGCCCTATCAGATATGGACTGGAGGGAAGATATCTTATTCTGTCAATATATGGTGGCATTCAGAAGCCCCCTATTCAAATGTACTGAAACATCAGTCTATCAGCCAGTCAGTCAGTCTTTGAAGAGAAGTGTGCAGCCTTCCTGAGACATATCTTTGAGATCTGAAAACAAAAGTCACAAGGCTCTTTAAGCCTCTGACAGGTGCTTTTCTCTACTGATCCACATGGAAACAAATGACTCAGCCTTCCCTACAAGGGACTATGAAGTGGTGGGCAGGAGACTGAAGGAGCTGTTGAAAGATATGGGCCAGGAAGAGAGAAAGGAATACTGGAAGTACATACACAATAGTGCCAATGGGAATGGTTTGAACTGTTCAGTAACCAGATGTATTTCTGGAATGAACTGGAAGCATTGGATATGCTGAGCCTAGAGAAGAAAAATCAAAGGAAGACGGGCTTTGAAAAGCTGTCCTGTAAAAATGCGTGAAGGCAGAAAAATCTTAAATTTCAGCTGGATATCAGGACAAAAAAAGAGAAAAAATATTTTTCCATCAATTATTTTCAGTGCAGTTCCTGCATGTTCATACAACTAATGAAAGAGTGTTTTATGTGAATAAAAGACTTGTGAATAAGAGCAGAAAATCTTGTATGTATGATGAATGAGTGGCTTCTTATACCCAGCCCAATAATTTCAGTAGGGCCCATTATTGCCACTGAACTAGGACACAATTGCCATAAACTACTTCAAACTCCAATTTATTTTACACATTCGCAGAATGAATGGGAGGCAGGGTTGAACCTAAGTTAAAGATTCTTTATTCTCCTCTTTTATTCTTGAGATGTAATCACATAATTAATAGTAAACATGTTAGGTTTGGTGCACAAAAACCAAGTCCAGAATGTCTTAAAGAAAAGATATGATCGTAGTCAAAGAAATCCTGGTATTACTGTAGTCAAATAATGATTAATTAATGGTGTACAACTAATTACAGAGTATTTGACCTTTTAACTTCTCTTCTTTGTACAATGTTATAGCTATTTGGGTTTTTTTTTTTAGTATACTCTTATTTCTATATAATTAATCTTCTACATTAAGCTCTCTAAATAACTACCATCTGGGATTTAGATTGTAACAGATCAGGGGCTTGGTGCATTTCATTATTCAGGATAAAATCACAGGGAATAGTTCACTACAAAATTCTCATTATTTTATTTTTAAAATGTAATTCTGCCTCAGCAAGATTGTTAAACTGCTTTACTTATCTTGTTCATGATCTGGCTGCTATTATTCTCTCTCTCTCTCTCCCTGTCTCTCTGTCTCTCCCTCTCTCTCGGTCCCTCCTTCCCTCTCCGTGCCCTTGTTGTTCATATTAACCATGCCATTTTTTTCCATAGTTATATTATATCTCAAGTCTCAATATCCTTAGTCAATTCTCCACTGAGCCAGAGGGAGAATCCAGGATGGTAGTCTCTAGTTTCATAACTCTGAAGCCCGAGTTGAAAAACTGAGGACACCCCACCCTGGTAACGGTCCCCAGTTCTTCACTTGGTCTCAGCGTGTTCAGACCACCTTATAAGGGCTCTGAATAGTTCAGATTGTAGAAGAATCACCCCCTGTATTGAGGTTTTTTCTCTCCGAGAGGCTTAGAGCAGGTTTGACAGCTAGCCGGCTTGCCAGTTAGCACTTTGCTGGTGGACTGCTTTTTGGAATTGGGATTATAAATTTGGTTGGAGGTGCCCCTGAGAGCCCATGCGGCCTGGGCTGAGGGGACAGGAGTCAGTGTCTTATTCAATTCACTTTCTCCCGGTCCGTTTCAGAATAGATCTGGAAGGGACCTTGGAGGTCTTCTAGTCCAACCCCCTTGCTCAAGCAGGAGACCCTATACAATTTGAGACAAGTGGTTGTCCAGCCTCTTCTTAAAAACATCTGGTGACAAAGCATCCACAACTTCTGAAGGCAAACTGTTTCACTCGTTAATTGTTCTGACTGATAGGAAGTTTCTCCATAATTCCAGGTTGCTTCTCTCCTTGATTAATTTCCATCCATTGTTTCTTATCTTGCCTTCTGGTGCTTTGGAAAATAAGTTGACCCCCTTTTCTTTGTGGCAGCCCCTCAAATACTGGAATACTGCTATCATGTCACCCCTAGTCCTTCTTTTCTCTAGACTAACCATACCCAAATCCTGCAAACATTCCTCATGTTTTGGTTTCCAGACCTTTAATCGTCTTAGTTACTTTTCTTTGCACTTTTTCCAAAGTCTCAACAGCGTAATATGGTGAACCAAAGTGGATGCAGTATTCCAGGCGTGGCCTTACTAAGGCTTTATACAGCAGCACTATTATGTTACATTATTTTAATTCTATGCCTCTATTTATACAACCAAGGGTTTTATTAGCTTTTTTGGCTGCTGCCGCACACTGCTGGCTCATATTTAAGTAATTGTCCAATAGGACCCCAAGGTCCCTCTCACAGTTACTGTTTTGTGCATGTTTCTTTTCCTTGTTGCTTTTATCCTTAAACTTACTCTTTACATGTTGGCTATATACACACTGGGCTGCATATAAATTATATAATATAGATCAATGGTCAAACAAATGACAACTTCAAACTCCTAAAAATAAATGCTCTGTCTTACATATTGGCAAAAAAAATCAGAAAATAAAATACAAGTTGAATAGTCAAGACCTTGTTGATGATCCAAACTCTGTCAAGGACCTTGGAGTACTCATCTCTGATGATCTAAGTGCTAGAGCCCACTGTAACTACATAGCCAAAAAGGCGTTAAGAGTTGTTAACGTAATCCTATGTAGCTTTTTCTCTGGTAATATACTACTAACTAGAGCATACAAAACATTTGCTGGACCAATACTTAAATACAGCTCATCAGTCTGGAACCCATATTATGTATCTGATATTAACACAGTTGAGAAAGTCCAGAAATATTTCACAAGAAGAATTCTCCATTCTTCTACTTGTTGGAGAATACCTTATGCCACCAGACTTGAAATTCTAGACCTAGAAAACCTAGAACTAGGCCACCTTCGGTCCAATCTAAGTATAGCATATAAAATCATACATTGCAATGTCCTAGCTGTCAATGAAGACTTCAGCTTCAACCATAACAACACAAGAGCACACAATAGATACAAACTCAAGGTTAACCGCACCAAACTTGATTGCAGGAAATACGACTTCAGCAACAGAGTGGTCAATGTCTTGAATACTCTACCTGACTCTGTGGTTTCTTCCCCGAACCCCAAAAACTTTAACCTTACACTGTCTACTATTGACTTCACCCCTTTCCTAAGAGGTCTGTAGCGGGCATGCATAAGCGCACCAACATGCCTATCGTCCCTGTCCTATTGTTTCCTTTATTTTTCTTATATGTATTCATTTCATGTATTCATAACTGTGTTTATACTTATACCTATTATCTTGTAAGTGATTGACAAATCAAATAAATAAATAAACAGTAGTCCCTGAAGTGGCATTAGTGAGGGACTTTAGCTTCAGATTCATCACCCTGGCTTGTTCTTATTTTCGTATCCCCCTACCTCCACAAAGTAAGGAAAATAGTCAAACAGTCAGTTTAAGTTATCTATCATGGTATTTGGGCCTTAATTTAGGACGGTTTGTGCCCTGGCATCTCCGCCTCCCCTGCCCCTCCAAAGATTTAATTATTTCACATTTTTCTTTAATTTGGTGGATACTTGGAAATGCTGTGTACAGGGTTATAGACAAAGCAACTTTGAAAAGGCAGTCAGAAGGGCAGAACAAAGCTAAAAACGTTTGTTGTTGCGACCCATTGTGACCCCACGGACAACCTTCCTCCAGGTCTTCCTGTCCTCTACCATCTTCTGGAGTCTATTTAAGCTCAAACCTACTGCTTCAGTGACTCCATCCAGCCACCTCAAACGTTGCCTACATCCAATAAAGGTAAAGGTAAAGGAGTCCCTGAGGATTTTACTCCACTAGTCATTGCCAACTATAGAGGACGGTGCTCATCTCCATTTCAAGGGTCATTGAGGCAGCGCTGTCCCAAGACTTTTCAATGGTCATGTGGCAGCATTGTTACCTTCCCACTAAAGTACTACCTATTTATCTACTCACTTTTGCATGCTTTCGAACTGCTAGGTTGGCAGGAACTGGGGCAAGGACAGAGCTCACCCCATCGTGTGGTGCTTTGGTCTCAAACCTGGGCTGCTGGCTTTCCTACCGATAAGCACAGCATCTTAACTGCTGAGCCATTGTGTGGCAGCTGCAGCCTATATCCAATGATTAATTCAGAAAACAGGACAAGGCATTTGTCAGTGATTCAGAACAGGTATGATGGAGGCGGGGTAGGGTTTGACAATGAGAACAGCAAACTTTATAGCAGAATTTTTTGAGGCCAACAACCAAGGGTTGACTGGATGAAGGAGAACTTAGTAGTGGGAAAAGGTGTACAACAAAAATTGAATTATCTTAAAACACCTAAATGCAAAATATGTCTTCCTGCTATTGTCTCTTGCCTTCTTGACCACGTCTATTCTGTTCTATTCTTGACCACTTCTATTTTATTCTATTCCAATAAAAATAATAAGACACTTTAAAAATCATATTGTAAAAATGGCATAATTATTCTGCTTTCAGCGGAGAATGAATAAAAAGGACAGTTATATTATTAGGTTTGCTTTCCAGTTTTCTTTAATCATGTCTAAAGATAAAGGTTCCCTTGCACATATGTGCTAGTCGCTCCTGGCTCTAGGGGATGCTGCTGATCTCCATTACAAAGCCGAAGAGCCAGTGCTGTCCAAAGATGTATCCGTGGTCATGTGGCCAGCATGATTAAACACCAAAAGCGCACGGAACACTGTTACCTTCCCACCAGAGTGGTCCCTATTTTTCTACTTGCATTTTTACATGCTTTCGAACTGCTAGGTTGGCAGAAGCTAGGACAAGTTACACAGTGCTAGGGATTCGAACCACTGAACTGCCTGACCTTTCTGATTGACAAGCTCAGCGTCTTAGCCGCCAGAGCCACCACGTCCCTTTTAATCATATCTACATTGATGTAACTCAGGAGCAGTACACAGAAAACACTGTTATATCCTTTAAGGATGTCAATTTTCCTAAGTGAAAATTATCTTTCCTCTTTGCAGATCAGCCTTCCAATAATCTCAGGGCATTACCAACGAAAACAGAGAGAAAATGTTTTAATGACAGATGTCCTTACCAAAACTAATGTTTGGTTTGGGTTTTCTTTTTCCTTTTTTGTTCCATTCTGCAAAGCTCTCTTTGCATTCTGCAGACAGAGGCCCTTTCTACATGGAAAGGATGCACACCTGCCCTTCCATGTCCTAATGACCCCATGGGGTTTCTGAAATCTTTGGAAGCCAAACCTATGAACTTCACCAGCTAATTGGCTTGGCTTCTGGATCTATAGGGAGTCGTGCCAGGACCGTGTCACAGCTGTTTCCTGGAGCTGCAAGTGGAGCAGTTTCCTTTTGGTGCAAAAATCTTGGCTCATCTCAATTGCTGGCTCTTGAAATTCATTTCTCAAGAAGCCAAGATTTCCTCTGACACTTTGTCTTTTTTGCGTTTGCCTCCCCTTTCTTCCCTGCTGATTGAAGGAATGGGTTTGCTGCTCACCTAACAATGGCTACTTCCCTTTTTTATCTCTTCTCTTGTCATAAAAAAAAGAGAATTTGAATGGTGAGAGTAAGAAGGCCTCTACATTGGCTGCATCTGGTTTTGGCACGTCCCCATTGGTTGATGGCAGGTGCAAAGAAAGAACGTAGGAAGAATTGTTAGAAGCTTCTCTGCTCCTGCAAAAGTCATGGGTGTGTACTGAAGAGGTCTTAGAAGAATTCTGTGAAAGAAAGCAACTTTAAAAAGTAAAGCTGTTGTTCAAAATTGAGGAGCATCCTATCAAATTCTGTACCTGTCAACAGTGGAGTCCTCCAAGGCAATGTTCTAGGACCAACTCTCTTCATACTCTACATAAATGACCTCTGTGATCATATTAAGAGCAACTGCTTTCTCTTCGCTGATGATGTAAAGCTATTCAACACCACAGAAAATACTGCTACCCTTCAAAAAGACCTTGACTATGTATCAGAATGGTCAAACAAATGGCAACTCCAAATCTCAATAAATAGATGCTCTGTCTTACATATTGGCAAAAAAAATCAGAAAATAAAATACAAGCTGAATAGTCAAGACCTTGTTGATGATTCAAACTCTGTCAAGGACCTTGGAGTACTCATCTCAAATGATCTAAGTGCTAGAGCCCACTGTAACTACATAGCCAAAAAGGCATTAAGAATTGTTAACCTAATCCTACGTAGCATTTTCTCTGGTAATATCACACTACTAACTAGAGCATACAAAACATTTGCTAGACCAATACTTGAATACAGCTCATCAGTCTGGAACCTACATTACGTATGTGATATTAGCACAGTTGAGAAAGACCAAAAATATTTCACAAGAAGAGTTCTCCACTCCTCTACTCATTGCAGAATACCTTATGCCACCAGACTTGAAATTCTAGACCTAGAAAACCTTGAATTATGCCGTCTTCGATCTGATCTAAGTATAGTATATAAAATCATACATTGCAATGTCCTACCTGTCAATGAATACTTCAGCTTCAACCATAACAACACAAGAGCACACAACAGATACAAACTCAAGGTTAATCGCACCAAACTTGATTGCAGGAAATACGTCTTCAGCAACAGAGTGGTCAATATCTTGAATACTCTACCTGATTCTGTGGTTTCTTCCCCAAACCCCAAAAACTTTAACCTTAGACTGTCTACTATTGACTTCACCCCTTTCCTAAGAGGTCTGTAGGGGGCATGCATAAGTGCACCAACATGCCTACTGTCCCTGTCCTATTGTTTCTTTTATTTTTCTTATATGTATTCATTTCATGTATTCATAACTATGTTTATACTTATACCTATTATCTTGTAAGTGATTGACAAATCAAATAAATAAATAAACAGTAGTCCCTGAAGTGGCATTAGTGAGGTACTTTAGCTTCAGATTCATCACCCTGGCTTGTTCTTATTTTCGTATCCCCCTACCTCCACAAAGTAAGGAAAATAGTCAAACAGTCAGTTTAAGTTATCTATCATGGTATTTGGGCCTTAATTTAGGATGGTTTGCGCCCTGGCATCTCCACCTCCCCTGCCCCTCCAAAGATTTAATTATTTCACATTTTTCTTTTATTTGGTGGATACTTGGAAATGCTGTGTACAGGGTTATAGACAAAGCAACTTTGAAAAGGCAGTCAGAAGGGCAGAACAAAGCTAAAAACGTTTGTTGTTGTTATTAGTTGCGAAGTAGTGTCCGACCCATTGTGACCCCACGGACAACCTTCCTCCAGGTCTTCTGGTCCTCTACCATCTTCTGGAGTCCATTTAAGCTCAAGCCTACTGCTTCAGTGACTCCATCCAGCCACCTCAAACGTTGCCTACATCCAATAAAGGTAAAGGAGTCCCTGAGGATTTTACTCCACTAGTCATTGCCAACTATAGAGGATGGTGCTCATCTCCATTTCAAGGTCATTGAGGCAGCACTGTCCCAAGACTTTTCTATGGTCATGTGGCAGCATTGTTACCTTCCCACTAAAGTACTACCTATTTATCTACTCACATTTGCATGCTTTCGAACTGCTAGGTTGGCAGGAACTGGGGCAAGGACAGAGCTCACCCCATCGTGTGGTGCTTTGGTCTCAAACCTGGGCTGCTGGCTTTCCTACCGATAAGCACAGCATCTTAACTGCTGAGCCATTGTGTGGCAGCTGCAGCCTATATCCAGTGATTAATTCAGAAAACAGGACAAGGCATTTGTCAGTGATTCAGAACAGGTATGATGGAGGCGGGGTAGGGTTTGACAACGAGAACAGCAAACTTTATAGCAGAATTTTTTGAGGCCAGCAACCAAGGGTTGACTGGATGGAGGAGAACTTAGTAGTGGGAAAAGGTGTACAACAAAAATTGAATTATCTTAAAACACCTAAATGCAAAATATGTCTTCCTGCTATTGTCTCTTGCCTTCTTGACCACGTCTGTTCTGTTCTATTCTTGACCACTTCTATTTTATTCTATTCCAATAAAAAATAATAAGACACTTTAAAAAATCATATTGTAAAAATGGCATAATTATTCTGCTTTCAGCGGAGAATGAATAAAAAGGACAGTTATATTATTAGGTTTGCTTTCCAGTTTTCTTTAATCATGTCTAAAGATAAAGGTTCCCCTTGCACATACGTGCTAGTCGTTCCTGGCTCTAGGGGATGCTGCTGATCTCCATTACAAAGCCGAAGAGCCAGTGCTGTCCGAAGATGTATCCGTGGTCATGTGGCCAGCATGATTAAACACCAAAAGCGCACGGAACACTGTTACCTTCCCACCAGAGTGGTCCCTATTTTTCTACTTGCATTTTTACATGCTTTTGAACTGCTAGGTTGGCAGAAGCTAGGACAAGTTACACAGTGCTAGGGATTCGAACCACTGAACTGCCGACCTTTCTGATTGACAAGCTCAGCGTCTTAGCCGCGGAGCCACCACGTCCCTTTTAATCATATCTACATTGATGTAACTCAGGAGCAGTACACAGAAAACACTGTTATATCCTTTAAGGATGTCAATTTTCCTAAGTGAAAAATTATCTTTCCTCTTTGCAGATCAGCCTTCCAATAATCTCAGGGCATTACCAATGAAAACAGAGAGAAAATGTTTTAATGACAGATGTCCTTACCAAAACTAATGTTTGGTTTGGGTTTTCTTTTTCCTTTTTTGTTCCATTCTGCAAAAGCTCTCTTTGCATTCTGCAGACAGAGGCCCTTTCTACATGGAAAGGATGCACACTGCCCTTCCATGTCCTAATGACCCCATGGGGTTTCTGGAAATCTTTGGAAGCCAAACCTATGAACTTCACCAGCTAATTGGCTTGGCTTCTGATCTATAGGGAGTCGTGCCAGGACCGTGTCACAGCTGTTTCCCTGGAGCTGCAAGTGGAGCAGTTTCCTTTTGGTGCAAAATCTTGGCTCATCTCAATTGCTGGCTCTGAAATTCCTCCATTTCTCAAGAAGCCAAGATTTCCTGACACTTTGTCTTTTTTGCGTTTGCCTCCCCTTTCTTCCCTGCTGATTGAAGGAATGGGTTTGCTGCTCACCTAACAATGGCTACTTCCCTTTTTTATCTCTTCTCTTGTCATAAAAAAAGAGAATTTGAATGGTGAGAGTAAGAAGGCCTCTACATTGGCTGCATCCTGGTTTTGGCACGTCCCCATTGGTTGATGGCCAGTGCAAAGAAAGAACGTAGGAAGAATTGTTAGAAGCTTCTCTGCTCCTGCAAAAGTCATGGGTGTGTTGAAGAGGTCTTAGAAGAATTCTGTGAAAGAAAGCAACTTTAAAAAGTAAAGCTGTTTTGCTACTTAGGCAATGAACGTTTATGTATGTAAGGTTGATGCATACATGGAGCAGAGCATATAGCCATGGTGGCGCAGTGGTTAGAGTGCAGTACTGCAGGCTACTACTGCTGATTGGTGGCTGCCTGCAATTTGACAGTTCAAATCTCACCAGGCTCAGGTTGACTCAGCCTTCCATCTTTCCGAGGTGGGTAAAATGAGGACCCAGATTGTTGGGGGAAATAGGCTGGCTTAGAGAGGGCTGCAGAGCACTGTAATGCGGTATATAAGTCTAAGCGCTACGGCTATATAGCCCAGCTCTAACAATCTGAAATCCTCTGAAAGGCCTAGATTTGAATTGTCCATAATTCAATAATTGTCTAGTCATAATGAGTGGGGAATTAATTAAATTGTAGTTTAGCAAATTTGGGAGCACCAGGTTGGGGAACTCTGGAGCGGCTTAAACCACAGAGTGGAATGTATTTGATATCAGATTTCACCTTACTATTGATTATCCTATGAATTAACAGTTTTCAACAAAATTATTCAACACTAACCAACATGAGAGGCAGCTATTCTCTCTCTCCACTTCCCTGTACGCTTCGAATGTTCTGCCTTTTTCAACAATAGAAATTGCATTTTTTTTCTTGGTAAACAAATTGTTACAGGTTCATGAACTTAGTGTGAGAGAGAAAATCCCTCTAGCCAGATAAACTGCTTATGTTCAGAAGATGTTTCCCCAGGGCAATACCCTTTGCCAAGAAGTTCATATTTATTTACACAAGTCATGGAATGAATACCTAACTCTGCTATGTTAGTTGTATAGTTCTTCACACATCAGATTGGACACTCTGAAAAACATGTAGTAACAAATAAGAACATTCTGCACAAAATAATGCCCAAATGAATTGAGCTCTTTTATATAAACATAAATGTAAAAGTTAAGTCATAGCCAAGTCAAGTTAGGTGTATTAAGAGATTGATTCATTTGAAGGTAGAATTGTGGGGTCATTCAATTTTTGGAGGGAGTCAAGGGCCAGTGGGTAGAATGATGAAAAGTACATGTGACTGCCTTATGCAGAAGGAAGGAACAGAGATTTTTCTTTTGACTTGTAGGATTTTTTTATTTTATTTTTATATATGTATGTATTTAATAGGCTTACATAGCTGTCTATTTGCCAAAAAGAACTCTGGGCAGTGAACAAAACAAAAATATACTATAAACAAATGCATCATTTAAAACAATAAACATTACTGAGTCATTGATAAAATTCACATTCATCCAAGGCCTCTCCAGGCAACATTCACTCAGAAAGCCAGATCCAAATTTGTACCTGGGAACCCAGTGGAAGCCAGTGCAACTCATATAACAAGGGTGGTCCAAAAATATACCTCAATGCTCCTACTATTGTCAATGCCACTGCAATATGGACCAGCCACACTTCTGAATATTCTTCAAGAGCAGCCCCAAACAGAGCTCACTGCAAAAGTCCAATTGGGTGATGACGCAGGCATAAGTAACCATGAGCAGTATCCTTCAATCTAGGAAAGGACACAAACAATTCACAAAATATATTGGTGCAAAGGCCTTTCTAACCATAGCTGTCACTGAGCAGGAGCCCTGAATCTAGTAAAAACTCCATGTTGCACAGCTTTACTGGGGGAAGGGCAGGGCAAGTATCACCCCAACCAGAGTTAAAATTAACAAATCATTCAGTATGGAGGACCCTCAAATCCACAACTACTCAGTTTTGTCAGAGTTGAGCCAAAGCTCTTTAGGCTTACATCTCAATTTTTATGTTTCCTGGCTTAAATCCAGAGATTGCTGGATTTTAATAGCGCAATTATTAGAAGTTGAGGAGCCACAAAAAATGGGGCTTGTTGATTGTGCCAGAATTTTTTACAAGTTATGGCATACAAACATCTTTGTTGCTCTTCCATTGAATATAGCTATGACTACTATTTTAACTATTAGAACATCACAACAAATTAATTTTTCATTGTTAATTAATATTGGAAGAATAAGAGCTTGTTTGGTGTAGTGATTAAGGCATTCAGCTACAACAGGGGTGTCAAACTCAAGACCTGGGGGCAAGATCTGGCCCAAGGGGCCACCCTGGAAACAGTGAGGGACCGGTCCAAAGTACCTCTGCCAACAAAAACAGGCTCCTGAGCTCTGTTTCCGGCTACAACAGCCTCCTGCAACCCTCTGCCAGCAAAAACAGAGCTCGGGAGGGCCACGTGCCACAGGCGCCCCAGATATGAGTGACATCAAGCAGGTCATGCCCACTCTGGCTACACTCATCCTGGGCCCCCAAGGTCAAACACAACCCTGATGCAGCCCTCAATGAAATCAAGTTTGACACCCCTCAGCTAGAAACTGAGAGATGTGAGTTCTAGATCCTTCTAGGACACAAAGCTACCTGGGTGACTTGCGCCAGTCACTCTCTTTCAGCCCTAGGAAGGAAGCAATAGCAAACCACTTCTGAAAAACCTTGTCAAGAAAACTTCAGGGATTTGTCCAGGCAGTATCCAAGAATTGGACACAATTGAACAGAAGGAAAAGAAATGTAAGTATAGTGGGCATTTTTCAGATGTTCAAGAAGGAAGAAAAGAAAAGAAGAATACTCAGCAGATAAGGCAAGAAGAAAAAAACATTTATAATGCCAAAGAAAATAGGATAGCTGACCCTATTTTTAAGAGATGCAGCAAAGTCTTTCTTTTACTCCATGCTTTATAAATAACTATGAATACGTGTAGATGCTTCTATTGCCTAACACTTGGCTGACAGAATTGCACAACCCATAAAGAGGTTGTAAAGCAGCAAGGAAAACATAGATGGAGGAATGATATGTAAAGATGTTCAGTTGTTAATATAGGTCATATTGCACATGTAAGATCAATTTTGGTCACAGTAACCTAGACAGACAAGGTAGAGCTATCCAACGTTTCTGGTGAAGATGTATCTGTAACCTTCATCCATGACAAACTACTACCACTTTTTCTGAATAATGTTACTTCTCAATAACACCTTTTTTCTATTGAATCTCATTATTGCCTACCAGTAGCATTGCCATTTTCCCCAACACTGAGTCCAAGTTTGAAATAATTACTCCCGAATTATTTATATATAATGTTATATATGACCCGTGAAGGCTGAGTGGAAGTCTGATTCTATGCCAATTAAGATAACCATATTTCATTATGACCTTTCCAGCTAACTCATCTATAATTTATTATAGAAAACTATATATTCAAAGAAAGACAAATATTGAGAGAAATGAAAACGGTTATTACATTTTGGTTACCAAACATTAAAATGTATGCAGTTAGAGAGAAAGCAGTAAAAATGTAAGCAATGAAAAGCAGCATTTAATATGTTATAGCATGCATGCATGCCTCTCTTATAACCTAATCTTAAAAAAATCAAGTTATCTCTTCAGGCCCCCATATAGATTATTGCATGATTAGTGGAACGGATGGAACACGACAGAATCTGCTAACTCGGGTTGTAGAAAGGCCTGGCTTGAAGCAGAAAAGTAGCAGTTGGGCAAATGATTCACAACTTTTCACCATATTCTCCTGTTCCTCTCAGTACTCCAATTGTGTATTTCTATTGTCAAAAAGGGAAAGTAAGGAGAAAAAGTAAAAACGAAAAATAGTAGATGTCTGATTCTTAAAAAGACTAAGCATAAACTGAATATTTTAGAGCAGTGGTGGCAAACCTTTTTTGGCTCCCATGCCAATAATGGCGCGTGCATTTGCATGCCAGCACCCAGAAGGCAATGCGTGCTGGCGCCCCCACACCCCCTGCGTATGCAATATCCTCGCTGCACATCTGTGCGTGCACGTGCGATTCCTCTTGCCATGAGCCACACATCTGCACATACATGCACGATCACTCCTGCGCGCCATCCATTTGTGCATGCACGTGCGATCCCTCCATGCACTGCACATTTCTGCACATGCGCGCGTGTCTCCCATGCACCCCCTCCCCTCCCCATGCGCACCAGATACCCAACAATCAGCTGTCGGGCGGCAGCAGCGCACATGCAGTGGGGCTCTTCCGGGCGAGCTCATGCATGCCGGGGGAAATGGCTCTGCGTGCCACTTCCAGCATGCGTGGCTTAAGTTTGCCATCACAGTTTTAGAGCATACTAAGCATCCATCATTTCAACTGTAATCAAAGAGCAGTTTTAACAAGGATGTGTGTGCCATAAACAAACACCATTGTTTCAAAGTGGTAAAGTTTCAGTCTTATAAAGATTTTATAAGAAACTCTGGTACAGCCTGAGCCTTGTAGCATTGGAAATGAGTAAAATAAAGTATAATATGCCAAGGATCATGGATGAAAAATCATTCCCCTATTTATTTTTCTATCAACTTCTTTTTTTATCTTGATGATTTCGAGTAAAGAATGGAAGCGCTGAAATACTACAAAACACCCAGGCTGCCTCACGCGACCTGCCTAACTCTACAAATTTAAAATCCTTCAGATGAGATACATAAAAATAATCTGATTAAAAATAATCTCAACAGATGCCTCCAGTTGATTGTGTCCAAATTTCACTATGTAAAAAAATTAGGGCATATCCAAGTTGTTATTTGCTGATGTCCCTGTATTCCCACTGATCTGCCGTGGAACTGGACAACATAGGAGTTAACCTGCTGCAATCCAAGGGAACATTCTGTTGACAAGAAGTTTATCCCATGAAATCAAGGGTGTTCTACATTAGGCACAATTAATACAACAGAAAATCTGTTTGCAAGCTTTATTTTTTTTAAAAAAGTAACAAATAGAATAGCAAAGTAACAAATAATAATTTTGGTATGAAACTATAGATACAGTAACCACATTGGAAGCCCCTGCCTTACTGCATTAAGGCTAGAGTAACTTAATCTGGTGTTGATAACATAGGTGATCCTGACCAAGTTTTCTTTTCATCTTTATAGTGAATCTCCCTTATCTTTGATCTGCAACTGATAAAGGGATTCCCCAAGAATTTAATAATTTTGTAAAGCAAGAGATAAATGTAAGGGGTACCTAAAAAAAAAAAGATTAGAGGTATACCTTACTAGCAGTTGCAAGCAATGCCAAGAACAAGCTGTATCTCCAAAGAGGAGATAGATTTAAACCACTTAAAGTTGTTGTGCTGTAGTTGATTGAAAGCTCCAAAGGCCATTTCAGGCCAGCCATTAAAAAAAAAAAAAAAACTCAGATAGGTTGGGAAAATATGAAGATATTTTGACTCAAGAAATATATAGCAGATGCTATCACGTGGTATGTTCCTCTTGCTTGAAGCTATGAAGCTATTCTGCCTTTTCTCTCTAATGGTACTAAAGCTGTAAGGGGAAACACATGGAGGAATATTCTAGAAGACTACAAAAATGTGTTTAGACACAAATAATCCTGGCATTTGTGTGTCTCAGGATAACCAATTTGAATTTTCAAGGTTCAATAACCACCTAAGTGGCTGAGAAAAGGGTAGTATAGAAATACTCTTCCAAATTACACTCTGTAATTTTGAATCTTAAGAATTCATAAAAGGCACAGCGTGGTTTTGCAATTACTCTTGTGCTACTGCCTAGAAATACCTATTAACTCTTGTATGCATACTGCAAAGTTTTCACAAGGGAAAAAAATAAAACAATTAAAATAATTTGGAGACAGTTAAAAAACAAATTTGCTGTAATATTCCAGCCTGCTGGAACAGAATAAGTTTATGCTACACTGTAAACACTATGTTCAAATCTAGACTAAACCAATTCTTTGTCCAGCCAATCCCACAGGATGTTGGGATGTCTAGTTCAGAATGGAAATTCCATTTTTTATTTTACTAATGAATAGAAAAGGGGGGAAAAATACTTTAAATATGTCCTTTCTTTATGCCCAGGGTTTGGTTGCACTTCCAACACTTGGCCAACATATTCTTAAACATTCTAGCTAATCTTGCTGGGGGACAGTGCCATCTATAAAACATTTTCTATAAGTTTTCTTTATATGCAGTGAACATTGTCAATTTATAGTTACTGTCTCACAACTTTTTGCCATTTCTCTAATTCTATTGAATACCCAAAAATTTTAGCCCATATTATCATGGTTTCCTTTACTTGCTCCTTTTCCATTCTAATAATCAATAAATAAGTATAGAATTTTTTAATCAGTTTCTCCTCCAGTCATTAAAATTTGGTCCAATTCTGTTGGTTCTTTATAAAAACAATATGTTTTAACATCTTTATAATATCTAGATTGTATCTGTACATGCAGCCACCATGCTAAATTTATCCTTTGGCTATTCAATTCCTGTTTGGTTTTTAATTTCCCCTTCTTATTTAAAATATCTTTGTATCTTACAATTTTTCTCATATCTATCACATTTGGATATGTTAAGGCCTCCGTCGTGGAGAGCCAGACTGGTATTTTCCAATAGTGTTTTTCCTTGATTTTTGCCCATATTGTGAGCAGAGTATTGGAGGCAATTCTTTGAAGCAAATTTGTTTGTGTATACAGTATCACACAGAAATTAGTACACTCCCCTCACATATTTAAGTATATCTATTCATGTGACAACACTGAAGAAATAACACTTGGCTACAACATAAAGTATACAGCTTGTATAACAGTGCAAATGTGCTGTCCCCTCAAAATAACACAACACACAGCCATTAATGTCTAAAACCCTGGCAACAAAAGTGAGTATACACTGAAGTGATAATGTTCAAATTGGGCCCAAGTAGCCATTTTCTCTCCCTGGTGGGACATGTGACTCATTAGTGTTACAAGGTCTCAGGTGTGAAGGGGGAGCGGGTATATTAAATTTGGTGTTATTGCTCTCACTTTCTCATACTGGTCACTGGAAGTTCAACATGGCACCTCATGGCAATGAACTCTCAAAGAATCTGAAAAAATGAATTGTTGCTCTACAGAAAGATGGCCTAGGCTCTAAGAAGATTGCCAAGACCCTGAAACTGAGCTGCAGCATGGTGGCCAAGATCATACAGCGGTTTAAAGGACAGATTCCACTCAGAACAGGCCTCGGCATGGTCGACCAAAGAAGTTGAGTACCCATGCTCAGTGTCATATCCAGAGGTTGACTTTGGGAAATTGACCTATGAGTGCTGCCAGCATTGCTGCAGAGGTTGAAGGGGTGTGTGTGGTGGGGTCAGCCTGTCAGTGCGCAGACCATATGCCAGACACTGCATCAAATTGGTCAGCAGGGCGGTCATCCCAGAAGGAAACATCTTCTAAAGATGATGCACAAGAAAGCCTGCAAACGGTTTGCTGCAGACAAGCAGACTTAAGAACATGGATTTCTGGAACTATGTCCTGTGGTCCAATGAGATCAAAATAAACTTATTTGTCTCAGATGGTGTCAAGTGTGTGTGGTGGCAAACAGGTGATGAGTACAAAGATAAGTGTGGCTTGCCTATAGTCAAGCATGGCGGTGGGAATGTCATGGTCTGGGGCTGCATGTGTGCTGCCGGCACTGGGGAGCTACAATTCATTGAGTGAACCATGAATGCCAATATGTACTGTGAGATACTTAAACAGAGCATGATTCTTCGGAGACTGGGCTGCAGGGCAGTATTCCAACATGATAACGACCCCAAACACACCTCCAAAGTGACCACTGCCTTTCTAAAGAAGCTGAGGGTAAAGGTAATGGATGGACAAGCATGTCTCCAGACCTAAACCCTATTGAGCATCTGTGGGGCATCCTGAAATGGAAGGTGGAGGTGCACAAGGTCTCTAACATCCACCAGCTCCATGACATCATCATGGAGGAGTGGAAGAGGACTCCAGGGGCAACCTGTAAAGCTCTGGTGAACTCTGTGCCCAAGAAGGTTAAGGTAGGAAAACAATGGTGGCCACACAAAATATTGACACTTTGGGCCCATTTGGACATTATCACTTAGGGTTGTACTCACTTTTGTTGCCAGGGGTTTAGACATTAATGGTTGTGTATTGCATTATTTTGAGGGGACAGCACATTTACCCTATTATACAAGCTGTATTCTTACTACTTTACATTGTAGCCAATGTAAGCCAATCTTCAGTGTTGTCACATGAAAAGATATACTTAAATATTTACAAAATGTGAGATACAAATGTCCTGTGAGATACTGTATATGTAAGATAAGATATAGATTTCACAATATTAATGCTATATTATACTGTTGTTCCCAATCTTAGGAAAGAGCCGAAGCATGACAGTTATAGAAGAGGGCAGGAAAAAAAATCCCTAAATTCTGGAGATGAGAAAAGTATGAGAAAAAAACCTAGATATAAAACTCCACCTTATTTAAGCTTGGGAATTGAGCTAGAGAATTGTTTTTTCATAAGCCCTCAGGATGCTATTACAATAACCTATTAGCCACAAAGAGTTTCACAGAAATTCACTTCCCAAGTCTGTCCGTCTCAAAATACTTCACACCATTCTTGGAGAATTCATAACATCACAGAGTATTTATCCAGAGTGTGCATATTCAAGCCTTTGGCTACTTGTTAGAATCAGTTTCACACAGATGAACATGCTTCTGAACATAAAGGATCTCACTTACATCTCATTTAAAGAAAGAAAAATTATATATTTCTTCTTGGGCCTTAGAAGCAAAAAGCATCACCAAACTGCTGTCAGGCCCTGAGAAAATTGCTTCAGGATTTCAGTGTGCATAACTCTGTTCAGATTTCAATTTGAAAGACTTCTATGAAGTTAGTTTGATTGATCCCATTTCCTAACACAACCCCACATATAAAGAAGAATTGTCTACAGCTGGTGTAAAATGGAATATTAAGGAAACTTAATAATGAGTGACACCAGCTATTTCCATGTGGATGGAGTCACACTGCTTAAGTTTGCTTCTATATGCAGCTCTAGTGCTGATTGTCACCTACAAAGTCTTCTTTAAATTGGGACCTGGGTAGATTTCTGATAATTTATTCTAAGTAGAATCTCCTCTCTATCCCAACCCCTCCACTCCAAGATCTACTGAAATAAATAAGCTCCAAGATCCTCCAGTTCAGAAAATAGGACAGGCAGGAACTCCTTCTCTGGAAAAAAAAAAATCCCATTTCATGTATTGTCTTTACAAAGATTGTTAAAACATTGCTCTTTCAAAGACCTTTTAGAGAGCGAATCAGGGGTGGGATACGACAGGGTTAACTGTCATTTACGAGGTTTGGTGATTTATGATGTGCTTCCCTGCAGCACGCGCCTGTAAATCGTCATCAGCATGCTGCATGTAGAGAAGCAGCCTTTGAAACAGCCCTCTTTTCCTGCTTTTTTAACTGCAGCTGTGCCTCGTTCGGCAGCTGAAGTTGAAAAATCAGGA
This sequence comes from Pseudonaja textilis, assembly GCF_049901715.1. Classification (NCBI taxonomy): domain Eukaryota; kingdom Metazoa; phylum Chordata; class Lepidosauria; order Squamata; family Elapidae; genus Pseudonaja; species Pseudonaja textilis. The sequence goes on from NC_141990.1 coordinate 236,116,030, forward strand.
AATAAAGATCAGGTAAGAGCCTGGGTAGGTGGGTGGGAAAAAACATCAGCAGACATAAAACCAGTTCTATGTCTGCTGCTCTTCAGAGCTACTGGTTCTACAGAGATGGACAGAACCGGTAGAAACCCACCCCTGGAGCGAATGTTTTCATAGTTAATTATGGTAATGTCTTCTCAGCAAGTGAGATTTACTTTAAAAAAATCTTAAGCAAATGCTGTAGAAGAATTATATGTTTTTATTTTTAATTTTTAACCCCAGTATCACTACTATAAAATGCCAACAACAGAAAGAAGAATAAAGTTCTAAGCATTCCATGAAGTATTCAAAACATTCCTAAAACGAATTAGGGACCAGTCTTGAAAATGGAATACCACTTCAAATAGATTGTTCAAATAGATAGATAGTCAAAGTTCCAGGAAATGGCATGTCTGCTCTATTTTTGGGCTATTGGGCTGAATTTAATGCCCTGTTCCTAGAATCCAGTGATGTCACCCGGCACATTTAGTGAAAGAGCAAATATTGCTCAAGAAGAATCTGTGAATGTTGAGCAAGCCTGCTTCTACTCTACGTGCGTCACCATCTTTTTAATGCTTTGGTTTGCTGGAGATAGGCAGTTGCACTTTGTAGAGTGAAGGTAAAGTTAGGCAATGGATAGGTTAAAAAAGATTTGACTGTCAATTGCCCTGTCAATTATTGTCTAATAAAGGTCAAACATTCTTAAAGCATTAACTTTATGGGATATCTTAGAGTTGCTTTTCTCCAACTCCCCTTAATTTCTCACTTAACCCCCCTGCTTTTCATTTCAGGCAGTATATTCAGTTCTTTCAGCCATTTTCAAAACTTGACTTCAGTCTTTTAAAAGAGACTTACTGAAAGGCGGTTTGTTTACATGATGATAATGTTCCCAGATGCTTGCAGCAGAGGAATTGCCTTGGGTGCTAGAAAATTGGAGTGGAAGTAGCCCTTACTATCACACAAGACCAGAAATGAAATGATAAAGCTAAGCTGACCTGATAGCATTCTTAATGCCAAGGACTCTTTGATCCGTGTGACCATAATCAAATTATAGGCAGTCCATGGACTTGCCCAGTGATCGTTGACCTGTTAAATGACCAGCATGCCAACTCTAACTGAGGGGCAAATTGAATACGAGAATGGACACAGAGGTCATGCTCAACATCTGTAAAATAAGAGATGGTCATATAAAGCAGAGGTCCCCAACCCCTGGGCCGCAACCCATTAGGAACCGGACCATGCCAGCAGCAGATGAGCACATGTGCAGCCCCACTCACGCACATGTTGGTTGCTCACACAAATGAAGCACAAGTGCATGTGCACACTTGGCCCTCATGCAAAATTATCCCCTCCCCCCCCCCCAACCAGACCACCAACCTGGAAAGGTTGAGGAATGCTGATTTAAAAAATAGCAGAAGTAAGTGCATGGAAATTTGAAATTTTCTCTGAAACTTTGTCCTCCAAAACTCAGAGATCTGAGCTGATCTCCTAAAACGAGTTTCCAAAACCAGGATGAGAGCTACATGACATAAAGTTAAGAGCTACATCCAGCCCCAGGGCCACAGGCTAGTTTAGCAAAGTGGTTTTCAAACTTGGCAACTTTAAGATATGGAGAATTCAACTCCCAGAATTCCCCAGCCAGCATGGAATTGAAATCCACACACCTTAAACTTGCCAAGTTTGAGGAATACTGCTTTAGTCCTTCAATAATGCACATTTGTTGTAGCTTTATTTATGTTGAGTTTTCTTTTAGCATTGTATGTCTTTTTTGTCTTGATTCTCATCTACTGCCTCTTTTGGCCTCATTCTTTAAAGGGAAAGGCTATGCATCACTGAATGAATAGGTGCAGTTTCAGAACTATAATGGAAAGCTATCAAAAAGGAAGTTGATTCCAGCAGCCTTTTTGTTAATTCATTGTGCAGCGGTGTTCATGGTATGAGTGTGGGAAATGAAACCACAGAATTGGATTCAGAAATAAGGGCCAGCAAAAAGGAAAAGAAAAGAAAAGTGTAGCTGCCACCTCTTGGGAGAGAAAAACCTAACTCTAATATTACAATGGCATTGTAGGGAGCATCCTGGAATAACAATTAAGAAAGAAGCCATTAATTAGCTTTCACAATCATTAATATGGTCCTTCAAAGCCTTCTGTTATATATGAGATTGCTATATGCTTATATATTTGTTTTTATAGACCTGAATCTTGTAGCTGGCATGCAAAATTTACGATTAACAACAATAACAACAACAATAATAATTGTGTGACTTTTTGAGGATTTAAAAGATTTTATATCAGATCCCTAATTCTGAAGTCTTTTTTTTAGTCCAAGTTTTTTTAATTTATATATAAACATTTTGAACATAGTATATTGTCTGGGCATATCATTTTACAAAAGAAAAGAGAGAGAGAAAAAGAAATAGTAACATATATGCTAATAACAAGAGTAGTGGTACAACAGAATGATTTTGACCAAACTTATACTTATATTAGCTAATTTATAATCCTATTGATTATATTGGCATACTTATAGTTATAAAACATGTTTATGTTTAATTTATACATAGCAATAATATTTCTTCATATAATTTCTACCTCTTTTCTCTAACCACTCATAAAATCTATTCCACGTTAAGTAATATTCTGTATCTCCTTTATCTTTTATTTTCAATGTCAATCTATCCATCTCTGCACAGTCCAATATTTTCCGAATTATATCTTCATCTGATTGAGTGTTTTCATTTTTCCAATATTGTGCAGATACAATTATCGCTGCTGTCAGTATATGTAAAATTAAGTATTTATAGTCCCTTTATCATAGCTTTCTGGTATTATACCTAACAAAAATATTTCTGGTTTCAAATCTATAAGCTGCTTAATCATCTTTTCCAGCCATGTATGTATTTTTGTTCAATATTTTCTTGCTAATTCTGAAGTCTTAAGAGTGGCTCTTTAAGAACAAGTATTCAGTGCAAGTCTAAATGCACTGAAACAGATTCTGGACTGAAACAACTTTAATTTAAGGCATTTTATTCTTCATAAAAAATTCTTCTCCGTCAGTTTTATTTCAGTCTGTGACTGGCAATGCTTAGCATTTAGGGTGACTCACTGTAGATTGCTTAAAATGTATTTAGATATCTGAAAGGGAACTTCCATCATTAAGTGAAAGCTAACTCATAGTCTAGTTGATATGAAAAATAGTCGAAATTGGAATGGTTCAGGGTCTGCTGGAATGGCGAGGTTGTTTTGGAATTTTTTTATGTTGTGTTTGCAAAGGACTCATGCCAAGAAGCTATTCTCTCTGGAAATGATAAATAGCAGTTTTTTGAGAGTTGAGTGGCCTGCACAGTATGTCTTCATAACTGGTGACTTAATCACATGGATTCGGTGATGTCTGTCACAATATGAAAATGGAGAATTTATGGTCCTAAGTCATAAACTCATTATTATTTTGTAGCTTGGGGCTTTTAAATGTTGTCTCCAGAGTGTTTGTTTAAAATACATTACAAACATTTTTTTTTAAAAGGCTTTGATTCGATAATTGCTGTGGAATTTCTTTTACAGAAGGTTAAGCTGCATATGGTTCCCAGTTTCAGGGCTGAGTCCACATATTTGTGAACCCTGTATTGCAAGTTATCTCTGCCTCAATAAAAAATCTTCCATCCCTTCTCTGATCTTCTATGACTCCTATAGTCTTCCCATGTGCCAAGAGAACAAGAGGGAAGATAGATTTTTTTTCTAAGATAATATATTGATTTTAGGGTTTCACAGCTGGTATCTTGTTGGTTTTCAGGGTTTAGTCACTGTGATCTAGACCAGGGATCTCCAACCTTGGCAACTGTAAGACTTGTGGACTTTAACTTCCAGAATTCTGGAAGTTGAAGTCCACAAGTCTGAAATTTGCCAAGGTTGGAGACCCCTGATCTAGACAACAGATTTCCTGATGTTTCATTGGCAACTGTGGCTGGCATCTTCAGAAGTAAACTGGGCTTTTACACAGAACAAAGGCAAGTGAATGGAGTGCCTCTCTTTTTAGTCAAGTGTCCTGATTCTTAATTGGTCTTGAGTCAAGTTTGTCTCTGATTTGTTCTTTACTTGTGCTCGATTCTGATTAGTCTAAGCAGCTAATCCAATCCCAGTCTGATCCTTGTCCAGTCATGTTTTTCATTGGCCCATTTTGGGGAACTGATTCCTGATTGGTCCCACATTTTGGTAGGACCTTGGTGTGGCAGAGGAAAGGTAACCAGGACAGGTAAACAAGGTAACCAAAAGAAATGTTCTCTCTGCAGTTTTTATGAAGGAAGAGTGTTGTTTCCTGGCAACGGCTCTCTGCTCAGTTCAGTAGGATTCTTTGTGCTCAATCTCTGCCAGATTTGTGTGCCAGAAGAGGAAGAAGGGGAAAAAGTACAGTTGATTTCCAGTTTGAGCCTGATTTTTTTCTGCAGCTGTCTCACTTTCAGATAAGAGATTTTGCTCAGCAGTTTACCAGTGTTAGGGAACCTTATTTCAGTGAAGTATTTCGAGCCCCTGGAAGATGTGTAATGTTAGTTGATTTTGAATTAGTTAGCTGTCCATTAACTTGCTGATGGTTTTCATTTGTCTGATCTCATTACAACTGAATGGCTTTCAAAATATTCAAGAATTTGGATTCCAGACCTTTAAATCAGCTAATATGGTGCAGAATTTTGGTTGGTTAAATGCTGTTTGAAGCATTAACTGATGTTAATGCTTGCAGCCAAAGCATTTCTCCCAGCTAATTCTTTCTTCCTTTTTTGCAAAACAGTGCATATCTGTTGTTTCTTTGAAGTAGTCCTATCAGCTTTGCAAAAATCTGTTTTTACCCAGCAAATGTTTCTTTGCTATTGGAGTAGACTTCAGCCTGTACCTCATTGTGGGCATATGTTTAAAGCTGAAAAGCAATCAGCCTCTTAAGGGTGGTTGCAGATTTGATGCATGAATTGCTTCATGATCACACATTATGTCAGTGGGACAACTCGCCTGCTGTGCTGGATCAAAGCCTCATTACAATGCCCTGGACAGTGGCAAGTGAAGTTCATAGGGATAATTTGTTAATTAAAAAAGATGGTGGCTTAAAATAATTTTTAAAAAATTGAAATAAATGTTTTCCAAGTACCATGTTGGTAGCCTTGCCTCAGACAGCTAAATATAATCCATAACTGCTGAATTCTTCTTCTAGCATTTCAGTTTGCTCTTAGGTCATTGGGGATTTATTTATTTTTTCTTGTTGTTGAGGAATGGTGCTAGTAATATAATACTGTCTGTGGCCTGTGGCAGCTGATTTAAAACTTTTGCCATGAGTGGTGACCCCCCACATTAATGGTAGGCTTAATTCGCACAGGTGTTCACTGTATGAACCCAAGCACTTGTGACCTGTGGGTCAAGTTCATGTCATCTTCTACACATGGAAAGCTTCTTCATCCAGTTCTGATATACAAGCCTGTTCCAATAATGAAATTAGCCATAGAATTGTAAATAGACTGCAGTTGGGGGAGATGAGGAGCGAAACCTAACTTTGACCTCTTCTATTATATAATCACTGCTGTGCACAGGAGAGATGGGTCCAGCCTCTATTGGCTGCTTATGCATTGTTAGACGGGAATTTAACCTTCCAATGATCCAAAATGTTCTGGGAAAGTAGGCAAATGGTGTTTGGGAATCCAAACACTAACTAGATCCAAATTCTTTGTGTTAAAAAAAAAAAAGTAATTTATTCTTTTAAAAAGATGGGGGAAAGTGCCATTTGAGCCTGGTTGTTTAAGACACATTAACTGCTTCAATTCCTGCCAGGTATAGCCAATGATCACATGGATTAGCAATAGTATTATTTATTTAACATATTATTGTTTTGGCCACACTGGCACACAAAGCATTTATAAGCTAAAGAGGAATAGGACAAGAAAACTCTGCCGATAATGTTACCTAGTCAGGTAACAAAACCTTCAGAAACCAAATTGAAACAAGCTTAGAGAGCAAACCACTGCCAAAATCTAAAAGCTGAGCTAACTTTTCTATTATTTTGACATATTTCTATATTTTATCCTATGTACATGCATCTTGAAGCAGTTTTACAAAATGAAAAATGCAATAATAAAAACATTCCTCCAGTGCAGCTGTATTTAAGACTGATATGCTGGGGTAGTGGTGTGAATTTAGATTTGACTCTCACCTGAATTTTCTCATACATCTTATCCAAATGTATAATTCAAAAAGTCCACTTGGGCCTTGAAGACAAAATCTGTATTGTACAGGAAATTTTTCAAGAGAGAAGGAGATAATAGTTTGATACTAAGACATTTAAAGCCAATCTCAGGCTTGAAACCGTCAGTCAAATGCTAGGCTATGATTGTGTGGAGTTAAATAAATAATTCAGCCATTCCAATTTACATTGTTTCCCCTTGGATTTCATTTCCAGCAACTGTACTGCGGTTAAATCCAGACAGCGACAAAAGACTTTGAAGTCATAAAAGTGATACATCAAACCTGCTCTTACTGTGTATACATATTTCTTTTTTGATAAACTTATCCATCTGCTTAAACTTATTTTAACCAACATAAAAGCTTTGTTGCACACTGCCCAGTGCCACTTGTTTGTATAGTTATATAAATGGACAAATAAATAATAGGATGTCTGTTCATATCACATTTAATTAAATCATTGATACCTTTTTTAAATTTGATATAATTCCATATATTAATCTTTCTGTCCTTCCTTGAGTCTACATTTAATCTTCGTTTATTGAACAAAGCAGGTTCATAATATCACAGCTTCAGAAGTAACCTGTTTACAAAAAGCTAATATTTACTACATCAGAGCTATTTTATGTTCAATATGCTAAATTTGTTAACTATTGTTATAAAAAATAGAAGTCCCTTCCATTGATGCCAGTGGCAGAATTTCTAGATCAGTGGTGGCGAACCTATGGCATGTGTACCGGAAGTAGCACGCAGAGCCATTACTGCCGGCATGCGAGCCCTCTCCCAGAAAATGTTTATTGCGCAGGTGCATGCGACGCCCACCTGACAGTTAATTGTCAGGTATCTGGCACACATGCGCAGGGGCACAGAGACACTTGCATGTGGACAGAAGATCACGGCCTGCAGGGTGGGGGTCACACACGCATGCACAGAAGCATGCCATCCGGGTAGCGTGGGCATGCGCAGGAGGTATGCAGGAGCCCACGCGCATTGCCTTCTGGATGATGGCACACGATCACGAGCAGACAAGCTCACGTGCAATTATTGGCACGGGAGTCCAAAAAGGTTGGCCACACTGTTCTAGATTATATTGCAACCTTTTTTTTCCCCTTTGTAATTTGTAGCTAGCCTCGTTAAAGTGTTACTCCTTGTTCCTGATCAGGCAGAAAATTTGCTGTCCTGATTGTCAGGTCTTCTACCACAGTAAGGAAGTTGGCAAGTGATACTTCCTTTTCTGTTTTAATGAAAGCAATTGGTGGATTTCCCAGCTTCATTTTCCCTCCCACAAAACATCACCTTCTGGTTGGAAAACAGCCATCAAAACCCTTCCTAACATGAAATGTGAGTGCTTGAAACAACATGTAGAGATTCTCAGTCATCTAGGTCATGGTTGTCCCAAAGGTTTCTCTTTGGAGAGGTAACAGGGCTTTCTTTCTTTGTTTCTCCTTTCAAGGAAAAACCAAGGTAGGAATATTTTTGAACCCACGTCCAAAGTAGAATGGCTGATCAGATTCAGGCATGCTAAAGGGAACAGCATTACTAGCAGTGGGTTCAATGTTGCTCTTGTAGTCGGCAACACCCTAGAGTAGCCCCTAGAGCACCAGGAACGAGAAATTAGTTAGTAAAAACCCTCCCCTCAAGTAATAAATAGAGTGAAAATTATAGACATGCAAGACCTCTTGTTGGCAGAAGCAGAGGAAAATCTGTAATGTATTAAGTGGCGGACAAACCTGTAACATACACAGCTGGAAGAACCTGCTCTTTTCCTAGCTTGAATCAACCTTCTTTGTAGCACTGGATTAATGCTGTCTGAAGAGCACTAAAACAACGATGAAGAAAGGGCTGAAGCTTCATTTATAAACAGACTGTGTAAGATCTGACCAGTGCTTCAGAAGGCTCCAGTCAGATGGGTTCATGTCTAAAGTTGTCTTATAGCCCAAGCCAATGTGGCCATGGAGGGCTGTGACCAGAGGGGAAAGGTCATGCTCACAGCAATCTGAGTGACCCTCAGTTCAGGGGTGGGATTCAAAAATCCCAGCAACCGGGCAGCGAACCGGTTGCTGGGTGGGCGTGGAACTTCCTGTTTCCAGCTTCCAGAGCCTGGGGAAGGCCATTTTGCCCTCCAAAAAGTCTGGAGGCTTCCCCAGGTCTCTGGGAGGGCAAAAATGGCCTCCCTCGGGCTTTGGAGACCCACCGGAAGTCGGAAAAAGGTCCCTAGTTTATACATACCATAGCTAAAAAAAAAACCTAAAGAACTAAAACACTGCTCCTATGACCCATACCACAATCAGATTTTACTACTTTTTTCCATTTACTTTTACTTAGAACTTATTGATTGCAAAGGTCTGTCTTTAAACAGTAACAGTTCAATTTCAAAGTTAGCCGACAAGCTCTGTTGTATTCTACATTTCCCTATCTGATTTTATTTGTTGTTATTTGTACACTACTTTTATTTTCATAAATAACTCAAGGTGGCAAACACTTGTGAGTTCATTTAAGCCTGGGACTCCACAATCAACAGACACATTGACCTACAATCAGTCTAACCTATCTTTTAATTTTATCCTATCTTTCTATCCATTACCAGCATACTATTAAATGCTAAAAACTGAATACCAGTAGCATGAATAAAAGGAACAAAAGCTGTATCTGCTAAAATTATATTTATGGAGGGAGTAACAAAATTATTAAGACTTTGAGGTTTTCTTTTTTAAGAAAAAGGTCTTGAAAAATCTCTTTCCAATGCACCAAACAGCATTTTGGGGTGTCCCACCAACTGTGGGGACACTACTAGAAAATGTAATCCCCTGGACTGTTCTGCCTCTCGAGTGTAAAGAAATGTGAATATTGTTTTGAAATATTACCTGTTCCGAAACAGCAGCAATGTTTCAAAGAAAGCTTGTAAGATTAAAATCACAAGAGGGGAAACAGTTTCGGTCATAAAAGGCTGCAATGCTTTGATATTTCCTACTGTTTATGCCATAAATCCTGCTCTTGTACCAGTAATGAAAATTGTAGGCATATAGCTGCGAGAGGACTGAGATCCTCCTGCCCAATCCCTATCCATCAATTAATGACAGTATTTAATCCCACTACATATAGATGAACATCACCTAATACGCACAGCACACTGAGAATTGGATGGGTTGATGCCCTTTCCACAAGGGTCTATCCAAAACTAAGAAGTCTTAAGGGGAATTTCCTAAGTAATAATAGGATTGTAATGGGAATAGCCATGATGTTGGCCGTTCAGTATGGTCTCTTTCCAATCTTATATTATTTGGATGGAGCCACTTGGCTGCAGAAAGCACATTTCTACTGTAAAGCACCAGTGGCGAGTAAAAGAATCCAGATGAATCAAGAAATTTAACATGCTGCAAATTAATGTAATGTTCAGCATACAGAATCACTAACCTACCATAAAATATCCCTCTACAGATTTTTCACATTGCTGGGCCTTTGTGGATACAAAAAAGTGCAGTAATAATTTGTGTTGTGTATACATCAATTGTTATGTTGCTTAATGATATCCTAAACATCTTTTTTTAAAAATGGGTTCATCTCATTCACTTTTTTAAAAAATGGGAAGCTATGAATCCAGAACTTCAGAAAACACTATTGTGCCCAAATTAATGAAGACAGCATTTATTAGCGAATTGAAGAGAAAGTAAGTGATTTAGTAGTTTTTTTTTAGAACAACATGAGACATAAAATGTAGCCAATTAAGCTTACCATAAATTTAAATTCAGCTTGTAAGGAAGCTAATGGAGATAGGAATTGATAGAGGCTATGCTTCTCAGCATAAACACAGGGCTAAAACAGGGGGTCTTCAAACTTGACAGCTTTAAGACTTGTGGACTTCAACTCCCAAAATTCCTCCCCCAGTCATGTTAGCTTAGGAATTCTGGGAGTTGAAGTCCACAAGTCTTAAAGCTGTCAAGTTTGAAGACCCCTGGGCTAAAAGAATATTTAGCAATTAAGTTGCAGAATATCCTGTTAGGAAAAAAAAGATAAATATTCATATACCAGTAGATGCCTTGGCTTAGTTTTTGATATATGCCAACAAACATTCAGTATATTTGACTTTAAAAATAGATCTATTAAGAAAGACATGGTGATTGAAAAGCCTCACTTCTGTGTAGATCACATCTTGGAGGGAGAGAGAAAGAGAGAGGATGTTTTCTTTTCCCTCTTAAACACAGAGACTCATTTAGCTAATAACAACCAAGTGAGACAGATACAGAGTGTGAAGACCTTCTGTCTCCTAGCATTTGCTCTCTTGGTCAAAACAGTTCATAGGTGCAAAGAAATAATGCAGTCTCAGGCAGAGACTTCCTCAGACTTTCCAGCAAGACCAGGCTGGAAATCCGTTTGAAGATTAGCACAAGTTTTTACCAAACAGAAGAATTACTGAATTAGTAGAGGAATAATTCTCAATGGGGGAGGCTCTGTAACAGGCTAATTCACACCTGGAATCAGAGGTGGTATTCAGCAGGTTCTGACCAGTTCTGGAGAACCGGAAGCGGAAATTTTGAGTAGTTCAGAGAACTGGCAAATATCACCTCTGACTGGAGATTTTACAGTATCTTTCTTCTGCCACACCCACCAAGCCACACCCCAGAACTGGGAGTAAAAAAAAATTGAACTCCACCATTGCCTAGAAGGCTTAACCTAAGACACAGGTGTCAAACTCGATTGTGTCAAGTGATATATTGTGATGTTTTTTTACTTTGTGGGTGTGGCCTGCCTGTGATACATCCAGCCCGCTGGCCACCAGTTTGACAGGCCTGACCCTTTTTAGAGGATATGTCCTCGTAATGTTCCATTCAACTTAACACATAGCCCACTTAGAGGTACCTTATAATTCTATTTATCTGTTCCACGTTTTCCCAAAGCAAGTCTTGCCATACAAATAATCTGTGAGGATTCTTTGATGATGTTCGTGAGAATGAGATAAGGGTTGGAATCTGTACACCTTCTGTTGTGGGCATGTGCACTGCCCTCCATGTTCATTTTGGCTTCAACTGCAAAAACGAAGAGTGCTACACTCATTTTTAAAACATATATTTAGCAACCTTTTGAAAAAAATGTAAATCTATCCTAAAAAAAGCAAAACAAATCTGAAACTCTAGTTGATTTAAACCATGAAAAAGACACAGGTACTTCCACCGAAGAACTGTTTATGGTTGACTGTATTCCAAATGTGTATTTTGTAGATTACCCTTAGTTTTTGGCAGCAAAGAATTACGCACAGCTGTACTTTCTACTGGTTTTATTATGGGGACGGGGAGAACAGAGTAAGCCAGTGTTTTTCAACCTTAGCAGCTTGAAGATGTATGGACTTCAGTGCTTACTGGGGAATTCTGGAAGTTGAAATCCACACATCTTTAAGCTGCTAAGGTTGAGAAACACTGGCTTACATTTTGCTTGCACTAAGGCTAGAGCCTTGGTGGTGCAGTGGTTAGTGCTGACTATCGGCTGCCTGCAATTTGGCAGTTCAAATCCCACCAGGCTCAAGGTTGACTCAGCCTTCCATCCTTCCGATGTGGATAAAAGGAGGAGCCAGATTGTTGGGGGCAATAGGCTGACTCTGTAAAACCGCTTAGAGAGGGCTGTAAAGCACTATGAAGTGGTATAAAAGTCCAAGTGCTGTTGCTATTATGCATAACAACTACTTCCTGCTGTTGCCAGCCACATCTATGTGATGCCAGCGCTGCCATACTCAAGCAGTTTCAGAGAGATGAAGCCAGAATGAAATTGACAGGAGTTCTTTAAAGCCAAGTAATAGGTCACAGTTGTTGCAGAAAGTTGCTCCTGGTCAGAACATGTCAATCTGCCCATTCCCTTGCAGCACTGGTAGATGATTTCCTTTCATTTCACTCTGTGCCTGATTGACAGGTCACCCACATGTGGTAGGGGGTATTGACTGAAGGGGCAGGAATTCCTCCACTATGCCTGCTCTTTCAGAAGCCCGCTAAGCAGGTTTTAGAAAAACAAACTGAACACGAACATTAGACAAGCCTTTATCCCCAGTATTCTCCACAGTCACCCAAGCTTCAAGTTAAGGATAGCAACCAGTGGTGTTCTTTTCTGCTAGCAGGTAACTCTCGGTAAAAGGGGAGATGCAGAAAAGGAAATGTGTCAGTCCCTGTTCTTAAATTGTCTCACATTGAAAACATAAGAACACCACCAGTCACCACCATTTCTTTCATGGCGACAGAATAGGGCTCCGCTGTGCGGCAATACGTTGGTAGGTTTATCTGTTGACTGGAGGACTGTACATGGCCATAATGTGACTCTCTCTCTGTGACTGGGATGCAGATAGTCCTCGACTTACAATTATTTGTTTAGGGACCATTTGAAATTACAACAGCACTGAAGAAAGTGACTTGCAACTGTTTTCACACTTATGACCATTGCAGCATTCTCATGGTCACCTGATCAAAATTTGGATGATTGGCAACTGGCATGAACTTATGATGGTTGCGGTGTGGTAGGGTCATGTTGGCAACCCTCTGACAAGCAAAATGGGATAGTCAAGTCACTTAACAACCATGTTACTAACTTAACAATTGCAGTGGTTCACTTAACAACTGTCACAAGAAAAGTCATAAAAATGGGGCAAAATTCACTCGACAACTGTCTTGTTTAGCAGTGGAAATTTTGGGCTCAATTCTGGTCGAAATCCGAGGACTACTTGTATATAATCATGCAGATGTATGTCTGCCTTTACTGGAGTCTGCTCTTGATTCCGAAACATGGCTGACAAGGACAGATTTTCCATGCATTTGTCTGAACAAGAAGGGAGTTAATTAAACAACATTTGGTGTCTTTGCAATTGAATGTATAAACTAGCTTTGCTGTGGGCATGTGACTTTTCAGAAGCCATATTATGACATGGATTGTGACGTTCCACTTATAAAAATTAGACTTGGGATGGTTCGTTCCCCTGTGCAGATGTTATTGTATAAAGAGATGTGCCAGCTAATGAACATGCAGGTGTTATTAATCCAAGGCTGCTACTCAAATGATTCAGAACAGCGTTTTCCAAGCTTGGCAACTTTAAGATGTGTGGATTTCAACTTCCAGAATTCCCCAGCCAGCAAGGGAATTGAAATCCACACATCTTTAAAGTTGCCAAGTTTGAAAAAAAAAAACTGATTTAGAGTTTAGGATTCTAAAATGAATTCTTAGCAAGTTAGTTATTTTGTCTCAGTTTCCACTGAAGATTAATTCCAAAGTCAGAATTCAGTAACATTACAAATGTTTCTTGGATAACCAATTGTAAAATGAGGCTCAAGTCACTCTGAAAGTGAAAATAGTTCAAAAAGGGGGAGGGGGAAGCAAACAAAGCAAGCATTTTTCTTTTATACACTTTAAAAGCAACCTTCTTGCCTGGGAATAGTGAGACGTGAAATATAACGTACGCGGGGACTGAACTCACCCAACGTGATACATGGCATGTTTGTTTTAAAAGATGGGAACAATCCCAAATCTGGTTTGAATTAATAAATGTATGTGTGAGACACAGAGGAAGGGGATAGAGGGAGCCATTGTCTTAGCCAGCATCGAAGAATATAACTATCCCAGAAAACATCTGCCAGCAGCAGCGAGGACGTTAAATGCATTGGTTGGGAGTGGCGGGGAGAGGAGTATTCATCGTGCTATAGACCTGTGAACATTTTATCTTTGAGCCTTTTTTTTAATTAAAAAAAATGTCTTGATGTCTTCAGGACATACTACGACGAACCAGAATAGCTACTCAACAGTGAAATTATCAACAGACGCAGGCAGGGGGTTATTAGTCATAGCTTTAGTATCATACTGGAATGAAAGCCAAGGATTCAAGAAGCAGAGCAGTCCACTTTGGAAACGGACCAAAGTTTTTTAGTGTGTGGCGGAGGGGTGTGCGTGTTCAGTAAGTTCTTTTATTCCTGGTGGAATCATTCTGCTTTTCTTTTCTTTTTTTAACCCTAAAACGTCCACTGCACTAAGTTTATAATCGGAAATGAAAGCTGAGGGGACATTGTCATTTAACAACGAAACAACTTGCAGCACCTTTAAAAACAGGCAGTAGCTGCTGAATAACTGCAGCTAAGGAATCATTTTGTTCCCAAGTAAGAAAAGAAGGGGAGAGCTGGTACCTTGGGAAATGAATCATATCCCTAGGATACATATATGGAGAAAGGGACAAGACACCAATAGCTAGGATATCTCACTGGATGTTTAAAAATCATTGTCCTTCTTTTAAGACCACTGTAAGTACTGGATTCTTATAAGAGTACATTAATATTAGCAAATAATTGTTTTCAAGGTGGTCTTCGGCTTACGGCCACAATTGAGCCCAAAATTGCTGTTGCTAAGTGAGACATTTGTTACATGAATTTTACCCCCTTTTACGACCCAAAGCTGATGACATGACCCTAGCATACTGCAACCGTCTTAAATACATGCCAGTTGCCAAGCGTCCAAATTTTGATCACGTAACCATGGGAATGCTGCAACAGTCATAAGTGTGAAAAACGGACATAGAACAATTTTTTCAGTGCTGTTGTAAACTTTGGTCGCTAAACGAACAGTTGTAAGTTGAGGACTACCTGTATATTAGCATGCAATATATGTAAGGCATAAAACTTTCAGAGCCAACATTTTGGGTGTCGTGCTAGCATTCACCAACACCTGACAACTATTCTTGAAAGCCTGCCCCATTCTTCTGTGATTTGTAGAGGCTGAACAAGACTGAAATGTGCTATTGTGCATCGTATGGAAATTCTGGAAGTTGCATGCAAGGGCCATGCTGTCATGTGGCTTCTGGAGCCTCCTAAAAACATGTGAGAACAGAGTATGCATTTGTGTGACTTGGGGAGGCTATGCAACAATGAAGTGTGATTTCGTGCAGACTCAGAACCTTCCAGAAGTCCCATGAGAGGGCCACACTTGTGTAGCCTCCAGAGCCTCTAAAAATCACACAAGAACAGGGCATACTTTTGCACTGTTTGTGAAAACTGCAGAGGTGGCCAGAATGGCAACCAGAACAGCTTCATTTTGACTATATTTTTAAAAGACAAATGGATATGTAAAAGAACTGTTTCTCATTGGTTTGGGGTGGAAGTGACATACCAGCAGAGTCAAGTTAGGCATTTTCTGAATCGTTGATATGTCGAACCCAAAAGGTTCTCCATCATTGCCATAAGGATCTGAGATGATGATGCAACTGTCAAACTCCATGAAATTATGCACAGGATCCCAGCAGATGAACTTAAAAACCAAATACAGGTAGTGCCCTAACACAGGTAGTCCTCAACTTACAATCACAATTGAATCTTATTTTCCATTACTGAGCAAGACAGTTAAGTGACTTTTGCCCCATTTTACGACCTTTCTTGCCACAGTTGTTAAGTGAACCACAGCCATTATCAGTAGTAATACAGTTTTTAAGTGAATCAGCTTCCCCATTGACTTGGCTTGTTAGAAGATCACAAAAGCTGATCACGTGACCCCAGGACATTGCAACCATCATAAATACATGCCAGATGCCAAGTGTCCAAATTCTGATCACATGGCCATGGGGATGCTGCAACGGTCTAAGTATAAAAAATGGTCATAAGTCACATTTTGAAGGAATGAGGAAGGAAAGTTATACAACCACTGTGTCCATGGGAAAACAAATGTGAGAATACATGTGCATGCATGCATTCCTATATCATGCAAGTCAGTTTTGTTCTACACAATCTACTGATTGCTAAAAACAGTATAAGAGGCACTTGTTCTTATGTTACTCTCTTTGGAGAACACTTAATTCATCTTTTGTATATAAATGTTTCACTGGAAAGTGTTAAAGAATAATCTCTGGCCTTTCTCCCTTTCTTTCTTTCCATTAGACTGGGTGTATCTAATAACTGCTCAGCCCAGAAACTATACATCTTGAACAGTGTCTTAGCTTGACAATTCCCATATGTTTGTAGCAATGCTTGATGTATCTACAAGTTTTCACTGCTCGCTATAATTGCTTGAGGACTTTTTGAAACAAGAGATTAATTTTGTACAGTGTTATATTACTGCCAAAGTGAGGACGTGGGAGTGTGGATGTGGGTGTATGTATACACACACACATACCAACACATGTATGAATGTATGTTTGGCAGATGATAGACAAGTGGCCAAAATTCCAAAAACCCTTTCTAAAAGCAGACTGAATAATTATGGGTGTATCTTCATCTCCTGGCTCTCAAAGGACCTTTTGGGAAGGTTAGTGATCCCAGCATCAAAATTTGTACTTTGGCTGGGGGGAGGAAGTACAGATCTTGAATCAATGCAACTCTTTATGGCTAGCAACCCATCATTAATTTTCTGCACTGTTTGCATGTAATTTTGGGACCTAAGGAAGCCAAACACATTCAGTTTTAAACTTATGTAGATGACTATTGTCTTGTTTTCATTGAGATGGGGGAAAGTCACATGAACAATATATGAAACAGCACACATAGCAAACTCCCTGGTCTGCAGATTTAGGCACTTAATTGAGTTGGTTTCATATTGGGAACAGTTCTGCATTATTTCATCCAACTTCTTGCTTGTTCACACAACTGCTTTTAGTATGTGTTAATGCTGTGATGTTCACAAGGCTCCAATCATTGTCTCTCTCTCTTTTTTTTTTCTTATCACTTTTCCTAGCCTCAGCCATGCTTTGCTTTGCCTGTATTAAAGCTAAAGTCAGGGCATCCAAGCGTGATACATTTTTAATATCCTCTACTGCTGTTTATTCTTTCTCCTCCTTGTTTAGCCCTTTGTCCTCCCCCAGTGAATTGCACCAAAGAGTAGCTTTGCATTTCCAGTAAGACATTCTAAAGCAGAACATGTGCATTAAGTTTCTTCCTCCATCTCACCCTGCCACCATCTCATGCTCTGGTTCAAGACATCTGATCAAGATGAATCTTAGGGATATCTGTGACTCAGACCATTTCTTTTCGGGGAAGCAGGAAAAATATAACGGCCTTGTAAGATAACATTTTGCTTTATTCTTCTCCACCTTTGCTGATTTACAGTAGTAAGGAAAAATATTTTAGCTTACATAAAAATATATTTGAGCTGTAAATGACAATTTGGCATAGTCACATTTAACTTAACATATGACTGACTGAGAAGGCGTGGAGTATTATTAGAACATGAATTTTCTTATGTCCAAAAGGTATGTCATATTGTTACTAAAGCCTTTATAGAACCATCTCTATGTCACAGCAAAATTTGATTTGGTAAATGAAAGGAGTTGCAGAAAAGTTCCCCTTTCCAGCAGAAAAGCATTTCAATTTTTTTATAATACTATAAAAGGCTGCTGAGCAGCAAAAATAAAATAATGAACTTTACAATTCTAGTGAATCCGACTGTATAAAACGTGAGGCACCTTTGGGATGACTAATGCACCAGCCAAGAATCACTTTCCTCATCATTTGTATGAAAGAGGCAAATTAGCCTGAATTATTTTTATATCTTATTAGTACAGCTTGCTGTTTAACTGAAAGGTTCAGGGCTGTCCAGAGGAGCTGAGATTACACTGGAGTCAGCAATTTTTTCTGCCTGCCTTGCTTTTATTACACTTGCTGGCACTGCAGCTAATTTTATAATCAAGTAAATGTGTTTGAAAACGTTATTCATTGCAGAATGTAGGGTACAGTGAACCTAAGATATACTACAAAATATCCTATGCATATTTGTTCAAAAGTAATTCTTACTGATTTCAGTGGATCTTGGTTCCATGTTAAGGGCGTATTCAATTGCAACCTATCAGGAATTAATTTAATTTAAAGGATACAGCACCATTTTGCTTTCTGTAGTACTATTGTGTTCTTAAAATATGGTGTTTTCTGTTTATTACTGTTTTCTAGCACTGTAAGTTCATTCAATTAAGCAGTGGAAAAGATATAAATTGCATCATAGTGGCAAAAGGTATTAAAGAAACATTTTCTCCAAGGCCTTTTTCTTGCCACATATATCAGGAAAAGTTTGGTCTAAGGCTTCAAACCTCCTAACCATGGGGCTCTCATTCCAGACAATAAGCGTTGCAACTCAAAGAAAATTTACAATATTGGAAATTTCTTCAATGTCACAAAGAGCATGTTTTCATTCACTTTAAGGGGTATCTTGAATTTTCAGGGCACTGTCTTACTGCCAGGCATCAGTGTTGCTGCATTACTGGATGATGCTACAGCAACAGTTGTCACCCTGTGCCATCTTTGTCATTGAGTTGTGGCAGGAAGCTGTCATAAGCAGTTTAAAAATAGGGTCATGTGGCTTCCTGAGGTCTACCTAATCTCCAGCAGTTGAAGGAGGGGCTGGTCTCCACTAACTTTCAGAGCAGTAAGCAGTTGAAAAATGAAACAGGATGGGCAAGGACTAAGGTGAAATGGCTAATGTATTTGACTGCCACCAGAGAGATCCAGCTTCTATTCCATCTGCAGCCACATCAGCTCAGTTGGTGACTTCCAGCCCAACCTACCTCACAGGATTGTTGTGAAGAAATATAGGAGATTGAAGCACTATGAATGTGCCTTGAGTTCCTGAACAAAGATGGGTTATCTTTGAGCTGTGATGGCGCAGTGGTTAGAATGCAGTACTGCAGGCTAATTCTGCTGACTGCAAACTGCCAGCAGCCTGGCAGTTTGAGTCTCTCCGACTCAAGGTTGACTCAGCCTTCCATCTTCCGAGGTCGGTAAAAGTTGTTGGGGGCCATATGCTGACTCTGTAAACCACTTAGAGAGGTCCATAAAGCACTGTAAAACAGTATAATTGTGGAGCCTTATTTGGCTGCAGGATGTTTTCTGCCCTTCGCCGTTGAAGGCAGGCGCAGGCTGTTGGGGATGAATCTGGGCTTCTGCATCTCAAACTGAAGCGCAAATGATTCTTGTAGTCTGCAATTTTTCTGGAAATCCGTTCATACTCCCACAACCATTTGAATGGTGTTCATCCCAAACTTCATAGTAAAGGTCTGTGGAGATTCTGTGTATTTTCTGATTGCCAAAGGAAAGTGAAGAAAGAGAATCAAAATAATGTAGGGAAGGACTGCATAACTGTCTCATTTTCACCCATGATTTTTTTTGTTCCTATCTTTCCCCAAAAAATGTGTTGCTCATTTTGGTACAATATTTGTACCTTTTTTGTATTTTTCTGATGGTAAAGAAAAGCAATTTGCAAGTTACTTTTTATTAGAAAGGGACTAAATTACTCTAGTTCCTGAAATGTATGGCTTCCGATTTCAGTTTTATTTGGTCTTCAGTATAATTTATTTTGCATATGGCATATCATCCATCGATTAGCAATATATATTAACATATATATTCTACAGTTGTAGAACCTTCATCTTCATATATCTTCAGTATATGTTGAAGTAAGGGACAATTTGCAGAATATTTTGTGTATAGTAGTATTAGCAACAATAGTTTAACATCAGCAAGCATTCACTTCATAGCAGAGATTTGTATAGAAACTACCCTTTTAAATTAGCTGTGAGGCTGTGAAAGTAAAATTCCAAGATTTCAGAGGATTCAAGCTCCTCTCCCCTCCCTCAGCCGCTGAAGTTCATTGGGTAAGTTCATTAGGTTCAGTCACTGTCTCTCAAACTGATCTGTCTCACAGAGTTATTGTTGCAGGGGGAAATGGGAGAGGGAAATGTTATATACTCTATCCTGGGCATCTGAAGGAAAGTTGGTGCATAAATCTAATGAATAAAATGAAATAAGAGCTCTGAAAGCTTGCTTATCCCATTCTATGCTATCCAAACAGTATTCCATTGTCAGATTTGGGCTGCAACAGGTTCTGACCAGTTCTGGAGAACCTTTAGCAGAAATTTTGAGTAGTTCAGAGAACTGGCAAATACTACCTCTGGTTGGCCCCGCCCCTATCTATTCTCTGCCTCCTGAGTCCCAGCTGATTGGCTGGATCTTCTTTTGTTGTGCTGCACAGGAGAACGGAGCTGGAAAGCAGGTTAGTGGGGGGGGGCAGGGAATGGAGATTTTGCAGTAACCTTCCCCCAGGAGTGGGGGAGGGAATGGAGATTTTGCGGTATCCTTCCCCTGCCACCCCCACCAAGCCACCCCCACAGAACCAGTAGTAAAAAAATTTGAATCCCACCACTGTTGGGCTGCAAAAGTGTGTGTGATTATGGAGGGTCAGCTAATAGCTCTTTGCTGTTCTCTAGTGGTTAACTGGATTTTTATAGCCTAGGCTTGATTGTTCTTGTTTTTAGAAAAGTATCTATTATGCCCTGTCTTGGATTTCTCTTGCAATGCTTTTCCCACCAAGCAAATACATTCACATTTACAGTATAAGGTAATGTCTGTGTGACAAATAGCCAATACAATCTCTCACAGATACTTCGGTTGCAATCCTCTCACCACTTGTTTTGGAATTAAGTGGCTTGAGGATTGCAATCTTAGCTTTGCATTGTGAGGGAGAAAAACCCAGCTGTAATATATCCTCCAGCACCTTGTATTTTTGTGGTTTCTATATCTGCTTCCCTGCAAGTGTCCAAATTATTTGACAAAAACAATATTCTCTTTTGGTTAAAAAACATTTGAACTGCACTTGAAATTCTCCAGGTTTGTTGACATTTTGGTCAGACTTATTATCTTTTACTGTCCAGAATGATGCTTGGACGATAACCAGACATAGAGAGATTTATTCCTGTGAAACTGGTTTACGGCTGGCTTGATCACCTCTCATGGGTCAGGGGTCAGGGGGAAGAAGAGGGCTGGGGTACTCATTCCTAGAGTAAGGCTATAATCTGGATCTGTGATCAGCTATTAATTGTTTTAGTGGAGAGACCCATATTTAAATCCAATCATTGATTGAAAGGTCAAGAACATTATCTTTACCTCATTCATTCCAGCAGGTCACAAAAAGTTGGGTTTTTTTAATCGCTTCCTGGGGAAAAGTTTGCATGTGCGCATATCTGGCTACATTTTGACTAGTTTACATGGGAGAAAACATCACAAGGTGATTTTACGCCATCTGGGTTATGCTGAAAATCAGATAAAGTCTTTTCCCCTGATTCCCTATACCTCGTCTGTTTAATTATTTCTGACATTTGTTTTTAGTTTGTCAAATTGGTGTCATTTTTAGCCTCTCAGTAGGCTGCCTCCTTTTCATTTTGAGTTCCTATTATCCCTAGAATTAAGTAGAAGCTAAATGCGAGCATGAGAACATTAGATTCCCTTATTCTATATTGTCCACCATAGCCATTTTGAGACAAAAGGCATCCTTTCCATTGTAAGTGGGAAAAGAATTAGCCAGGCTTTTTATTCTGCCCTCCTCTAACTACAGTGCCAGCTAGCACAGTTAAGTGAAATGTAGGGGTAGACTGTCTCTTGCCAAGTAAGCCTTGGTGCTGCTTATTCTCCCATGCTCTCTTATCCTACAAGAACAAAGCAGGGCACCAGGGGCTAAAGATATTACCCATACTGCTATTGAGTGGCTCAAGTTCCACAAATCTTTTATTGCTGGGATCCCAAAAACATCGGCCTTCCCAGCAGTCTCTTTCTCTCTCTTTCATTTCCCAATTACCATCATTTGTTTTGATATTGTATGTAGATAGTTGAGAGTTCAGCTTTCCCCCTCATGCCAGCTTTTGTTCTGGTATTTCAGCTATGTGCTCCAGGCATGGAGCTCCTCATTTTAAAATGGCCACACTCTCAAGGGCAACAAAGCATCAAGTCTAAGAAGTCTTCTAGATGACAGTGTGGCTTTTGGGGTTCTTTTGCTTTTGTTTATTTTTTTATAGCTGAGATTGTTCTGATGACATCATTTACAAAAGAGAGAGATTTTTAACTAAAGGTGTCCCAATCCAGATTTAACGGTGATTGTCAAAATTCTGGGATTCGTCCCGCCTCTCACTATAAAAATTAGTATTTCTGCTTTTACTTTCTGGTGTTGTGGGTACTAATGTACCCACCACAGAGGAGTGGGTACATTAGTACCCATTATATTGTGAAATATTCTGTTTTCCTATCACTTTCCAGGGATACTTATTGTTTTCATTTTATACAGGCTTCCTCAGTCGCCTCTCCTTTTCTCTTTCCTGCTGTCCTCAACCTGTTCAGTATTTGAGAACAATTCAGGATTAATCGCAGAGGAAATTTCCTCTTTTCTCTCTCAGACAGGTCAGCTTCATATATGCCCAAGGGCAATTCAGCCATTCTTCCCCGTCATTATTCCAAACAGTGGCAGGATTCAAATTTTTTTACTACTGGTTCTGTGGGCGTGGCTTGGTGCGCATGGCAGGGGAAGGATACTGTAAAATCTCCAGTCAGAGGTGGTATTTGCCAGTTCTCCAAACTACTCAAAATTTCTGCTACCGGTTCTCCAGAACTGGT
The DNA here is from genome assembly GCF_049901715.1 of Pseudonaja textilis. NCBI lineage: Eukaryota > Metazoa > Chordata > Lepidosauria > Squamata > Elapidae > Pseudonaja > Pseudonaja textilis. Next base: position 236,138,621 of record NC_141990.1, read on the forward strand.
CAGAACCTGCTGAATACCATCTCTGATTCCAAAGCATCATCACTGAACAGTGCCCATTGGAGTCATGCTGATCTGCCAAGAAAGCATCTCACAGGGAATTCTTACAAATAGCCCTCATTATATTACTAATTCGTATTTATATCTTATAACTCTAGGTTTAGGTCATACCTATATGAAGGACAGGTATTTATTCATTCAAGGGTTTGGCTAGTCTAGAGAAAAGAAGGACTGTGGGTGATACAATAGCAGTATTCCAGTATTTGAGAGGCTGCCTCAAAGAAGAAGGGGGTCAATTATTTTCCAGAGTACCAGACGGCAGGACAAGAAATAATGGAAGCTAATCAGGGAGAGTAGCAACCTGGAATTAAGGAAAAACTTCCTAACAATGAGATCAACTAACCAATGGAACAGCTAGCCTTCAGAAGTTGTGGTGCTTCATCACTGGAGGATTTTAAGAAAAGATTGGACAGCCATGTCTGCAATGTTATAGGGACTCTTGCTTGAGCCGGGAGAGTTGGAATAGAAGACCTCCAGGGTCCTTTCCAGCTCTAGTCTTATTAATTAATTAATGATTAATTCTGCAATCACTCAGTCTCATGGTTTTATTGGCTTCTCTTTTGGGGTGGTATAGAACTGCTCATTCTCCTTGGGTGAGACATGGATTTCTGCCTCAAAATCCTACCAGACAGAAGTATTGGGTGGTAAATTTTGGCTTTCAAACACTGCCTAGAAATTCACCTAAATGCTGAGTGTTGTTTTTGTTGGTCTTCACAGGTAGTCCAGATAGACCAGAAGCTGAATCTCATCACAGATTTGCTGCACCGCCTGCTTTCCAGCCAGCAGGGAAACCAAGGCAGCACCAAAGCATCTCCCAGGAATGATGTCAGCTCTAGCCTACTTTCCAGCAGCGCTCTCCCAACCTATGAACAGCTAACCGTTCCAAAGGCACTGCAAGACGATGGTTCCTGATGCTGCGGAGATCTGTTTCCTTTCATTAAATGGACACTCAATATTATGAATCTTGATGAGGGCTGGGGAATAAATTTAAGCTCAGAATCAGCCATACAACCATTGACACGTTACTTTTAAGCTAATTTTACTATCCTCTTCTCTGTTGTTCCAAAGAGAATAATTCAGACAGCTACCAAACCTTGAAACCCACACTGTGTTGTTATTCTTTATGCAAGTGATAATGCATTAATGAGCTCGAATTTCTGTGTGTGTGTGTGTGTGTGTGTGTAAATAATTCTGCTACAATCGATCACAATATTAAAAGAGTGTAGGTAGTCCTTGGTTTACGACAATTGGGACCAGAATTTCCATTGCTAAGGAAGATGGTTGTTATGTGAATCAGGCCTGATTTTACAACATTTTGCCATAGTTGTTAAGTGAATAATCACTGCAGTTCTTTAAGGGAATCCTGCAGTCATTAAGCAAATCCAGTTTCCCCAATGAATTTGCTTGTTGGAAGCAGTTGGAAAAGTCACAAATGCGATCCCATGATCCTAGGAAATACATGCTGGTTGCTAAGTGCCTGAATCTTGGGTCACATGACGATGAGGATGGTGCAATGGCAATAAGTGCAAAACTGGTCATAAATCACTTTTTTCAATGCCGCTGTTAGTTCAAACAGACACTAAATAAATGGTTGTAAGCCAAGGACTACCTGTAATTGGTCCTGACATTAGCAAAAAGACAGTTGGTGTATGTGCCTAGAATACTGTGCTGCTGCTGCTGCAAACATCATTCTGAAGTTGTGCACAACCACACACAATTGAAATAGTTTGAAAATTCCACAACTTTGCTGGCAAATTGCATCCTTCAATAAGAATAATACTTGAACTTAGTTAGATCTGAATTCTGTTTATGACTCTGCTGATAGTTATATAGTTTTTGCGCACTAGATTCTAAAGGAGAATGTACATAAATTGCCATTCTATGGACTGGCAAGAGTATACACTGAATAATTTTCCTCCCACACTCCATTTTCCTTGTTTATTCTACACAATATTGTGAAACCTACCACATTTAAAACAAAAATCAGTGCTTTAATCAAAAACTGTATTGTTTGTAAAGAAAGATTTCTTTTGTATAATATTGTAATGGAATTGGGACATTGAAATATTGAATAGGAACTTTTTTAAAAAATAGCAATTATATTGCTGCCAAATAATTTATATTCTGTAGTATTTATTACTATCCTGGGTATATTTGTCAGAAAGAGCTTTCAAAGCGCACAGCTTTGTGTATTGAAGTGGGTTTAGTTTATTTCTCAGTGTGCAGCAATAAGGTCTAGAATAACTGGATCTTGTTGATTAGGAGTTTGAAAGTGATGCTTTGGGGAAATACAGCAGCTTTGAACTTTATTTGAAAATGTACTGCCAAGCCAGATACACATTCATTTCTTTCTTTTTCTGGCACACTAATACATAAGGTCCAACAGTAATTTGTGAATATTGTTCATGCTAAGATATACAAGCTCTTGAGTTTGTTTGGTTATCGCAGAGAAGTTCTACTTGCTCGATGTGGAAATGGCTCTGTGCTCATCTGTTGGAGGTTCTTTCTTTATATCCAAGCTGTTAAACAAATGGGAAGCAGGCACATCTTATATTTCTGCAAATCCTCTTCTGTTAATACAGTTGGCTCTTTTGTAAAAAAAAAAAAATCCATATGCAGGATGACAACAAGAGCTATCCGTGTTCTTATGCAGAGCAGATGCTGGAATTTAGCTCTCTGAAAATCTCACTTGATATTTATTTTCTGTTTAAAACAGGTTTCTAGTTCCTTTGGGAAAGGAAATTTAAATTCTATGGCCAGGTAGCATCAGAATCATAGATGGGATGTTTATATTGCCTCTCTTCATCTCAAGCATAAATTGGTGCTCATACTCAGCTGTGAATCACCAAGCACTAACTAACCTTTCTATGAGCATACATATTCCTATTGGGATTCAGAAATCAAAACTGGAGAAAAGTGGGGGGGGGAGCGACTTTCTAATCCCAGGGGAGGAGAACAATCAGAACTGTATGAACTGATGATGAGTTCTACAAATATGTATATCTAAGTTTCATTTGTAGTTTCCATGAGGAAAATGTTTCTCTGTCACATAAATTACACAGCTTCATGTTTTAGTGCATAGGAATTTGAAACTACAATATTCAGAAGATACAAGTGTGAAAAAGTTGGGATGACAACTATATCTAGGCTGAAAAAATATAGATGGCAACAGCAACACAGAGACAGAAACAATTCTAACACTTTAAAGCAGGGCTAACAAACTTGTGGCCCACAGGCCAGATGCATCACGTGCTGGACACGCCCATACCCAGTTTAGCGAAGAAAAAAAATTGTGATATATCACGTGCTGCCACAGTGACGATGTGAGTTTGACACCCTTGCTTTAAAGCCTCTAATCTGCTTGGGAGTTTGTGGCTCAGATATTGTCACTATAGATGTATGTTCGGTTCCACTGATGATCCTTCATCTATCAGCCTCCTCTTACTGTCAGAAATCCTCTTCTAGCTTGATATTTCTGTGCATTACTGAATAAGAAGCATGGAAAGTGAGGTGTAGAAGTCTTTAAAGCCTCTATTTGGTAGCATTACCATTTATTCATGAAAATTAAATCTAAACTGCTGTATGAAGAAAAAAATCATAAAATTCTATGTCCAAGGACAGCATGGCGACCTGAATGGTATTAAATAATAACTGCACAATTATAGCTACAGAGCTGCCAGTATCTAAATGCTTTCCAAAATGTAGTTCTTTAAAAGCCAGCTATTATTATGACTTTTATTTGGAGATGTTAGTTTTCTTCTGATTCACATGATGCCACTTAGAATTTGCTATCTCTACCTATAATGCTTACATTGTTTTCTATATTACCAGCATTTAATGCTAATTGGAAATTTTTAGTTTTAGAAGGAACTCTTTTGCATAGAATAACATTTTGAATTTTTCCCTTATATGGAAATGAATATTGAAGGATGCAAGTAAAGGCGGAACTCAATCAGATTCCTTTTGCAATAACTCCTGTCCTAAAAATTAGAAAATACTTAGAATCTTAGATAATTTAAGCCTTTTAAGAATCAATGATCTGATATTTGTTTCAAGTATTGGAGGGAAGAGGAAACAGGAAAGAATTGTGAAGTACTCTCTCAGGTTTTTGTTCCATATAACTTTAAACAATTGGAGATTCAAAAAGGGGACACCATAACTGGATAATAACATTGCACAAAGCCCAAACTGTAGCAGATTTGACCATCTGTTCCTGCTGCATTTCAATATAAATTCACAGAAATAGCCAGGTCACCACTGCAAATGTTTGTTACCAAAGCATCTTCCGGTTTTATGAATTAGCATGGAACACATTCAGGATCAGAGGATGACTTTTTATTATTTATATGTCTCACTGAAATGAAGAAACTGTATATGATGTTTCTGCAATGGTTTGTCTGATGCTGCAACTTGTTCCCAACTGTGGCCATGCAGATGCTACTAAGAATCCCACAAGGAGACCCATTCTTTGTCATGCACCCAAATTACATATTTCAACTACCAGAAAACTGTATTTATTTCTTCTTGTTTGTCTAGTTGCCTTTTAAAATGTTCAAAATAAGAGCAATCATTGCTGCTGGTGGCAAAAAGTCCAGAACTGATAATTGTGGAATCCATGGCCAACAAAAGAATTTGACCTACTAAAAAGAAACCTGTCAGCCCAAAATGTGCTCTTGAGCAAATCTGATCTATTTCAGTGAGACTTGTGAAGCAGAATTCCTAGACTGTGTCCTATGACCCAAATCTATTGTGCTCTGGTACTCCAAACAGTCCCCCAAAAATCCATCACTGCCTGTGGCAATACAATCACTTTGCCTCATTTGTGCACCAAAATATACACCTCATATCTTTTTGTTCTTGATTGTACACATTTCATTATCTTCTTCCAGATAGGAATGGATCTTCTAATCCTCCTTACGTGGAATTTTAAATATGTTAGAATTTTTTTTTCTTCCAGTGTACAGTACATTTTTAAGGGTGTACAAACTTTTAAAAAATGTAAATGGGAATTATTTCAGGGCATTATATTTTGTAAAAAATCAAAGGAGAACTGTTAAGATTTTCAATCTATTTTTTAAAAAATAATGTTCACTATTGTAATTTTAAGCTGTTAATTTCTTAATAAAATATAGGACAGGAATTGTACTTTCATTTAGTCTGAATTTCATGCAAGAGTAAATGAGTTTTTAAAATGGGATACGTGTCACATAAATGCAATTGCAATATAAATAACAGAGCAAAGATTTATTCTATGTGTGTTTGAAGTGCTGCAATAAACCAGCAACACAGTATGTTGCAATCCAATATATGATTCATATACTTTATTGGAGATGTCACTCAAAAGTATCTTTTATTCTATTGACCCACTGGGGACATTAGATATAGACATAGCAACCAAGAGCTTTGTTCTATTCTTGATACTTACTTTGTTCCACTGAATAGATTTTTAGGCTCTCCTTTCAGCCTGCTTCCTGTAGGAACAATAAAGTACACCTTCCTTCTGCTTTCCCTGACCAGAACACAGAAAGTTATATTGAAGCATGTAATTTTTTTAAAAAAAAATGTATCTCATATCTTACTGTTTAAAGACTGGAGAATAAATTGGAGAACTCAAACCACAGTTACGTCACGAATTTTCATATGCAATTAATGGGACCAAAAGCAGAGCAGGTAGCAAAATACAGATGGTTGATGTCCTTTTAAACATCAGAACATCATACATCATGTACAATATCATATATTGTATAAGCTGTATGTGTTTTAATAAAATGCCTTTTTTAACTCCCAGGAACATAGAAAAAACATAGGGTCTATATATCCATTCAGTACTAGAAAAAGAACTTTGCAGACTATATCTCAGCTATTGCCAGCCAACAGCCACGGTTATCTCTTTTCCCCATCCCATGGCATCAGGCAACAAGCTAGTTGTATCTGGAATTATTACAACAAGCTACGTATACTTGGGATTCGTGCTTCTTATAGTCAAGCAGTTAAGTAGATTATTAATAAACTGATGGATGGAATCATGGCTGGAAAGTGTTGAGACAGAGTGGAAAGTTGCAGAAGGCTGGAATAATATTAGGTCAGAATAGTAGGAGTTGAAAGAATAGCAGCAATGCAAGCAGGACGGGGACAGGTTGTTAAAAACTATCTGGGAGATGGCTGGAAGTTGTGATGCCCAGTTTGGTCTTCTCTTGGATCATTTATACTTACTCCTTTCAGAAGATATGTGTTGGTAGAGAGGTGGACCTGGCAATGTTGGCAGGACCAATGCAAGGTGGCAGCTGTTGAAAGGGCAACATAAACCCTGTCAACATAAGTCGTGGTGGTGCAGTGGTTAGAATGTAATACTGCAGGCTACTTCTGCTGGCTGCTGACTGCCAGCCACCTGTAATTTGGCCGTTCGAATCCCACTAGGCTCAAGGTTGACTCAGCCTTACATCCTTCCAAGATAGGTAAAATGAGGACCCAGATTATTGGGGGCAATAGGCTGACTGTGTAAACCGCTTAGAGAAGGCTGTAAAACACTGTGAAGCAGTATATAAGTAAGTGCTATAAATTGCTTTAGTGGATGGTCCTTGGAGGGCCCTGGACTGAAGGATCCTGTTCCTCTTACACATCTTAAGAGTCTTTGATATCATCAGCCATATCTTTCTGGACCATCTGCAGCAGTTGGGGATTGGCAGCACTGTGGTGCAATGGTTCTGTTCTTTCCCCAGTAAGCCATTCCAGTTGTGATGGAAGTGGTGGCTCCAGTAGTTACTTTCTCTCCCCTCTACTTTTTAATTTCTACGTGAAATTATTGAGTTTGATTCAGTGGTTCAGAGTTTGATATCATCAATATAATGACACCAACTTCACATCATAACTCTCAGCCATGCTGAAGTGCCGTAGAAATCAGTGCATGGATACAGTGGGAGTGTGAATGGAACAGAAGAGACAAGTTGAACCAAAGCAAAACGGAGTTTTGTCTAGTTGGTACTTTGTCTCTGACTGCTTCAGTATTGTCACTTGATATGGGACACTGCCCCTGAAGAATCAGATCTGTGAGTTCTGAACTCATGGCTCCTGCTTGAATAGCTGCTGGGGCCTTTGCCCAGTCTTGGCTTATCACTAGTTATAGTGATAACTAGGGTGCAAGGACTTCATTATAATGTCTCAAGTCTGTATTGCTACTAGCTTGGACTATTGTAATATGCTGTACTTGAGACTGTCTTTAAAAGATACTGAGAAGTTACAAGCGGTCCAGAATGCAACAACGCCTAACTAACTGTGCTAACTAACAACCAACATTTGGTGCACATTGCAGTACACCTTGCTATCAATAAGCTTCCAAGTATAGGTTGAAGTACTGATTATTACCTAGAAGCCTTCTTTAGCTTAGCCCCGTTGCATCAGGATACTTACATACTCTTGGCATAGTAATGCTGGGTTCGAGACCTTATTCTGCAGTGATATTGTTTTTAACATATAATAGTGCCCTTTCTCTCATATATACATTAAATGCATTCAAATCTTGAACTGATAGATAGGAGTGGTTTGTGATTTAAAGTTGCTTATGAAATACAAAAGTACTTTGTACTCATTTACATCTTTTTCTTAACATAATGTCATTTTTGTTAATGAAGAAAAGTAACCACTTTATCAGGTCTACTTTGGAGGAAATATTATCTATTGCAAACAAGTCTGTTATGTAGGGAGCCATTAAATCAAAATTTACTCTATTGACTTGGGTCCTAAATTGAGTATTCTTTTAAAACAAATTTATAGTCTAGGTTTTATCTCTTATTTGTTCTGTTCTCTGATTTGGACCCTGGAATTTGAGTTTCTGTTCCATCAATGAGTAGTCTTCCATTTGCAGGAAGGAATTTTATCCTATGAAGAGTTTTGCAAATAGAAAAGCAATAAGGTGATTTCTGTCAGTCCCCCTGCCCCCAGCAAATCCAGCTCTACCTCCCACACTATGCCAAAAGATTTGTGCACACAACATGAACTAAACATAATTCACAGAATTAATTTTATGGAACCACAAACTAGCCAAGCAGATTTTAATTTAGTGTGGTATGCAGACTTATGCAGAACTCTCCCCTTCACCCTTCCTCTGGGGCAGATTTTAGATAACGTAAGGATTTCAGAAAGAAGGGGCTGAAAAATCCCCTTCTCCTTCACTACCTTCTCCCTCAGTACTACTAGTAGCCAGCAGAAATATCCCGTTGGTTATGTTCTGTATGTACAAAACAGTGATGGTTCTAGTTTAGCCACATACAAAATAAAATATAAAGACAAAAACAAAACAAGAGCTAAGATCAATTTGTAATTTTAGTAAATTTCTACTGCTATTGTATATAAGGTACAAAGCTTAACATAGTGAAAAAAGAGGTTGTTAGTTTCTCTGAGTGTTATGGAATATTTATAAATATTCTAGCTACACCTTTAAAAACATCCAATACATAAAACCTGGGGCAATATAAGACTGTTTCCTATTGAAGAAAGAAAAAGAAAATGAGGCTAAGTTCAGAATAAGAAATCAAGCAAGAGAACTGGGCACAGAGTCATAAAAATAACCACACATTTTGATGGCTCTCTACTGTATTTGTATCCCTATATTTTTCAGTCTTTCGAGTATGGCCTAAAGGGAAAGGATGCTGGTTTGATATTTGGCATTTGCTCTCTACTATGTGAAGAGCATGGGAAAAACGAATAACTAAAGCCAGCCCTGAAATCTTGGAGAGTTAGTAGATTTTCCTCCTATTGGTGTTAGAGTTGCTCTGGCGAAATGCCCAAGGATTTAGCCGGAGCTAATCCAACCTTGGCTTTCCAAGCAGGCTCCCTCAAAACAAAGCAAACAAAGCTTCTCTAGGCCCCTTGGTTGGGTTTCTGCTAAATCACTTGGCCAGGTGCAGCATTATTCAGATCAGCAGTCCTCCACAGTCTTTGCCGAGAAGCCAATGGTTTAGAAGCAAGCAGCATCTTTTTCGAGTACCATAGTGAGTTCTATGGGAGTGCAACTGGTGCTTTTGCCTTTCAATTTGTCTTGAGGGCCATTGTCCAAAACTGTTATTTTCCTTCTGCAAGCAACCATCTGGCAGACAGTAATGATAAAACACTCTGTTTCCAGAAGCTTATACCTTAACTTATTAAGAAATAAAACATTGCCCTCAATATAATTTTTTTTTAATCTTTGTGGGGGGGGTTTAAGGACAACAAAGTTCCCATGTGTTTATATTTTTAAGGAGCTGATTAATCAGCTTATTAGATAGTTTGATTTGATATTTGTAAACTCCAGTTGCAATCTTTAATTTGGCCCAGAGATGATTGGATGATATGGACTCCAGACAAAGCTAACATTCATATGCGAGGAAATAATTTGACCGTAGCAGAGCTCTGTGCCGTTTGAGATTCAGTCCTATATTCATTTATCTTTATTTATTTAATTCAATTAGAATAGAGGGACAGGAACTGTTAATAAAGTAAATAGTAATAAGTGACCCAATGGATGGATCAATAGTGGATAGGGAAATGTTCCTGCAGGTTTAAGAGAAATAGTAGCAGAACTTAAGATGCCACCCTTTTCAGCAGATCTGTTATATGAAAGTTTGATATTTTAATTAATGTAATTAATCACTTAATTGTAATTAAGACTATTAAAATTAATTGATGTAATTGACTTTAATTACATTCCATATATGTAATTACATTCCATATATGTAATTACATTTCTTAGGCAGGAAGAAAACTATTTTGCCTATTAAATTCTGTCCAGTGGGATACATATACACACAAACCACAGGGTTTATGTAGTTATATGATGCACATTTCTCGTATTTACTCAGCATTCTTAGCTAGCCTTTTCTGATTTCTGCATTGGAAAATATGCTTTGTACATGGCAAAGCAACTTTCTATACATCATGCTATCAAAACGAAAATAAAAGTATATCCAGCTTCCAGACAAACTTGCATATTTAAAATTTCACCCTGCCTTTGGGTGAAATTTTAAAATATGGACAATTCTCCAAATTATCTTTTTTCTGCCTTAGGGGCCACTCTGAGGTCTTGGAGTTTATCAAGTGGGCTGCATGGCTCAGCAGCTTTCCCCTTTATAGCCCAGAAGGGTGCCAGCCTCTCAGAGTGGGATTTGAGATCAGACCCAAGAGTCTAACACCTTATCAGTTGGATATTTTTAATGCAAGCAATCCTAATCTTCTAAAGCTCCCCCATCCAAGGGGGACGGAACAAGAAAGGTAGGGTGAAAGAGACTGCATATTGAAGTCAGTTCCAATCCATTCAATTCTCTGCTATACTTCTACCTGGGAACACATTTAAACAGCCTTTTGACTAATCTAAATAAATTACCAAGAACAATAGGATGAGTGTTTTCTCTCATTAAAACCAAACCAACAGGTGTCTTTTGCCTTTCACTCTCAACTGGCAGGCCTTTAAATCTTATCATGGTGCTCCAAAGGGCACAGCATTCTTGACCAATGACAACAAAGGTCTCTTCAAGTGATTTTTATCATGTTTATTTTAGTTTGTGAATGGATGTGTTTTAATGTCTTATGTGTCTAATGTGCTTCATTAACTATCTTGTGCCATGTTTTGTAACAGAGATTCCCCCAAACTCTCTTGATCCTGATAGCAGTTACTGTAATAGTTTTCACTACACAATGGTTCACTCAAATATTTAATTCACAAAACTAAATAACATTGTCTCACAGATGTTAAATAAACTAAAAAGGAACTTAAAAACAAGGGGCCAAGTCTTTTAACACAAGTTGTCCAGATGGGCTATATGCCATCTGGGAGATCAACTTTTATAACTATCTCATTTGTTTTATTGTCATGTTGTTTTCTGCAAGTCCAAAAGCTATGATCCTGTTTCCTTAAACCAAAAAGCTTAGTTTAAAAAATATATATACTGACTGCTACAAAAACATACGTGAAAAGTACCAAATCACTAAAAGTGATCAAATCTTGCCAATAATTTTTTTTATAACTATAATTCGTCAATATGTTTGTTCCAAATAAAATTTGTCTAAAGTAGGTATACCTTGGCCCATGTAAGGGCTAACTTATTCCTTGCTTCAGATTGCACTGTAGTGACTGAAAAACAAAATCCAAAGTCATATTTTTTTCTCACAAGAGTCTATGGAGATTCTCAATCATCCAGGTCATGGTTGTCCCAAAGGAACTTTTTCAAAAGGCAACTGGACTTTCTGGTTTTTCTTTGAAGACGTTTCGTTTCTCATCCAAAACGCTTCTTCGGCTCTCTCACAAGAGCTTCTGCAACCGTAAGTACCAGCAAATGTGGAAGTTATATACAACATTTATAATTCACCTATTGATAGTCTAGTATGAATTCTTGTCAACTGCTCTACAAACATTTGCAGGGCAACAGCTAGCTTCTTTTTCCCCATTATTCATGATTTCACAACTCCACACTTGGAATTTGTTATTTTCTTTTCATTTCAGGAGACTTAGGAGACTTGATCAATACCTCAGTAAACTCAGGTGTTTTCACTTCTCTGGCAGGGTAGCAGAATTTTGTCCTTATTGGTTTATTTCACTGTACAGGTCAGATATACAAGGGGCTTACCTTTTGGCACCATTTCATGAGATATCCAAATTGATAATTTCATGCCTTACTGGCTTTTCTTCTCTCTCCCTCTCTCCCCCTCCCTCTCTCCCTCTTTTGGCTGCTGTTCCTCTTTCTGGCATCTTTAAAACTCCCCAAAGGCCTAAGGAGAAGAAATGGCTCTTCCCATTGTTTGATATGTAAATCGCTTTAAAAGGGAGAGAAGGGAGAGAGAAATCAGATGTTTCCGTACCATCTGGTGAAAATACCTTTGTGGTTTTGAATGGTAAATGACCAAGGAGGTCTCAGAGGCATTTTATTTCTAAATGATAGAGCTGGGAAGATAAATACTGGCTAATTGTTCCTGTCCTGAAATGCAATTCACCTGAACCAGGTCCCAGTGGTAAAATTAGCAAAATGAAAATGGAATATTATAACCAAAGAGGCCACTTTTGTTTTTAAAGTCCTTTTCTGACCACAAAAAAAAAAGTGGAACAGATGGTGCCCTGCTCTCCCTTAGCACACATTCCTTTACTCTGTCTTCTCAGATAACTGAGTTATACAGCACACGACCATCTGGTCTATGACACATCTTGTGTCCCACAAACAATAGCCTGGCAAGCCTCTTCAGGGGCGGGGTTAGTTTCTACGGTAACAGCAGCATGTGCAGCTTTTGGCCTCATTCCAAATCAGGCCTCCTTACTTGCCTCTATTCTTTGCCCCACTATTGTTGTGCCCTGCTTTTGCTGCTTGGTTACTTCAAGACTGGCCATATCTGGAAGCATTTGGTTCCCTCCCCCCCAGCAGCCATTGTCTCACTGCATTTGGTTCTGTTATTGATGTTTTCAATGTCCAATCGCTGACCAAAGCATCTGCTGGAGAATGATAAGACCAGGGCCTTGGGAGAAGGAGTTTCACAACTCACCCCTCCTGACAAAGCTTTGAATTGATGGAGATGGTGGCTCGACAAGCCTTTTCAATTGGCAAGCATTGCACCGCAGCCCTTGGCACAGGAGGGGGGGGAGTGTTGGGGGCGGAAAGAGGAAGAGGAGTTGAGTGGCAGCTGATTTATGTGTTTACTCCATCTTAGGGGAATCTCAGCAGCCAAACGGAAGGAAAGCAACCCTCGTAGAAGCCGTCTGCATGAGCATCACTTTGCTCTTTTGCAACACCGATGCAGAGATGCAGGCAGCAGGATCCGAGTTTGTACTGGGGACAAAGAACGGATGGACTGTTTCCTAAGATTCACATTGTCTGGAAACTGGAATGCCTAAAAGTCAGCCCTGCAATCTCCTAGGGCCACCCCAAGCTTTAGGGGCAAGACAGCATCAAAGGCTTTCTATGTCCTATCAGATGCAGGGAGACATGTCAAAGTCTCCCGTTATCTTTAATCAATAGAAACACTCCCAGGCATGTGGTCCCCTGAAAGCATCTTTCATTCTTCTGTTCTTGCTGCAGCAGCTGTTCCCTTCACTCCCTTCCAGCCTGTTGTCAAATCTGCACCAGCCTCATCCCTGATTTAGTCACACCCCTGACCTCCACTCTGTCTGTCTCCCTGGCCTTTCAAGAGGGCACACTTCCTTTTTGCTAGCCTGATCCCAGGTAAGATTGAAGATTGAAGCTGTGGAAAGCTTATCCACAAGCATAAAAAAGTGCCTGTGCAGCTTGTCCTGGATCCGTTGATTAAATCAAAGTGGAAGAAGGTCTAGTTTTGTGTGTTACCACTCAAGACTGATGGTAATTTAGGTCACTGCAGGAGATGCCTGTCCAATCTTTCCACCATTTTGTGGACATATATATATGCACAGCCTTTTTCCAGTAATCAGCTACAGATCTTCTCTGCCATTCCTGTCCCAATATTCTGCAGCACACCTGCTGATCTTTTCAGAATGTCTCAACCTCTACATCAGCTCCGCCACCAGTCAACTCGAATACACAAACATGTACACACATCTTCCCAATATGATAGATTGTCCATTCAACATTTTCCTAAAAATTTCATACCCTAAAACATAGAATTGCCTCATAATTTGGGAACTCTTGCTCTATGGCAAGGATGTCAAACACAAGGCCTGTGGGCCGGATTCAGCCCGCAGGGCCCTCCTGGTCTACCCAGTGTGAAGAGGAAAGATCAGGCCAGCATGGCTTCGGCCTTGTCTACCCAATGCAAAGAGGAAACATGTCAACAGTTTGGGGAGTGGCATCAAGTTGGCCATGCCCACCCAGTTGGTCAGACCCCCACACCCCTGAGGTCAACCACAGCCTTGATGCGGGCCTCAGTGAAATTGAGTTTGATACCCCTGCTCTATGAGAATTGCTACATACATTACCCTGAACTCCTTAAGAAAAATAAAGATATAAATCTACCCAAAAAAATTTTTTAATAAAGTTTCAGATACTGTTAGTAAAAAAAAAAAAAAATCCCAAAAGATTATTTAAGAAAAACATGACCTGTATTATTCTCCTTCTCAAAAGTAAGCATAGGGTTAATTTCAGTATTATAAACACACCGTTAACTCCGTCTTCCTGCAAAGAGAAATTTCCCAATTTGACTTCTTGCCAGAAAAAAAAAGAAAAAGAAAACCTTTTCAGCTATGGGGCAGAGCTATAGCCATTGTGTCTGAATGCTAGGAATGCTGCTTTGAGCCTGGCAGGACATATTGCTGAAAGTTTGCTAAGCTAGAGCTATCCAGAATGGCAATAGTGAAAAGAAGTACAGAACTATTTGAACTGAAGTTGTAGCCAGGAGAGGTTTAATACGTAGGATTTATTTGGTTTTTAAAAATTATATTCTTCATAATGCACCTAGAGTTTTAAAAGTTGCAATTAACAACAGGGCTGTCTTGCTCACATGTTTACACACTATTTAAAGACCATAAGGTGAAGGAAGGCAAAAGGGACAGTCAGAATGAGAAGAAGTGAAGTAGCATTTTTTTTTACTACTGAATTCTGTTTTCATGTAGACTTCTATATGCAAATCGTTGCTGGCAATAATTTTAATTGGAAAAAACAACAGATGGCCAAAAAAGTTCAGATGGCCAAAAAGAAAAATGCATTAGCTTAAGCCTGTGGAAATTTCTTCCAAAATGGACCCGTCCCTGGTTTTCTTTTTATGACAAGAAATTCAGTGATAAGATTCCCAGAGCTAATGGCTTCCTGAAGTTCCTTAAAAATTAATAAGTGAATTGTAATAGAGACTAACACGATCCACATCCAAGATAATGCATGGGACGATATTTTGGAACTGGTATGTGGGAGTGCATGCAGATCTTTATAAATACTGTTTACCTATAGTACACCCAATCATAAAATTGAAGCATAATGAAGCACAGAAAATGTGACAACACCATGTTAAATTATTGTTTATTACTTACTTCTTTAGTACTTGTTTTCTTATCTCAATACGAATGTAAGTACAGTCATTGGGTGAAGTATCATCTTCAAAATTTAATCTATTAATTAAGACACTACAACATACTTCTTTGAATTGCCTGCAATATGCTAACACAGAAACCACTCTGGAAATCCAACGAAGAAAATGTCTTAATTATTATTTTTTCAATAATTCCATTCATAATGTATTTAATAACGAATTATTGTAATTTGTCATTTCTCAAATTTTGGGTAATATTCACATGCAGTACAGGCTCCATGAAAAGAGGGCGGGGGGATACCAAAAGTCAATCTTGCAACTTTGGATGCCATCTTGTCTTTTATCACACACACACACACACACACACACACACACACACACACAGAGTGCAGGTGCCTCTGGCATGCAGGTAAGGCTAGAAAGTTAGAAAAGCAAATAGGACAAAGCAGTAACTGTCCTTTCAGGCAGACAAGATCAGAAAAAAAGACTCCATAGCAAAACTAGAACTATATGGTGTTTATTATATTAACTAAACAACTCATATCCTATTGGGACATCATTAAAGAGAGAAACAGAATGATCATGAATGAGCAAAAAAGCAGTGAGAGCAGGAGTGACTTCTGACTTCCTACTTTGAGTTTCCTTGTGAGCAGGAAGGATTGAAAATCCCCCTTCCCTTCCTAGCAGGAGGCAGGGAAGTGGCTGCTGCTGAGTGGATGAGGAAATGAGGGATTATGAGACTGATTGGGAAACCATAAAGAAACATTGAAAATGAAGATGAGATGACCATAGCAGCAACCCAACAGTGCAGCAACACAGCCAGTAGCACTGAAGAAGCCACAACTTCCCCAAATTCCATGGAGTCATGGATTCCAGATTTTGGATACATTCTGTAAATTAGCCCTTATTGATTCAATAGCTGCTGCCTTGTGACGCACCATTTTGCCCAGTTAAAGGTCATGAGAGCAAAAGTTTTAGTAATGTTGGAAGAAATTTCCTTCTGGGTTCATTTCCAAATGGGGGAAAAGATACTGGAAACATGGAGGTTGTTTGGAAAGATAGTTGAATGGTGGACAGGATCATATGCCTTGGAGCTCTTGGGCAAACAAAAGGGAAGAGATGCTGAGAGTCCCTGAGTTTTATGCCCTCTCTGGGCTTTGAACTTCCTGGGACACAGGAAGAGTATCCTCATTAGTTGTCAGACTCCCATGGGGCCATGCAAGGGTAGCTTGGTTGAATCTTGCTGAGTGATGTAATCTTCCCAGGTGCCATGTGGTGAGATGAGTAGAGGGCTAATCCTATCATGTCCTGAGGGCCATATCTTAATCCCGTGATGGCAAAACTATGGCATGTGTGCCAGAAGTGGCACACAGAGCCACCTCTGCCGGCACGCAAGCCGTTGCCCCAGATCAGGTCCAATGCGCATGCACGAGCGCCTCCCACCAGCCAGCTGATTGTCAGGTATCTGCCACACATGCACGGGGGGGGGGGTGTTGCACACACATTGCATTATGGGTACAGGCATGTGAGCGTGCACACGCATGCAATTTTGGCACGCAAGGAGGAAAAGGTTAGCCATCACTGTCTCAATCCCATCACCCTGGAGCTGGATGGGGGAGGAGGGCAGGGAGCTGCAGGGAGCTGCTTTGTCTTTAAAAAAATGTTTCTCCTCTTCTCATCCAGGAAAATATAATATTCTGCCTTTTTAATATTTCCTAGAATATTTCATTCTTCCAAGAAAGGGGTGGGTTTTCACTTCCAAAAGTAATATATGAACAATACACAGAATCTTGAGGGCCTGATTGTGCTTTACCTACATTCCCTCTTATATCCAGCAAATCAGGGAGTAGCTGCACAAAACTCTTCTAAATACTATCTTGCTTCCCAGGACTTAAAAAATTCTTTATCCCTCTTTGTGTGAATAATAATATTGCCTATTTCCCTCAAAATTATCTTGCTCTCTATAGCAACCAACTGTATCGTTAGCAAAACAAATTGTATAGACAAGCTTGAATTTGAGGAGACTTTCCATTTTACTATAAATGTTGACAGCTCTCTAGATACTGCATTTCACCTATTAGGATCTATATGCAGCCCTAAGACCATGCACTACTGGACTAGTCATTAGACTATTTTATATACAGTTCATGACTCCATTTATATACTATGTATAAACGAATATAAATTATTAATGAATTATGTGCCATCATGCTATTGTCCACACTTAGCAATTGCATAGATAGATCTGTCCCCAATCTAATCCTTCAGATTTTCAGTGAAGCACCCACTGCTGCCATAATAGCACTACTAACTATCCTATCTTTCTCTTTCCTTCCACATTTTCCAGCATTATCCGCATAGACTATTCAAAAGAAGTAACACTTCACATAAATGTGTCCAAGATACAATCATTTGATCCTGGTTATTTCTGCTTGAGAACTCTGGACTTCGTTCAATGGTCCATTTGTTTGTTTTCTTGGCTCTCTGTGGTATTCTCTAGAGTTTTCTCCAACACTGAAGTCCAAACATCGATGCTCTTTCTATGCTGCTTTTTCCATAAAGCACCACAAGGAAATCCACTGAATCTGAATATCTTATCCGAGGCCTTCATTGCTCCCCTACCAAGTGCTAGTCTGTCTCATATTTTTAATTGCAGGTATTTTTACCATTGATTGTTGATTGTTGAAAATATCTTCACTGATTGTCCCAAAGGTGGTGTTCAAAAGGCAACTGGATTTTCTTGGGGTTTTTCCTTGAAAATGTTTTGTTTCTCATCCAAGAAGCTTGAAATTTGCTCTTCTTGGACGAGAAGAGAAATGTTTTCAAGGAAACAACCAAGAAAGTCCAGTTGCCTTTTGAACACCACCTTTGGGATAGCCATGACCTGGATGATTGAAAATCTCCACAAACATCTTCATTGTTTCTTTCTTTTTCAAATTCTGTTTTTTTTAACTGAAATAGAAATATGAAAATGGCCATTGTTATTGGGATGTTTGCGAGGAAAAACTAAGTCTGTGCATAGCGTTAATGATTTCTACAGTAAAAACAGACAGAATGCACTAATAAATCAAGTAACTATTGTTTTAACACTTAGCATTTTTCTGTAATATATAGCCACAGAATGGCTATATCTGATAACATTTTTTCTTTGTATAAATGAAACAACTAACATGGATGATAGTGCCCCGACCATATCATAGCCACAGCAGAGGGAAAGAGCAACAACAAATAAACTCTTTTTCCCCATTCCCTTCCCCTGAGGAAAATGACTTCCTCAAAGCTGTTTCTAGCCATGAAGTGAAACAGGAAATGGAGTGGAGGCTGCTGTGGAAAACAAGAATTGCTCACTTGTGCATCTGGATTGCACTTGGTTGGATATGGCTGCCATTGAGGATCAATCTGAGGCCCAGGAACACATTAGAAGTCTTTGCAGCCAAAATGGTATTTGGTTCAGGGTGTGCAGATCTTTGAAGAGGACCTTCACTTTAATGAGAAATTTGAAAAATAAGGCATTTGCTTCCTACATTGAAAGAAAGCTGATTCGTTTCACCACTCTCCACTACAGCCTTTTGGCAGAATTTGCAACAGCCCCAAAAGGCTTCTCAGTGAATTCTGGAGCAGGTAAAAGAAAGGTTGCTTGACAACCTGTGCATCGGAATCATCAGGGCCACATTACAACAGCCAGACTCCCCCATCAAAACAAATCAGAACTGCCTTGCAGGTCTATTTTTAGTGAGACATTCAATTAAACACAGCCCACAGTGGAACAGTAGATGCAGGACCCATTAGAGAAAATTAAAATAGCAGAAGAAAATTAAAGAAGTGAAATGCAGAATAACAACAACTTTTTTTACATAAATAACTTATGAAATAAAGAAACAAAGTGGGGGAGTAATAGAGCAGAAACCAAGAAAATGGGGAGGAACCAAATAGATCTCTCTGAGAAAAGTAATTCAAAAACTTAGGGCAAGTTTACAGAGGAATTTTATTCTATCTGTGAAATGGCTGCCTCACTCACAGAGTCCATGAAATGCATCCTCCTGATGCTAATTTCCCATCAACAAACTGTTTCATTTTCCTGTTAAAATTTATGCGAGATCTTTGGGGGATGTTTTAAGTGGCACTGTGAAATTAAAGGATAATGAGATCAATTATATTATGTACTTATCATTTCACAGTTTAATCAGGTTATAAAATTTATTACAGAATGGGAAATGTGCCAAGGGACAACCACATGCTTTCTTTTGGGTTACATCAAGTATGCAGGAGTGAGGCAACAAAGCTATACAAACTGTACTGTCCAAAAACTGGATGAAAAATGTGACAGCAGCAGAGATTGCAACTGCCTTATTCTTTATTCTCAAAAAATATGTGGCCTTCCTAGCATCTACTTCTCCTGCAATGCCAGACTTTTACAATCACATTCTAAACACAGCAAATATTATAATGTACAGTTTGTTGTGTGCTTACATTTTTGAAACCAGTCACTCTCATACTGTTTCATAGTTTCAATAGCATGTGCTAAACCGAGGAGGCAGGGGAATGACCTATGGAAGGAGGCTAAATAATATGGGAGAAAATGGCCTGTAGCTTAGGATAAGGATGCAAAGTCAGAATCAGCGCCATGTTGCAGCAATTCAGTCTGAACGCAAAGCATAAATTGACTGCCCAGGAAGGCCTTTTCATAACTAAACAGTGCTAATATGGCACTGTAACCTCAAGGAAAATGTGCTTTTGGTCATTACCTCAACCTCACTCCAAAAAAAGACCAGATTTTATGACTATAGGTAGTTCTCACTCAATGTCCACTCATTCAGCAACCACTCAAAATTACGATAGCACTGAAAGAGGGGTAGTTACTATGGGTACTCATAGTTAAAGCTGTTACAGTATCCCCATGGCCACATGATCACAATTTGGGCACTCAGCAATTGGCTTACAATTGCCATGTTGAAACATCCCATGTTCATGTGATTACCATTTGTGACTTTCACTTCTGGCTTCCCACAAGCAAAGTCAATGGAAATGGCAGCAGGTTGCAAATGATGATCATGTGATCTTGGGATACTGCAATTGCATGACATTCATCTAGTGAAAGCAACTTGGATTGCCAGAATTGCCATCATAAGTCACACAGTGACATGACTTTATGCCTTACGGCCATGACTTGTTCGTGATAGAGCTCCCAGTTCCGATTACCATTGATAAGTGAGGACTACTTGTACCCCTAAACTGAAAAAATGGATCTTTAATCCATTTAATCTTACACAAAACACACTGACTGTACAAATATGGATCAAATTCAACCCCAAAGAAAATATTTTATTGTGTTTATATTGTGTATTAATTCCTACTCCTTAGCCCAACTTTCTAATCTCATTCCTTCACTTAGGACTTGACTTCTATCTCTGGAAGTTGTGGAAAGAATGGCTAGTTAAATGGTTTCCATATTGATGACTACAGTACTTCTCCAGATAACTTTCTGGAATATAAAAAGCTTGAGAGGCAGTGAAAGATATATAAGCAATAGCTTGCTTCTATTACTGTCTGATATCATTGGCTATTGTCTTGGATCCTACTGTCACAATAGCAAAACAGCAGCACCCAGTCCAATGCCACTAAAAAGTGCCACCATCAGTAGTAAGGAAAGACATGAAAGGGTTCAGACACTTTTAAAAAATGCATTCTCTTTATCTATCATCCAGCATTGGTTGTACCACCACCCCTTTCCAAACTAGAAGAAAAACATATCCAGGTAATCACTCTTATCAAGATACACCAGATATTAACTTGAATCTAATATCAGCTCAAAGTTTAATTTGAAATCTCTAATGATATATGCTTCCCCGCCTCCCAAACACCCACTTATTTACTGTAACTTTTAGGATCCAAACAAATCCTACTATAACCTAGGGGTCCCATTAGTCTAAGTCCTACAGGATCTTCTCCATGCTATCTTCAGCTACCCTAGTAGCTCTCCCTTAATCTTGCTTGGACCAAAATTATGGGAAGTTTGTCAGAATAGCACTGTCCCATATTTAGGACTTAACATGCGCTAAAACTGTCAAAAATATAAATGTTGATATGCAAGCTGAAAAAAATACTTCAGCTTTATCAACAGGGCAACAATACCATTACACTTCTTTGACGGGGACTTAGAATCTCTTCTCTTCCTTTTAGGTTTTTCTGGGGGTAGTTTTTTCTTTAAAAAAAACACCCTGTATTCTGTATAATACAGCATCTTCTCCAAAATCTATATAAATACAAGGCATTCTTTCATACATTGTATTGTGTTAATTGTACAATGGCAATTTAATAGCAACTTGAAAGACAAGCAAAAATCAGAGATCCATTTGCATGTAAATGGATATTAGAGATGAGAAGAACATGATCAGAGGAAAGCACAGTTATTGCCAGTTCACAAGACTTATTTTCTGATATCATTGTGGGAACCGAATGAATTACCAAACATCTGCAAAGACTAGAGTGTCAATTATGCTTTTATGTACATGAAAACGTCACATGATTGAGTCAGTCATTGGACATGGTCAATTGTATGTTTTTATCTACTGCCTAGCCTTAAAGCTTCTTTCCACAGTCACATTAGACAAAAGGACTGTCAGCGAGAGAGATGGATCAGTTTGGCCACTCCTAGGAGTCGCTTGTTGGCATAGACTATGTACACAATGGTGGACAGCTTTGTCCTTTGGTCCGTTCATATCCTGGCTGACTGGTGCTTCTAAAAAATCTGTTTCAGTTTCATACATCAATACATAACTAAATCCAAAGTCGTTCATCATACATTTTGTTTAACCAAAACAAGCAATACCTTCAACTTGGATTGTAAAAGGCAGGTTTGGAGCTGGCTTTCAGATGTTCTTAATTTTATTAAGCAAATGTTTTGTTTCTTAAACCAAATGCCTTTTTAAATTTGTCTCCAGTAAGCTCATTGAATTATCGCTTTGAGGAAAACAATAGCTGATTATCCATGATTAATTACTATTTTAAATAGCTTGCATTTGCCCATACCCAAGACTGGCTATTACCATTTCTCGGTTTCCCAAACTTTACTAGTAAGTTTCATAAAGTTTTGAATTGCCTCCATAATATACATACATTATAGAAGTCAAGAATTATATGGAGTCTTATATAAGGAGTGCAGTCTCATTTTACACATAATGTAAGTAATTATAAGTTATAAGGTTGCATTTCAGTGCAAATATGTGGAGATGGTGTTACTTAACAGGACTGACATATTAGCTATGCTATAATATTGCATACTTAGTGCTTCGCAATGCAAAATAACCTCTAAGACATTACCTGACACTTTTACAGTCATGCAAACATTATTATCACTTCCAGCACCGGTTTCTGTTTGTATTAATAGTTTATTTCCCTGTAGCCATTATGAAAGTTTCAAAACACACTTTCAGGTTTTCTTTCACAAGTCCTTCTGCAAGGATCTGTTTAAAATGCTGTAATTTTTTTTGTCCTTTCTGTAAACGTTGCCTAATGATTTCTATGTTGTTGCTCTTAATTAAACATCTGTACCTCTTGGGTATGTGTTAATTTTGTTTTGACATTAAAGCTGAAGCTCTGATGTTGCAAAGACATTGCAGTTCCCATTGTTAACCAGTTTTAATTATGTAGACTTTATCTACCTCCACAGCTGGGATCCACATCCTTGTAATTAATTATGCTCTCACGCTGCTTTTTTGACATTAATTAATGCTCCATTTGGAACGGATCAAATTTCTACTGATTTATTAGAAATAAGATCAAACCATTTTCTACAGCAGTCCATTATGGGACTATCCAATATAGGCATATACTTGGGTAACGTCCAAATATGCCAGCAACAAAATGGACCTTACAATTATTGTAGAATATGTTTTGGATAAAACAAGACAGATACTTAATCCATTGTTTTTTAAAAAATAATGAGAGGGACTACTATTCTTAATAATACAGGATATAGCTGGGATATCACTGCCACAGAAACTGTCAAGCACCAGGGAAATCAGAAGATCTAGACAGTTCAAATGGGTATAAATATTTATTGCAAGCTTAAGCTCTCTATAAAAACCTGAACTACTAAAGGGCAATTTGACAGTAGATAAGGGTAGAAGGAATTGAAGGTGGGCTGGTCTTAGATCTCTTAGATGGGGAAGGGATTCATGACTTAAGATGCATTGACCCTTACCTCAGGCTCAGCCTGGTCATCTCCCACAGAAACTACTGACTATATGGCAGTATGATCATTTTTGCCTATGCATTGCGGCTTTTCAAAATAACAGAAAAAGATAGGCTATTCATGGAATGCAGTTTGAAGCTGTTCCACAAGGCAGACAACTTGTAAAATCCTAAAAAAAAAGAGTACCTCAGTAGTAGTATGTCCTGTTATTGCTACATAGAGATTGCTAATATACAGAAATGAGGCATTTCATTTTTTTTAACTTCACTTTACTTCACACCCACCAAGTCACAACCACAGAACTGGTATCCCATCACTGGTCAGCATACCATCTTATCAGAATACATTTTAATACTGCTGTTCTACCATTGGATTCATTTATAACAGAGGTGGTATTCAGCAGGTTCTGACCAGTTCTGGAGAACCAGTAGTGGAAATTTTGAGTAGTTTGGACAACCGGCAAATACCACCTCTGACTGGAGATTTTATAGTATCCTTTCCCGGCCATGCCTACCAAGCCACGCCCAAAGAACCGGTAGTAAAAAAATTTGAATCCCACCACTGATTCTTCCCCTGCCACGCCCACAGAACCAGTAGTAAAAAAAATTGAATCCCACCACTGATCTATAGCTTTTATTAGATGAAATTGGTAAAATTGTTAATGGATCGAATGCAATTTTTCCCAGCGACAACAGCAATGACATCATTTCTAAAGGTGAGATTACTTAATGCTAATGAAAAAGTTACTCTAAAACACTAAAGAGTTAAATGGAGCACAGCAGCCTAAGTAAAGGCTTAAGAGATTATGAGTACCATTTAATTTTGGGGCTGTATTATTACATTTTTGTTCAAAGTCAGAGCTACCTTTTTGAAGTCAACCAAATTAATAAATAACTTCACCAAGAAAGAACTTTCCTGAGTTTTCAAAATTAGCAAAATATCATTTTTAATATTTTAGAGAGCTTTAAGGTTGAAACCATAAATCATGTGCTACGGAGAAGATCAAATCTGCTTGAGTCTTATTAACCTTCATGTTATTTTAACCTAGCCTTTTGTGTTCTCTAGTTATATTTATTATGCTTCAAATGCATTCTGTGACAGATATTATCTTTAGTTGACATCATTGCCCCAGTGAAATTGTTTTCGTCTCCCTTACTCCTCCATCTTAAGTGGGGCTACATGGAATTTCCTGTTCTCCCAAAGAATGAATATACAAAAATATAAACAGTGCTGTGTGCACTAAAAAGAAAAACAAAAACAACAAGAAATTTCACTGTAATTTAAACTATGAATAGTTGACAGAGTGACCACTATATCCAAGAATATTAGTATTTATCTTAACACAGTAAGTTCAAGTTTCACAGACATATAAAGAAAGAACAATGAAACTTCACCTTCAGACCATTGAGAATGGTTATAACCTACCCCTATTCAAGGGTTTTCTAACTTGGGGGACTATCGATGCTCCTTGAAAGACCCCCCCTTTCCCGTGTCATTCAGATAACATTGGCCTTCTTCATTTGGAAACACATTTAATGTGCCTGTCTGTGACTTGCATGTATAGTTACATGCATGCTACCTTCCAAAAGAGGCAAGAATTGTATTATGAGCCTTCTCTCCAGAAGATATGGAGAAAAATAATGAATGACTTTACACAGAGGCAGCAGGGACCGGGACACCAGTTAGGGTTGAGGGAAATCTGAATGGAGCAAAGTACAGGGATATCCTCAATGAAAACCTGTTCCCTAGCACTCAGAACCTCAGACTGGGCCAAATGTTCATTTTCCAACATGACAATGATCCTAAGCACCCAGCCAAGACAACACAGGAGTGGCTTGGGGACAACTCTGAATGTCCTAGATTGGCCCAGCCAGAGCCCTAACTTGAACCCTATTGAATATCTCTGGAGGGCCCTGAAAATGGCTGTCCATTGACAGTCACCATCCAACCTGACTAAACCTGAGATGATTTGCAAGGAAGAATGGCAGAAAATCCCCCAATCCAGGTGTGAAAAATGTCAACTCGTAAAGCATTCCTGGCAACACAAAGCTTGTTGCATCATGGGGAGAGGCGTTGGGGTTGAATTTAATTAAAACCTCAATAACCAGTACTAGGTTTCAAAAACTCATATTTGTTATATCAACTTTAAAGCCACTGTCTGCCAGTTCCTAGAAAGAACAGAACAGAAACTTTATTATCACTTTAAATGTACATACATTAAAATGAAATTTCATTGCATTCAGAAGATCTCAAAAGATAACTATTAGGCATATACCCATATACGCACACATATATGACGCAGAGAAACATCACTGTCTAGTTTGAATGTACAAGATAACTTGAAGTTTTGCAGATACATCTCAACATTTTCTCCAATGATAATATGTCACCTAAATAGCATTCAGTGCCTTGTTATATTTGGTCCATGGCTCTCTGCCAAAGTGCTGATGCAGATACTACATATTCCAAAAACAAGTATGTAGTATAGCTATAACCTTATGTGGGTTCATAATAAGATACATTTTGGAAACTTTTTCTATTTCCCCATGAAATCTCTATTAGATCTTTTTTTCTGAAATGTCTCACAGTCAGATTAGCAAAAATGTCTTCAGGTTTAGGTAAGGAATGTTGTTCAGCCTATAAAGATAGGTTAGTGGTAATTTACCCTTAACCTACAGATCCTAGAATTCTATTGTTTTTAGCTACTGGAACTACAGGTGTAACCCAGAAGCTATAATCAATTTCAGGGGGGAAAAATCCTACAGCATCCATTCAATTCAGCATCTACATTTTTGCGTATGACATGCAGAACTGGCTATGCTACAGTATGGCATTTTATATAATGGCTATACAAAAATATGATATTATATTAGCTTTTGTGTGGTTTAATATATCAGGGTCGTCTTTGAAAACACAGAGAAAGAGAGAGAGGAAGGGAGGAGTGGGGGGAGAGAGAGGGGGGAGAGGGAAACGGAAAGGGAGAGGGAGAGGGAGGGAGGGAGAGAGAGAGAGAGAAAGAGAATTGTTGATGGAACTCCAGTCAGCCAGCAGCTTCCTCAGCCATTCATAAACTAGAGTGCCACTGTTTTGAATGACATACAACTCCAACATTTATTGTAACCTGTTATTACATTACAGGTTTTACTCTAATAGGAATTCTTAGAAATTCTTTTGCTCCGGCATACATTTTAGTTATATTATTATCTTTTTCATGGCTCTAGTTTAGTTTAGTTTGATACTGTGATATCCTACTGTGATGTTTTAAAATTTGTTTGTTTCTTTATGGTGCCTTCAAGCCAATTTTTGACTGCTAGCAATTGCCTGAACAAGTGTTTTTACCATTTCCTGCTTCCTAGGGCTGAGAGTGAGTGACTGGGCCAAGGCCATCCAACTGGTTGTGTACCTCATGATGTAACCGGAACAATCTGAAATTGAACACACTCAAAACCGCAGAAATAGTGGTAGACTTTAGGAGAAAGCCTCCCATACCACCACTTCTTACAATACTAGATAACACAGTATCAACAGTGGAGACCTTCAAATTTCTAGGTTCTATCATATCACAAGACCTAAAATGGACACCTAACATCAAAAACATCATCAAAAAAGCACAACAAAGAATGTTCTTTCTGCGCCAACTCAGGAAGCTCAAATTGCCCAAGGAGTTGCTGATACAGTTCTACAGAGGAATGATTGAGTCTGTCATCTGCACCTCTATAACTGTCTGGTTTGGTTCTGCAACCCAACAAGACAGACACAGACTTCAGAGAGTAATTAGGACTGCAGAAAAAACAATTACTACCAACCTGCCTTCAATCGAGGACCTGTATACTACATGAGTCAAAGAGGGCTGTGAAAATGTTTACAGATCCCTCACATCCTGGACATAAACTGTTTCAACTCCTACCCTCAAAAGAACGTTATAGAGCACTGCACACCAGAATAACTAGACACAAGGACAGTTTTTTCCCAAACACCATCACTCTGCTAAACAAATAATTCCCTCAACACTGTCCAATTATTTACTAAGATTACTATTAATCTTCTCATCACTCCTTATCACCCATCCCCTCCCACTTGTGACTGTATGACTGTAACTTGTCACTTGTATCCTTATGATTTATATTGACTGTTTCCTAATATGATTTGAATGCTTATTGTACCCTATGACTATTATTAAGTGTTGTACCTTATGATTCTTGACTGTTGACGAATGTATCTTTTATGTATACTGAGAGCATTTGCACTAAGACAAATTCCTTGTGTGTCCAATCACACTTGGCCATTAAAGAATTTTGTTATATTCTATTCTATCTATAGTACAGTCTCATTTCTAGCCTGATACCTATACCAAACTGGTTCTTGATACCATTGATACAACAGAATAAACATCCAATTTCATTTATATTGTATATTATATTTATATATTATATTTTAAATCTATCTCTGTTTCTTTTTTAATCTCTTTAAAAATGTTTTCATTCAAAATTCCATACAGCTGATTTCTCAATGGTTCTTTCCAGATGTGCAATGTTTAGACATGTTAAGTTCAATTGCAGATTCTGTCAGTGAATTCATTTTCCTTTTGTTTGTGTTTACAAAACCTGAAATACTCTGCAATCAACAATGGCACCAAAATGTTGTATTATTTTTTTACTACTGCTACAAAGCTGAATTGCTTTCTCTCTCATCATACTCAGTAAAACGTTTTTTTTTCAACAGCTGTCTCATTTGCCTAAAAAAATCTTTCAAGTCTCTTTGTAAACAATGTTCAATCATTTATGGCACTATCAAACACATTCATCTTCTCAATAAAGCTAGCCACCCCACTGTGTTCTTATTCCCTTTGTCTTTACAGACTATAACAGGTTCAGCCTTATTCTTCCTCTGGTTGATCCATTGAGTGGTGGGTTGAGTTTTGCTGCCCTTTCCCCTCTCTTCAACAAGACAAGGTAAAGCAGATCTCACTCCTCATTCCTGTTATGCTTTTTCTACAATCAAATAAAAGGCACACTTGATTCAGAAATAGATTTTTCTGCTGCTTGCTTTACTGAAATATCTACAACCAAATCCAGTGAGCCTGCAAATATTACAACATTTACTGGCAGACTGATGTTATGGAGCAATAATTTTAGATCACAGACATACTTAATACCAATAATCTGATACACTACATTTAGCCCACAGTCTCTTTCTCTCTCTCTCTTTCTCTTTCTCTCTGTTTCACAACAAAGAGATGGAGAAAGAGAGAGTGAAAACAATCCTGAGAGTTGAATGGGGATTGCAAGATAGCATCTTCTACTGATTGCAGAAGATTCTGTGTTGGCTATATCAATGCTCAGAGACAATAGAAAAAAGGGAGCAGAAAGCAAAGGAGTATTCATCTAATGCAATAATATATTGATTACCATCATTACCATTACATTCTATCATTACCTTCCAAACTAATCCTGATTTTTAAAGTTCTACACCACCCTCAATTGTTGATCAGGTTTGGTTTCTAGCACAAATTTGAATTTATACATGTTTTGTTGATCATTATTTCAGCCCATCATATAAGAAAGCTGTCTTTTAAAACTAATTATTTAAGAATAAATGTTATTTCATGTGTTTGTATGGGGGCATGTATATAAGCTCCTGTGTAAGCAGTTTTAAATAGTGTGGGGTGGGCACAATTTTCAGAATTGTTCACTTCTCTGTGTGATATATTCTGGATAACTTTGAGGGCCAGGTGATAGATTATTAATTATCTAGAAATGGACCACTAAATCTAGATCCATATCTGCCATTTTCTGATTTAAAACAATAGCTGCTCTTTAACTAAAGCTTGCACAAGTGAATTTTATATGTCAATTGCCTATTTCACAAGAAAAGTTTAAAATGCAATGAACAATAGGATATCATTCAAATATTGTAATTATAACAATCAGTGCTGAAACTGAGCCAGTAGAGGGAGCACATACAACAGTGTGTTTTTATAACTTCAGAAAACAAACTGGCAATTTGCTGATGGGCACTAATGGAGTAGAAAATAGAAAAACACATTTTGAATAGAATATAGAATATTCTATATTGTCCAAATGTGATTGGACACACGAGAAATTTCCTACGCTCCAGTACTCATACAAACTACAGAGTGATAAAGCATAAAGCATAAGATACAAACAACAAAGTGATAATTCATAAGATACCAATAGAAAAAGGTAATAGAAAAGTTGAAAAGGATAATAGTAATACAACCCTACTACTTGAGTAAATATCCCTAGGCATAAGACAATGCTATGGGAATTAGGTGGTTAGCAGAGTGATGGCGGGAGGAGGGATCTTTGTGTCTGGTTGCTTTGGTATGCAATGCCGTATAGTTGTATCCTGAGGGGAGGAGTTGAAAACAGTTTATATTCAGAATGTGAGGGGTCTGTAGATATTTTCTCAGGCCTCTTTCTAACTTGTGCTGTATACATGTCCCCAATGGAAGGCAGGCTGGTTGCAATTGTTTTTTTCTGTAGTCCCAACTATCTGTTGAAGTCTGTACTTGTCCTGTTTGGTTGCTGTGCCAAACCAGAGTTATAGAAGTACAAATGACAAACTCAATAATTCCTCTGCAAAACTATATCAGCAGTCTGAGCTTTTTGAGTTGATGCAGGAAGAAGATTATTTTTAGATGCCTAG
The DNA here is from genome assembly GCF_049901715.1 of Pseudonaja textilis. NCBI lineage: Eukaryota > Metazoa > Chordata > Lepidosauria > Squamata > Elapidae > Pseudonaja > Pseudonaja textilis. The sequence continues at coordinate 236,168,487 of NC_141990.1, forward strand.
AGTTTTTCAGTCTGAGAATTCCATTGAAAACTCCAAAGGTCATTTCAGGCCAGCCATTGAAAAACTCAGATGGGGTTGGGAAAGAATATCTCAAGCTAAATTGACTACTATCAAGCTCAACCAAATTACTATTTGAAGCTGAATGTCCTAAGTGGGACAACACTGAATGATTGTCCAGCAGAATATGCATACTGGGGGGACAGGAATGAGCATTAAAGGTTATATAACAGTCTCAAATGACATGACTAGTGTGTTGATTTCACTCCAAATGACAATGGGCAAACTAGAAAGTGACCACCTAAAACTGCTTGAATTTTACATACGTATATACACATTCCACCAAGTTAGCCAAGAAGATGAAAGATATAACAGGAGAAGGAAAATAAAATGGGCTGTTAAAGTAAACTATGTTGTTACCCAGTTATTACATATGGAAATAATGCAATGAATTAAGAGGCAATTTCCAGGGTACAAATTAACAATTACAATTATCACAGAGCAATTTTTGTGGGAAAATGGAGCATTTTAGCTTAGTAATAAGACATGTAAGGGAAAGATATGAGGTTTTTCAGAAACACAGAGCATGGAGAAGATAGATGGAGGAGTTTTTCTGCCAGTCTAATATACTAGTTCCATCCAATGAAATTGAAGCATGGAACTATTGTGAACTTCACACAAGTACTTACTTCATAAACTATATTGCCAAAGATGTCATGTTGACCAGCAACTTGGATATTTTTAATGCAAATTTAAAAGAAATTAGATAATTACATGATAGATAAGGGTCTCAATCCCTTCTAGTCATCACAAGTAATGGCCTCCAGTTTCATAAGCTACCTGCCTTTTGATGTCAGTTATTGGAGAACAGAAGTAAGAGAGTGTGATGGTCATTCTTTCTCACTGGAGACTTCTCATAGACACCTGGTTAGCGATTGTGAGAATAATATGCTGAGATTAGATAGGCCTTCGATCTGCTCTAACTGTTTTGATTTTCACTCCCTTTCCTTCTCCATTCAGTAGAATAAGTCTTCTCAATAAACACTGAAAATTCATATTTATTTGTTTATTTGTTTGTTTGATTGATTGATTTAGAGGCCATCTGACTCTGGGCAGCTTGCAATTTAAAAACAAAAGACAGTAAAGCACCTAAACAACAATAATCCCTTTAAAAACAAGAACACAAACAGGTCTCTACGGAGCGTCTACCCCAAGGCCTGAGAGAAGAGCCAAATCTTTAAAGAGCAGCATAGCATCATTAGAGTGGAAGCCACAGGGGGTATCCCATTCCAGGGGACAGGTGCTATGACAGAGAAGGCAGTAATAGGTTCCTAATGGGTAGCAATGATGAATTGAAGGAATTTTAAGCAGATGGGAGATGGATAGTCCCTCAGAAAAACTGGTCCTAGATTTCTAAAATAGCTTGGATTTCTTTGTACTTCAGTGTAGAAGTATGAATAATGTACCATAAAGCAAGTTTAGTTTATTTCATAGTTATAAGGATTATTAACAAGAATTTATCAGTTCCCAACATCTTCTGGTACTTACATCCATTCTATTATTCATGTCTACTATCGGTATCCTTAGTCTCATACATTGGCAATTTCTATTGATACAGTTGCCAAGTGTCTAAATTTTGATCAAGTAATTGTGGGAATGTTGCAATAGTCATAAGTGTGAAAAATAGTCATAAACCACCCTTTTCAGTCACTAAATGAACTGTTGTAAGTTGAAGCCTACCTGAATTGAGTAGGGTTGTTGTTTCACATTATATAAATATCTTTTTCTTACGTCAGAAAAGCTGTATGTGAACTTTGGGGTAGTTAGGTTAAGTATAAATTTAAGAATGTGTGTATAATATATTGGAGTGGATATTAAGTTATTTTCTTCAAGGCTTAATCCTGTGATTCACTGACTAATATATTAACTCACAAATATGCCTTTAGCAATGCTAAATGACAAATTGTCTGATATCATTCTGATTGTCGTATTTTAACAAATAGTGCAAAGAAATCAGTTCATCTAACAATGCCTCATGTGACTTTTCAACACATTTTCTATACTGATTAGATAATAGAAGCAATAAAAATGAGAATGAGAGTATAATTAAAGAAATAATAATGCTTCCAACATGGTAATCCTATGCATAGTTTTTATGCCATACACCTGAAATCAGGAACTCAGAAAAACTACAAAAGATTTACTCTCTGTTCAGTATGCTAGCATATATCAGGTCTGAACTAAAGACAGGTATGGGCTAAAAAAGAGTTATGTTGCTGCTTTATGTTGATTTCTCCTTGAAAGATTTCTGCTATAGTAACTATTTTTGTGTGTAGAGCAGGCATAATTCTATATTTTGTTTTGTCTACTTCAGATTTGGTAATGTTCTGTTGACAATTTATTAAATTTCATGAAAAAAGATTCAAAATATTTTGAGATGTACTTTGTAATTTTTAAGTGAGAAAAATACAATAGGGATTCTGATTTAAAATGGTCTTTTTGCACAAGTGCAGGGAGAAAATGAAGCCACTGAACTGGAAGCATCCAGTTTCGTATTATTCATTCTCAGTTGATGATCAAGTTCGGAAGAATGGGATATTTCACAGATTGCATCAAAATACCTTCAGTTCAAATCTCTGTATCTGTTATGTCCTGAGGACTCTAGGAGTTCTCACTCAGGTCCACTCACTTTGCGTGGGCGTTCTTCCCCCTTTCCTCATTGGTTGATCCTCTCCAGCAGCCCGCTATAAAAGCAGGCTGCGGGGTCCAACCAGTTGCTGATTGCTGCGAGCCAGTTCCAGGCGTGGCAAGCACGGTCAGCCCTTTATTATTAAATAAAGTATTGTTGCACTCATGCTCTGGTTCAGCCTCTCATTGCTCAAACTTAACACTGGCGACGAGGATGGGATGGCGACCAGAAGCACCATGCAACCGCTGAGTCACTAGTCACCGATCCGCAGCCCAGAGAGAGCGATCGGTCGACTACAAGAGAAACGCTGACCGCAGCCAGAGAGAGCGGTCAGCCAACAAAAGAGCGAACATTGATCCGCAGCCAGAGAAAGTGGTCTGGTTCAAAAGTTAGAAGCGTCTGTAGCCGCTTGTTAGCCCAGCTATGGGGAAAGTGAAGCGCTGCGAGCCGCAGCCGCTCAGTATTAGGCGCGAAATTCAAACGGGTGTCATTTGAATTTCAAACCAAGAGAGACACAGCACAGCGCTGTAGTAAGTCACTAACGCCCACACTGGCGCGAATCTAGACACCTCCAACGGCTAACAGCCAACGTGGTTAACCCAGAGAGAAAGAGAGGATAGCAAAAAACCTCTCCAGAGCTGATTTCACTTGCAACCCACAAGCGCCCGTTGTCCCCAGAGAGATTTTTCCGCAGGTAGCCCAGCCGTTTCCAGCACCATGAGTTCCAACCCAGTATTCCCGGCGTTCAAACCAGACGAAGAGAAGTGGGAATCGTATAAGAACCGCTTCAACCATTACATCGATGCGGTCGGCCTGGCGGATGCGGGAGAGCATCGGAAAAAATCCTATTTCCTAATCTACTGCGGAGCCACCGTTTACGATACTGCCGCAGCACTTGTAGCTCCTAGAGAGTTGAAAAACGTTCCCGTGGTCCGAGTTGCTTGAGATCCTCACTAACCACTACGCCCCCAGGCCTTCACAGATCGCCAGGAGGTTCACTTTCCGTATGAGGAAGCAATCGAGTAAGGAGACCATCAATCAATATATGGCCGCCCTCAGAACAGCAGCTCTGCACTGCGGGTTTGGAACATACCTGGAGGACATGCTCCTCGATCAATTAGTTTGTGGGGTCAAGGACCTCAACCTACAGAGGCGCCTTCTAGCAAAAAGACCTCAACCTCGCACAAGCGGTCGAGGAGGCCCTGGCAGCCGAGCTGGCAACGAACTCAGCCACCGAAATACAGGGCCCAAGCGCCAAGCTGGCATCGTTCCCAGTCCATTCCGAGGAGGTGGTAGCAGAGGAAACCCTCAACGACGAAAACGACGTCAACCGCCTCGCCTACGACAAACGGCCGCAGGTAGGGGCCAAACAAGAAAACACTGGTCCACCCAAGCACATCACGCTGTGCCTAGCCTGTGGGGGACCGCATCATAGGGCCACCTGCAAGTTTAAAGGAGCCACCTGTAACAACTGCCATAAAAGGGGGCACATCGCGAGAGTCTGCCAAAACCCCCAAAGCGCTGCACACAGACTCCCTCCCTCGCACTCGGGCCCTCAGAGGCAAGTATTAAACTGTCGCACGCACCACCTTGCCAAGCGTACTTGCCACACTGTTAGTAAAATTTCTCTCTCCGTTTCCCTAGAAGGTAAACCGTGCCACATGGAGGTTGACACAGGGTCAGCGCTCTCAATAATTTCGTGGAACACCCTCAAGAGACTCCACCCCGGCCTATCCACCACTCGGCTTCAAAGATGCGAGTTCGGCCTGAAGGACTACCAGGGGAAGACCATTCCTGTGATCGGCAGAGGCAAGTTCTTTGTCAGTTTTAGAACTTTTAAAGGTCACCTACCTCTAGTGGTAGTTAACGGCAATTTACCCACCTTATTGGGGCTCGATTGGTTTCCCCACCTCGGCCTAGGGCTAACAGGAGTCCATGCTGTCTCAACCTTAGACACTGACTCCTTATTCGCTGATTTCGCAGATGTGTTCAGCGAAGAGCTGGGGTGTTATAACGGAACCCCCATCTCATTCACAGTCGACCCCCAGGCAGTCCCAATCAGACTAAAACCGCGTAGAGTTCCATTTGCTATTCGACCAAAACTAGACGCTGAATTGGATAAACTATTAAAACAAGGGGTCATTGAGCCAACAGATTTCGCCAAGTGGGAGACGCCCATTGTCACACCCTCAAAAAGATGGTAGCCTGAGAATTTGCTCGACTACAAGACAACAATCAATAAATATTTACAAGTTAGCGCCTATCCTGTGCCCGCTCATACAGCACTTATTGCACACATTCGAGCCGGGCAGTATTTTCGCTAAATTGGACATGTCTCAAGCGTATCAGCAGTTCCCTGTTGATAACCAAACAGCGGAACTTCAGACCATCGTCACTCACAGGGGTGCCTTCCGATGCAAGCGTCTCCAATTTGGTGTAAGTGTTGCCCCAGGGATTTTTCAGTCCCTCATGGAGCGGATTTTACAGGGCCTCCCTGGTGTAGTACCCTACTTCGACGACATCTTGGTCTCGGCCAGGGACAGACCCCAACTCTTCCAGAGAGTGCGAGCAGTGCTAGAGAGGTTCAGACAGCATGGCCTCAAGTTAAAAAAAGAAAAATGCGCCATTGCCACTAGACAGGTGGACTTTCTGGGTTACAAAATTGACGCCTCTGGCATTCACCCCCTGGAGTCCAAGGTCAGGGCAATCCACGAGGCTCCCACTCCAACCTCCAAAACAGAGCTGCAAGCTTTCTTGGGGCTGCTGAACTTTTACGCATCCTTCTTGCCCCACAAAGCCTCAGTAGCCGAACCCCTTCACAGATTATTGGACAAACAGTCACCGTGGCACTGGGGGCACAAAGAAGACCAGGCGTTTAACGCCGTCAAATCACTACTCACGTCAGAGGCGGTGCTTATCCAATTCGACCCTAACCTTCCTTTAGTACTGGCAGCAGACGCATCCCCTTTTGGAATTGGGGCGGTCCTTAGTCACAGACTTCCCAATGGCGCCGAGGCTCCCATCGCTTTTTCTCAAGGACGCTCTCGGCCACGGAACGCAATTACAGCCAGATCGACAAGGAAGCCCTAGCAGCTGTTGCGGCCGTGAAAAAGTTTCACAAATTCCTTTTTGGCCATTTTTTCAAACTGGTTACGGACCATAAGCCCCTCCTGGGCCTACTGGCCGGGGACAAACAGACCCCTCAGGTCCTTTCCCCTAGAATGACAAGGTGGACACTCTTCCTAGCGGCCTACTCCTACAAACTTATTCACCGCCCGGGCAAAACACTGTCCCACGCCGACGCTCTCAGTCGCTGCCCCTTACCCGCTCCGGCTGAAGACCCCGCTCCTGTCAACGCCATTTTCGAGATCACCCAGTTGGACCTGCCCATCACCGCCCTTGACATCGCCGCCAAAACCAAGGCAGACCAAACGCTCGCCCAAGTGCTCGACTGGGTGAGGAGGGGGTGGCCGGGTGGCATCATCGATAACAAATTAACTCCATTTAAGACCCGCATGCAGGAGCTGTCTAGTTTGCAGGGTTGTCTACTATGGGGCACTCGAGTGGTCATTCCGACCTCGCTGCGTACCCGAGTCCTGGAGGCGTTGCACGAAGGACACCCTGGCATCGTGAGAATGAAAGCATTAGCACGCAGCTACGTGTGGTGGCCGGGTCTAGACGAGGACATTGTCAATTGGGTAAGTTCCTGCAACATCTGTCAGGAATCCCGTCCTGCTCCCCCCATTGCCACCCCTACCAGTTGGGAGAGCGCCAGCGGCCCTTGGTCTAGAATCCATATCGATCTGGCCAGCCCCTTGCATGGGAAGATGTTCCTAGTGGTCGTGGACGCTTATTCCAAATGGATTGATGTAGCACAGCTATCCACGACCACCACACTAGCAATCACCAACGTGTTAACGCACCTGTTCGTTACGCACGGGCTACCCGACTCCATCGTCTCCGATAATGGCCCACAGTTCGCATCAATAGAGTTCAGCCATTTTGCTGCCAACCTGGGCATCCGCCACATTTTCACAGCCCCTTTTCACCCTGCCAGTAATGGGTTGGCGGAAAGAGCCGTCAGGACCACCAAAGAAGCCCTCGCCAGGTTCAGCAGGGATGACTGGCACCACAAACTCTCACGGTTCCTGATGAGCCAGCACTCAACCCCCTGTTCAGTCACCAATAAGTCCCCAGCGGAGCTCCTGATGGGCCGGCGCCTGAGGACTGTATTGGACAGACTTCACCCCACCACTGCCTTGGCTCTCCCCTCGCTTCCACTTCGGGGTTAGACATTTTATGTTACAGGAGCCGGTATTCATGAGGAATTTCGCAGGGGACCCACTATGGATGCCAGGCGAGATCATCGCCATCACTGGGCCGAGATCGTATAGGGTCAGGCTGGAGGATGGTCGCGTCTGGAGGAGGCACATAGATCAACTACGGAGGCGCCACAGCACCCTTGCCAGCAGAAATCCAGAATCACCAGACGAAGGGGAACCGCCTCATCCGCCTCTCAGCATCATCGCACCCAACGTCCAGTCCGCACCAACAGCCGTCCCGGTCAGCCCGAACTCGGACAACAGCGCCCCGAGAGTTGACCAGCCTGATCCAGCCCACGGGAACTCGACCCCAGTATCCAACCCTGTGAGTCCCGAGGATGCCCAATCCGGAGAGCGCGTGGGCGACACGCTGCCGGCTCAACCGTCACAGACTGATTCTGAACGGACAGACAATGCTCCCGAGCTGCGCCGTTCCGGGCGCCAACACAAACCCCCCGTCTACCTCAAGGACTATGCATGTTCGCATCTGGGGGGAAGGGGTGTTATGTCCTGAGGACTCTAGGAGTTCTCACTCAGGTCCACTCACTTTGCGTGGGCGTTCTTCCCCCTTTCCTCATTGGTTGATCCTCTCCAGCAGCCCGCTATAAAAGCAGGCTGCGGGGTCCAACCAGTTGCTGATTGCTGCGAGCCAGTTCCAGGCGTGGCAAGCACGGTCAGCCCTTTATTATTAAATAAAGTATTGTTGCACTCATGCTCTGGTTCAGCCTCTCATTGCTCAAACTTAACAGTATCTAATTTCAATGGATTACATGGTGGGCTAGAAGTTTTGCTCTTCATTTTTTTTTTAATAAAGTGGGTGCTGATATGATGGACTTCCAAATGGGAATGATGGGTCAGGAGTGAGCTCCTATTCCCTATAAGTTGCAAAGTAATTTTGATCATCAGAAGGCCAGCAGTAAAGACACTTTTCCCCCCAGAAAATAATATCTAGTAGATGGAACTATAAGACTGTAACCTGTGAACTGATTTCGTCCTCCCACCAAATACAGCCAGCAGTATTGCACAAGAAGGAGCTCCAGGCAAGTCAAAGAAAGCTCCTAATTACTTGCTTCTCTCTAACTCTGCTCCAGTGTCAGGGAAAAACAGGTTTGCAAGAAAACTCCCCCTACCCAATTTAAAGAAGACTGACAGGAGACCCAGCTACTTATATGTTTCAAAATTCTTGTGAACGTTGGCCCTCACTGCATCAATTTAGTACAAGCCCTACACCAAAAGTTCAGGGATCAAAAAATCTTCACCTCTCAGTCTACTGCTTTTGGGGAGTTGCCAGTTAACTATGGCTTACCAGAAATTGGCACCCCTGTTCCCCAATAGCTTAGGAACTCACAAGTTATGGAGTAAATATGAAGCCTTTGTAGGAGCAAATGAGGAATTGTGGCTGGCTAACAAAGAGCCTGTCTGTGTGAAACAATCAAATGGGTGTAATTTCTGTAATACACCTTCTCTTGAACTTTCTGAGTGTGTAAGTTTGCTTTATAGAGCATGGAGTCTATCTCTTCCACAGCTAGGATAGAGGCGAACCAGGTTGTTGAATCTAAGTACACCATTTGTTTGTATGTCCACATTGATCATATTTTTAACATGGTGGGATCTTGCCAGATTTTTTATATTAAATCTGCGGTTTTTAGTGTGGTATAAGAGAAGTTTTTTTTTTTAAAGGAGCTTATGCTCAGATGTTTTGAACCATCTGCCACCACAAAAAAAAAAGAACAGAGATTCTTGAAATATAAAAATAGATCTTAGAAAGAAACATGTTTTAATCAAATGAGTACGAAGAAACATGGCATAAATAAGCTGAAAACAGAAGCAAGGTTCAAGGATCTGTTTGTTAAATGAACACCCCAAGCTAAATTGTGTTTTTAGTGCTGGAGAATGTTGGCTGTCTGGTTTCTGGTGAATGTCCCAGATCACTCTCACTGGGATTCGTGTGAGAGAAGCAGGGGGTGAATGGGTCTCTTTGTTTGGCTTTTCTTGAGGAATCTAATTATCATGTATCAATTGATTGCAGAGACCAGAACAGTGAGTCTCTGGAAAGGCCTGTGCTGAAGACACTGAGCTCATCTGCGTGGAAAGAGGCAGGGTGGGGGGAAGGGGCAGGAAGAGAAGGGTGTTTCCTCCTACTGTAGATGAAGATGTGGAGCAAGCAAGGCAGATACTTGTGCTACTTTGCAAATAAACTAGACTAGAGTCACTAAGGAATCAGGAATAAAATTACAGAGTTGCAGAAGTCAGCTACTGAAGTTTTCCATGTCAGCTCTTAACTGCTGCAGATCCTACTATTTTGCGCAACTGCACACCAGGTTTCAGCAGTTGGCAACTCTAAGCTAAATGCAAAGCTAGTACATCTAAATCATGGTGTATTTCATTATTCTGCATCAGTAGAGCAAGATAGCGGAAGGAAAAAGAACAAGAAGTATCCTGGCATCTCAAAGGCTACCAATTGCTTTATTGACATGGTTTTCACAGATGCACATATAGTTTAAGAGAAAAAAAATGCAAAGGTTCAGTTTCAGTTTTTGCAGATTACAGTATTTTAGAAAAGCCTATGAAACCTGGTGCTAACCTTTACATTTTTAACTCTAATTTTATTAGGATAATATGGAATAGAAGTGGTGAAGTATTTTTAGCAAAGCATTCACATGAGAAATCATCCTGCCCAAAAAATGAAATAGCCCTATGATGATTTTGTCTCATTTGTCCAGCTTTAAAAAATGTGGTAGCATAAAATATCAGTTGTGAAAATTCTCACAACGGAATGCACTTACAAATATTTAAGCCCAGTGCTTTCAGTGGGCTGAAGTATGGCTTTGATTCATTATGCATAAGGTGAATAAGGATGACACACTATTGTTTTGCAAAATGACAGTCTTATGTTTTTTTCAGTGTGCTCTCCTTGTTAAACTTTCTTCATAAAACAATTCCATGCGTAGAAATCAACTGAAATTTCAGGTGAGATTTATTTCAACCATGAGTAGTGAAGATGGGATAACTATTTCACTGGAATTGTGTGTAGCAGGCTAGCTGTGGGTAGAATAAGGCAGTTTTGTCCTCCAACACTTCGCTGCCCTATACTATATATCATCCAGCACTTGCCACTCTGCATAATATAGTAGGGCTGGTCTTGGATGCACTGATTATCTGTTAAGTTATTGACATAACTATCCAAACATGAATAATAAAAAGTGGGCATCCAATAATTTAAAACATGACAACATGGAACTATTTCAAATTATTTGTCCTTTTTTATGTTACTTTCTTGAAATCTCTTCACATATGGAAAAGGCAGGAAGGCCAACAAGTCACATTTCTAGCTTCACCTATCGCATTATATCTCTTAGGCCCATCCAATGAAAACATCTGAAGAAGTATGAGTACTTCATGCATTCTAGAATGGCACTTCACAAGCAACAGCACGCATACCCCATGTGGGACTTAGAAATAATCTAGATAAGAGTTTAAGCCACTGAAACTATAATATTAACTTAATATAAATGATAACATGATAATCATAACATGCTTTTAAATATGTACATGTCTTTCTTGAGGAAAATTGACTTTTTTCTGTTATAGTGGGATCTGAGTTGATAGGAGATTGATGGGATTTAAAGTACAAATTATTGAAAGTCACTATTCTAGTATCCTGATTGTGCAATATTCCAATATTCTAGTGTCCTGATTGTGCTATATAGTATAGCTTTCCCATATAATGCCTTCATATTTGGGGATGGAGATGAATGTTATGAAGTATTAGGGCTGAGGTTCAGAGCATAACCCAGAAATTTTTTATTTGAAGTCAATTAATTGACTACTAAGACACTTTAACAATGACATCAGGAATGTTGGGCCAGCATGCCATATCACACAATCATTATGGAAGAGGCAATACTGTAATATACAATTCCATACATCACATGTAGCATTCTGGTAATAGCGGCATGTGCGTTTGACAATAAGTATTAGCCTTAATAAGTTTATACAAAAGTCAAACTGAAATATATAAGGACAATTTTCAAGTACATGAAATGTTTAGATGTAAGTCCCACTAAACATAGGCTCTAGCTCATATCCTGAACTAAGCCATAGTTTGTTTAGCTATAATTTACTGTATATTATAGTTTGTTGGATTCGTGCAATATGACAAGAAAAATTACAACCTAGTGTGATTTGTGACAAAAATATATATTATTGGGCTGCCAAAATCTTTTAATGCAGCCTTTCCCAGCCTGGTACATCTGGTTGTATTTGACAGCAATCTCACAACGTCCAGCCAACAAAAAATATAAAGGCTAGGAATTATAGATAGAACAGTCCAACATATTTGGAAGGCACAAAATAATGAAAGCATATGTCAGACTACAGCTATTTGAGAGTACTTCAGGCCACCATTTTCATTCTCCAATTCTTCAAAAACAGATCCTGCCAAAGTAAAAACATAGAGAATAACATTATGACAAGTGAAAGAAGATGAGATGCAGAAAGAAGAGTAGGCTAATAGATTGCCCAGAAACTTTGCACTTTCAATACTTTTAAGGGGGAAAAAACTAGATTTGCTACAATTTCACATACACTACAATAGAAGATGTAATAAATCCATTCAGCTTCTAGACTCTGCCATCATATGGAGAGGCAGGTCTGGATTTGATTCCAAATGGTCAAAAGGACCCCTGTAGAAGTATCATGAGAATATATCTCATTGCTCCCAACAGTATTTACTTCCTGTAAACATACAGGGTATACATTCTTAGAATTGCAGTATATATTCATTTTAACCTTCTATCTGGTACATATTAATAAAGCTTCAGTTGGGTCTTTCCATATTACAAGGCCTTTGGTAAAAAGGGACATTGAGATTTAACATTTACTGTGAAAGGACAGTATAGGGCAGTGTTATGAATAGAGAAACATTGAGACTTGACACTTGTGAGTTTGTCTTGTCTAGTCCATTTGATAAATGTTTGGTTAAGTTTGTTTTGTTTTAACCTTACATAAGCAAAGATTACATATGTTTACTCTATATCGCTAACATATCCTTCCCATAAAGAAAATACAGATCCTGAATATAGAGTAATTCCTTGTCTCACCTCTAAAACAGAAATGAAGAATTCACTCTCCCAAGCAAGTAAGCAAGCTCTAAATTCTTATTCTTCTTTCTTTTTCCATCCTGAAAGCAATGGAGCCACGAGCCTCCTGTCACTCAGCCTTCTGCCTGGCTGATCATTGTGAAAAGAGCCACCCTGATGACAGAGGCACATGAATATTGATTGCAAATAAATGCGGACAGAGCGGCACCTGGAGGCCCTAAACACAGCTCAAGAGCTGAGATAAAGCCAAGGGAAGGGAAGGAAAACAGTTTGTGAGTGCACCACACAAACACTGCACTCCAAGATTACCTTGGACTCCTTTGAGAGTATGGCCTTTCTAAGAGGCCATACATAACCTCTCCAAAAGCTCATTTACTCCTGAGCTGACTATGCTGGTGTTATGAATCATGTCCAGATGGTACTGCACTAAGAAGTCTTAATTCAGTTGAAAGCATTGGGATTTGCATTTTTACATGTGCAAATAAAGCACCTTTGTCTTTCAGCTGAATAGGTGAACTTTTCTACTAAAAATTACTATCTTAGAGTTGACACCATGAAAATGATTTGTGTATATTGACATTTAATTTACATGCACCATTTATTAATACTACACTTAGTAAACAATAAGTATGCATTTGTGAGACAATTCAGTTTCTAGAATAATGCAATATAAAATGGCCATGAAAAGTAATTTGGGGGAAACAGCTTTCTTGTTAAAACCTAAAGTGATAGTTATATCATGAAAGCAACTGTTTATAGTGATATCACTAGCATTGCTTATCCCCAACAAGTTGAGATTCCATGGAAATATGTTTTCTGCTTAGGAAGGTATTGTTCAATTTACTGGAGACAGCTGCACTTCTATGGAAGGATCAGGTTTACATTATGTGGATGTCCCTTGATTTAGTTTTATGAATAGAAGCCTACATTATTTCAGAGTCATTTCCCTTAACTTAGTTTCACCTTTTCATGGCAAGGATAACCAGACCACAGTTTTCTAGTTTCTGGTAATCTTTCCAATGAATTGCAATGAATTATACAAGAGATTGTTGTCAAAGATTTCAGAAACTGCAACTGCTATAGTACAGAGTGCAAGACTGATACATTTTACTGGAATTATATTAAAATAATGTAATAGGCTGTCTTTTTATTTTCAGTTTTAAATTAAGACACCAGCACAGATAGTTAAGGTTATAATGACTTGAAATGAATGATTCATGCCCTAGATTTAAGCTTATCTCTTACCATTATGCTGTTTTTTTGAGCCTCCTGAACAAAAGCTTTTAAGACTCTGGGGTACTTCTTATAGAATATTTTTTTCAGAAAATCCCACTTGGTTTTTCTGCTATTATGTTTGATGTATTAAGCCAAGGTATTCTTATTTTTTCAGACCCCAGAAGGAAGTTTCTAGATTTCATTTTATTTTTAATAGTGATTCTAATTTCTCTAATTTTATTTAAATATTTCAATAAGTTAGACAGCATTTTATTTGGGATAAATCTCATCCATTAACACTGTATATATAATGTGACACTAAATTATAATCCCGATTTTTTAAACTCAGATTTAAAGAATGTTGGTTTCAGAGCAGTTTATAGTACCATCAAGTAAAAATGTTTAGGATTTTAGCTTTTGTTTTGTTTTTTTCTTTTTCACTATATTTCCATATGTTTAATGCAAATGTAATATCTGTATTGGCCATAGCTAAAATAAATAAAAATGAGCAGAAAAATTGAACTGTTCCATGCAAAATAGTTTTGGCAGATTTGAATTTTTGCATCTAAGAATCTGTGCAATCTATCTATCTGATTCACAATTCATGTTTAAAATGCTATGGAACAAAAAATGTCCAAAAATACACACAAGAGTTTAGAGTTAAGAAACAGATCCAATGTATGTACAGCCAGTTTTCTCTTTGCCAACAGAAACTACCCTGAATAAAAACAGTAAAATCAGACACACATTGGACAGATCAAATTGTCATACAATCTCATCACAGTTATAAAACATAAAATATGTAAATAAAACTACAATTTCCCTCCCAAGAAGCAAGCTGTTTTAAAAGGATATTAAGTATGTATGCTTTTTAGAATATTTATATTCAGAACTTTATTGCAGTCTCTAGAAGAGCTTTAGGTGGATTTTGGGTTACATCCAGATTAGCCATCTTGCAAAATGGACACGTGGAAATTTTTCATTTTATGGGGGAAAAGATGATTTCTCTACAATTTCATGCTTTGTTTCATGTTGTTCTAAAGTCCACTGATCCTATACAACAGCTTTTGATGAGACACAGGATCGCAAAGGGAAATAAATGTTTTCACTTCCTTGCTCCTTTTCCCAGTAAGAACCACTCTCTACTTAAGTGTTACTCTACAGCTGCCTGTTGACATTTGGAAATATATTCCTCATTGATACAGAGACTGGAAATATAAGTTTCCAATTCCCCAGTTGAACAGGGAAGTAAGTAGCAGTTTCCTACTTAGTTTTCCTTGAGTGTGAGCAGAAAGCAAGATGCCTTATCAGCCTTCCTGACCCTGCAACAAACTTTATATGAATTCAAATGAATATGAATAAAAAAAGACACAGCAGAACCTCTGCTCTACAGAGAATTGGTAGCACGTTTCAGAACCTTGCTTGAAAATTAATGTTTTATTATTTTTTTAAACTTTAAATTATGTTGTTCTGTTTCTCTGCCACATACCAATTTTGGGAAGCAAAATCTAATGACATCAGGTTCTTTAAGTAGGGCTCAAGTTGCAATATAATGGTATCTAGAATACATTTCATTTTTTTAAACAATACCTCTTGCAAGTATTTGTGTATGTAACATAAATGAAACAGTGAAAAAATATATAGCATCAGGAGTTATTGATTCTGCTTTTATGTCTCACATTTCGATGGAAATTCTGTTAAGTAAACTTTGTTTTGCCTCATTTAGACTGTATTCAGTACACATTAATATGTTGTCTCATCTATGTACTTTATGTACTTGATGAAACAGCTTGTTGTTAACCTCCAAATTATTATTTCTTATACAATTGCTATTTTTCTCCAATCTTAGAAATTGTAGCCATATTTATATTGATGTGTTTACCTGGGTATGATGCATAAGGTAAAGAAGAAAGGAACTAATCCTTGTTTTCACCATTTTTGTATGGTTTACTTACTGTACTTTGTTCTAATTATTTAAAACTTTAACAGGCTTCATTTTATTTCTTTTTACAAGTTTCCTTTTAAAACCATTACAATCATGGAAAAATCATCAACTTAAGACTAAAAAAGATACAATATTTTTTATCAGGCCCATGAAAGATCATTTTGTTAGTCTTTCTATTAGGGTTATTTCTGCTTATCATCTTTTTTGCTGGCAGAACTCCTGGATATGTTTTGCTGGCAGAACTCCTGCATGACAGTTAGAAATGCAATAGACACCAGTTTTCTGACTATGACAATGTTGTACTGGGAATGAGCTGAACCTCAGCTGTTGAATTTCCTTTTGCAACAGCAATTTGTATTTCAAAATCCTGTTTGTGGATTGTAGATGTTCTTGTGATGTTGTTGCTGCTGGTGGTGGTGGTTCATTTGCCTTCTGCTAATTTCAGTGGCATGCTTCTTTTATCTAACTTGATAGTTGAATACACACTCCTAAATGTATTCCCTTGACTGCAGAAGAGAAATTGCACAAGAGTCTGTAGTTTTCTAATACTCTGAAAAGTAGTTTTAGCACAAGAGGTGCAATGGGTCA
Organism: Pseudonaja textilis; assembly: GCF_049901715.1. Classification (NCBI taxonomy): domain Eukaryota; kingdom Metazoa; phylum Chordata; class Lepidosauria; order Squamata; family Elapidae; genus Pseudonaja; species Pseudonaja textilis. The sequence continues at coordinate 236,184,345 of NC_141990.1, forward strand.
GGTGCTGACCATAGAACAAAACATTTCTCGTATTGTCAGGAAAAATTGGCACTGCTCCAATAACATAATCATTCCTAGATGTCATACCTTAGACTACTCTGAGCCCTTTTTTCCTCCAAAGATTTGATTATTTACTCCTGGAGATCCCCTTCCCCTATTATGAGACTTATTGGGGGAACTAACCCAGTAAGTAGGTTTAGCAGTGTAACTAACATGTCTGCAATCAAGACTACAATTTGATATGTGCTGCCTTGAGCTTAAGTCTCATATAACGCAGTGAGCTTTATTTCAGAATAAACATGTGCAGAGAGGGAGAGCAAGCTTGAAGTAAACATTGGAATGAATGGGACTAACTTGCTCCCAAGTTTAGAGCTGGGTTATTTTTGGGATAGACAGCCCATAAATTCCTTGCCAAATCCCAAGCATCTGGGAATGTCATTTCGAAAGCATCTGTATATGAATCTTAAAGACGAAGCTATCGGAACAACCAACACCAATTCCCAGTTCAGCGGGTTTTTAGGTGTCTGGCACTCGAAAGACCTGCTCTTTCCAGCAATCCTTTTTGCCGCTTCGTTGTTTTAGCGGGGCAGAAAATGTTTCTGTGAGAAGGATAGCTGAGCGGGAAACCTGGTCCGGCCTTATTCCCTGCCCCACCCCCCACCTCTCCGGCTCCAAGCACAGACTCAGCTCCGGGACCCTTAAAATGTATAACTCGCTGCCGGGTAAATAACCCAATGCCAGAAAACAAAACAAAAGTCTGGCTTTCTCAATCACGCATCCTGAATGATGCCTGAGGTTTTTCCCTTCTAAGAACGCAAGCCCAAAGCCAGGCCAGCGCGGCAAGTTCCTTGCTAGACCGCGCAGCTCCCTCTCTCCGAGGTGAGGTGAGCCGGTTCGCGCCGCGTTCGCTTCGGTGCGCCTCAACACCGTCGCCGCAGACAGTTTTGATGAGTGGGTTTTTGTCCGGATGGTTTGTAATGGTGCCTGTTTTGGGGTGTCCCGGGGGGTCCGGGAAGCTTTAATTTGCTCACAAAGGCTCATTTGCAGGTCAATGCCGCGGCACACTCGGCTCTCCCCTCCGCCCCCCGCGCCTTTTGTTCCTCCTCGCCTGCTCCTCGCGCCAGATGGCCGCGGAAAATGCTAATTTCTCTCTCTGTCGTTTCGCATTTAATTGTGGCCTTTGCAGATGGGGGCTGCGGAGTGTGTGCTTCATTCAAATGAGATTTGCTTTTGGGTTTCCAGGCACTTTTGTTAAAGGCCGATCCGAGTCAGGCAGGGATTAGGTTGACAGGGAAGTGATTAGATTTAAAAAAAAAAACCAAACCTGCATAGGGACCCTGCCTCTCTTCTCTCGGCCCCTACTCTCAGCGGCCCTCCGCCCCAAAACAGAAACCCGGGCTTCGGACCCTTCCCGGCCTCGAACCTCCTTCACAAAAGCTGGCCCTCAGCAAAACCCCAGCAAGTCCAGCCGGGCATCAGCAGCAGCAGCAGCGGCCTCCGATCTCTTCTCTCCACGGCCTCTGCCTTACTCACGGTCTCAGCAAATGCGCTTAGATTCCCCCACCCCAAGCGTGCACCATCTACTCTTGCACCAAAGCAATTTGTATATTAGTAGTAAGCAATGAGAAAAGACTATGAAGCAGTTGCCTTCACCGACGGAGGCTGCAGCAACTGTTCCTTTGCGGGAAGGATGGAAAGGTATGTCTCCCTTCCAGGTAAAGGATTGTTGCTGTCAGTGTACCAGGCCTTACACTCCCTTTCTCCACTCAACTGTGCACGCACTCAAACCTGTGGGAGGCTGGGGGAACATGCTCATGAGCCACTCAGAGAAATTACAGGGAAAATTTTGTCCAAACTTCTTAAAAATCAGCCCAGCATAAAACCTCTAACAGATTAACAGACATCAGTCTGTCCTGCCATACGCACCCCACATAAAGGCTAAATGGAAGTGCAACCAGCTATACTGCATCTCCAGCAAATTGCTTGACCTAGCTGAGTAGGAGGTTGGAAGTGACAGGGAAGAGCCATGGCCTAATTTCTTTAAGCCGTTTTATATTTAAAAAATCACTGTTTCGAACCATTACATCCAGGTAGGGCTAGGAACATCCCCTGCTGAATCCATAAAATGAGACTTAAAGTTGGCAATAAAGCTCCAGACTGGATGATGGACCAACATTCTTCCAGTATTGTTCTATATGTTCTGGCTCTGTGCTGGTTCTCCATTTATTCCATTGAAGGTTTTTTTAATTACTTTTTTGGATGGTGCTGTAGTAGTAAAATGTATTTTTCCTGAAAATTCTGAGATCTGTAGTCCCATGTTTTATCATAGGATGGGATATCCAGCTAAACTTATTTCAGGTTTCAGTGTCCTTGGTGTCTAAGTGACATTTAGATTTGGATGAATACAAGCACAACTACTTGCCTTCCCTCTTTTTTTATTAAAAAAATTGCTTCAGAAGAAAGGATTGATAAAGAATGGAAAAGAAACAAAGGATCTTTTTGCCATCTCACTGGTTGTTACCATATTTCTCTCTATCACTTTCCCCATGAGATTTCTAGTGGATGTTTTGAAACCAAATATGCATTCTAGTTGGAGAAAGAACTGGGGGAATGGGCTAAAATGAAAAGGTTGTAAGTATTTAATACATATTGTTGTACCTTTATTAACGTAAAAGTAAAAAATCAATAATTTGACTTATGCCACCTAAAAAGTTGCAAAAAATAGCTGAAAGGTTTTCTTATGTACCTTTAGGAAAAGCGCTCCTCTGGTACTCAAAATATCCTGAAGCAGTAAAGTTATCTGAAATAATTTACTATATCCAAAGAGATCCATTATTCCATTTTGCAATTGGGTTGATAATGAACCTGGACGAATCCAATAGATTTAGTTCTTCTCAGTTTGTAAAAATACTGGATCTTGTTTTACCTTGATATAGGCTTAGATTAGAACACTATGCCTAGAAGCATGCTTCATCAAGCATCAAGGTAGCCAAGAAATCTTAAACTTGTGTGTGTATTACTGGGACCCAAACAGAACAGTTTGTAAAACAGCCTGTAAATGGGGGAGTTGGGCAATTTCTTTAATTTTGATCTCTAAATTTCATCTTTAAAAGGACATAGCTACTTATTGATACTTTTTTAGCATAATCTCTCACCCAATTTTTAGGCTGGCTACAGATTTTATTTGCACCAAAGCAATTTGTATATTAGTAGTAAGCAATGAGAAAAGACTGAAAAGTGGTTCAATTGAACTTTACGGAAATGCAGGATTACAAGTGGGAACTGCTCACTCAGATATAACCAGTGATGTGGCAGATGAGCATATATCATTAATTATTTAGTAATATCTATATTTTAAAATTAAATATACATGTTAATTCATAGTTGACACATTTTGTCATAAAATATATAATAATAGGGAAATGGAAAAAAGGTTAGTCTTCTATTTTAATAATGTATTTCTTGTCATTTCACTTAAATATTTGATTATGTTTGCGTAACAATTATCTTTGCTACAACTATCACCTTTTTCATTCATATGCAATAAAATAGTGAGAAAAATTCCAATTACGGTATTGTGTACATTTTAATAAATATATTCTGAAGGCTTCATTTTAACATGCTGTTTTCCAACAAGAAGAGAACCCATGCTTCTTATTTAAAAAAAGTAAACTGTTGGAATATAAACATTTAGACTTGAATAATTACCCTTTTTTTCAGTGAAAACATAAACATCTAAATATTTTGAAATGATTTGAAACTCTAACAAACACTTGTCTTAAAGGAACTCCTATGTGAATGAGATAATTTTGGCTAGCTTTTGAATACTTTTTCTTTTTGAAAAGAAAAAAAATAAGAACCAGGGTTTTTTTTGTTAAAAACCTGCCACTTAAAAGCCCCCAAATTTTAATTCCTTTTCTGTGACACATAGATGAAATTTAAGAGTGCAAAATTCTTTTGAATATTATCTTTTTCATATTGAAACAGATCTGCTGAAACTGGATGTGAAAAGAGGCTCTTACTTGCCAAACAAAACCACCTTCCTCTAAAATACTAAAGAAATTGCCATCCTTGGCCTGTGTTAGAACAAGAGCCATCAGCCAAGGCTTTCTGATCCTCAGATTTGTACACTTGTAGACATAATAATGCAATTTCTCTAGCGTTAGTCAATGTCCTGTCTGGAAGTCGTTGCCTCAGCCTCCTTTGTCTGTCTTTCCTGAACCGTTAAGTGCTTCTCCTAAATAAAGGCCAGGTCAGATGTTAAAGGGACATTCTTGTCTCCTGAAGCTGAAATAATCTACAGTCACAGAGAAATGAAGGCATCCTCCTCCTGAAATGGTCAATCTCTTGATCTGCCATTCCATTCTGAATAGGGAGAGACTAGGCAAGCAAACAAATAAATAAATGCCTCCTGTTTCTAATGATATTTTACAGCACCTGTCCTCTTCGCCTCATGCCACTCCCCCTTCCCACAATGCCTTTTGTTATTTGGGAAAAGGTTCCTTTATCACTAAAACAGAGTCATAGAGCATGAACACTCTAGGCAATGTATAATTTAATTGAAAATTATTCCACTTAATGGTATCTTGGAAAAAAAGACAATTTTAGAATCCCTGGTTCCTCAAATGTCCCTGATATGCCTGCCATCAATGGCAATTAAAACTTCTTTGATGGGCATCTACATGAGTGGGGCTGCCACGTCTTCTTTGTATGTTAACCAGCAGGCAAACTTCCATCTCAGCCGCTGGAATAGTATTCCCATAGAAGAATCCAGTGGCCTCTTAGCTAGCCTTATACCATGCTTAGGATTGCATTGCAGGTCAGAAAACCTGAGTATATTTACTCAAGTTGGCCTAACTGCAATCTTAATTTCAGAATAAGGGTATTCATGGCATAGTTTTGTATTCTCTTCTGAGCCATGTCTTCAGGGCCTCCCTAAGGAGAGAAAAAATCAAGACCAATCTAAGGGGGAGAGGTATAATGTTCCAATTTCCCTATGAAAACTAATAGGGAAATTTTAGATTTTGAAATGCAAGGAAATACTCATAATACCATATAGCTTCATCTAATCACTTTAAATTCTTTATTATCTTATATGAGAGGAAGCACCTTTAAAACAAAATTAGAATAGACTTTTCACTTTCATACTACGTTATGAAACTGTATATACTAGTTAAGAGCAAGCCAGGGTATGTTCTCCAAGCTGCTTAGTATTCACCTTGCCATGAATCATTCAAGAAATTGATTATATTTACACAGTATAGTATTTGCATAACGTCCATAGTATTGCGGGGGGAGGCGTACATGTGTAACCTTTTCACTAAAATGGAGTTCCTCTTGGGGTTGGAGAGAGAGAGAGAGAGAGAGAAGAGCTGCATTTTTTGGCTATAGCTAAATACTCATTCTGTGAAGTGATTTGGAATTGTGAGTCTATTAGTCCTAAGGAAGTTGACAGGGCTCTCTGTAGAATCAGCTCTACAGTCTTAAGGATAATACTAAATCCTTAGTCCTGCACAAGTTATTATTGCCAGTGATGAAAACATAGTTATTGTCACGCGAGCTGCCACTTCAACTGTTATTATTTTCAAATCATCAGAGTATTTTTTTATTTAATTGATTTGTTAATCACTTATAAGATAATAGGTAAAAGTATAAACATGAGTAAGAATACAAGAAATAGGTACACATAAATGAGGCAATAGGACAGGGATGGTAGGAACAATGGTGCCCTTATGCACGTCCCTTACAGACCTCTTAGGATAGTTTGAAGTTAAAGGAATGGGGGTTAGAGGATGTAACAACAAAGTCAGGTAGTGCATTCCAGGCATTTACCACTCTGTTGCTGAAGTCGTACTTTCTGCAATCCAGTGTGAAGCGGTTTACATTGAGTTTGTATCTGTTGTGTGCTCTTGTATTGTTGTGGTTGAAGCTGAAGTAGTCATTGACTGGTAGGACATTGTAGCAGATTTTTTTTGTGCTACTCTTAAGTCTAACCGTAGGCGGTGTAGTTCAAGGTTGTCCAAGCCCAAAATCTCAAGCCTGGTGATATAGGGTATTCTGTTGCAAGTAGAGGAGTGTAGTACTCTTCTAGTGAAATACTTCTGGACTCGCTCAATTGTATTAATGTCCGATATACAGTGCGGATTCCAGACAGATGAGCTGTATTCAAGTGTTGGTCTAGCAAAAGTTTTGTATGCTCTAGTTAGCAATTCGATATTTCCGAAGGAGAAGCTTCGTAAGATTAGATTTACAACTCTTAATGCCTTTTTGGCAATGCTGTTACAGTGAGCTCTGGCGCTTAGGTCATTTGATACGAGAACTCCAAGGTCCTTGACAGAGTGAGGATCATCAATGAGGTCATATCCGCCTAGTTTGTATTTGGTGTACTGATATTTTTTATCAATGTGTAGGATGGAGCATTTGTTGGTCGAGATTTGGAGTTGCCAATTGTTTGACACATAATCAGACACATAATCAAGGTCGCTTTGAAGGACAGTAGCATTGTCGGTGGTGTTGAATAGTTTTACATCATCCACAGAGGACGCAGTTGCTTATAAGGTGATCACAAAGGTCATTTATATAAAGAGTTTGGATCCTAGAATGCTGCCTGGGGGACACCGCTGTTAACTAGAGCAGGTTTGATATAGTGCTTCCTATTTTTACTATTTGTTACTCTTTGACAGGAACGCAGTAATCCATTTATGAAGGGATCCAGAAATGCCGTAAGAGTTTAGTTTTAACAGTAGTTTGTCATGTACCACTGAATCAAAGGCTTTGCAGAAGTCTATGTAAATTGCATCTATAGCTTTACCCTGGTCAAGTAGAGTAGTCCATATGTTTTTGCAGGGTAGGAGTTGAAGATTGCAGGATTGCCCTATTGTTTCTCCCAATGCTTTACATGGGAAGTGCTAGCATGGTTTAATTGTTATTATAAATTTACTGAATTCTGCCTTTAATTTAGAAAAGGCAACTTAACAGAGAACCAAAACTGATAGAAGGGAGAAAGATGAGATAAAGGGGTACAAGGGCACTCTTAGATTTTGCTCATCATGAACAAATATGTTGTCTGAAGCTCCTATTTCACTATAAATATCTCATTGATCTAGCTTACGAAATGCAACATGATCTTTCAACCCTTGCTCAAATTCTGATCTATGTTTACTTTTGTAGTATTTAACTTGCAAAGCCATATATTTGGCAATCAGCAGAGCACCATTTCCAGCTATTTTTACAAGTTTAGATCTGTTTCTAAAATAAAGTTGTTGCAAACAATGACACCTATCCAGATTTACAAAGAAGACTACAAACAAGAAAAGTCTAAAGACAACTTTTGTTACATTCCAACAGAAAATTAGAAGAGAATTGTGCTGTTTTCATTTGATTATGTAATATCTAATTTGGTACCACGGCCCTGGGGGGTTATCTGGCCAAAATTGGATCTTAAAATACACAACATGGGTCACAAGATTCCCAACCTGATTTACAACATGGATCAATCATGAGCTAAAGACATGCCGTATGAAGAAGTGTGTGTTCTATTCCTAGTTGAGTACTAGACAGGAACAGGAAATTGTAGAATACCAAATTCAAATCATGATCCATCTAGTTTAATATTCTCCATACTGATTTGCCTGAAGCTCTTTAATATCACTTTTTGCATTTTCTGCTGGAAGATTCCACAAATAGCAGTCAAAACCTTTAGCAGGCAATAAATGTGCTCTAGGCTATAATCTTAACTGGATTTTTAGCAATATCTTGGTACTTGGATAATAATAATAATATTAATATTATTTCATTAATAGAATAACAACATCAATAAGATTATAAAAATAAAATTAATGTTGTATTATTAATAGAGGAACTATTATTTTAAAAATGTAGTTTCTCAGAAGAATCCATAAATATGGATAATCAATGAATCAGTAAGGGTAATAAAACAAATGAACTCTGAAAAAATTAGATTATTTGTCAAAGAAAACATGCCCAAATATGAGCTTGGTCATTCATACAGATCATAAAAATGGATGCACTTAAGTCATTGGTTGCCAATTCTGAATCCCTTCACAAAATCTAGAGTGTAGATCTCTCAGAGCCATTCCAAAATACGTTGCCAAATTGTAATATAAAGGGGAAATTATTAACTACATAGGGAGTAATTAAATTAGCTAGTTTTCATGTAATTTTAAGTTTAAATTAAATTTAAGATTTTTTTCTGCCGCACTGATTTTTTGTTTTAATGCCAAGACAAAGAAATGGTTCCTTCTGCCAATAAAAATATGTATATCTTTATTCTGGAATGTCATCTTCATCAATCCTAGCTACAAATGATGTTCCTAGACATTTGTTTGCTTATTTAAGAAATGTGTCCCTTGGCTTAGATATTTACTAGAGTCATATTACATTGACAATTTTTTTCTATTCAATGGTCAAAATAAAGTATAGCACTGAAAGCATTAAAACATAAATGTAAGCATCTTAAGAGCAAATATTTGCAGAAACAAAATAGTTTTGAGTTCATGCCTAAAGTTTAAGTAAGCAAGGGACAAAATACCTAAGAGAAACATATTCTATAGAACCACCACTAAATAAAGCCTATCTTGATTATCTATTTATCTGATGTTACCTTAGCATAAACCACAAGAGAGTCACAGCAATACCAACTGCAGATCACACATATAAAAAGCAAAAAGAGTCCCCCCAAAATTCAACAAACCAGTTTATTATATTTTTATATAACACATATCGCGTAATCCACATTACAGTCTAATGTGACCCAAATGAAGGATGTCTCTCATCTGAACAGATTTTTTTTAGAGTGTTAGCAGCAGAAATCTGCCTCTTGCCCATTTGTGGATTGTCACTCAGATAATATTATGTGAAGGAAACTCAATGGAGCAGAATAAGCCAAAGAACTTATTATTACTTTTCTAAAGATAGATGCTTTATCAAGAGGGGGGATGAAGGAAGAAAGGGAAGGGAAGGGAAGGGAAGGAAAGGAAAGGAAAGGAAAGGAAAGGAAAGGAAAGGAAAGGAAAGGAAAGGAAAGGAAAGGAAAGGAAAGGAAAGGAAAGGAAAGGAAAGGATTTCATGGAATGGCAACATGAGTTAGGTCTCAGTAGAGATGACTGAATAACTAATTCTGCATTGTGTTGGGAGGCTGAAGCAAATGGCAATTATTTTATTAGAGGCTGGCTATCCCAGCTGCAATAACCTGATTAGTTCCGTATATATTGGCAGGAGTGCTCGACTATATCTATTTTCCTCCCCGTAATCAATTCAGTTTCCAAAGGCCCCAGATGGACTTTTTACTAGGCTTTTGATTAACTGGCATACACACCCAGCAGGCTTTCTTCATCTCCCCATTCCCTCTGCTCCCCCAAAAGGCAAAAGAAAGGCATAATACATTTGTTATGAATTCACTCTCTTAAAAAGGATGTAGAAAAAGTACATTTTGTGGAGATAGTTTGATTATTTATTATGCCTTTATGATTATTGTACAATCTAGATATTTTAGTAGTACAGAATATTAATGTCTGTATTTGTTGTTATTGGAGATTATTAAACTATATAAACTAAACTGTATTTTAAATGCATGATCCTGTTGCATAAAATGGCTTAATTTTAATTGAAATCATGCAAAAACTCATTTCACCCTCCCTCTTAGTGTATATAACATATTTTTAAATTTGCTCTGTATCTTATGATTAAAATCTAAAATTAAAACAAGATCAAGCAGGTTATCCCTGCTAACTAAGATTTTCTTCATCTGAAGAAAGATTCATATAACAAATTAATGAAAATTCCTGAAAACTAGGTTTGCAGAGCAGGTATAATTTATCTGTTGCTTCTTTCTGCACTAATTAAACATACAGTTTTTAAGCTGGATTTTAATCATTTATTATAAAGTAGCTTTATTACTTAATTAAAGTGTGTTCTTGAAATATTACCTAAAACCATAAATGGCCTAAATTAGGATTTAATCTAGGCTTTTATTTTTATTAATACAATAAACTAGGGTTTATTGTATTAATAAAATAACTGATTACAATAAATGCTTGATAAAGCTGGAAGAAGTTAATTGTGTTGAATTGTTTAATTAACACAAGGATAAATTACTGATAAATACATGTCTCTGAGCCATGTTAGTAAAAAGCCATTTGCATTTAAGCCCTTGGAAAGGAAAGTGAGAGCACCTCAATTTAAAAAATGAAGCTTTTCCCCTAATGAGCTTTCCTTTAGCTTCTCTGCCATGTGCCTAATGCTTTGGAAAATATTGTAGGAATATCCCTAAAGGGTAGTTTTTCTCTTTCAATGAGTGAAAGGTTTAATATCCCAAACTTGCTTTTTGGCTGCACCACACGAGGCAAATCTTAAAAGGATCATTACTCCCTCTGTCCTTAGAAGAAAAAGCCCAGATAAAAAGAATCCTTAATTCTCATTATTTCTAAAAATTAATATCATTCTATTCAGTATCATCGTTTCATTAACATGTGAATTAAAAAAAAAAGGCTAGAGCTAGGCACAGTTTAAGACTTTATAGAATTCCATTGTCAACAAAAAATGAATTTAAAAAGCCGGTAATTGTATGTATGTATAGACAAACACACACATGCACATACAAATACAAATCTCAGTCCTGCTGACAAATGTCACTTTAAAGTCCCTTGACGAATGAAGAAGTCAACATTAAATATTTCAAGATCTCCAGCTATAGCGCTTGCCTCTAATGCATGTCCTATTGGGGGACATCTGTCTTCTGCACCTAATAAAGTAGTCTAGGTAAAATGAACTTCATAGGATTGCTTTGACACTGAAGGCACATATGGCTCATAATTAGCTGGATATCTCTTATAGTTAGATGATTTCTTTCGTTCTCCCTCTCTCCCATTCGCATCAATAATAGAAGCAAACAAAGTTCCAATTGTTCCCTGTTGTGGGACATTATGTGCCTGAATAAATGGATGTTGGCTGTGTCTACATGGATTTGCCATATGGCTACAAAGGCTAGAAGAATAGGGGCAGTGTGCTTTGTGATGGGAATAAGGAGGAGGCCGTGCCATATAAGGTGTAGCCAAAGTTAGAGAGGGGAATACAACAGCACACCTTCTAGGGGTAGAAAAATTAGCTTCCCTCTCTCTTCTCCAGAGCAGATCAAATTGTAAAATGTTCCCTTTTAACAAGTGGATATTCAACCTTCCTTTGAAATGCTCAAAAGCTCCAAAAGTGTGTGTACATTTTATGTTTCAGCCTATAAGGGATTGTCAAAAACACAGGAAAGATTTAAGGTGAATTGGGACTCGGATGTAATAAATGGTTCATTTGGTTATTCAGCAAATAAATAAAAAGATAGAGTTTTCAAATCTGATGGGCATCGACCACATTACTCTTTAATTCAAAGCAACTGGGTCATTTTAAAGATTGATAAGGAAGATAGTTCCTTGAAGATCAATTGTCAATGCAATATATGTACAGTTCATTTGCAGAGTCTAACCTCTCACTGCACAGTAGCTTTAGATGGAATTCTAGCTTTCTAGCAGCAATATTTTATGTCTTGACAAAAAAAATACTTATCTACAACTGAGATTGCACTCAAAATAACATATTTGCAGGTTGTGTATTAGTGTAACAGAAATGTATTATATTATCGGTCCACATATTACACTACTCAAATTATGATTTGCAAAGTAATGGATGAAAACTTTTGAACAAGTTTTTGGCAAAGCTCACCAACATTTCATGAATAAACTTAATAGTCATGGGTTAAGAGGACAGGTCCTTTTACAGATTAGTAATTGGCAACAACCAGAGTAAACAGGCAATTCTCCAAATAAAGGGAAATGTTATGTGGAAGTGAGGCCCTCTTAGGGTATGTAATAGGACTGAAGCTGTTTTCCAATGACCTAGCATTTGAAGATGACAATTAAATGCCATATTTGAGAATAACATCCAACAATCATGCTCCACTTCATTTGCATTTTGTTGCCTTTTGCACTTGTTCTAGCTCTCAAATTCTCCTTTTTATAATAAGATGACCACAGCGAAACAGGTAGTCCTCGTTTAATAACCACAGTTGGAATTGGCAACTCAATAAGTGAAGTAATCACTAAATGAAATGGTGACTCTTACTTAAGTTTTTTTTTTTTTGCTTTACAGGTGTATTTTGGTTTTGACTTGGATTGGTCATAAAGTTTCTTTTTTATCATGGTCACTGTACAAAATAATCCCTAAACAAGGGTTACTGTACAGTGCAGGTTCTTTTTAACAGCAATTGCATATTAAGGTTATGTTTTCAATTGGCTCAGCCCTTATCAGCATGTAGTATATGTGAAATTAGGATTTCATGTCCCACTTATTTAAATTGAGCAATTATTTATATTGAACTTCACTATTTTGTTGCTTACACCTATTACTTGGAATGATTTGAGAGCTCTTGAGTGTGCTATGATTTTCAGTGGAATGATTTATACAAATGTGTATGATATAAAGAAAATATATAGATCCTCTTATTAGAACTCAGAGTTTTCCAGGAAAAAGTATAGCACCTCATACACACATAATAAAATATGCTGTCACAAAATAACAATAACAATAGACTTATGTATGGTGCTTTGCAGCATTCTCTAAGTGGTTTACAAGTCATCGTAGTGTCCCCAATAGTCTGGATCCTCATTTTAGCAACCTTGGAAGGACAGCTGAGTCAACCTTGTACTGGTCAGAATTGAACTCTTGGCAGTGGACAGAGTCAGCCTGAAATACTGTATTCTAACCACTGTGCCACCATGGATCCATACAACCTCATGGTCCCTACCTCTGATGGCTTCAAAAGGAAAGAGTTCAGCATTATTATAGTAATAGAATGGAAAAATATATATTAATTATTATGGTTATATACCATATCTAGTATCAGAAACAGTTCACCATACTTAAAATCAATTGCTGCTAGCAAGAAAGCCTTGCTGACAGTTACCCAAACTAGGTAACCAATTTAGTAACACCGTCAGTGCTAGTGCTTGGTTTTACTTTTTTTACGGCATGTATCTGGGATGTACTCATGATGTTAGTGGCCAGTCTCTCCATGTACTCTGATGTGGATGGTCTGTTCCAACTGTTCCTTGATGTTTGCTATGATGTGAGATATTTGTTTAAGCTGAGTTGTGCACCTGTTATCATGAGCCATATCATTTTTCTCCCACTTTCTTGGCCTATTTTCCATCCAGCTGTGCAGTTGACTGGAGGTTTGTATCTGACATTGCTAGCTAGGTAGGGCATGCCGTTGAAGGCATTCGTGCAGGAAGAAAAGTTGTTCCTTGGTGGAAGTATGCCTGCAGGCAACTTTTTCCTATTTGTGTGCTTTCTGAAGCGTTTGACCCCCATATGTGGTATCAATTAAAGGAGAATATGTGTAGCTGAGGGTTGAAATGAGGCGGTCACTGGTGCTTTCTGAGCTTGGTTGTTTTCTTGCAGATATTTCATTACCCAAACAAGTGCTAGTTTCTATTGGTTTCTAACTGGAACAAATGATGGTGGAATATAATTATAGGTCTGATACAGCATCAAAAATAATTTCTTAAACAACATAGCAAGCCATGATAATTATCTGAGTGGGTATATATAGACCATGTCTCAACTAGGGACAGAATTTGAGCAACCTTGTCTAGCCTCAGGAAAAACAGGATCAGACTTGGTTAGCATTTGGGTGGAAGACCACCAGGAAAAAACAGGATTGATTCTCTACTGAGAAAGAGAGATAGGGAGGGAGGGGGGAGAGAGAGAGAGAGAGAGAGAGAGAGAGAGAGAGAGAGAGAGAAAGAGAGAGAGAGAGAGAGAGAGAAAGAAAGAGAGAGAGAGAAAGAAAGAAAGAAAGAAAGAAAGGAGGAAAGAAAGAAAGGAAAGAAAGAAAGAAAGAAAGAAAGAAAGAAAGAAAGAAAGAAAGAAAGAAAGAAAGAAAGAAAGAAAGAAAAGGCCGTGACAAATCACTTGTGGCTTATCTGTAAGAAAAATGCATGGATCTATCCAAGTAGACACTAGTAATCAAGCTCAACTTGAGAAAGACTTTACTTATGTAAACAGCACTGTCTTCTACTTCCTTTTGATCTTTAGATCCAGTGTACCGGATATTATTAGGAAATACCAAGCAGCATTATTCTGGATATGGACATAATTTGGTGATCTTACATTTGTTTCTACTATTTTCAAGTCTTTGTTGTCTTATATTTTTTTAAAAAAATTGAAAATGCCTAGTCTTCAGGGATATGCACATTGTTTTCTTTTTAAAAAAATCTATTAACACTGTAGGAATTATGGTTAGTTCCTATGGCAGCCACATCAATGCTCTCATCTTCCATCCATCTTTCAGCCAGAGATTTTTGTTACTAATGCTGAATTGGTCCTAACACCATTTTCAACATGTGCATGTGCAAACACACACACACACACAATCAGTATTTTGAAAAATGGTAACATCCTAATGTCTCATTCACTTTACCTCAGCAAAGAAAGGAGCAAATAGATGACTAGAACAGATCCAGATTCTTTGTCAAAAAGATAACAATACAATACACACATATTTGTAAACCAGTTATGTATGTATATGTGTGTATTAGATGCTTGGTATTGATAACATTTTCATTTAGGTATTCATTTTTTCCTATTTTTTAATTCTGTTTAGGATTTGGGGGGTTTGTTTAGTCTTTGGTATTTTGGTATTTTGTTTCCTTCTTTTCTGTGAGCTGTATTTTTATAATCTTGTCATAAAAATATTAAACAATTAAATAGATATTGTAGTTTTCTTCAGGCATTAAATTCCATTTCATTTTTTAGAAAAAAAAATCAGTGGAAGGCTGTCCTCCACATACCTAGCCTTGGCTAATCTTGAAAAGCCAAGCAAGGTCAAACCTGGATAGTATTTCAGAGTGGAAGACTGCTCAGAAATCCTACCTCTGTGAATAAGTCTGGGAAGTCACAAAATCATTCCAGAAAAAAGCTGCAGCCAATTGCCTCTGTATTATTTTGAAGATGTGTCCAAGAAGTCACCAAGAGTGGAGTCCAAAGAACACTTTACTACCAAGCATCTAAGCAGGACAGCTAAGCAGGCAGCCAAGCAGGATGGTCCAACAGAAAAACAGAAAAGTCAAATGATTATTGTGATGATGCAATAAAAGCTCACTATTCTTATATATTGCAACGCACAAAAAGGCAGGTTAGAGTGTCAGGGATGCCATTTTTCGACCATACCATGCTGATACCTCTGCAGAAAAGGGCTGAATAATACAGACTGAAATGAATATATCACTTTGTAACAATACTTTCTAGTTTCCAAACCACCACTGAACTCAAGAGGTAGACTTACTGAGAAAGGAGAATGCCAACCTCTACCACAGGGAAAAAATGTTTGTAAAACTGAAGAAAAGATTTGGTATAATATCATAAATGGAGTGACAGTAGAAGGTAAAGTAAAACTAGCCACTATCCAAATTCAGGCACAGTACACTAATTACACCTCAATTTGGATTGGGATCTAAATTCATAACAAGGCAGTAATAAAAGGGAGGCAAAACCAAACCAGATAGCTATATTTGAGCCCAATGAAATCTAATCTCTAGATCTTCAAACATTGGCAGGAGCATCCAAAATTCAAGGCCCATTGCACTGTTGCTTGCTGAACTCTTCGTCTTCAGATAAATGCTTTGAAATCAGCTCAACCCCTAAATCACTTAACAACTGTCTGAGGGTGCCTTCTTGCACCTTAGGGGAGAGTGCGCGGCAGTGGCCGCTATTTGAAGACCAGGCGTGTGGATCGTTTGTTTTAGAAACTCCTTTTATTAGCCCCGTGGTTGAGGCTGAACTGACACAATGGAAGTCCCAAAGACACCTGCTTGCATAAAAGCAAGAGAAAAGCCCCTAAACCCTGGAGGATCCAGCTGCCTCTCTCAATGTATTGTTGGCACTTAATAAGAAAGTGCGGTGGGGAAGCCATCTCTCCCCCCTCCCACGCACCGTCCCTTTGGGCGAGTAAAGTCGCCTGCACTCCGCGCCATTGGCAGGATCGTTAGGATGATGGGCAACGGAGGAGAGAATGACAGGAAAGGCTTAGCTTTTAAGTCTTAGCTAGCGCACGGGATCTTTTTTAAAATCTTCCCAACTTCCAAGAGATCACGCAGGACCACTGGTTAGATAAGAAGAAGAAACAAAAGACAAGAAACAGGTCATTTTTATTTGCACCCCAAACTGAAGCCAAAGGGTTGGGGTTCTTCTGTACCCTATTTTCAAGCTACTTCCCTCTTGCGGTTGATAAAATCCAGAGGTTTCCTAATTGGTCGCTGGCAGATACCGCGGGCCCTCTCGCTTGGAAACTTCTTTGTGTAACCGAAACTTGGAAGAAGGGCGAGCGATTCCGCCGCACTTCCCCTGGACGGCGGGACTTTCGCAAACGCCTTTCCGCTGAAGACAAGATTTCACCAGCGCGTTGTATGCGCCTCCCCTTGGGGCTCTATACTGCTGCGCAGATCCCGAGAAAACCGAGATCTTTCGCCGCGTCCCTCTGTCTGATCTGCTTAACATCCCTCCCGGTGGATTTGAACCCCGAACCACCTTGGAAGCAGGAAAGGGCCCGAGCGCTTTTCCTTCCAAAGCCGACCTAAGTGTTTCATTTTCCCTCGTACTCCACCCAGTTCACTGACAGGTCTCGCAGTAGTTACAGCAAGGCTGCTTTATTATTATTATTATTATTATTATTATTATTATTATTATTATTATTATTATTATTATTATTATTATTATTATTATTATTATTATTATTATTATTATTCTCGACAGATGTATTGGAATCCGCACGCGTTCCAGCGCTACTTCCTTAGGGAAGGCGGGAAATCCCCAGGGCCTGCGGCTCTTCGCGCCTTTGATCGGAAGCCAGTTCCGTTGTGCTTACTTTCGAGTAAGCGGGAAAGCCATCCCCAAAAGGAAGGGGTGATAAAAAGTCAGAAACGCTTTAAACTCCGAAGTGCCGGGAATGGACAAAGAGGAAAGCGCGCCAAGCTCAAACCCACAGCAGGGCTGCGAAGGGGCGGGGCCCCAAAGGTCACTAAGGGTGCCACTTATGAATATTTTTAGAGCGACGTAAAGAGGAGAGTTCGGGAAACGCGGAAGTTACCGTAAAATGCAGTCAATGCCCGCCCAGTAAAAACCGGGATGGTTTTATTTGACGAGGATTTTTGTGGTGCCCCGGGCCGCGTGTATTTTGGGGGAGTCATAAGCAGTCTTCTCTTAAATAACGTCAAATTTGCTGATCTTTCTGTTGCTGGCTGATCCTTAATCTCCCGCTTTTCTTTAACCCAATTTTCTTTAAAAGATTAATAATGGGGGTGGGTGGGGGGGGGTTGTCACGCAAGATATCAATAAAATGTATGTTTTACCGTAAGTTCCTTGTTCCAATCCGTGAAATTTACTCCCAGATAAAAGGCAGGGGAGCTGCGCGTGCGGAGAGATCACGAAGTCATTCCCGTGGGACGCAATGGGATCTTCTCAAAAGGCCAGTCATTCTAACCAACGTGGTGACTCGCTGCTTTAATCCTACATTATCTGGGTCTTTTTATAACCAGTATTAATAAGGTTGGGTAGAACTGAAGCAGAGAATCAAAGGTCTGGTGATTTTAGCTCTTCATTTTATTATAATTGAAACCCTGCAGCCTTGTTTTCTCATACAGAGCAGAAGAACTTACAGTGTTTGTCGGTTCGCCTTTCAAGAGACACTGGAGTTTTATGACGGTGTATAGTATGTCAGTATAAACGCATGCAGTTACTTCGCTGTAAGCTATTTAATGCTATTAATTGCTTAATAAAATATACCACATAATAATACTTAGTACTTAATAACAGTGATAATGCTTGTTAGATTTTCCCCTGTATCGGGGATATTTAAATTTCAAGCCATTGGAAAGAAGAGGGGGAAAAGCAAGATTCCGATCATAGATGCTTCTGAATACTTCGGACTGATTTTAGCTTGTTCTGTTGAGGTGGCGAAGTTAATTGCTTCTTCCTTTTTAAATACTCATTCCTCAACTATTCTGTACTCTGATCCTTAATAATTTATGAGCAATTCGGAGAAATCTCGGCTGGGCTACAAAAATCCGGGAAGTGTATTTTGCAGCCACTTAATGGCGGTCCAGAGCTTTGCAACACTGATCTGGTGACCTTATGTGTTTCCATAGAACCCACAGCTTCAGAAAGTTTCAGAAGCAATCCTAGCCCTGCATTTTCTTTTACGGCACAGTTAAATCTGGTTAGCTTCTCTGAATTTCAGCAAAAATGTTAAATGTATACTTCAGTTTACGGGAAATTACTAAGACTTAAAATGTGTTTTACTTTTATGGCATTGCCTTCTTTAAGAGTACAGCATATAATTTTACACCTGTATTTGAACAGTAGGTGCCATTCATTGGAAACACCAGCTTTTTAAATGGCACAAGTGTGGAAATAAAGTTCTATAGATTTTTATTTGGAAGTGTTGACAATAAGACAGTTTGTTTTATTGATATTTCTTTGAAAAAGTATTTTAGAACTATTGCCTTAAATTTGTCTACATTGTGGAATTGAAAGAAAAATTCAGACACCAAGATTTTGATAATCACAGTGACATAAATGAAGTATTTATTTAAAAGTTATTAGATATGTTATGAAAAACTAATATGTACTATAGTGACTAGACCGGGGGTCCCCAAACCCCCTGCCCATGACCCAGTACTGGGCAGTGGCCTGTTTGCAACTGGGCTGCGCAAGCAGCTGGCGAGTGCATGTGCACACTCAGCTTCACTGACATGAGGGGCAGGCATTTGCGCTCATGTGCGAAGCTCCTCTTGCACGAGTGGCAAGTAAGCTCTGCAAGTGTGCTTGCGTGCACACCTCTGCCACTCCACAGAAATATCCGCCTCGCCCTTCCCCCTCTCCCCCCCACACACAGCTGCCAAGCCAGAAAAGTTGGGAACTACTGGTATAAAGGATAAGATTTTTCTGAATCCATCAGTGCTGTAGAGCAGCTACCAATCATCTACTATCAAATCAAACAGGGAACAATATCTATATGGCCTTAACTGATCTTCCATATATAGGTAATCCTCGACTACAAGCAGGGGTGGGATGCTACCGGTTCTGCCCAGTTCTATAGAGCCAGTAGCTCTGAAGAGCAGCAGACACCGAACCGATGTCTGTGTTTGCTGCTCTTTGGCCCGCCCACCCTCCCAGGCTCTTACCTGACCTTTATTTCCTGCTTTTTCAACCTCAGCTGCTTTGTGCGGCACAGCTGAGGTTGAAAAAGCAGGGAAAAAGAGGCTTTTTGAATGCCGTGCACCTGCGTGCAGCGCTTTTCAGCTGTCTGGGCAGCACAGCCTAAGGTTATTTTACATGCGCACACAATGCGGGTCGGACACGCGAAGCGTGCATGCATGCACAAAACATAATCACCGAACCAGTAGTAACGCCGGTTGAATCCCACCCCTGACTACAAGTATTCATTTAGTGACTGTTTGAAATTACAATGGTACTGAAAAAGTGACGTAACAACCAGTTTTCACACTTATGATCATTTTAGCATGTTCATGTGATCAAAATTTGGGCATTTAGGAACTGGCATGTAGCTGCATTGTCCTGGGGTCATGTGATTACCATTTATAACCTTCTCAGTTGGCTTCCAACAAGCCAAGTCAATGGGGGAAGCCAGATTCATTTAATGACCACATGATTCACTTATCAACTGTAGTGATTCATTTAATAACTGTGGCAAAAAGATTATAAAATGGGATGCAACTAACTTAACTGTCTTGCTTAGCAACAAACATTTTGAGTTCAATTATGACTGTAAGTCAGGGACTATCTATCTATCTATCTATCTATCTATCTATGCTCCTATGTGTGCGCGTGTACACATGCAGGATTGGAGCTCATTAGTATATGGATGAAAGACCACTAGAAAATCCCAGGACTATGGACTAAATTGGAACGTTGAAAAAAATATGTTGATAGAAGGCAGTAGCAAACCACTTCTGTACTTATGTCACTAAAATCAATACATACCTGTATGTATGTCTAGTTATCAAGAATCATCAGAGATTTTATCACAAATTTTTATACACAATGCAGGCTGATGAAATTCAGGAAACAAGTAAAGTGTTATGAGCAAAACAATTTTATATTCCATGCCAAAGAATATAGGTGTGTATATGTATGTGTGTATGTATCTGAGATAAATTGCTCATCCTTAAAATTTTGTATTCTGCTTTTCATCTGACAAAGTGGACTCTAGAATCTATGAGCATTTATACTCTTAAGATAACTGGTTTGTCTTATCAAATGTATATCTATATTACAAAACTTGTTTCATTTGACACATCTAACTTGGCATTTTCCCTGCACTTCTCATGCATAATAGCTTGTTTTATACATGGAGAATACAGTAATTGTGTTTGCACAATATAGCTAACCAACTGTGTTACCATTGTACTCTAGCAAATAAGTGATCAGACAAGCTTAAAGTTATGCTGAATATTTGGGCTTCTGTATTATCCTCCTTTACTCAGACTAACGCTGTCTTTTTAAAAAGCTGTTTAAAAAAAAACTGTGATAGCAGATCTGGCTTAGAGCCATCATCCTGTTTCTGCCTCTTCACCTACATGACTACCCATGAAGGGCAGTGAAAATAAAATGTAAAAGAAGTGTAGCTCTTGATAAGGCATACTAGGCTTTCCACTCTATCTGATAGCTGAAAGAAAACATTAGGTTGACTTCTCTTGGATAAGGCAGGTGACTGGGGGAGGTTAATTCAAACATACATGATCTGAGTTAAAAAATTTCCACAATCTCAATACTAACCTGATTTTTGAGTTCACATGACATGTTAACCCTGTCCCTAACCCAATCAAGTAAGCGAGGAACTATCACATTCATGCATGGGAAATGACTGCCATTCACCGAAGTCAATTTTCTGAGTTCGTTGTGGCAAAACATGAGTTTTTCTCCCTTTACCCCAAAGTTCTAAACTTCATATGGGTACTGCCCATTTGTGTAGCAGGCAAATACATATTTGGGGTTACAAATGAAGAGCAATATGCAGCCCATTATAGCTCTATAGGTCTGTGAGCTCCTATGATACAGTCAAAGTGAAAACATGTTTGTTAAATGAATATTAGACTGGATTCAGACTTAAGGGACTCCAGTGGATGTATTTCAAGTCTGATAATTGGACTGATTTGGGTTAAGACTACAATACTGTGCATACCCAGAATTCATTTATAGTTCAGTGTGTCATATGAATCTGAACCATGAGTAAAAAAAAACTGACTAAGTTAACAATAAGCAAGAATGTCATGTTTACAAATACATTAAGTGATTCCAACAAAAGACTGCTCTGGAGGGAATGGATTTTTTCATCAGTGAAACTTTTCCACTGGTTGAAAAGAAGAGCTACAATTCCAGATTTCTCCTTTTCCCTGCAATTTTCTCTACTTCTCATAAATCTAGTCTGAAGATGGCAGAACTCCACTCAGAAATGTTCCCACCAGTGAAAAATAGAAGTTTCCACCCATTTTGAGGTTCATCTGTTGTGCTCAGGTAAAATGAGGTTTGAATTATGGTAGTTGGTTGTACAAACCCAGTCATTGTACTTGATAAATAAACTATTTTTTCAGACTCATCTCCCATTCCTATATATTTGTGTTTAAAGTATCTACCGCTATTTAAATGAATTCCATTTCCCCATGCAACTTCCTTCCTTCTTTCCTCCCTTGCATCTTCTGAATTAGATCTGGACAATCCCCTAATTTCTTGGACATTTGGAGGCATTTGTAGGGTTGCAACATCCAGTCTGCAAAAGTTTGGAAAGCCACTAAATGGCAAATGGCAAAAGACATAGGAGTTTTGTACTTCACTACCGTCTGATGGCTGTGCAGATTTTTGCAGCCTAGATCTGGTGGTTCTAGGCACAAACTACAGGACAGGAGAGTTTATTTTGGCAGCAGAGACCATTTTTCCAGCAGACAGATTCTATTAAGTCCCACACAAAGGCATGAACCACAAATGTTTAGAAAAGTGTCCTATCCTCCTTCCTTCTTTAAGGTGGGCCTTCTGTTGAAAGAGGTGGCATTTGTAGGCATACACAGCCATCTACCTTTTCAAGATGTGGAAAAGATAAAACAATGAATAGACTCTTTCAGCACAGGACCGTGGCTTTCATTTTATCTTTCAACTGTTCCTCAAAGAAATGGGATAGCTACAGTCATGCTATGCCTTTGGCAGCTGAACAAAATTAACCCCATGAAGCTTTGTACCTCAAACTGCAAATACTCAGAACTAGAAGTCAGTATTACTGAAATTAATTGTGCATATGGAGCCAAGAGACTACCAAGATGTTGCCAACTTTTTAACTATTTTCTACAGCTAGACTCTTAATGGCCCTTCAATCTCTTGCAATTACTACTCCATAGATGCCAAGAGAAACTTCCCGTGATACTGGTCTATATCTTATGTGAACAGGTGGGCAGGTATGATGCAATGGTCTCTTCTCTATTTTACATAACATTTACATAATTTAACCCAAAGATTGTGGATTAAGCCTAGTCAGATATACTACATTAGATCTAGCCCAATGCTAATGGAACTTATTTGTAAATATTTATGTGAATCTTAAAAAGATGCTTCAGTTTTTCAGGTCATGCTTACTATGATGTACTTACTAGGAAGCAATTTAACTCAATTATATTTGCATTTTTTAAATAACTGGTAAGGAATATTGCAGATGCAGTGGCTCAGTGGTTAAGACGCTGAACTTGTTGATCAGAAAGGTCGGCAGTTTGGCAGTTTAAATCCCTAGCGCCACATAACAGTGAGCTCCCAGTTACTTGTCCCAGCTTCTGCCAACCTAGCAGCTCAAAAGCATGTAAAAATGCAAGCAGAAAAATAGGGACCACTTTGGTGGGAAGGTACTTGTGTTCCATACGCCTTTGGCATTTAGTCATGCCGGCCACATGACCACGGAGACATCTTGGACAGCACTGGCTCTCTGGCTTTGTAATGGAGATGAGCACCAACCCTCTAGAGCCAGAAGCAACTAGTATGTGCATGGGGAACCTTTACCTTTAAGAAATATTGCAGTACCTGATAGGATCACATTTTACTTTTTGTCAATTGTATAAAGCAAATGTGGGATATTACTTCTCATATGGCTCTTGGTAAGCAAAAAATGGTGGTAAAAAGATTTAACATTTCCAATATGAAACACCGAAGGTTTTTCTAATACTACAAAGGCTGTTCTGGTATTGCAGAGTATTTATGTCTCATTGTAATGTCTTCATTACAAATTATCAGAGTTGGAAGGGACCTTGTAGATCTAGTCCAACACCCCACCCCACCCCACAGCAATTACTTAATGAAAGTCTATTCCTTACCTTCTAACCATGATTGGAACTTTGCTAAGCAAATGAGTCATTAAATTAGTTGGGCTGAATTTACCACCTTTTGGTTGTGGTTAATCAAATCCAGCTGCCCCCACTGGCTTTGATTGTTGGAAGCTCACCTGGGACAGTTGCAAGTGACAATAATGTGTTCCCAGGGTGCAATCATTGTAAATACACTTTGGCTATCTTGAGTCCTAATTTTGATCATGTGGCCATTTCAGGATGGGTCGTTTTTAAGTGCAAGGACTGGTCAGAAGTCAAGTTTTCAGCATTGTCATAACTTTGAAGAGTCATTAAATGAAGTATGTTGTGGACTACTTGTAACTTTAGGTTAATGTTCAACAAATGTCCAAAAATGACTTCCCCCTCTGAGAAGGGTATGTTACATGGTATAGCTGCATACACAGATTTAAATTGTTCAATATCCACTTATGAATAGTCTAGTTGTGAAAGTAGTTTCCATGGAATCTGAGTATTACTGTCGAAATTAACATACATTTTTCGTTGCTCCTATACATTCCTACCCCTATTTTTTAGTGTTCCCCAGTCACCTACCTTACTGCCAGACACCATCCAAATAATTAAGATTTCTAGATAGAAATCTCTATAGACAGCCCATTACTTTTCAAAGGATATACACAGGGAAAGGCTAATTTAAGGAACAAGTACAACCAAGTTACCTGTCCCAGTTGTGGTCATTAGACCTATACATTATTAGCAGCATTTAGAGGGGATTTTAAAAAACAAAAAAAGGGTGCATGCGCATTTGTACAATGTTCTGCCTAAAAGTGAAAGTAAAAGCAAGAAACTAGTGTTAACAGACACTTGATTCCTTTTTATTTTAACATTGTAGCATGTTTGGGATGGCAGTGGTACAGACCAGCTCAGGAACCATTATCAGGTTTCTTTCAAGTATAACTAAATGTAATTTTGATTCATCGCTACATTTTGTGAATGCAAAATCCCACTATAAAAATAAATTTACATTTTTGTAAATAACAACAAAAAGCAAATATATAGTGCCCTTTGGCTTAACCAAATTGGGGAAAAACACAAAAGCTCACTACTGGGTGTCAAACCAAAGTTATCCACCCTTTGACATAAATAGAAAATATAAGTTAGTATAATAATTCTTTTTAAGTTGTTTGCATTTTTTTTTTACAAATTATACTTTTTTTGTGGGGTTTTGTTTTTGTTTTGCACTGAGAATTCAGCAGAGATTAAACATTTTATATAGGTGACTTTAAAGCTTTTACACTTCTGGCCAGTGTACTCACATTAGGCATAATACATTTTATATATATATATCTATATATCTATATATATATATATATAAACATAATACATTGCACAGTTGTAAATTAACACTGCTCGTCAGGCAACTTGTAGTCAGCCACTTTTGCTACATGGAGGTTCAAGCAGTTCCTTCGGGGCACGAGTTAGAAGAGGAGGAGCGAAAAAACAAACAGGCGACTCTTCTTCCTTACGCTGGTCTGGTCTCACTCGCCAGCCCCTTTGACACACACAGAGAGAGGAAGGGCCTCTCAAGTTCTTGTGTTTCCAAGGAAACAATCACTTCGGTGTTATATAGTGCAAAATCTGAAAGAGAAAGATCATACCACCAGTCAAGTATGTGCAGAAAACTGTCCCAGATACTTGCAGTTTAGGGGAACAAGCTAACATAAAACCTGGGCCACTTTTTGCCCAGAAAAGCCACGAATGAGTCACCAAAACTGCGGACTCTTAAGGAGGAAAGAAACAGTTTTTCTCCTTTTTATATACTTCACCAAATGTCACTGCAGATCTACATGAAACTTAAGGAAGGAGGGGAAGCACATATCTGCCTAAATTATAAGGCTTGCTTCCTGTTATTTTACTCCATCGTTTTTTTTTTAAAGGCAGGATTTAGATTTCCATTCTCTTTTTATTCTGCAAAGGGTTTTCCCTCTGGTCCTCCATCCAATTTAACAGATGGATCCCCCCTGGCGAAACTCTGCTAAAGGAGGTGAGGTGTCTGTCCTTCGCTACTCTCATATCCCGTGGAAAGCTAAAGCGTTCCCCACTCCTTTGGGGAAAAGGGCCCAAGAGGCCGACTTTTGAGAACGGCCCAGGATGGGGGGAAGGGGGAGGGAGAGGAGGAACCTTTAAAGCGCCAGCCCGAGCTCTCACCTCGTTCATCGGAGCCTTTTCCGGGGTGTCTGCTCGTTAGGCACCGCTGTGACCGAAGTTGCCAACGGGCTGCTATGATCCCCGGCCACTCTGTCTACGACTCTTTTCCGCTTGGCGAAGAAATCTAAAGAAGGGTTAAGAACCCAAAGGAAGGGAAGAAAAATTAGTCGGGCTTGGGTGGGGGAGGAGCACTTGCAGGCAAACTTTTCCTTTCGAAGAGACACACCCATTAGGACCAGGACCCATCGAGGGTGGGGTGGGGGGAAAAACACAAGAAAACAAAATCGCTTCGGGTACAAGGGACCCCGCCCTGCTGGGCTCTTTCCATGGTCGTCGACTAGACCGGGCTCTTGGCTCCCCCTGTCCGCCAACGCCGAGCGCTGCAGCTGGTAGGGTTTGTTTACGTCGCAAAGGAGGCAGCCGAGAAGGACTCGCCTGCAGAGCGCGATGTGCTGCGTAAGCATTTTCCAGCCCAGCCCAGCCCAGCCCCAGGGACCTGTGCGGAATCTTAAACAGAGCCAGCGCCTCGGGGCGACGTCTAGGCACTCTCCAGAGGACGCATAATGGGGAGGGGGGGGATTGAGAACGGGGGCGACGACGAATCACGGAGATTAGCTTCCCGTAACGGGGAGGTTGGGGGCCGCGGGCGAAAATATTTTAATGCGGGCGGGTAAGACTGATGCAACTTCTCTGCCGCCGCCGCCGCCGCCGCAAGTGCAATGCAAGCCGACGGCCGTTGTTCTGCCTTCTTACCTGTGATGTGAGCTACGCCGGTTGACGATGCTCTTTTAAGAGCTGCAGCGACACACGGGACAGGCTTGATTATAATCCCTGAGTAGCTGTGGCGCTGGTCGGCCTTGTCCTCCTGGCTGAGGCGTTCGTCGCCTGCCGACGTCGTGCCTTCCAAGGCGGCCGTGTTGTCCTGCGGGCTAAGCGGGGACGGGGTCGAAGAAAGCCCTGCCAGCTCCTGGTGAGGGTCTCGGGGTTCAGGCTCAAGGGACGCCTCCCCATCGCCAGGCGGAGGCGTCGATCGGACCGTCAGCACCGGGAAGCGGCACCTCCCAACCTGTAGCGTTTCCCTGTAGAAAGCGGGCACGGATTCTCCGTCCACCTCTTCCCACTGTAGCCTGCCCGAACCGGCCAGCGGCGTCTCGGTTTGGAAATCGTAGCCCCAGCGCCTCTGGCCCTCTTCGCAGATCTCCCGCAACTTGCTCTTCAGCTCCCGGTTGAGCTCGTCGTGATCCACGGGACCAAACAGGTTCCTGCACACCCCGGTGCGAGCGTGCAAGGGGAAAGTCCGGCGAGCCGCCAGGCGCTCCAAAGCCGAGGCGCTAGAGAGGTGCACGTTGGACATGGTGGCGGCAGCGGCGACTATGGATAAAGGAGCGGGCAGGTTCCTTCGCCCGGCGGTGGCGAAGAAAGAGAAAGCCGAGCGGCTCCGAGCCTCTTTACAAATCCAAATCAGAGTCGAAGTGGAGGGCAAGGATTTCGCCGCCCTTTAGCCCGAAGAACCACCCACTGCGCCCCAAACTCGCTCTCACCCGCCGCACCTCACTCCGCTTCTACCAGCCTGCCAGGGGCTGCTGGGCTTTTTAAAGCTCTCACCGAGTGAGTTCAAGCAAAACATCGATTAGCATAATACTATTTCTTTGCAATAACACTCCTGCCATTGGTAGAGCCTTCATTCTCCCCAGGGCGTCGTCCCGCCTCCTCCTATTTTCTATTGGGCGAAGGGCCCAGGGTGGCCAGGCGCCAAAACTCCCTCTGGCTTCGCCATTGGGTAGTACGGCCTGTCCGTCACGGCTCTGTTTGGAGGTGGGGAATGGGAAGGCGGTGGCGGGGATCGAATGTTTTAAACAGCGCCTTAAGTAACATGACACCCAACCCGTGTGCAGCTCTCGCCTCTCTTTGTTTGCAGTCGCCAACGGCTCTCTTCGTTGTTGCGATCGTGCTTCGTTGTTGTCATTGCCGTCGTTTTCTAAACACACACCACACACCACACACAGACACGCACACACAAATTGAGGAAGTAGCATTAGGACAGAATTTTAGTCCTGTCAGCCCGGAGGGAGAGACAGAGGGAGATGTGAAAGGCCTGTTCTTTTTGTTTAAACCCGAACGGGGGGTAGCCGAAAGAGAAATGAAGGGCTTTGGAAACGAAAACAAAGCTAGTTAACCATAAGCACGTCGGGACGAGGCAGAGCAAAATGCGGATCTCCAAAGTCGGGTCGAAAAGGATGAATCGGGGAAGGCTCAACCATTTGCAAACGAGGGGAAAAGGTTCTCCGTAGGGCGTGGATTGCGGCGCGCTTTTCTTGTTTCTCGGGGGACTCCGGGGCCGTAGTAGAAGCGCGGCTCGAATTTCCTCCTGCAGAAGCAGAATCGCTGCAAGGTTGCGGGGAGAATGGATACGCCCGGGCGAAGCGTCCTGGCGGCGTTTAATGTAGGCTTTTACTGGCTTTTACCACAGGGGGCTGCGTTAAAATAACGCCTTCGTTTAATGATCCCTGTCAAGAAAGCGAGGGGAGTTTCTTTGTTCTCTTTGCTTCCCTCCCTCCCCCCGCCCCGCCAATGGGGAGATATCGAAATTCTGCAGGGATCAGGGGGATCTAATTTGTTGGTCTGGTACTTTTGAGCAACATTTTTCTTCGACGAAAAGCGCGCAGGATTCGTCCTCAGCCGTTTTTGCTGAGGTTTGAGCCCTTCCCTGGCACACAAAAAAATAGGAAGCAGTAACGCCTGTGTTGCCGTCAATGGCGATTCTTGACTCATTGTTCTTCCAGGGATTCGGACAATAATTCTGCCTGGAGGGAGGCTTCCGATACCAGAGATTGACAAAAGGAGACTTCAGCCATAGTAGCAAGGGTGCGCGGTATCCTGTATTGGGCAAGTGGATAACCGCCGCCTAAGATCCCATTTAATATTCACAATCTCTACACGGAGGCCACCTTAAGCACAAAGCCAGAGAGCCGATATCACAGGTGCCACTAAAGTGATAAAGACTTCTGGACAGAGGAAAGTAAGCTCAGCTTCAGGATTTTGGCTGGCATGGGCCTAACCGAGTTGAAGCTATTTGTTACAACATATTTAAAAAATACATAAAGAATGGGAACTGGTCATGTTATTATTTTTTTATTTTAAATGGATACATATCCTTTTCTAAAACCAATGGTGCTTACTCCAAAACTAAAAATCAAGCATACAAAAACAAACGGCTTTATTTCTGTAGTCAAGAGGCTGCTTCAATGAAGGAAAATTTAAATGTAGAACTATGCATACCATGAATATTGGATGTGGCTTTTTTAAAGTCACCAAACTACACTGTATATGTACGTAATGAAGCACACAGAATGAAAGGGAAGAAGTATTAGACTGAATTTTTATACATCTCTAAGGTGAGAATAAGGCTCTGGAATCCAAAATTAAAATTATCCAACAGAATTTGTGTATAGCTTGTCTTTCATTCAGGGACTCAAGATTGTATTCATTGTGTTCCCTCCTACATCTTAAGTAAGTTGGGTTGAGAAAAAGTAGCTATCCCAGTCAACATGAACCTCCATGGTTGGATCTGACCACTCTTAAATTACAACTTAACCACTATGGCATGAGATGGCTGAAATAGACCAATAGATACAGAAATAAATCCAAATATGATGTTAAATGAGCTATTTGGTGTAGTGGTTAAGGCACCAGGCTAGAAACCAAGGACCCTGTGAGTTCTAGTCCCATGTGAATATGAAAGCCAATTGGGTGACTTTGTGACAGTCACTCTCTCTCTCAGCCCACTCACCTTACCGAGTTATTGGAGAAAATAGGATGGTTGAACACAAATAAAATTTTGGCCCTTCGTGGTCATGGCAGGAAAAGAGCAAGAGATCCATCCACTAATGTGAAAGCGAGCACTCTCTCAGTTCAACAAACATTCAAGAAGAAATAAGTTTGACCAGGTATTGGCAAAAGTGAAATGAAGCAAGATTACTGAAAGTGCTAGAGTCGTAAGGAATAAGGTCTAGATTAAGGGGGCATTTGTGAAAAATGTCTTTGGAGCACTGGTTTATAATTTGTTTCTTATTAAATTCAAGAGGACCATATAGCTCTTTGCAAAATGGCCTGAAGGCCAGAAAGATGCTGTTCAGTCAACAGTTCATAAAAAGGGTACTGTGGTTCATTGGCACTGACAACACACCTCATTAGGCAAGATACAAACCTTTGTTGGCAAGGAGTAGGATGGGAAGAAAGAAAAAAATAAAGATTAGCCATCCAACCAGACCTTCAAGTGAAAACAGGTGATGAAATGTGAATTCTTTTGAATTCACAACCTATCAGATCCATCTACAAAGGAGGTGATAGAACCAAAGCCAAGCTGACTGCAGAGAATAAATGATCTTGGTTATACTGTTATGCTTTTAACAATTGGTTCTCTGCCAAAAGAGAAACCCATTTTTTCCTAAGGCTCGGTAATAAATGGTAAGTTCCACGAACTGTATTTTGTTCATTTCACAGTTTACTTATATCCTGGTGTGCTCTCCTATCGTATAAGATATATGTATTTATATCCGGGTGTAGATAAGTCCCTCGGCAAGGGAAGTGTGGTATTTAAAGTACACGGTGTATCCGTGTACAGTACTTTAATATAATCCAAGTAAAACAAGTTATCTGGATATCTTGCAACAGTTGTGATGATATCAGTCACGTTATAGATGGCTTAAAGGAAAAGCACAGGTGAACTTTCTCTAGTTTAAACACCGCACTATCTTATCCTTGACCAGTTTTATATGGCAGGATATTTTAGCTAGGTTCTGCTAATATCTGTGGAAATTAAGGGTTAAGAGTAAAGGCAGAGTCTCCTTCAAGAAAATCTTGGCTTGTGGTAGCTTGATAACCAAACCACTGTAGTTGTCTTGGCAGGCATATGAAAGTTGTTTTGCCCTTGCCTTCTAGGACGTTTTTTCAACTTCCCAGTCTCTTATCCAAGTGCTAACTTTATTCAACCTAATTTAGCTTCTGAGACAACTAGGTCAGAGTAGTATTTGATGCAATTTATAGATTTCCACAATTGCTGTTGTTGCTACCAAAATACATTACCTACACAGTGTTGGAATTCAGAACCACTTCCACCCTTTGCTGCTTTCAATGAGTTCCTTTCCACCCTTGTTACTTTGCTTGTTCGTCCCATCCTTTTTAATATATTTTTGGGGAACTGAAAAAAACTAGTCATCATTTAGCTGAGGAGATGCTGGAAAAACAGATGATCTTTGCCAGCATGAAAAAATCCCAACCCATATATTTGCTAGCGTAAATCTACAGTACCACAAGAAATGTTGCTACCAGTGATATTAAATCCCAAATGGGACACTGAGGAAATGAGGCAAAGATTATCCATTGAAACTGAAGCTCAAATTGGGTGGATAAGTTTGGCAATGCAGAGCATACTACAGGGAAATGTCAGAAGTGATCACTTATGTTTTAATCATCTTTTGATTTATTCTACATTCAGAGCACTGCTGTTAAAAGGTAGACCAATTATATCTTCCATTTCCATGCCATGGTTGCAAATGGGGAGCATGACCTGGTATTTATACAACACTTAGAAGAACAAATCTTCTTTTGGCCTCTCTCCATCCTATTGAGTGCTTTTTATGATTTTGACCGATATTCCAGTTGCAAGCCTAGCCGTAACTAGAGATAACCAGGATTAAATGATCCATGCTGGTTACAGATCTATTTTAGAGTACCCCTCTAAGAAAAATCCAGAAACTTAACACTGAGGGAAAATGGACGTTCTACAGGTAGTCCTTGATTTACAATCACAATTGAGCCCAAAATTTATGTTGCTGAGTGAGACATTGGTTGAATGAGTTTTGCTCCATTTTATGAGTTTTGCTCCATTTTACCTTACCACGGTTGTTAAGTGAATCACTGCAGTTGTTAAGTGATCCTGGCTTCCCCATTGACTTTGCTTGTCAAAAGATTGCAAACATGACTGCAAGACACTCACTGAAACTATTATAAATATGAGTCAGTTGCCAAGCATCTGAATTTGGATCATGTAACCACAGGGATGTTGCAATGGTCTTAAGTGTAAAAAGCAGTCATGTCATTTTTTTCTGAGTAATTCAGATGGTCGCTAAATAAATGGTTCTAAGTCGAGGACTACCTGTAATTGCATTGTGCCATGGTTCATCTGCAGCTTGTTCCTTGGCCTAGTTCAAAATGCTGGTGTTGCTTAGAAATCCTTTCACAGCTTGGGGCCACAGTATCTTAAAGACCATTTCCTTCTATACATTTGTGCTTGAACCTTGACATTGTTATCAGAGACCTTGCTTGGAGTGTCCTCATACTTAAGGAATGTCCCCCTTACCCACCCCTGAAAGGCATATTGGGTGCCTATATACCAGTCACCGAAGACAAGAACCATTTTTTTGCATTTCTACTACATTTCATTCAGTTGTGTCTTCTCTGCAGTTTTAGAGATTGATCTGATGCATATACTAAAGTAGGTTTTGCTTATTTTGCTTATTTTAACCTCTCAATTATATTTTTGAATTGTGCAGGCATTGCAGCTTGTATTTGTTGTGTGTTGCTTAATATTAACTGTAAGATGACTCATAAATTTTAGAAATCTAATATTCTTTAACTGTGACATTAATGCATTGGCTCTCAATGATAATTGAGCAAAATTAACCGTATACCTACTGGAACAGTTATTTAACAAACCCTTAACATAATTTTCTTGGAAGCAATTGATGATATATAACGGCAAATGCTAACAATATGCATTAACATTAGCTTGGCATTAAGTTAGCATTACCATTGTAGTATTGATCTAATATTAATTTCCAAGAAACTCTTGATACAATGGCATGATAAACATAAATCAGCAGTGTAAAAAGATGTCTTATTGAAACCAACAGAAATATGCTTTCCTATAAAGATTCACTAGAGATTCAGGAAAGTGTTGGCCACCCTTATGTGAGAAAATCTGATCAAACCCTTATTCCAACTGGAAGTTAGGAAACAATGCTCATTGTTGGTAAAATTAGAAAATACAATAGAAGAAAATATCTGAGTCCTCTGACATAACTTTTTTCTTTTAAGCAACTTCATGTCTTCTTAGTTTCTTCCATTCTAAATTTCTCACCCCATATTTTTTTCTTGCTGCCTCTTATTCATTGAGAGCCCTTCCAAGTAGAAGTTAGCTTTCTTCCATTTTAATTCACATTTTCAGAAGGTTTCTTAAAAAAAAACAATCCGACTAAGGTTACACTTTTTTCTTTGCCAGTCCAGAACAGGACTGCTCTACTCTGTTATGCCGCAACGTAATCATACGCAGCCCCCTTGCACTTTGAATTGTATTTGTCTTTTGTTGAGTCAAGGATGTAGCACAAAAATATAGATGTGATTGTATCAGTAGAGAGGCAGCTTCCATTTTTTTTTTTAGAAATGATCATTTTCAATCTGATAGTAGAAGAACATTATCACAACCTCTTAATTCCAGGGAGTCAATCATACTACCTTTTATGGTATTTCCTTCAAATGCATTGCAGATAATTTAGATTTTACCATGGTTTCTTTCTCTGGCCTATTTTTTGGAATGTGGCCCCCTGGCACGACTCCCTAGTATGGCCCCTAGCTTGAAAAATGCAGCATGCCCATAATTTATGTAATACTGAGATGAACAAAGATTCCCCTTTCCACATCACTTGTTATATGGCACAACTTGGCAGCTTCCATGGACATGCTTTTCTATTTAATATGCTGAATTAATTAAATATAAAAGCATTTCCAAAGAGTTTGCCAAGCCATACTGTGTTTCCACAAAATCCTCAGACTGCAACATTATGGATCCTATTTTCAATTCACTTATTGAAATGAATTGTCTCTGTCCGCTGTATTTATCTTGACAAGTTCCTCTATGCAGGTAATGCTGTGATATGTATAATTTTAAATGTATTGTTAAAGCACATCTCTGCACATACACAAAACACTCCATAAAACCACTGAGTTATCCTCCTCCTCCCTCTGTTAAGATTTTCTTGGCTATAGCCATTTCTATCCTGAATATCATTGTCATGTCAACAATAAACACATGGATACAAGTAACAGTTTTGGAAATATCAAGTAAAAGAACTTTCAAGCAAAACATCCTGAATTTATCCATATGAAAGTTGGCAGATGTGATTCCATCAGAATGATCACTTTTCCTGCAAATTATCCATTTGTTGCCAAGAAATACAAAAATCCTTGGCAATTTTTAAAAAAGTAATGTGTTTAATGCAAAACCATTGCACCTAGTTGTCTGAAACTTGATATACCTTGTTCCCTGGTCAGTAATAACTCCTTGCAAATTTCATCCAATTTTGTCAAATGGGAAAATAATCTAAGAGTAGATTACTGAATCAAGATTGGATTCAAGCCCTGAATTAAATAAAAAATCCTTTGAATTAATCTAATATGAAGCAGGCTGTTTTCTGAATTGCTCTGTGGGATTCCAGATTTAATGTTGTGCTCTATATAAACCACTAGCAATTATCATCTAAGAATGGATAGTCTGACTATATTTAAAGTGTTCGTGCCTGCCACAGCTCTACGAAAGGATTTTCTGCAGAACAATAGACCGGAGACATCTAGCTGTTGAAAAGATGATAAAATTTAAATCACTGTTACTTGGTGATACATAAGGAAGATATATATATATATGTTTTAAGTTATTAGCGTAGTCCTTGTTTAACAACCATTTTCTTCAACTACTGTTTGAGCAATGCCGGTGCTGAGTGAATAATAATTATGGCCAGTCCTCAAAAGTTACGCCTGTTGTAGTACCCCCGAGGACCTGTGATCAAAATGCTTTTCAATTTCTTCCACCAACCTATCTCCCCCTCCCCTATCTCTGCCCTTTGAACTGTCCTGCATTTCGCCATTCTGGAGGTCCCTGCTGCCAACAGCATCTCACGAAGGACCAGGTACAACTCATCTGCACCGGGGGGGAAGAATACGATGAAGATCAGCTGGGCTGGGGATGGCAGAAGAGTGCAGTTAAAAGGGCAGAGATGGGAGGGAGATCAGGGGTGGGATTCTACTGGTTCTGTCCACCTCTATGGGTTCTGTCCAAAAGTTCTGAAGAGCAGCAGACAGAGAGCATACATAGAACCGGTTCTATGTCTGCTGCTGGTTTGGCCCACCCGTCTGCCCGGGCTCTTACCTGACCTTTATTTCCTGCTTTTTCAACCGCAGCTGCTTTGCGCGACACTGCTGCGGTTGAAAAAGCAGGAAAAATGGGCTTTTCCAACTGCTGCACACTTGCACGCAGTGCTGCTTAGCTGTCCAGGCAGCTCAGCAGGTCGTAAATTGCGCGCAACCCAGAGCAACAGAACTGATAGTTATACCGGTCGGATCCCATCCCTGAGGGAGATAGATGGTGGGGAGGAAAGTTGAAGGGCATGCAGTGGTCGTAAATTCAAGTCGGGCTGCCAACTTGAAGCAGAAACGAGCACAGTAAGGGCGGGAGAAGCAATGAAATTCAACCACCTCGGCCTATCTCGGGAGAGGTGGTAGGGACAATTTAAATTAGTAAAAAAATTACCCTGGTTGCTATTACTATTATACCAAGTATATCAAGCCACGCCCACAGATCTGGTAGGAAAAATTTTTTGAATTTTACCTCTGGGTTTTCACCTAGAAACAGAGTGGTTCTCACCTAGTAGATCTGCCATCGCTGAATGGTGAGGTCTCACCTCATGACCGCTTTGCTTAGCGATGGAAATTCTGGTCCCAATTAGGATTATAAAGCAAGGACTACCTGTACTTGAAATGTAAATCATTTATATTGCACTAAGAAAAAGCAGTACAGCTAACAATTGTTTTATCTCTGGTACTGTCTAAAATATCTGGGGCTGAAGCGCTTCCATAGGCCCTAAAGAACCCCTGGTTGCAGTAGGTTCCTTTTTTTCACTGAGTTTAGAAATATTTGGGAGGCAAAAAACACCAATTTCACACTCAAAAAATTCAAGCCCTCACATACTGTACACCCAAATAGCTGTAAGATTTTAGCATCACTTTTTCTGTGATACGTCACTGGTGACGCCCCATACTTCCCACACCACAAAATGGTCAGAAAGGAGAAGTGTGTCAAATACAAATACAAGTAGTTGTCAACTTTTAACAGTTCATCTAGTAACTCTTTGAAGTTACAATGGCAGTAAAAAAAAAAGTGCCTTATGACCATTTTTCATACTTGCAACCATTGTGGCATTCTCCATGGTCACATGATCAAAATTCAGACACTTGGCAACTGACTCACGTTTATGACGGTTGCAGGGTCACAATGTCATGTGATCCCCTTTTGTGACCTTCTGAGAAGCAAAGTCGATTGGAGAGCCAGATTCACTTAACAACTGTGATGAGAAAGGTCATAAAACGAGACAGAACTCACTGAACAAATGTCTCAGCCACAGAAATGTTGTGCTCAATTATGATTGTAAGTCGAGGACTACTTGTATATGTTACTTACCTAAATCAGCTAAAACTTACATCTCCCTGACCAGGAAGTCTTCGTTAAGGTATGGCTTTCAGTTAAGGAATGCATAAAATAAGACATACAGATCAGAGTATGACTGAGCCATAATTTTGTCCTAAGAACTCTGCATATCCCCCATCTTTGAATTATACCATTCAGTTCAGAAGGCTACTTGAAGAACTGAGCTATCTATTGGGTAATACATTGCTTCTGTTGTGAATGACAATGAAGACAGACATTATTATGTGATATTGAATGATGGCCTTTAGTAGTACTAAGTACAAAAAATGCAAAGGATCTGCAAGGTCTGACAATAAAAGTCAAGGAGCATAGTAAAAGAATTGGCCTAAAATTAAATGTAAGGAAAACCAAACTCATGAAAGAAAAGTAGAACAATCAGCCTTAAAACTGATAATATATTAAAGTGGTGGATAGCTTCTGCCTATTCTTATCATCAACAGTAAAGAAACAGACAGTCAGATATGCCACAGACTAGCACTTGGTAGAGCAGCCCTAAAGAAAAGGATAGTTAAGTGCTGTGATGTGTGTATACAATGATCATGCAGGCCAAAGTATTCTCTGTGACACAGTATGGAACCAAAGTTGGGCTGCAAAGAAGTAGGACAGAAAGAACACTGACTTGTTCGACTTTCATTGTTGTAGAAGGCACCGACAGACAAGCAAGAAAACAAACAACTGGCTCATCAAACCAAGCAACCCTTGAGGCAGAAACGATCAGGCTACGCACTGCATTTGATCTTAGCTAAGAGGCCGATGAGGCTCAACGTACGTTACTTTGGACACCTGCAAAGACCTAGCTCTCTGGAGAACGTTCTTATTCTGGGAAAGGTGCAAAGAAAGTGAAGAAATTGAGGGCCAGCAGCAAAGTCGATAGGCTCAGTTGCAGTGATAATGAATGTACCATTGGAAAACTTGAAGGACCCAGGTCAGGGATAAATCATCATGGAGAAAAAATCTATCCAGGTAGTCACTAAGAGTTGACGATGGCTTGATGGCACATAATCATCAGTCATCATAAATGTTCAGAAAGTGTTATGTTCCACAAAATGTCTACTGTTTGTATAGTGTTTCTGAATGCAAGTCTAATCCTGCTGGCTGTACTCCAGTAAGTAAAGAAATATTTGTCACTTGAGGATTTATTAGCATACACATACGTGTGGGGACATAGACAAAGGTATGACTCGATGGCAAAACAGTAACAAAGAAAAAAATAAGTCTCACATTTATCATGCAAGTGAACTGATAACAGATAAGAAACATTATACACAGAAAGAATCAATATAATTTTTTTTTTAAGCATATGCTTTTAGAGCAACAAAAAAAAAGACAATCTGTGGTGAAATGTGTGTGGTCTAGGATAATTGGATGAAACTCTGGAAATTCAACTGGGGATTAAGCAATCTGAGCTAGCGGCTTTTTCAAAGGTCACCATTTAGAGAAAAAGCATAAGAATCCCACCCAAAATGAGTACCAAAGGCATTTGTAAATTCTGCAGGAAACATCTAACTCCCAGGTAAACTGAAAAGTATATGAATCGGGTAAACAAGGGATATTTGTGGACACCATCATATAGAACCCTTCCTTGGTGTTAGTTTCTGTCCTACCTGATTTTTTTTAAAAAAGATATGTTTTCATTTAAAAAGGAAACTGACATAGAATTAAAGCGCCAACTTCTTGACTTCAGCTTCATTTCCAAACATGTCTGTCAATCTTCCACGGGTTATTAGCAAAAAAAAAAAAAAAAGGGTG
Organism: Pseudonaja textilis; assembly: GCF_049901715.1. NCBI lineage: Eukaryota > Metazoa > Chordata > Lepidosauria > Squamata > Elapidae > Pseudonaja > Pseudonaja textilis. The sequence goes on from NC_141990.1 coordinate 236,222,238, forward strand.
GTTACAACACAATGCTTTTTTGGGGGGGGGAATGTGCTTGTGTCAAATCCCCCCCCCATCCCCTTTCCCAAAAGGCAAGGTAAGTTGAAAAAGTAGAGAGGAAAATAGATTTAGGCAGAAGAGTTGAAAGTAACAACACAATCATTTTGCTTTGGAAATTGGGGGGCTGCATTGCTTCCAAGGCACTGCTTTACTTAAGACCAGGGGTTTCCAATCTTGGAAACTTTTGAGACGTTTGGACTTCAACTCACAACTGTGCTACCTAATATAATCTTAACTGAGGAAAATAAATAAATCTATTCCACTTTGTCACCATCAGATTCAGCTTGACATTTCAGGAGGCTGATGAATATCTTATTTTTTTGACTCCATATCATTTCTAAATTCATGGAGTACCAGAGTACTCCATTAGGTGCTTCTCAGGCATACTCTAGCACCACCATCATCCCAAAGAATAGGAACTGTATTCTGCCACATTGTCATGCCCCTTGTGGAGACTGACTCTGAGGGAGAGGAGGAACAGCCGACAGGGAGTGGAAGTGTGGCTCTGGAGGTTGTGGAGGAGGCTGGGGAAGGGCAGAGGCCGGCTGGGCAGTCAGAGGAGGACCCAGGCCCAACCCCTCTCCATCCTAGGGTACGCATGGAGGAGAGGATAAGGTAGTGGTCTACGGGCAGTGGTGGGATTCAGCCAGTTCACACCACTTCGGGAGAACCGGTTGTTAACTTTCTGAGCAGTTTGGCAAACTGGTTGTTGGAAGAACTCATTAGGGTAGAGAACCGATTGTTAAATTATTTGAATCCCACCACTGTCTACAGGGGAGGAGAGGGCTTTGATCCTCTTCATGGGGTGCAGCTGTGACAACTGGATAAGAAGACGGAAATGCGTACGGGCCAGTGCTGGAAACAAAGAGTGGAAATATCTCCAGTTTATTGTTCCTCTCTGAGTTTGGCATTCTTCCCAGTGTGTGTTCTGATACCTGTGGACATCTTCAAGTCCTTATCTTGCCTGGTTTGTGTTGTTTTTTACTCTTTATAATTTAAATGGCATTTCATCCTTCTTGTAACTTGTGGGAGATTTTTGTCTCCAGTCAAGGATATTTGGAGCTTGGAAGCAAAGTGAAGGAATAAGAGGGGCTTCACCTGTTTTTTGTGTCTGTGTTTATTCATCATACACATCTGGAGGATGTCAGGTTTGTATGTCAGGTTTGTATGATATATGTTTTAAACTAGCCATTCATGCCAGGTCAACTTTCATATTCTATGCACTGCTCCATTCAGTTTCAATGGAATGGATGTATCTTTTTCATTATGTCCAAGACAACTTAGAATGGATTCAAAAGAGGATAATGGAAACTGACTTGAGAATAGCAAGCAAGTCCTAGGAGGAATGCTTGAAGAAAGGCTGAAGGAATGCAGTAAATTTACCCTGCAAAATATCCCATGATCTAAATACAACAAAAAGTTATACATAAAAGGCATTGTGAAATATGGACATTATTATTACAGGTAGTCCACAACTTACAACCACAACTGAGACCAAAATGTGTATTGTTAAGCAAAACAGTTGCTAAGTGGGTTTTGTCTATTTTCGACCTTTCTTGACAGAGTTGTTAATTGAATCACTGCAGTTATCTGCCTTCCTTATTAACTTTGTTTGTCAGGAGGTCGCAAAAGGTAATCACATGACCTCAGGAGACTGCAGTCTTCATAAATATAATCCAGTTGCCAAGCATCCAAATTTTGATCGCATGCTCCTAGGGATGGTGGGATTCAAATTTCTTAACAACCGGTTCTGTGGGCATGGCCTAATTTGTGGGTGTGGCTTGGTGGTCATGTGACTGGGTGGATGTGGCTTGCTGACTGGGGGTGAATTAGTGGTTACATGACTGGCTGGGCATGGCTTGTATGTAAATATTGTAAATATTTATGTAAATATTGAAATATATATGTTATGTCTCAAGGAAGATGAGAAGTCCAAACTCCGACCAAATATAAGCAGGCAAGAGGATTCAGTATTTACAGAGTTAATTCCTTTGAGCCAGCAATGTTCTTGGCAGTATCACACACGCTGCCTGCCAAGTCCGACAAGATAACAGAAACATTCATCACGAAGGCTTTCCAGAAACCAGATACACCGAAGCTCGACAGAAAATTCACACTTTGTCCGGTACAGAATTCCCAGAGAAAACACACCCACTTTTATTCCCTGTGGGGTGTGTCACTAACTCAGCTCAGTCTCTGATTTGTCCATGTCTCTTGCGTTGCAGCTCACACTTTTTCCTGTGACGCTGCCTAACATCAAGCCAGCATTCGTCTGCTTGTTTCTCTGTCAAAGGCTGCTCCGATATGCCCTCCTCCTCCTGATTAGCCTCAGGCTGTCCCTCTCGATTATCTGCCGAAACCTGAGGCATAATCAGGGAGGAAGGCATTGCCAGAGAGGAAGGTCCTGGGGAGAAAGGCATTCCCAATTCCACCTCCTCATCTTCCGAGTCCTCTTCCTCTAAGAATGCAGACTCAGGACTCGGAGCCATAACATACGTGTGTGTGTGTGTGTGTGTGTGTGTGGTATTCAGCTTTGTTCGGGTATTTTCCCACGTCATTATAGTTGTGCTTTTAAAGTTGTAGCAACGTTTCGGCAACTTTAAAAACACAACTATAATGACGTGGGAAAATACCCAAACAAAGCTGAATACCATACATGTAAGTACCCGCGAAAACTTAAGAAAACACACACACACACACACACACACACACACACACACACATATATGCAAAGCAGATTGAGTTACTTGCAGAATCACAGATTCACTCACAGATCTACCTTTCTGCAATCTGCTGCCTGAGTCTGCACTGAAAAATAGAAGCTTCAGTCCTAAGGAAGGTGCAGCTCTGCTCTCAGGCCACTTCTCCCCCCTGCCAACTCCCTGAACACCACCCCTGACTGGGCCTCGGGGAAGGCTTCTGGGTGAAGGCAAAGCAGTACAACAGTGATTTAGATTAGCTAGAAAGCAGAAATCTGACAGGAGGGGAGGGTGGGGTAGCCAGTAGCACGATTTGCCGGTTCTCCGAACTGCATAGAATCGTAACAACCAGTTCTATAGAACTGGACCAACTGGTAGAATCCCACCCCTGTGCCATGCTCATATGGGTGAAAAGCAATCATAAGTCAAATTTTGCCTATGGAGATTCTCAGTCATCTAGTTCATGGTTGTCCCAAAGGTGCTTTTTTCAAGAGGCAACTGGACTTTCTGGTTTTTCTTTGAAGACGTTTCTTCTTCAGAGCTGAAGAAGCTTCTTGGATGCGAAGTGAAATGTCTTCAAAGAAAAACCAGAAAGACCAGTTGCCTCTTGAAAAAAGCACCTTTAGGACAATCTTAAGTCATTTTTTCAGGGCCGGTGTAACTTTGAATGGTCATTAAATGAATGGCTGTAATAAATGGCTGTAAGTCGAGAATTATCTGTAGTGGTAGTTGTAGTAGTAATAATAGTATTAAAAAAAATAACAACCAGAAAAAGAGAAAGACCACCAAAGAAGGTTATCATAATTCACTCTTCCAATTCTAAAAGGAACCTGGTTTGGAATATGTTCCAAGCCACATCACCAGTGGCTGGTAACAGAGAATAGCTGTGGTTATTTACAATTAAAACAATATATAGCTTGATGGAATTTGATGCTGGAGGTATTTGGAGAATTGTCCAGACAAAGGCTATACTATTATAGTCTGCAGAAGAAGTTTTCAACAAATCTACAGTTCATTCTTTTTACTTTCCATTGTTTTTACAAAGTTATGCAATGCTGAAATGATATCATTGCTGCATGATTTTTCAAATATAATTTTGTTGTAAAAGCAGTTCCTTTAAAAATATTTTTTAAGAAGCTTATACCTGCCAAATGAAGACTTATTCTCCCAGTTGCCACCTAAAAAAACCCAATAAAAGCCTATATATAAGGGAAACGTATTTATTCACGCTTACGAAATGACAGGATATTTTAATATATTTTTAAATTAAAATGTATTTTTAATTTATTTGAATGCTGCCTCCCATCATTAAAGTAACTCTACACATTCACACACACACACAAACACACAGAAACACACATAAAATACACACACACTTTCTGATTTAGATATACAAAATTCTGGAATGATAGTTTCTCTCTGAATGTTAAAATTCAAATCAGAACTGTTCTGGAACCTGGAAATCCAGAACAATTACTTAATGTAAGTTCTTTCTTTTATGTTCCCTGGAATTTTTATATAGCAATAGCACTTAGACTTACATACCGCTTCACAGTGCTTTACAGCCTCTCTAAGGGGTTTACAGAGTCAGCATATTTCCCCCAACAATCTGGGTCTTCATTTTACCGACCTCAGAAGGATGGAAGCAGAGGTGGGATTCAGCAGGTTCTGACCAGTTCTGGAGAACCACTAGCGGAAATTTTAAGTAGTTCAGAGAACCGGCAAATACCACCTCTGACTGGAGATTTTATAGTATCCTTCCCCACCAAGCCACGCCCATAGAACTGGTAGTAAAAAAATTTGAATCCCACCACAGGATGGAAGGCTAAGTCAACTTTGAGCTGGTGAGAATCGAACTGCCGAATTGCTAGAAGCCAGCAGAACTAGCTCACAGTACTGCATTCTAACCACTGTGCCACTACAGCTCTATACGATAATCCATTTTATGATCCTTGCTATAGAGATATTTACTTAAGACAGTAATGCTTTGAAGTTCCTGTCAATTGGCTTAATAATCAGAATTCTACTGTTGCAATCCAAAAGTAGAAAAAGCCACATTCTTTCACAATTTCTCCCATTATCCCATTAGTGAGAGTTTCCCTTACCACAACACTAAATTATAAATAATAAAAGTATTCTGATTCTGAGCATGGTCTTGCCAATAAGTTTTGAAGTTATTGTCATTTTTAACTATACTTAAACAATGGTTCTCCTGACTACTTCTATTTTTAATAAGTTGTGCAAATGATAGGTAATCGTCATACGATTGTCCAGCTTAAACAAGCTAGTTGTTTATCACTGGGTAGGTGGCCTTTCTAATTTCTATACAAATTTACATGCAAAAAATTTGAGAAGATGTATTTTCTGAAGACAAGACTTCCCAACAATTATTGAAGGCTATTTTTCCTTATTAGTAACAATGTTATTGCTCCTGAAAAAGGCTTTCCATCCTTCTGTATTCTCTCGAATACTCAGTAAGTATTGGAAGTATGAGAAGTTACAAAAAGTTGGAAAGATTATTATAACATGAAAGATATTCACTCTGATCTCTTGGTCATCCTGTAGTATAAGCCAAGCCAGCATACTGATACCTATGAGAATGTTCTGAAATATTTGTATTCCTCAAACTTATTTCTAAAGCAAATTTTCTGAACGTTTCATTACCAGACTAGGTAACATCATCAGGAGAATTTTCTTGTCCTATTCTCCTTAACTTATCAATGTCTTGTGTGCCAGTTTGGTCAGCTGGTCGTGTGATTGTTCGTTTGCAGCTATATTTAAATTCTGAGCAGCTGATTGTTCTCTTGTGGATTGGTTGTTCAAATGGTCTGGTTTTACATATTCAGATGCTGGATCCAGATCAATATGCTTGTTAATTGCTCCTTTGGTAGAATACCAGGCTTCAATAAATTCACATGTGTGGTGGGTGTTAGCATGGCCAATGATTTTTGTTCCTTCTCAATCGAAGTGGTGGTGTTTATTATCAATGTGGTTTGAGGTCAGGTATTTTTGATCATGCCATTTGCTTGTTCCGGGGTTGAAATGTTCTGCCTTGTTTGTTTCTCCTGTATTGTTCGGCTGGGACAAAATTTTGCTACAAAATAGGTGGCATCGCATTGGGAGACTAATATTTCCAGGAATGCTTTAAAACAAATTCTTCTTAAGACTAAACTAGCCTGCCAATGCTCCTTCTACTCTGCATCCTTCTTATTTTTTTCTCATTGTTGTGGTGCTGAGTCATTTCCTGGTTCCTGCTCCCTCAAGTCTGTACCTTTTCTCTATGGCACTGAATTGTTTCTCCAGTGTCTGCCTTTCTTCACAGCACTGAAGCTCCACAGGTTTTGATGCAGCCAGCAGCTGATTTTGAATGGAAACCAGGCTGTCCCTGTGGTTCTTGTATAAGTCCAAAAACCTTTTCCCTGTGTCTTCAGTGCTCTGTTCGCTTTCCAAATAATTTATGTTGAATGCATAGGGGCAGGCAAGTTGGTGCAATAGACAAAATGCGCTCGCATTTTAAAATTGCATCTCTAACTGCCTCTTTACATGCAACATCATGACGGACCTTGCACTGAGATTTCGCAACGCATGTTTTGGCATCATCTTTGTCAGAAATAGACACAAGAGTCACTTGGGTTGTGGCTGGATATACATGCAATAAATAAACATTATGGTTGGGGTAATTCAGCTATAACATCTGAAATCTGTAAAAATTACCAACAATGCAAACCTGGCTTTGATACTTGCTTGCATTGTAGAAAAACCAACATGCATCTCTCTGCTCTTTCTCAAGCGAAAAATTATTAACACAGACATTCCAAGTTTAACAAGCCATGGGGATATTTATGCATTTATTAGATGGCTGAATATTACAGGCCAAGTTTTAGCACACTACCTTAGGAATACAGTTGAAGGAGAGGTCTGATCTTGTTCCTTAACTAAAAGAAGTCATGCACAGTTAAAATAAATTTCTTGAGGGCTAAGCAATAATCATTTTTTTCAAAAAAAATCTGCTGCATCATCGATAGGCAGCAAACTTGGTTAACTGTTTCAAGGATTGGCATCTTGGTGTGTTAAATAGTTTATAAACCTGGTGGATTGGAGTTTAGTCCATCAATTATACCGCGTTTTGCTAATTATGATGGAACTGCTTTTTGAACTGATAGCTACCCACTCATAGCAAAGGTATGTTCCTGATGGTACCATCCTAAAGGTGACCCGTGATCGTAATTATTATAATTCCAAGGACATGTGGGGAGATGGAATAGCAGACAATAGTTAGATCTTGCATTCCCTCTCCTTCGTGAAGTTTCCAGAACCTTGTTAAATATTACCATGGCATTTGTACCTTGAGGGACATTGATGGGCCTTCTTTGCCAAAATAACAGTCAAGGAGGGAGGAATTTCTCTCTAAATCTGGTGAATTTCACCCACAAAACAGTTGCCAGAGTCAGAACTCCCTATTTCAAGTTACCCTCTGATTTCAGCAAATACTGTAACTCTCTCTTAAAAACTGTTATTCAGCACAGCAATGCTGTTCATATAAGGAAAATGTTTTCATGTTGGAAGAAAATCTTAGACCAAAAATGTAAGCATACCCACTTCAATTTGTAGCACACATTTGAGAATCTGAACATACCTATAGGCAGTTCTTGATTCTTCCAATCAAGTGATACTTTTACACCATACAAATACATGAAAAATATTGCCCAATTATATCTTTATACTGAATTCTGAGTTTCTTCAACAATAATATCTTAAAAGATGGATAAAGCTGTCTTATACATTGGGATAAATCTGGCAGTTTGTAAATAGCAAGTACATTTTTTCCCCTTCTTCAAATCATGCATTAATACTTTAGATTGCATTAATGCATTAACAGTTTAAATCAGCTTAGTAGTTAATTTTTAAATTAACAGAGGTATTGTAAATAATTTAAGGTATTATAAGAGGAATATAAATTATCTAAAATTTCAAAACAGCAATATGTTTAATTAAAACACCTTTTTGAGTTCACTACTTGTTCCAGATGCCTTCCAGACATCTAAAACTCTTGATCTATTAGTAACACTGAAATACATTTTGGATAAATCTAAATCTTTTTGTAAACAATGAAAGAATATTGAAAATTGATACTATTTGCAAGAACATTGGAATTAAACAAATGGAAAACTCCCATATTAACAAACAAATAGTTAAGGATGTTTAAAAAGCTAGATATATCTCTTACGATTTGAAGATGAGATTAATTCAAAAAAATGCATTCTTTCATGTCTTCTATCCATTCCAAAGAATGTATTGTCAGCCTCCAGTATGCTGAAAATATAAAATGATGGGCAGGGAGACATTTATACACATGCTATGGTATACATACGTTAAGGGCTTGTCCCACAATTCTCCTGTTTTGACTTAATGTGCATAAATTTTTAATGTGGCTTTAGGAAGTGGATCTGGTTGAAAAGTGTGAATGTGGTTTTGAATTATATATCACAAAATATGTAACTTTATTAATACTGTGTATTTTTCCTGTCTACTAAAGCATTAAAAAAGCAAATAGCTGCACAAAGCTTTATTTTTATTACCATTTAATAGTCATCCAGAGTTTTGCATCCTACATACGGGAGTACTAACCTCACTACAGATTGAGAGTGTTGAGTAGACTAATATGAGAGGAAGCAGCTCCTAAAGTAAAGGTAGGTAAGAACTGAAGCTGGAAACAGCTAGAGCTATTTATTGCTAGGCAGGTATGCTTATGTGCTTTGTCACGCTCTGGCCTAACTGAAGTTTCCAGAACTTCTTCAGATTTGATTAGAATAGCCTGCAGTCGTTCAATCTGATTTCAGCTTTGTCTTGTTAGAAATGGAGGCAGTTATCACAGCAGCCATTGTAGGATTGTGCTTGAACTGCTGCTTGCGTAAGGAGAGGGGAAGAAAAGATGCCAACAGTTCTTTGTTTGATTTCAGTTAAAGTGAGGAAGAGCACTACTTGAACTCTTAAATTCTAAGCTTTGGGCTAATTCTATGTGGATCTTTGGTGCCCTCTAGTGTTTAAACAAGCTCTACTTAGAAGAACTACTGGCACCACAATCCCAGAAACATTGCTTGTAACTGGATAACTCAAATATTGTCTGATGAGGCAATATCAGCAGCTTATCCTTCTTCTGTCCTTCTGTCCCACAGAGTAATAGCACTTAGTCGTATATAGCGCTTCAGAGTGCCCTCTCTAAGGGAATTACAGAGCTAGCATATTGCCCACAACAATCTGGCCCCTCATTTTACCTCAGAAGGATGGAAGGCTGAGTCAGCCTTGAGGATCAAACTGCTGACAGTCAGCAGAGTTAGTCTGCAAGACTGCATTCTAACCACTGCACCATCAGCTCTGTTCCTCTGCCAGGAGTCCTTCCAAATCAGTAATATACAGGGCCACTTCAGGCCTAGCTGTCCTCCATCATAACAGTGGAAGAGCAGGATGGATGTACTAACTCTACCCACTGGGTTTCATTAATGTCCCTGTTCTCACTGTCGCATTCACATAGTGAATGCAGCAGACACTTTTTGCATCCATTTGAAGGCCTTCCCCCACTGCTGAGTTGAAATCTCTCCACCCATTCTTGAACTAGCAAAACAACAGGGGACATTTGCTGATCTCTTTGTAATCCATTTCTCTATTCTGTTGCCAGATGCGGCCAGTCAGTTGACTTCTCTCCAGGGAAATGAGCAATAAAGCTCAAGAGCTTTTTCAGTGTATACATGAGGCTGTCCTTGGATGGAGAAAACAAGGGGGAAATCAGGACTTCAACATCAGTTCAGCTAAGGACACTAGGACAGCACAGGAGATGTAGCCAAAAGAACGTATGCTGCCAGGACTTTTTTTACCGATAGGTAGAAACAGAGAAAGACACCAAAATTCTTCAAACAACACTTGAAAAATAGCTACTTCCACCTAAAATTAGGCAGCTTTTACTATAATGATCCTGAAAATGTCCTGTATTTTGCTTTCACCTTTCACAACAAGAAAAATATTACACTACTTACTGTACTTCAGTCATTGTTCGATGGAACGTACAGTATAATTAGTAGAAATTCATACAGCATAGAACAAGCAACCCCAACTTCAAAGTATCATCTCAATGCATTACTCATTGACAATATATTGAATACAAGTCAAAACATTTATCTTCAGCAAATCACAATATTACAGACAGATACTTTGTGACAGAAACTGAAAACATGAGTCTTATACTGTTAGCCACAAGTCCTTGAATTGAGTGGGTGTTCCACTAAAAGCACAGCACTACTCTCAGTTTCCATCCTGATTTCAGTCCTAAAAATAGGTTGGTAGAGGAGTTCTGTCAAAATCAGAGATATTGCTAAATAAATACTATCAAAGACATCATTCTACAGCTGTACAGCTATTTATATATTACTTAAACTCTTTAAACTTTAATTAGATGAAACAGTGCATCATAGGGCAACAATTTTTGAACCCAGATGCTTCAAATGGGATAACTTACAGAATGCATCCAAAATCTAGGATGCATTAAAATTAATGGTTGGTTTTTTGTTTGGTTTTTTGGCAAATTTGTGGTTACTTCAGTGTTGCCATGCTTCAGCTAGGGGGTTCACTCGACCAATCTCACCCTAGCCCTCCATGGGCCAGATAGACTGGCCCACTAACACTTCCATTGATTTTTGCCCTTGGTCATTCTATTGAATGACCTATTTATATGAATGACCGATTTATAGGTAAGAACTATCTCTGAAATGATGAACCCAAAGAGCCTCAGATAGCCTAGTATCAAATTTAAATGGTCACAGCCTCTTTCTGGAGTTGTAGAAAGGTGAAGAATTTGGAAAGTAGTATAAATTTTTTTTAAAAAGTTAATACAGAAATGGTTACCATTGGTTTGAAAAAGTAACAGGGATTAGAAATGGCAGCGATGTCCTAAAGTGTTTTGTGTTCTGTTTTTGTCCATTTCCTTCGTTCACAACATATTTTGCAAAAGAACCCTGCTTTTGTGATACGGTGATAGCACTTGAACTTTCAATGAGCAGGAAACATTCTTAGAGAATCTATTTTCCTGAGCTGGTGGCCGCTGGCAACTCTGATCTAATCAAGAAGGACAGGCTATAAAAATGTTCAGGTCATCTTAGGACTTTCCCGGCATAACAACTGAGTCTACTGTGTCTGGTGCCCAGCTTCGAACTTTCATTCAGAAGCTGCCAAGGCCTGGCATTAATGATAACTCATGTTCTTCTCCGCTATAAAAATAGAACTGTCCCAACCATTAGCAACAGATTTTTATATGTCACAAAAGGTCATCATTGTTGAATTTGCTGCTCCTATAATGTTATTGCCAATGGGGGAAAGATGAGCTTGTTAAGTTTTTCTATCTCAAATAATGGTTAGACCTGCCAGCAGTTTGATTCTCACCGGCTCAAGGTTGACTCAGACTTCCATCCTTCCGAGGTCAGTAAAATGAGGACCCAGATTGTTGGGGGCAATATGCCGACTCTGTAAACCATTTAGAGAGGGCTGTAAAATCTAAGTGCTATTGCTATTACATATCTGGGCTGCAAAAATCTAAACAACTGTAGATCGCAATGTGCTACCCAGCCTTTTCAAAAACTGAAAATGAAAAAAGAAGAAAATGTTTTGGGTATCCTCTTTTTATATGCATGTCTTAATTTGTTGGATCATGATGAAAGTGTCAGCCCCCAATTTTACTTTGACTGTCGCAGGAAAAGCTACAGGTAGGCAATGTTGCACCTGGTTGAGTAGTTCAATGGGAGAACACCAATCTGGGATATCAGGCTAGACTGGGGACCATAATCCAAGGAAAGACAGAACAAACTCACTCCATATTATTGCCAGACAAACTGTACAGAAGTGTTCATGTGGTCAACAGGGGCCAAGCATGACTCAAAGAAGAATCACATATCAATAAAGGGTGCAATAGAACTGTTCCATACTAAGCAGGCTCATAGACCTGCATTTCTATTGGTCCAGAAGAGCCGGGCCGTGATTGGACGATGTACGCATTCCTGATTGGTTCGTATGGGGTTTGCCGCGATTGGGTGAAACCAAGCGCGGCAAGCTTAAAAGACTGTCATAGGCTGCCTGGCCGCGGCCAGCTCTATAAAAAGGGCTACCGCGGCCAGGCTGGTTGTCTCAGAATCTGCCTCCTTAATAAAGAGCTGTTGTTCACTACTTGAGCCTCGTGTCTCAGTGGGACCCACCGACCATACTTAACAAGAACCATTTAGTTGAGAAAAGTATAGGTACTGTAAATGGGAGCTGGAAAAAAACCTTCTGTAGTCCTTGAAAGAGAAGAATCTACTTTTCCTTTTAAAAATTATATGTGCCTTCAAATCATTGTTGACTCAGGGCCACTGCCAGGAGTAGGCTGTGCAATTTCTTGGCCAGGTTCTTTAGAAGTGGTTTCCCATTGCCTCTTTCCTAGGGCTGAGAGAGAGAGTGACTAGCCCAAGGTCAAGGGGCTAGCTTTGTGCCTAAGTTTCTAGCCTGATGCCACCTTAATCACTACACAGAACAGTCTCTCCTTAAATTTTAAGTTGTCATAAAAAGAGCAGGTAAGTTTTTCACAACCTTTTTGTGATGCCCCTTCCCCATAGTAAGGGGGAGACTGCTGCATGGTCTCTTGGCACCAAAGGGCACAGAGTTGCAAGAGGTGTTGAAATGCACATATTGTTTGGAAAAAAGAAATGCACATATTGTTTGGAAACTGCTTTTCTTGACATTTGCTAATTGATAACAATCCTTCTCCACTCCACTACCCTAGTTCATCACATATTAGAATGTTATGTATACTTAGTATAGGTGCATTATGAGTAATTAGGGCATCAGGTGCATCAGCAAGGCTGCATCTCTACAGTATCCAATCTGGGTCAATCACTGGGACCAGAGGTTTTGTCTTCCGAGCTATCAGGCTCACGGTGGAGCCCATCCTCGGGGAACTTCTCTCTATCTCTCTACATCCAGAGCTGTTTTCAGCTCACAGAGATTCCTTAGGCCTACACTTCTGGAGCTACAAAAATCCAAATGGCCACTTGGTGGCAGCAAAAAGATACAGGCAGTCCTTGCTTTAACAACCACAGTTGGGACCAGCAATTCCATTGCTTAGCGATGTCGTTAAGCAAGACAACACATGATGGTGACTTATGATTTAATTGTTGACTTCTTCATTGAATCAACTTGTTGGAAGCAAATAAATAGTAATCACTTGATGACATACAGGATGTTGTGATGGTCCTAATTGTGAGAACCAGTCACAATCTTACAACATAACTTTGAAGTTACTAAACAGGGCAGTTACTATACCTGTACCGAAAACTAACCTTTAGCTGTCATCTGGTGCTTGTCTGGACATGAATGTTATTCCTATTGGCTGAGAAGACTGTACTATATACGTTCAGAATAATTGTGGTTTCTAGACTTCCAGCTTGAAATTCCTTTCATGGTCAGCTTGCTCAATCTGCTGTGTGGAAAGTGGAAACAATGCAACATTAATCAAACCTGTTATTGGGACAATGAATTCCTTTCCCTATCAACTGCTGGTGAAGAATGAATTTTTTTCCCTGCGTATATCCAGTTTAAGAAGTGATGTCTTTGCTTGGAATGTGGATGTTTTGACTATGATCTTGTTAATGGAAAATTAGATGAACACATAGGAAATAATTTTCAAGAAACCCTTGTCTGTAGCACATTAATGCTCATGTTAACATATCTTGTTGAAGGTTTCATTCTGCCTGCCAAAGAATTAGATATAATGTGTATTGCTGCTGGCAGCAAAAATGAAGAATACATTAGTACGTTGAGGAACATAGACCATATGGTAGTACATAAAATAATAGGACTAGAAGGGACTTTGGAGGTGTTCTAGTCCAACCCCCTGTGTAAGCAGGAGACCATTCCAGACAAATGGTCTTGAAAACCTCTAGTGATGGAGCACCCACAACTTCTGAAGGAAAGCTATCACACTGATTACTTGTCTTCACTGTCCAGAATGAGAAACTTCTGAGAAAGGAGAACAACTTCATTCAAGTTAATGGTCTTCAGTTATGTTATGCTGCCATTTAAAATTCCCAGGCATTATGGCATACCTTCAGAAAAATGAGAACAGATAACAGATCAGATAACAGATAATCAGAGTTGGAAGGGAGCTTGTAGGTCATCTAGTCCAACCCCCCCCACCCAAGCGGGAGACCCTACACCATTTCTGACCAATGGCAGTCCAATCTCTTCTTGAAAGTCTCAACTGATGGCGCTCCCACAACTTCTGAGGGCAAGCTGTTCCTTTGGTTGATTGTTCTCACTGTCAGAAAGTTTCTCCTTATTTCCAGGTTAAATCTCTCCTTGTTCAGTTTCCATCCATTATTCCTTGTCTGGCCTACAGACTCTTTAGAAAATAGCTTGACCCCTTCCTCCCTGTGGCAGCCCTTCAAGTATTGGAAGACCTCTGTCATGTCTCCCCTGGTCCTTCTCTTTATTAAACTAGCCAAGCCCAGGTCCTGCAACCGTTCATTGTATGTTTTAGCCTCCAGTCCCCTAATCATCCTGGTTGTTCTTCTCTGTACTTTTTCTAGAGTGTCAACATCTTTTTATAATGTGGTGAATAAAACTGGATGCAGTACTTTAGGTGTGGTCTTACTAAGGCTTCATAGAGTGGTATTAGTTCTTCCCTTGATCTTGATTGTATCCCTCTGTTAATACAACTTAGGATTGCATTAGCTTTTTTGGCTGCTGTGGCACACTGCTGGCTCATATTTAGCTGGTTGTCCACTAGGACTCCAAGATCCCTCTCACAGTTACTGCTATTGAGCCGGGTTTCACCCAGAACATGAGAATGAGTCCATAGGAAGGACACCACCAAATTGTGGTATACTTCTTTATGGTGAGGAAAGTATGTTTAGATTGCAACCAAGTGACCTCTGGTACCATTTGACCAGAGGTGGTATTCAGCAGGTTCTGACCAGTTCTGGAGAACCAGTAGCAGAAACTTTGAGTAGAGAACTGTTGGTAACCTTTCCCCAGGAGTGGAGAGGGAATGGAGATTTTATAGTGTCCTTCCCCTGCCACACCCACAAAGCCATGCCATGCCCACAAAGCCACGCCTACAGAACTGGTAGTAAAAAAATTTGAATCCCACCACTGCATTTGACCCACGCGGTGACTATTTATTTGTTTATGGTAGTTCATTTATCTGCAGTCCAAAACCAACATAAAAATGAAGCACAACAAATACAACAAGTCGAAGGAGGGAAATGGCATAAACATCCTGAAATGATTCATAATGTAAAGGAGACACTGGTGGGTTTGTGAAGCCAGAGCTATTGATAGCAATTTTGCAATCTTCTCAGAGGTATCTGAGAACTGATCACATTTTTTAAAAAAAGAGTAGCAATCTCATAATCACATTAGCGGTTAAAATTACTGACCCCTGGAGATTCAATCTCCATTGTGAACATAGCAGGCATTTTAATACCATGGGTGAAATAGCTTCAACTGCCATAGCACAGACAAGAGTGGCAATTCTAAAAAAGTTAGTCTATTTGCCTATTGTCATCCTAACGAGTAGTGCCCCAATTCATGACAGAATGGAGTCTCCTGTGAGGAGCTTGTAGAACAGGGGTTTCAAACTCAAGGCCTGCGGGCAGGATCCAGCTCATTGGGGGTGCTTAGATCTGGCCTGTAGGGCTGCCCTGGAAACAGCAAAGGACCAGTCAACGGTGCCTGTGCCAGCGAAAATGGAGCTTCTGAAGGCCGTGTGCAGCCCTCCCGAGTTCCGTTTTTGGTGGCAGAGGGTTGCAGGAGGCCATTGCAGCCGAAAGTGGAGCTCAGGAGCCCATTTTCACTGGCAGAGCACTTCAGCCACCATAGGCAAGTCACATCGAGCTGGCCAACACCCCCCCCCCGAGGTCAAACACAACCCTGATGCATCCCTCAATGAAATCGAGTTTAACATGCCTGTTGTAGGGTATTAAGAAAATACCTAAGGACAGACCAGGGGATAGGACAGCAATTACATTGTTGGAGAGACCAGAAAACTCGGACACTGTCAGTTTGAATATCTGAGTTCCAATTCAATGAGATTTGTTTTTCCTTCCTTCCTTCCTTCCTTCCTTCCTTCCTTCCTTCCTTCCTTCCTTCCTTCCTTCCTTCCTGTGGTAGGATTCAATTTTTTTTTTACTACTGGTTCTGTGGGCATGGCTTGGTGGGCATGGCAGGGGAAGGATACTGTAAAATCTCATCAGAGGTGGTATTTGCCAGTTCTCTGAACTACTCAAAATTTCTGCTACCGGTTCTCCAGAACTAGTCAGATTATTAAGCCAATTGACAGGAATTTCAAAGGCATTACTGTCTTAAGTAAATATCTCTATAGCAAGGATCATAAAATGGATTATCATATAGAGCTGTAGTGGCACAGTGGTTAGAATGCAGTACTGTGAGCTAGTTTTGCTGGCTTCTAGCAATTCGGCAGTTCGATTCTCACCAGCTCAAAGTTGACTTAGCCTTCCATCCTGTGGTGGGATTCAAATTTTTTTACTACCAGTTCTATGGGCGTGGCTTGGTGGGGAAGGATACTGTAAAATCTCCAGTCAGAGGTGGTATTTGCCGGTTCTCTGAACTACTCAATATTTCTGCTACCGGTCTCCAGAACTGGTCAGAACCTGCTGAATACCACCTCTGGTTCCTTCCTTCCTTCCTACCTACCTACCTACCTACAAGATACAGTCCTATAAGAGATAATATATCAATACAGGTAGACTTCAGCTTATGACCACAACTGACCCCAAAATTTCTCTTGTGAAGCAAGACAGTTGTTACATCTGTTTTGCCTCATTTTACAACCTTTCTTGCCACATTGTTAAGTAAATCACTGCAGTTCTTAATAACACCACTTTCCCATTTACTTTGCTTATCACAAGGTTGCAAAAGGTAATCATATATGACTCTGGGATTCTGCAACCGACATAAGTACATGCCAGTTGCTAAGCATCTGAATTTTGATCATCTGCCTATGGGGATGCTGCTGCAATGTTTGTAAGTGTGAAAAACAGTCATAAGTCACTTTTTTCAGTACCATTGTAACTTCAAATAGTCACTAAACAAATGGTTGTAAGTCAAGGATTACCTGTAAACAGACAACAAAAATTTCTTCACTTAACAATTTATGCTCAACATAACGTGACTGAAAGCTAACCAGTACACTGAGTTGTTTCTGTGATATATATTAAAAAGTATACAGCTTTGAGTCACAGTTGTAACCAGGCCAAGGGCAGAAAATGCTGGCAAGGAAAAACCATAATATTAATCAATTAGAATACAGCTGGAAGGGACCTTGGAGGTCATCTAGTCCAAACCCCTGTTCAGGTTTAAAGTTGGATTTAAATCAGGAAACATTGCTTGGAACGTTTTCAAAGTGTTTACCCTTCACTCCTTATGTCTGGAAAAAACTGAATAATCTTCTTAAAAGACATTTTTTACTTTCTGCAAGTAAATATGCAAAGTCATCGTTAATTTCTCTCCTTAGGGTAAAACTAAACCTGTCTGGCAAGGTGAGATAGACAAGGAAGTTCTCCAAAACGCTTGTTCCAGGCAGAATTTGAATCCGCAAGTCTCTCATTGAGCCCTAAAGGGGGCGAAGCCTAACTCTGACCTTATGAAAACGTTAGAGGTTGGCTGAGAAATGTTATAATGTTTAATTGCTGGGAACTTTAAAAGTTAGGTTGGGAACCAGCACTGGGGCTCTTTTATAGCATTACAATGTTTATGCTGTTCTTTGATGTTGGGAGACTTATGGAAAGCGTTTAAAGATGCTTTCTATGGAGAAAAGGCCAGAAAAAAATATGCTTTAAACAGAACTTGGAATCGACAGAGTGTGATCAACAAAAAACATTGCCTTTTGGGCACCTAGTTTCCCAGCTCCCTGCTAGTAATAATAACAACTTAATCTTTCTTAAGTCTTGACTCATTATTACCACGGTCTATTTACTGCATCCCAAGGTAGCAAAGCCCCATCTTGCTTCTTCAAGAATGTTCTCTCTGAATGACACCCAATTTCATCTTCTGAGGTCCAAAAATTAATCTGTCAACAACTGACAAATGCCCCAGGCAAAAATGTAGTTTTACCAACATTCTTAAAACTCCATTTTGTATGATGCTAGCCCCACTTTCCACAGGTATAAATAACTCGTGTAGCGTTTATTCCTAATGATTGGCTTCATTCCAATTTTCTACTGGCTGGTCAGTTCAAGTTCCTGAAGCTTCTGAATTGTTTTGATTTATTAATCTTGCATTTACTTTTGGATGAGTAATTAAATGGTAATATTTTAGCACTATAACAGCTTATTGGATGCCTTGAGAGAAAAGACTGTTGTGCTTTCATGATAGAAATAGCAGTCAATTTACTATTCATTTTCCAGTCGTCAGCTACATTCACATGTGTACTGCCTACTAATGGTAATCTTCCCTTCATGTGTTTCTTCTTCCATTTCTTCCTCCAATCTCTTCCATTCATCTGTCCTAAATGCAAAGTGGAGACTTCCCAAAACTCTGCAGCAATTTAGAGGAGGAAGGATCCATTCCTCTGTGCTAAGAGATGTGTCACCTCCTATCTTCCCTCTCCAAGAATTCCCTGGAAGGATTTACATCTTTAAGGATTCTTTGAAGGAATTTTTTTTTCTCAAAACCTTGCTCTGTAATCCATTTAATTGAGATAACAGAAGCTGAACCTCAAGACCTGCCATGCTATTGTTACTAAACACCTCTCCCCGTCTGAAAAATAAAAGTTTGTACATGCGGGTAGTCCTTGATTTATGACCACAGTTGAGCCCAACATTTCTGTTGCTAAGTGAGACAGTTGTTCAATGAGTTTTGTTTCATTTTACAACTTTTCTTGCCACAGTCAACCACTGCAGTTGTTAAGTCACTAACAGGATTGTTAAGTGGCTTCCCCATTGACTTTGCTTGTCAGAAGGTCGCAAAAGCTGATAATGTGACCCTGGGATACTGCAACAGTGATAAATATATGCCAGTTGCCAAGCATCTGAATTTTGATCACGCGGCCACAGGGATACTGCAATGGTCATAAGTGTGAAAAACAGTCCTTTCTGCAATGCTTTTGTAACTTTGAACAGTTATTAAATGAATAGTTTTAAGTTGAGGACTACCTGCACAGTAGATATATTTACTGAAATACTTTAGCATGGGTATAGATTAGTATGTGATTAGCATGTATTTCTGGTCAATACAGTAAAATTTCTGAGTCTCCAAAACAGTGACTGATAAGGAGCTACATAAATATATCACATAATAGGCTTTCTTTCTGAATAAAGATTTATGCTATGTGACTGCAGTCTATCTATGATAACTTGGTTCACTGAGGGTCTTGGTACCTCCAAGTAGATGCACATAAGATATGGATGCACCCAGTGTTGGGATTCAAACATTTTTACTATCGGATCTGTCAGCTTGGTGGGCATGGCATGGCTTGGTGGGCGTGGCAGGGGGAAGGATACTGCAAAATCCCATTTCCTCCCCTGCTCACTAACCTGCTTTCCAGCTCCGTTCTCCTGTGCAGGGCAACAAAAGAAGACCAAGCAGATCAGGTGGAACTCGGGAGTCAGAGAATAGATGGGGGGTGGGGCCAGTCTGAGGTGGTATTTGCCAGTTCTCCAAACTACTCAAAATTTCCTCTACCGGTTCTCCAGAACTGGTCAGAACCTGCTGAATACCACCTCTGGAG
This sequence comes from Pseudonaja textilis, assembly GCF_049901715.1. Lineage (NCBI taxonomy): Eukaryota > Metazoa > Chordata > Lepidosauria > Squamata > Elapidae > Pseudonaja > Pseudonaja textilis. The sequence goes on from NC_141990.1 coordinate 236,241,744, forward strand.
GCATCATTATTTTTATTTGTATGGTTCCCCCGCCCCCCCCAATCTAAGCAAGTAGATTAGCAACCTAAGCAAATAGAACATTTTAGCAAGTGAGTTTGCTAACCCAGCAAACTCACTTGCTAAAATTAAATGGGCATAAAAATGTAACCTGTGCCATGACTCAGCACTCATTCCAATTTCATGTTTCTTTAAAAAAAAAAGAACCAAACCTGGGACTTTTGCACTTTATGTAAATGAGCAGCTGTTCCTTCTTTCTAGCTAAACATTTATTTTCCATTTCATTTCCACACATACACACCTCTCCAGCCTGTGCAGTACGCAGGAATATAGAAAACTTTTCAGAGAGTGAACAAAAATTGGAACTGAAAGACGAATCCTTGGAGATGGAAGATAAGAAAATTGTAAATATGACCTCAGCTTGGTGGGTGATTAAAATCACTTACCTCCTGACGGCTATGGATCTGACTTGCATGTTTATGCAGTTTGGGATTGTGCCAGTGAGTACAAAGTGTGAATGCTTGCTGCCTGCTCAGTTATTGCTTGAAACCATGGCATGTTTCTCGGTACTACTAGGTGGAAATCCATTTAACCATGTCACCTCAGATAAATTAAAATATAGGAACTAATATTTGTCCTGCAAAAGTTGTTCTTGTTGCCTTACTAGCTCGTAAGGATGGGGCTGTATAAGGAACTTTCTCTCAAGACTCTCCTTGAGTCTTGTGTCTGTATCGTCTTCCAGGCCAAGGAATGGATTTAATAAAACAAACTTAGTTAATTGTTTTTTGAATTGTTTCTTGTTTTTAAATGCATTGTAAACTGTCCAGAGTTGCTGGGAGTCAAGTGGGGCATATAAATGTAGTTATTATGGTTGTTCACATCGCCAGCTAGAGTAGATTTGACATTTTTATCCATGTATTGATTCTTCTCAAGTAGGCAGATGTTGTTCAATGGTGTTAAAGGTACCATCGCAGGATGTAAATTGATCCAAGTAAAGCCACCATTTTCAATTGACTGTTGGTGATTTTGTTGGTGCTGATGGTGTTCAATTGGTACTCCAGATACTTTAGGATTGTACACAAGGCACCTATTATCATCTTCTCATTAGACTTGATTTGTAATTATTATGGTTGGTCACACAATCAGCCAGATGTTTAGACTGGATTTGGCACCTATCAAGTCCTTCCCAAGGACCCGGGATAAGCAAATGCTGGTGTTTTATGGCAGGGGTGTCAAACTCAAGGCCCAGGGGCCAGATCCAGCCCACAGGGCCATTCTGAAACAGTCTACGGCCTACGGTGCCTCATCCAGTGAAAACGGGCTCCCGAGCTCTGTTTTTGCTGGCAAAGGGTTGCAGGAGGCCTTCACAGCCAGAAATGGAGCTCGGGAGCCTGTTTTCGCTGGCAGAGTGCTCGTGCTGCCACAGGCGCCCCGACATGAGTGACATCGAGTAGGCCACACCCACTCTGGACACACCCGTCCTGCCCTCCGAGGTCAAACACAACCCTGATGTAGCCTTCAATGAAATCGAGTTTGACACCCCTGTTTTATGGCATTAGATTAGAGATATTGTTAATAATTATTATTACAGTTATTATTAATTGGGAGCTGAATAGAACTTTTTAAACCACACTTTCTGATGAGACTGATTACAGACTGTTCAGGCTATAAGGGTTTAATTGCTAGGGACACAGTTATTCATTATGTATATTGTTGTTTTAAAAGGGGGTGTTGGTGCAACTTTGAAATCAGTTTCCCTCTCTATATCATTTCCAGAAGATGTTGTTTGATTCTTTTGGACTACTCAGTGGTAAAAGAGAAAACAATTATTGAGGAAAATGAAAATGAATTAAAGTTATAATCCTTTGCTTATTTTTTATTTATGCTGCAAAAGGATTCTAAGAGTTTTATAATGTCAATATTTATTTCCCATTAAATAGAAAAGAGCTTAGAGCCATATGAAACAGTTTAACAGAATTCAGTGAATCGTATGTAAACACAAAGTGAAATCTGAAGTTTAAAGTGGTTCTTAATAAGATTAAGCAGCATTTGGTTTGTATTGGGAGGGGGTTGCTAGCTGAAAACTCCATTAAATCTCTGACCAATAGGAGTGGAGGTAGAAATGTCCCTGTCATTTTCTTTTAAAATGAAGGAAGAAAGAGAAACTAAGGCTTGAGGATGAGTTATAGTTTATAGCAGGGTTATCCAACCTTGACAACTATAAGACCTGTGGACTTCAGCTCCCAGAATTCCCCAGCCAGCCAGAATTCTGGGAGTTGAAGTCTGCAAATCCTAAAGTTGCCAAGGTTGGACACCCCTGGTTTATATGTATACCTAGATGAGCATGGCTGATTGAGAAGCTAAGCAGTATCCAACCTGATTAAGAGTTGGATGAGAGACCATTACGAAATATCAATGCTGTAGGCTAGATTGTGAAATGAACATTTTAAAAGACAATAGCGATCATTTCCATATGGATGTCAAGAAAATTACATAGATCAACTTCACCTTTGTTTTTAACATCCCTTTCAAAAATGTAATGTCTAACTTTTCTATTTTCTCCTCTGTTTTAGTATTTGGCAACTAACTTGGGTTTGGATGCAATTGGATTTGGCTACTTACAAACATTCTTTGGTATTCTTCAGCTTCTGGGTGGCCCTATCTTTGGAAGGTATATCTAAAGTGTTGTTCTTGTGCAATGGCAGAATTTTCCTAAATTAATAGTATCATGTTTAACTTAGGAAAATAATTCAGATTTAGTATCCATTTCAATTAAACATGCAGGATAAAACAGAAAAGGGGAAAATCTGAAGAATACCCTGTATTAACCAGAACTTAGGGATCTGATAGGAGCAAAACTGCTTTCCTTACAACCTTAGTGTCTTCAGACTTCAAGCTCACAGATTTCTCCAAGAAGCATGGTCATTGCTGAGAACTCTGGGAATTGAAGTCCATGCAATTTTCTCTAAGCTTGGGGAACACTGGAGTAAGGCCACTGCTGCTGATAACATCAATTGATTGAAAAGACTATATGGGGAGGCTTTGCTTGAGAAGGCAATGTATTAGTCTGTGTTGTTTGCTAAAATTTTCAGGATTGCATACATTTAGAATGATTCTGAGCATTTATATTTTATTGGTACTCATCTGTCCAAATAAATATTCATCCACTATTCTGATAGATGATAAATGATAAATGGTAGATGACAGAAGACAGACAGACAGACAGACATAGTCCTTGACTTACAACCACAATTAGGACCAGAATTTCACTTGTTAAGTGAGTTGCTCCTGATTTTATGACCTTTTTTGGCCGCAGTTGTTAAGCAAAGTGCTACAGTCATTAAGTGAGTTGTACAGCGGTTAAGCAAATCCAGCTTCCTCTATTAACTTTGTTGTAAGCCAGCTGGGAAGGTCACAAATGGCAATCACACGGCCCTGGGACACTATAACCATCATAAATACCTACATGCCAGGGGCCAAGTGCCTGCATTTTGATCATATAACTGAGGGGATGCGGCAATGGTTATAAGCACAAGAACTGATCATAAATCACTTTTTTCAATACTATTGTAACTTCGAGTAGTCATTAAACAAATGGCTTTAAGTCGAGGACTTCCTGTAGGTAGATAGGTTTGCATCCAGATTTTGGGGAGACCAGGTTGGTGGTTTCTGAATATGATAGGTTCTGCTTTTCTAACTGAGGTTCAGTCAATGTTCTAAATATTCTGCATTATTCTTCTTCCAGGTTTGCTGACCAGTTTGGAACCAGAGCTGCCCTAACTCTTTCATATTTGGCTGGATCTCTGTGCTTCTTGCTCCTCTCTGTATCCATCAGTGTCCCCCTGCTCTTTCTTTCCAGGGCTCCAGGCATCTTCATTCATGGATTACCAGGTGATGTTACAAGATGTACAAATCCAGGAGTCGATTGTTCCCAGTTACCTTGTTTATTAATTGAGCCCTTCAGATGTGAACATGGAAAGATGCTTCATAGTTCAACGAAAGCTTGCAATTTTCCACTGTCTTCACAGGTGCACAGATGGTTATAACAGATTTGACAACTCCTGCCAAACGTGCTGATGCTTTAGGAAAACTTGGACTTTGTTTTGGAATAGGAGTAATTATTGGATCTTCCCTCGGCGGCATCTTAACCACAAAATTTGGGTGAGTAGTCTAATGGCCGTATGATTAGTTGTGCTTGGTGGGTAGTCATATTTCAGCTATGAAGTTGGATCATTCTTGACCTATTAAGAAATGCCTTATTCTGTGCCAAGATACCAGTAAATAATGTGAAACTCCATGGAAAAAAAAATAAAGGAAAAGATTGCTATGTGTTGAGAAGGAATAAAGTTCTGCTTAGTATCCCTCCCTCAAAACTGTTCCATTTAAAAAAAAATATCTTTTTTTAACTTTGATTCTCAGAGACTGCCTTGGCAAGTCCCTGCAGTTTTCTTGGCAAAGTTTTTTTAGAAGTGGCTTGCCATTGCCTCTTTCTAGGGCTGAGAGAAAGTGACTGGCCTAGGGTCACCCAGCTGGCTTTGTGAGTAAGGTGGGAGAAAAACCCACAGGCTCCCAGTTTCTAGCTAGCCTGATTGATGAGTTGCGGGTCCCAGTACCAGGATGAATCAGCTGACGACCTGCACCCAGACAGACTGTCTGGGTGGGCTCCTCTTGATGGCAAAGATGACAGACACAAAGGTTTCTTTTTGGTGAGAGGAAAAGAGCCCAGAGCAAACTTTGCCCCTCTCTTTTATTGTGCAGCAAGCAGGGGGGTGGGTTTAGGTTACATGAGGTTAGACAGGAACAGGAAACACTGCCATATATGGTTAATCCTTATGCTATAGCTGACTCAGGATTTTGTACAGGAACAGGAAACATTGCCATATATGGTTAATCCTAAGTGACTCAGGTTTTACACGTAGCTGTTCCTATAGTGTCACCCTATATATGTATTGTATGTGTATTGGGTTGTCTGTGTACGTGACTTCCTACTGATGTGTCATATCGCAACATCTCCTCTGTTTTTATCTTGTTTTTAGGGCTATTTACTCACTATCCTCACTGTTATGTCCAGTCTAGGTCCTCCGACTCATCCTGTCATAGGTTCATGAGAATTCGTGGTTCCCTTTGGCAGCATCTTTGGTGAACTCGTTATCAGAGTCATCGAATCCGAGGAGAATTGCAAGAGGGCCTTTTTCTCTATTAGCGCATTAATTTGTTTTTGTTTTGAGTATAAATCCAAATCAATTTGGCCAAATTTTCTTTTAAGGATTTCTAAGAATTTACCTATCACACATGGTCCAATGGTACATGCCAACAAGAGAAGGATAAGTGGACCAGCTATAGCAGATAACAATGTTGTTAACCATGGGGAAAGGTTAAATAGTCCTTGATACCAAGTATGTTGTGAAGCTCGCTCCCTTTCTCTTTCTTTTAATCTGGTGTCTAGTTCTTTCATGGAATCTAGGACAACTCCTGAGCTATCAGCATAGAAACAACACTCTTCTTTAAGAGCAGCACATAGTCCCCCTTGTTTCAAAAACAAGAGGTCTAGGCCTCTGCGGTTTTGTAAGACCACCTCAGATAAAGAGGTAAGAGAAGTTTGCAAGGCAAGAATGGATTTTTCGACCCTTCTAAGACCTTCATCTATGGTGGCACTTAAATGGCGAAGATGCTGATCAGAAGTAACAAGGCCAGCTATACCTGTGGCCGTCCCAGAAGCCCCCAATCCCAGCAGTACAGTTAGCATCAAAGCAGTTACTACTTCTCTTTTTGCCCTAAGGTTATGTTGTCTAGGTTCTAGTAAAGAAACAAAATCTTCTGAGTTATATACATCAATTTTGGGAAACAATTGTACCTGAATACAAAATGATTTTTTTTGTCAATAATACATAATCATTTCAGCAAAGTCAAAATGTAATTTGGGGAAATAGGAAGAAATCATGGTGTAATTAGTTGTGGAGCTGAGTATTTGTCCATAAGCGTCCTTGATTGTCCCATGTGATGTTGTGTGGTTTGTGGGCGTTAAGGCTGGTGGATGTCCCATCAGTCCAGCGAAACGAACAGCCAAGCAGGAAGAAGAGGAGTGCTGTCATCTTTTTCGGATGATGGCTCCGCTGGTTGTGGGCGGTGATATGGCGGACACACCTTGCAGGAACCCAAAGAGTTCTGTCAGGAAGCTGGACTGCTGCGTAGCCTCGACCCCAGGTGATCAATCGGCAGGTCCTTTCCACGCAGGATCAGGTAACTGTCTATAATAGACTAGTGGTCTCGAAGTGGGAACAGGTGGTTTAGTAAAGTGTCGAGATGCAGCAGACAGGGAGGGTGCCAGTGAGATTGAGGAAGTTAAGCGTATACAGACAAACATTTAACACATTTTGTAATACTGGGAGGCTAGGGGGCCTTTAAGGCCTTTTGACCCCATGTATCGTTGCAATGCCAATTTTAAGGTTTGATGAGCCCTTTCAACAATAGCTTGCCCCTGGCTATTGTAGGCAATCCCAAACTTGTGGATAATGGACCAGTGATAGCAGAACTCAGAGAATTGAGAGCTGATATAGGCTGGTCCATTATCTGTTTTAGAATTTTTGGCGATCCCAGCACTACGAAGGTCCGAATACAATGATTAATAACATGCTTTGACGCCTCTCCCTTTGAGGGGTGGCCATAATGAACCCTGAATAGGTGTCAACAGACACATGAAGGTATTTCCAAGGGCAAAAGGTGTGAATTGAGTGACATCCATTTGCCATGTCTCACAAGCCTCTATGCCCCTGGGATTAATCCCTTGAGGAAAGTTTTTGCTTGCAAACTGCAAGTGGGACATTGTTGGATGATTGCCTTTGCTTCTTCCAGAGAAATGCCAAATTGTTTAACCAAAGCCTTTTTGTTTTGATGAAAATAACTATGACTTTCCCCTGCTGATAGAGGGGAGGTTGAGGCATCTTAATACTGATTGGAAGTATTTTACAAGCAGTATCAGCTACCTGGTTCCCTTCAGAAAGGAAACCTGGGAGATGTTGATGACTACGTATGTGGGCTCGAATAGAGAATGGGTCCTAGATTGAATGAGCATTTGCAGCTGAAGCAACAGTGTCATTAATGATGGTTGTATAGAAGGAGATAGATATGCCTCAAAAATATGTAAGACCAATTGGGAGACATATAGACTATCCGTTATGATGTTAATTGGTTGTTCAGGAAATGTTTTCAAAGCCAAGTTAAAGGCAGCCAATTCAGCTTGTTGTGCTGAAGATTGGGGCTTTGTCAATTGCTTGTGCCAGTTGCCTTGATCATACCAGACACAGGCACCATGAGTTTTAGAGCCATCAGTGAAGATTGTGATGGCTTGAGTTAGTGGAAAAGCAACTACTGGAGAGGAAAAGGTAATAGGTACCGCTTTTATTAGCTGCAAACGAGGGTCAGAAGGAAGATGGCAAGAGATGGGACCAATCCAATTTTCCAGAGCGTCCTGTAAGACATCAGATGTCTGAAAAAGGGGTCCCATTGAGACAGTTTGAAAGGAACATGTATTGCCTGGAGATCATGGCGAGTAGGGCCTTAGCTCGGTGACGCCCTTAGTACAGAGCAAGGCGAGCTGAAGGGCCCGGGAGGTAATAGTTGCCCTAGGAGTATGGGGAAGGTGAAGCCATTCAATGATGCACAGCTTCTTTGTTTTGGGGGCTGTTTGGAAGAGAATAGCTGTGAGGAGAGCAGGTGTGGGCAAGATAGCCAAAGATAGCAAACAGTTGGGGATGATGCGATCCACCCACACTTGCTTTAAGGTATTGTTGACTTGGGCTAGTGCCTCCAAGTGCTGTCTTGTAAGATGGACCACATCTGAAGGATGTTTCAAGCCCGTGAGGGCATGGAATAGAGGGGAAAGGGTTGCAGTAGTGACAGAAAGATAAGGCCGTGCCCAATTGAGCGTGCCAAGATATTGTTGAAGTTGTACAAGGGTTGGAGAGGAAGGGAGAGTCAGAGAAGGTAAGGCAGGAGTGGCAGCAGAAGACAGGAGTTTGTGACCAAGATATTGAAAGGGATAGTGAGATTGTATTTTTCAGGGGCTATGTGGAGGCCTGCTGTGGTCAAGAGTTTAGTGAGGATGGGAAGGGTTTTTGCAACTGTGCCTTTAGGGCCTTCAGCTGCGACCAAGATGTCATCCATGTAATGGTATACAAGAAAGGAGGGATATAGGTTGCGATATGGTTGGAGAGCCATGTCAACATAGTGCTGACACATAGTGGGAGAGTTTAGCATCCCTTGAGGAAGGACTTTCCACTGATACCTTTTGGTGGGTCTGGAGTTATTCAGTTCTGGGACAGTGAAAGCAAATAGAAGCCTATCTTGGGGTTGAAGAGGGATGGAAAAGAAGCAATCCTTAAGGTCAATAACTAGAAGGTCAAAATGCTGTGGGATAAGGTTTGGATTGGGAAGTCCACATTGCAGGGCACCCATTGGTTGAATGATAAAGTTCACGGCCCTTAAATCTTGAAGTAGACGAAATTTCCCAGATTTCTTTTTATAACAAAAACTGGGGTATTGTAGGGGCTGGTAGAAGGTTCAATATGACCAGCACTTAATTGTTCAGAGACAAGAGCAATCAGAGCAAGCAGCTTCTCTTGGGGAAGTGGCCACTGATCTACCCATACAGGAATGGATGATTTAAGGGTAAGAGGGAGAGAAACAGACATGATGAGAATCAAGGAATGTGAAAGGTAGCTCCAAGCTGTTCTAAAAGATCCCGACCCACAGATTGTAAGCAAGGGGAAGGATATAAGGTTTGATGAGAGCAGAAGCAGAAGCATTAGGGGTAATGGCCGTAAGCCAATTAGAGCTGACCTGAGCGCTTTGAACTCCACCAACACCTTGGACAGAAGGTGATTGTTCAAGGGGCCATTCTGGGGGCCATTCAGTGGTTGAAATTACGAGGCATCTGCTCCAGTGTCCACCAGTCCTGTAAAAGGACGACCATTAAGAGACACTGTTAGCAGAGGTTTTGAAGCTTCTATAGAGCAGTCAATAGCCATGAGGGAGGGGGAAGAGGAAGTGGGGATGGAGGAGGGAGAATGATAAGAGTGGCTACGATAGTGTTAGCAGGTAATGAGAAAGGTCTATCACCTACTGCTGTAAGAGAGAGGCAGTTAAGAGCGGATGAGTCATAAAGAAAGGGGGCGGCGATCACCCCTTCCATGATCAAAGAGGAGTTTGGGATGAGCAAGATGGGCGTGTGAGGTGAGAGTGGGCGGGAAGTGTAACTGTGAGAGGGAGGGTAAAGACAGATCCAGGATCCTCATAGATGATAGCAGTTGCAAGCAGAACAGGAAAGCTGATTGGGACGAAGTAGATGCAACCTTGGAGGCAGGGCTAGTTGCTGGCCCCGAAATTAGTTTCCCGAGGGGCATTTGGAGAGGGATGTGGATTAGAGCGACATTGGCTAGCCCAATGGAAACCTTTACGACAGCGAGGGCAAACTGTTTTTGGCTTGACAGAGGAAGGAGGAGGTCCCCTTCCCTTGGGTGCACTGCCACCTCCTGGCGAACGGCACTGAGACTTAAAATGACCAGGTTTGCCACAGTTGAAACAATTCCCTGCACGAGGGGTGGTCATGGCAAACGAGGAGGTAATGGCTGAGGCAAGGGCAGTGGCTTTATGCGCCCTCAGTTCCCACGTTCTGACATGCTTTAATATAGTCAGCAAGGGTCTGATGTGGAATGGACTGAAGAGGTTTCAGGATTTGTTGGCAATCATCATTAGCATTAGTCACTGCAAGCTTTGAGAGAAGCTCAGCTTGCGCATGGGGTTTTCTATCTGCCGGTTAAGTGCATCTGATAGACGGTCAATGAAAGAGGTATAAGGTTCAGAAGGACCCTGAAGAATTTTATGAAAAGACAAAGAGGGTTGAGATGGGTCAGGAACCCTACGAAAGGCATTAAGAGCAGCATTACGCATGATAGGATAGCCCTCAGTAGCCATTTGAATCTCATCTTGTGGGGTGATCACAGCCCTTGGCACAAAAGGTGATCCAAGGTGACACCCTGGGGAAGCCCTGCTGTTGCAGCCATGGAGACGGCCAAGCGATAATCGTTGTGCCACGCTGCAAGCTGGGAGGACGTCAAAAGCATTGAAGCCATTGTTTGCCATTCAGAAAAGAGAATATTATGGTTGTTAGAGATATTCTCCAGCATGGCACGCACATAGGGTGACTTTAGACCATAGTTGGTGGTGGCAGATTTAAGATCTTTCATAAGATTCCATTCCATGGGGGCATACTGAGCAACTGGATTGCCTCCTGCCACTGGGGCTTGGAGGATCATGGGGAAGCAAGAAAGATCTTCTGCATTAATCTTCCCATTAGCTAAAGCTTCCTGAAAGGTGTTACGAAGCAAGGGGAGGGGTATTAGAGGGGAAGGAGTCAGGTTTTGTAAAGGAAGATTTTGAGGCTGAAATGCTGTAGGGAGGGGAGGGGGAAGGGGGAGAGGAATGCGAGGAATGTAAGGCTTTTGTTGAAGGGGAGGAGGGAGGGGGAGCGGGGGCGTTTGGAGACAAAGAGTAGGTGGGTAGAGTTTCTGCTGGAAGAGGAGATGGGGGATTAAGGGGGAGGAAGGAGAGGAATGTAAGGCTTTTGTTGAAGGGGAGGAGGGAGGGGGGAGCGGGGGTGTTTGAAGACAAAGAGGAGATGGGTAAAGTTTCTGCTGAAAGAGCAGGGGGAATTAGACAAAGGAGCTGCTGAAAGAGCAGGGGGGATTTGAAGAAGGAGGGAGGGAATCTTGTTGATTCAAAGTTGAATCAGGAGAAGGATAAAAATATCAATCGCAGCCATGAGCGCTCTCCAGGTACAGAGAATATGTGGCGCTGCCTGAGGAGGTTGATGGATCCATTTCCCAATTTTCTCCCATGTGGAGCGTTTAAGAGTGCCATCCTCGGAATAAGCTGGGCAATGTTTTTGAAGATAGAGGAGGAAAGAGATTATAGCTTTCCTTGAAAGAGGAAAGACTGTCATGCCATTAGTTCTTTGCAGAGCATTGGCCTTCCTGACTAAAAAATGAAGTTCATCCACATGCTTGGACAGAACTTTGGAAAGTGGGGAGCCCATACTTACGAATGCGCTTACCGTTGCCGGTGGCGTAGTACAGGAGTCAGGGCGACGCCTCCTAGAAAAGGAGCACGCAGTGAAGGGGACGTGAAAGCGATCACGCCGGGGTCACCAGTTGATGAGTTGCGGGTCCCAGTGCCGGGATGAATCAGCTGACGACCTGCACCCAGACAGACTGTCTGGGTGGGCTCCTCTTGATGGCAAAGATGACAGACACAAAGGTTTCTTTTGGTGAGAGGAAAAGAGCCCAGAGCAAACTTTGCCCCTCTCTTTTATTGTGCAGCAAGCAGGGGGGTGGGTTTAGGTTACATGAGGTTAGACAGGAACAGGAAACACTGCCATATATGGTTAATCCTTATGCTATAGCTGACTCAGGATTTTGTACAGGAACAGGAAACATTGCCATATATGGTTAATCCTAAGTGACTCAGGTTTTACACGTAGCTGTTCCTATAGTGTCACCCTATATATGTATTGTATGTGTATTGGGTTGTCTGTGTACGTGACTTCCTACTGATGTGTCATATCGCAACACCTGATGGTTTAACCACTACACCAAACTGGCTCTCTGTAATTTTTAATCCCTTTTCTATTTTCTGGGGAAAAAAATGATTCTGAAACGAAGACCAATTATAGATAGATAAAATTCTAGTGGATGCAACGTAGAATCCTTGCATTTGCCCTGGTTAACAGCAGCTGAGGCTTTGCGTATGTGTTCACCCCTTCACATTGTAAGAATTTCTTCAGTGGCTTGTAGCTTTTCTAGTTTCAAACACTTCAGTGGATCCCCAAAAGAAAAAAAAACGAGGGAATTCCTTCAATATTCTTTTCTTCAAACCAAACACCGTTGACAGGTGGGGAGGCTATAAAGTGGCAGAGTAACATGTAACATACAGCAGAATAAAAACAGCCACAAGGGCTCTCTCTATCATCTCCAAAATACAGGTAGTCCATGAATTGCAATGACAAATGGGACCAGAATTCCGCTTTCTCAACAAGGTAGTTGATAAATGAATCAAACTTGATTTTATGACTTTTTTTGCCATGGTTGTTAAGCAGATCACTGCATTTGTTAAGCAAATCATGAAGTTGTTAAGGAAATCCAGCTTCTCCCATTGACTTTGCTTATTGGGAGGTCACAAATACCAATCATCACTGTGTATATATATATATATATATATATATATATATATATATATATATATATATATATATATATATATATATATATATATATGCCAGTTGCCAATTTTACTCACATGACCATGGAGTCATAAGTTTAATTGCTTTAATTTCACAACATCTTGACAGATTTAACCATAGTTTCAATTGGGAAAATGTGACTATCCTAGACCAGGCCAAGTCCAAAAATGCCGGGGAATTTCTAGAAGCCTGGCATTCTGATAAATCAGCCATCAATAGACACATAGACATTAACAACATCTATGCAAAAAGGGCAATCAACCAGCCCAAAAGAAAACAAAAAGACTCCAGTAACTCTCCACCAGTAATCAGCACTCAGATCAGCATAGATTAACTCCAAGGTCAACTACAGACCAACAATCAAGTAAGCAAAACCTCAATCAAGAAACTGCCAGAGCCGTCAGCAAATAGCCCAATCAAAGAATCTCTAAGACTTAGACTTAGAATAACTTTATTGTCATTTTGAATGTACGCTAATCAGCATACAGTACGTCAAAATGAAATTTTGTTGTATACAGCTCTCAAAGGATCACCACTTCCGATATACACTACATAAACATGGCAAAATAAATAAATACAAAATTATGCATATACCCACATATATTATATGACACAGAGAAACAACACAGTCTAGTTCAGATGTATACATGTACATCGACCCCATCCACACAGGCAGGCTAGTCACCAGAATATAAACTGATAATACAGCACTCCTTACTAACAGTGATGATGTTAGCTAGTTCGGGTAATGAAATATCTGCAAGAAAACAAGCTCAGAGGGCACCAAGGACCCCTCATGGTCATAAGTGCAAGGTGCAATTTAACTTCAAACAGTCGCTAAATGAATGGTTGTAATTCAAGGGCTATCTATAAAGGAATTCAGCACCCTAAGAATGAGCTACAACATCAAAGGCCTGTTGGGAAACTGGAAAGGGTGCTTTTTACAGTTTTCACTCTTATTATTCTGATATAATACCTTCTAGAGCACTGTTTCACAAACTTGGCAGATTAAAGATGTGTGAACTCCAATTCCCAAAATTCCACAGATCTTCACATTGCTAGAGATACACTGTTCTAAAGCAGGGGTCACCAACCTTTCGGACTTCAGGGACCACCAAATTCATAATTTAAATCCCATGGACCAGAGACCCTCAGAAAATCCCCCCAAAAGTCTGAGGAAAATTCCCTACCCCGTTTTCCTACCGATAGATCATTTTTTATTTGGGATCACAGGATACTGTCTCCAGCTCCATTCTCGGGGGTGGGGGGGAGAGAGACTTTTGGTTTCATGCAAGGAAAGCAGCAGAAGCAGCAGAAGTCTTTCTTTCTCTCCCCCAAAATCTACCAGAAATGAGTCTTTGTGAGATTTGTCATGCTGGCACAGCTTCTTGGAGCAGGATGCCTTGCAGGGTTCCAAAGACTCATTTCTGGCAGAGTGTGGGGGACAGAAAGAAAGACTTTTGCTGCTTTCCTTGCGTGCAGCCAAAAGCAGAAGAAGAAAGAAGCAGCCCAGTGGCCAGGCCAGGTCGTGGGTTGAGTGGGGCAGGTTCCCCCCTCCCCTCACTACCTCGTGTTGTTTGCAATGCAAGCGACGCAAGCCTTGTGTTCCCAAGGGCCGTGTGGGTGGCGCAGCCTTGTGTTCCTGTGCAGCTTGGATTAATCGCTTTAGGGGTTGCTTTGGGGGTGACATTTCTCTGTGGACCACCAAAAATTTTTTGCGGACCATCAGTGGTCCCTGGCCCACTGGTTGGCGACCACTATTCTAAAGTGTTAGAATTTAGAACCATTTTATCTAGTGTTCAGGATACTGGATTTCAATTTCTATCCCCTATCTTCAGAATTTTGTCTAAGAGTGTAAGCTAAAACAACTGGAACATACTAGATGAAGAAATGTTGCATTTACTAGTGTTAGCAATACGGTTCCACTGTATTTGTAGCTCAGGGTTGAAATGAGTTGAATTGAAATTGAACTAACTAGTTTGAGTAATGAAAAATTTGTAAGAAAACAGCCAAGTTCAGAGAGCGCCAAAGACCCTCCCCATAGGACTGTATCCCTGTTTATTATTTTTTGCTATCTATCCAACTAGAGAAATCCTCTTCATTCTGAGCTCAACTAAGGGAAAGCACCTAACCAGCCTTGACTTATTTTGAAAAAGCTATGTAGGATCAACATTAAATGATAATTGGATGGAAGAAATACTGTAAACTGAACTGAAAATTCAAGGATACATCTTGATGGAGCGCTTTAGCGAACCAATTCTGCTTGTTGGCAAAAATGGTACAAGGATGTGTCCATGATTATCAACCCCAGGAAAGTTTTGCCTTCATCTTTTTATTAGCTCCCAGTATGGAGAGCAATTATTAGCAGAATATGAGAAGTGCAGGTCCAAGGACCTATTCTTCTGGAAGGATTAGAAATATGATAAGAGATTAATCCCAGCAGACTTTAAAATGACAAAGCAATGTTGAACTGCTAAAGCCTGTTGTGTGTTAGGTCATGCGATCAGTGAATTTAAACCAATATCCTACTTCTGGCAGTTTATTTTAGAAATTTTTTCAGAGCAATTTGTTGTTTAGAAGACAGTCAAAGTCCATGCTGAAGGGCCAGGGGTGGGTTTCTACCAGTTCGCACCGGTTCTATAGAACCGGTTGTTAACGTCACCGGTAGTTCTAAGAACCAGTAAAACCAACCCCTGCTTCGCCCCGCCGCTCCTACGGGCCAAAAACCAGTTTTTATTACTGTGCATGCGCAAAAATCCCTTCCACATTCTCCCCTGCCTGCCCCTCTCTTCGCTGCCCTGGCCCCCACCCTTATCCGCTGCTCCAGAGTAAAAAAACCCTGTTTTTTTAAAAAAATGGGTTTTCTTTACTGCGCACGTGCGAAAATTCCTTCTGCATTCTCCCCTGCCCGCCCCTCCCTTTGCTGCCCGGCCCCACACCTATCCGCCGCTCCAAAGTTTTTTTAAAAAAACAGGTTTTTTTTTACTGTGCACATGCAAAAATCCCTTTCTCATTCTCCCCCACCCTCTCTGCCCCGCTCCTACTTATAGTGCATGTGTGCTAATTACAAAAATTTACCCACGTGGCGCCATCGCTCATACCAGCAGCAGCAGCAGCAGCAGCTGAGCCAGCCAGCCGGCCAGCCAGCCAGCTGACCGTCCCTGCCTGCTTTCTGCCGCACTGTTGAGTTAGGGCAAGCCACAAGCCCCAGTTGCCACCACAGCTGTCCTCACCCAGCTGGCCTGCCTTGCCCTGCCTGCCTCCCGCTGCCGCTGCTAGCTAGCCTCGCCACCCGGCCTGCCTACCCTGCCGCCAGCCTCTGAAGACGCGGATCGGTAAGTACAACCGTCCAATCTGTTTGCTTACCTACCGCCACCAGTCCTGGTCACCCACCCCCATCTTCCCTCACCCACAGCCCTTCATTGTTGCTGCCTTGCCTTCCCACCACCGATTGGTAGTGAGGAGGCAAAGCAGCAACTCCTGCTGCTGGCCCAGTCCCCTACCTCCTCCTGCTGTTGCCGCCCCCAGCCCGTTCAAGAGCCGATTCCCGGGCCAGGCGCTGCTGCCTCGCCCACATGGCGGCTGCCATCTTGGCTGGGCTGCCGGGCTGCCACCATCCCTTGCCCGCCGCAGCCCAAGGGTTGCTACTTTGCCTTCCCACCACCGATTGGTAGTGAGGAGGCAAAGTAGCAAGTCCTGCTCGGCCAGTCCCCTACCTCCTCCTGCCACCTCCACCACCAGCCCAGTTTAATATTCATCTTGATGTTTCTTTCTCCTTTGCTTAAAGGAACATCAAGATGAATAGTAAAATATTTTTATTCATGTGTTTATTTCTTTCTTTAGTATCTGTTTTGTTTTTATGATTAATAAAAACAAAAACAGATAGTAAAAAATAAATAAATACATAAATAAAAAAGCAACTTACCAAAAGGGAGAAAGGCAACTTCTTGTTATATTATCTGTTTCTGCTTAAATCAATATATAGCAACATCAATGTAACAAGAAGTTGCATGCATACATAAATGAAATTTTTTAAATAAAAGTTTTATTTTTTTAAAACATAAATCATCTTCAGTTGGTTGGTACAAATCACCTGTGCACAATCTCTGCAGTCTTTCCTTTCCAATTTGCATTCATCCTTATATCATGCTTAGCAATTGGCCACTAAGCAAGCACCTGGTCATTTAGTGAGTAGCACATAAATTTAAGTTGCCAGCCACATGGCCACCTGCCTGGGCCTTGCCAGGGCCTCCCCAGGCCTTGGAAACTGGCCAAAAACACTTGCTAAGCAATTGGCCACTAAGTGAGCACCCGCTCATTTAGTGAGTAGCACTTAAATTTGGGTTGCCAGCCACATGGCCATGCCCACCCAGTCACATGACCACATAGCCATGCCCAATCAGCAAGCCACTCCCACCCCAGCCACATGACCACCAAGCCACACCCACAAATTAGGCCACGCCCACAGAGCCGGTTGTTAAGAAATTTGAATCCCACCCCTGACAAGGGCTATATTTACTCTCCACTCTTTTTCTTTTCCCCTCTTTTTGCCACTAAATATGTTATTGTATATATAAATATACATATTGAACCTGCAAATCAGAAATTCTACTTTTGAAATGGCCTAAAATTGCCACATCGAGTAGCAATCACAGAAAGAGTACAGCCTGTAGAGTACAGCTGTTAATCATTCAAACTTCCTGAAAATGAATCTAATTCATTTTTTAGAGAAAGAGACACTGCTGTGTTTTGAGAAATCATTCTCAGTAATATCTTCTAAACTGATGGTTCTCAAGAGCATCTTCTAAATAAAAGAACAAAGCAGGGGCAGTCTGTCTTATTCTTCATCTCTGAAGACAAGATATCATAATGCATACATTTGACCACTAGGTGGCACAGTTTCCTTCTCGTTGTTTTTGTCCATTGACAATACATTCTGCTCTTGATTTGAGCAGTTACACTCCCCAATTTGTGCCCTAAGGAGAATGGAAAATATAGCAGAACTATATCCCATCCCCATAGCGTGGGTGGATCCTAACAGGAAGTACCGGGGCTGTAGACCAGGAAGC
The DNA here is from genome assembly GCF_049901715.1 of Pseudonaja textilis. Classification (NCBI taxonomy): domain Eukaryota; kingdom Metazoa; phylum Chordata; class Lepidosauria; order Squamata; family Elapidae; genus Pseudonaja; species Pseudonaja textilis. The sequence goes on from NC_141990.1 coordinate 236,259,105, forward strand.
CGAAAACATCCTGGAAGAAGACCTAGCAACCCGATTCTGCATTTTGGCAAGAAAATTGCTTAGAAGTTTCCCTGAGGTCATCAGCAGTTGAGTTCTTCTCTTTCTCATGACAATGGGAAAATTGTGTTGTGAATGGACTTTTGGCATTTATCCCTTGGCATTGGCTTGCAAGGATATCTTGTTTAGAATAAAACAAGCTGAAGAAACATCTTCTTTAGATCATAGTGAGGGGGCTTTGTGTGTTTGGGTTTCTACATCTGGTGAAAGGGTCAAAGAAAGTTAAACTCAGCTATTGCCTTCTAGTAGTTGACATGGTTTTATGGAGGTTACTGACCAATGTCTACATGACTCTTGATGTTTACAGCAGTTGATCAAACCATACAGTGATTTTTGATAAGTCTTTCTCAGGGTATTTACTTCAGTGTGAATGAAAGTTGGCAAAAATGGAAGCTTAAGAACATCATCTTAAACTCAAAATCTTGTGTGCTTTTTAAAATTAACTTTCCTAGTGACTTTTTCATATTTTCCTCACAGAATTTACTTGCGTACTTTTGATCATGTTCATTGAACATCATAAATTAATTTCAGTGTGTCCTGAATGTGTAGATTTCATGATTTCACAGGGCATAACCTAACAGTTCGAAAGCATGTAAATATGCAAGTAGAAAAAATAGGGACCACTTTGATGGGAAGGTAACAGCGTTCCGTGCACCTTTCAATGTTTAGTCATGCCGGCCACATGCTATGGAGACGTCTTTGGACAGTGCTGGCTCTTTGGCTTTGTAATAGTGATGAGCACCGCCCCCTAGAGCCGGAAACTACTAGCACATATGTGCAAGGGGAACCTTTACTTTTATGAAAAGTCAGAGCCTGCGAGCATTGCCCTGACCTCAGTGCCCCATTAAAAATATAAATCACTCTTCTTCATCCTAACTTACAAATCCTTTTTTAATCCAGTACATTTAAAGGACAAAAAAAGCTGCAAAAAAGTGTTCTGAGGAATCATTTCTAAGACTTTCTAAAGTCCACAGGTTGAACCCTGCATGCTATCACTCTTCTCTATCCCTTCCAGTCACTGAAAATATATCACTCTTTCTAAAACATTGCTAATATAGGCCCCCACATTTGCACCATTTTGTAGAAGGATTTATGAAATATTTTATTTAGCATACCTAGAAGTATAACTGATATAAAATTGTATATCTAGCTTTAGCACTTAGTTGTACAACTCCGTATCTTTTTTTCTAGACACCACTCAGAATTTCATCCATTTGGTATGAGGGAAAAATCTGTAGCTGGATATGGGAAAAAATGGATTTAGAGTCAGAGATTGCCTTTTGAAGTGTTTTTTTTTTTCATGTACACTGGGTCCATGATGGCGAACCTAGGGCATGCATGCCACAGGTGGCACAAAGAGTCATTTGTGCCGGCACGCGAGTTGCAGGCAAACCTACCTCACTACATGCGCACGCCTCACTGCTGATTTTCAGTGGGTTTGAGGCCTTTTTCGGCCTCCCAAAGGCTTGAGGAAGGCTTCTACAGGCTTCTGCAGGCTTTGCAGGCCAAAAACTAGGCCAGTTTCATCACTTCCTGTTTTTCCGAAAATAACAGAAGTGATGAAATGGGGCTAGTTTTCGGCCTGCAAAGCCTGCAGAAACCTTCCTCAAGCCTCTAGGAGACCGAAAAGGCCTCAAACCAGCCAAAAATCAGCTGTGAGGCGCAGTACAGGTAGGGGTGGCGGCAGGGGTGGTGGTGGTAAGTGGGGATTGCGTGTGCATGCGTGGGGGGGCATGCATTTCCTTGGTATGCGAGCACGAGCATGCAAACGCGTGCACAATTTTTGGCACAGGAACCCAAACAGGTTAGCCAACAATGCACTAGGTCGAGATAATATTCTGAGAAAGTTTTTGAAGTGTTATTTTTTTCAATATACACTAGGTGGTGCTAATGTGCTGAGAAAAGTTAAAGGAAGTGAGAGGGTTTTTTGTTTTTTTTAATAAGAAGCTTCTAGCAAAGGTTACTTTGTTCACTTGGCATTACACACTTCTGTAAGAAATCATCATTCTGCCCTCTTTTTCCTAATTTGCATTTTCATGATGAGGGTCAGTAAGAGCACTCAGCATCAATTTGTTTTGATTACAAGGTCCATAAACTTATGCATTATGAAAATATGCATTACATGGCTTGGTTGTTTATTAATTCTTTCTAATTAAACTTCATCTTAAAATATAGAAATGGAAGTGTGAGGGATACTGATTTCTGGATGTACTTCAGATTTATTTGCTACTAGGAAAGGAAGATTTGCTGGTTCAAATTATTTTAGCAAAACAGATCTCCATCCATGGTATCTGATTACATAGCAGGATTTCCGCTTTCTTGCTGATCCCTTCAATAGTAGAAATAAATTTTCCTATTGCATTTTTAACAATGCATGCTACACACACATATGGAAGAAGTATGAATACATTGAGTATTGTAAATTGTAACTGGGTCCCGAAACTATCCTTTTTTGATGCATAACTACACTGAATCTTATAGACGATGAATTAGAAGTAAAGCTCATAATAGCTAATTAGACCTATTCTGATTTGTACATACTACTTCAAGATTCTTCCCCATAGGAAACAGATGTTCTTCCAGATGTTGCTGCATTGTTTTAGCAGCTCTAGCCAGCATGGATGAAAGAGGGTGATGATTTAGTTCAATGTTCTCTGGAGAATCCCAGTACATTTTCACTCAGCGGAACTGAAACACTACCTTCTCATCTTTTTTTTTTTTAATAAAGTTTTATTTGGGTTTTCACACATACAAAATACAAGTAAAACATCTTTTTTGAAAATAGCATGGTCCCGGGTTGAACTTCTTTATATAGACACAAAACTCAATTTCATGCTCCTTTTTGTGTTCTATTCCATATCTTATACTATTCTACATTTTCTATATAGTTTTTCCCCTCTTTTAATTTTCTCAATTTTATTTTGATTATCTCATCTCAATTCAAATCATTATATTTATACTTTTGTCTGTTCTGTTTCAATTTCATATTATCTTTTCTCATTAAACAAATTTTCTCCTGTAGTTACTAATTGGAGTATGACACCTTTATATCTTTTAATTACATCCATCCAACTCTTATTTAAACTTCAATATATACCTTAAGGTTATGACCTTCAATATAATACATAATACATAACTTCCAATCGAATTCTGCTTGGTACATTCTTATAATACACACTATATCCTTTTTTTTTAAAGAAAGATTATAAATATATGTAATTATAAACCCTCATTCCATTCCAATTCAGTTCTATCATTAATAATCATTAAAATCTTAACATCTTTAACACTTCTTTTCAATTAAATATCATACTTCCTTAAAAACACATATAATCTCCATAATTAATTTTTCCCTTATTTCTCTTCACATATGTTTTATAAATCATTAAATATTCATTTTGTTACATTTATTTATTGACAAGCATTCCACTGAATTATGATAGATATTTTATCAGACATTTTAATCATACATTCTTTCATATTTTCTAAAATTATTTGTTTCTAATATAACAATACTATCTTATATACCTTTGTAGAATCCCTTTTTCCATTAAATTTTCACCCATTATCTCTAAACAGGCCCTGTTTCTCTATATTTTGTTTCTGTCCTTTATAACTTCTTTTCCTTTCTTTCTTCTCTCTCATCTTCTCCCTCCCCTTTTTACCCCCTTGTCTCTCTACTTCTAATTCTCTCTTCTGCATTTCCCTCTTCTGTTGCTTTCTGATTTTATACTTATTTTTCACACTATTTTTTTTTGGGGGGGGGGAGTTGTTTTTCCCAATCTTAAACTTTCCATTCTCTTTCCCCCCCTTTCCTTTTTTCCCCATCTAAGATTACTTGTTCATTAAAGATGGCTTCTTCTTTGTCACAATCTTCTTGTTCTGCAGGCATTTCTTGTTGTTTCCCAGAATTCCAAATCTCCATTTCTAAAACTGAAATACGAAGCCAAAAGAACCTCTCCCTTCTTGTGCATCTTCTTTGTACTTTTTAAGTTCCATTTTCAGTTCTTCTAAAGTGGAGCCATTTTAAACAGTTTAAACAACCACCCGATTGATTTTAGTCAATCAAATACAATAACCAAAAATCCAAAAATCATCAAGTAATTCAAATAGTCCCGAGTTATATCTTCTTATTTCTTTTTCCACTTTCTCTTCCTGGGGTTTTTGTTGCGATATTTCAGTTAAAATGTATATTTTGAAAGTCTTGTTGAGATTTTGCTGTAAGTTCTTTTTAATTCCAGGCAGTCTCCTCCCTTCCAGATCCTGCCCTTTTATTCTTTTTCTCTCCTTTCCTGTTTTCAAAAGCTTTTAACTATCCAGAAATCTTTATTATCCCTTTGACTTTTTATTGTCAGCATTAAATGCCTATTAATGTCAAAGTGGATTTTTTCCCGATTTCTTGCTTAAGTCTCTTAACTGTCAGTATAGGAAAAGGAGAAAAAAAAAAACCAAATCTTTTCCCTTTTCTCTCTCCTTCGCAGCTTAAAAATCTTCTTAGGGAACAATGTTATTGTTTTTTTAATAGTTTCAATTCCAGGGTACCTTATTTGTTACTTTTGCTGTTTGACCTGGTCAACCAAAACTTTCTCTTCTTATCTTCCTCCTGCACATTCTTTTCCGGTCAAGTTCTTCTTTGTGGTGGCCATTTATGACCACCGCTACAACCGCCTTCGGGAAAGGGAGTAATGGCCAGCTGGGGAGGAGAGATGCGGCTCTCCTCCACCCTGCAGGCAGTCTCCCCCCTCTTCACCACCTGTATGAGGTGGCTTAGCCTCGAAACCAGCTGGCTTGGGGCGCTCCAGTGGCAAGCACGGCTCGAAGCCTCTCAGAGGCAAGGTTTCGGTCTGTTGCCGAAGAGGCTCAAACCAGAAGCCTCTACCTTCTCATCCTTAAGCCATCAGAAAACAAAACTTGCTGTCCCTGTTACCAATTCCTATCTGTTTTTGTGGCCTCTATAATGGTTTGCCACAAGATATTTGTGTCCTGGTTTGGGATGTGCTAGACAAAATAATTGATTAAACCCCATGGCTTCAATGCCCTTCTTTCTCACATCACTGAGAAACCATCCATCTATCTCAATAGTGCTATGATTGGCAGATGGTTTTGATAGACGTTTGACAAGCCTGTTAAATAGCTTGCTTTTGGAGTGGAAGCTGCCTGGTTAACTGGGAATAGTCCTCTGGTTTTTCAAGGTAACAAACACCCTTACACCATCATTCAATTCTTTATCAGAGTTTTTGTAGGCAGAGAGTTTAGCATTCTTTTGAAAGGGAGCTAAACGCACACTCAAAACAAGGTAACAAACATCTTGTGAAAGGCTGCTTCAAGCCTATTAAAACAGTCACTACTCCCATTTATCATGTAGCTGCCTAAATTTTATTTAGTGTAACAAAGAGAAAGGACTAGGAGGTGACTTCTAATGTTTGAGGATACGTCACAGAGAAAAGGGGGTCAACCTACTCTTGAAAGCACCTGAGGGCAAGACAAGAAGTAATAGATGGAATTTTTTCAAGGAGAAAACCAACCTAGAACAAATTTCCCTGATAGAACAATTAACCAGCTTACCCCCAGAAATTGTGGGTATTCTATCCCTGGAGGTTTTCAAGAAAAGACTGGATAACCATTTGTCTGACTTGATATAGTCAGACCCAGTGGTGGGATTCAATTTTTTTTTACTACCGGTTCTGTGGGCGTGGCTTGGTGGGCATGGCAGGGAAAGGATACTGTAAAATCTCCATTCCCACCCCACTCCTGGGGGAAGGTTACTGCAAAATCCCCATTCTCTCCCCACCCCACTAACCTGCTTTCCAGCTCCATTCTCCTGTGCAGGGCAACAAAAGAAGACCCAGCCGATCAGCTGGGACTAAGGAGGCAGAGAATAGATGGCGGCAGGGCCAGTCAGAGGTGGGATTTGCCAGTTCTCCAAACTACTCAAAATTTCCACTACTGGTTCTCCAGAACTAGTCAGAACTTGCTGAATACCACCTCTGGTCAGATCCCATGCTTAAGCAGGTGGTTGGACTGGAAGACTTCCAAAGCCCCTTTCAACTCTGTTATACTATATTATGTAATGTTATTCCTGCCAGTTGGAGGACTTTAGGACAAGTTCTCCATATAAAATGTCTGGTAGCCTTAATTATATCAGAATCAGCTTTTATTTCTTTTGCTCATTGATAGACAAGGATTAATCAATATAATTCCTTATATTTTTCTAGCTGCAAATGCATACAGTCAACCCCAATGGTGGGGTTGAATAAAAGTATAATTCATGGTTTCTCACCAAGTCTTATAATCTGGGGAAGATGCTGAAAATTACATTTAAAAACCTACCTCTGGGTCTGCTGTTTAACAGCCATAGGGAGCTGCCAGCACTACAACAACCAAGACCTGTGTCCTACTCTTCTCCTTCCAGAGTTGGGCCAGAGGGGATCACCTGCATTCCCAGAGGTGGTATTCAGCAGGTTCTGACCAGTTCTGGAGAAATTTTGAGTAGTTCAGAGAACCGGCAAATGCCACCTCTGATTGGAGATTATACAGTATCCTGCCCCTGCTATGCCCACCAAGCCACACCAACAGAACTGGTGGTAAAAATTTTTGAATACACTTGGAATACACCACTGTGTATTCCAGAAAAGCATGCAGCATAACTCAAAGATAACAAATAAATGGCAGGATTTTTATTTTTAGCATGGTTGAGAAATCTTAGCATAACATTGTAGGAAGCCCCCCCCACCCCCAAAGAATGAAATATTTTGAGGATTATTAAAAAGGCAATAAATTATATTTCCCTAAATGACAAAATGGAGAAACGTGTTGTTTTAGAGGCAGGAAGCAGACTCAGTCTTTCTTAGTATCCTCCCCCCACCCCAGCAGATATTTTGTACCCATTATGAAAGACTGGTCCGTCCTAACTACAAAACAAAAGACCTTCAGCTCCAGGATGATGGATTAAGAACAGGACATGAGCCTTTGGGAGATAATAAGATTAACCCACTACCCTTTAGCCGAAGACACAGAGCTACATTGCACAATCTCCTAAGGGCATTTCAGACATTGCACAACCCCCTCAGCAACATCTCTGTATAAACTGTATAAAAATCCATGTACTGACCAAAGCAGGTGGTCAGCTGCCCAGAACCACAAACGCATGTAGTTCTGCTTCATCATTAAACCATTTTTCCAACCAGCCTCCCTGTTTCCCAGTTTGGAACTGAACCAGATGGATAGTTCTTCCAACAGTATCTTCCCCATTAGTCTTTAAAATTAGTTCTTTTTGGTGGTGGTGGTGGTGGTGGAAACATGGCTTTAACATCAGCCCAGATTTCTGTGGCTTCCCTGTGTCTTAGGGATAGGCTGAGACTCAGATGACAACATTATGGGGATATACAGTACAGGACAAAGACACAACCAAAGGATTTTGGCCATGGGAAAAGGCAAATGAAGAAAGGCCTGCCGGTTCCCTACAGTTGCTATTAAAGAAATGAGCTCAATTTGGACTTCCTGCATATTTCGTCTTCTATGGGAAGGTCCTTAATGACCTCTTGTGAGCCTTCCTTCTTCAGCACTCTGCAAGCCCTTGAAGCATAAGTGAGTTATTGTGCCAGCAGTGGAAGAGAGAGCAAATCCATGACGCAAAGAATGCAGGAACGGGGCAGGATGAGGGATGCATTCAGGAAAGCATATTCAACCTACTGGAGTGCCTGCTAAAGTCATCCCTGACCAGTCCTCCCTTGCTAACATTTTCCAGAAGTCTTGTGTATATTTAAAGTTGCATCATTTCCCAAAACGGCCCACCACCCTCCTGCTGCTTAATGCAGATTTGTGCTGTATTTATTTTGATCTTTTTTCTCTTTGTTGGTTATGATGCCATCCAGAAAGAATTTAACCAGAGGGTTCTGTCCACTTTCTTTTTCGTGTGTTTTTTAGTAGGTACTGTACTGCTATTCAGAGATGTGTGCAGCTGACACATTTGTGCCTAGGGAGGGGAGGCGGGAAATCCCATATTTTTGCTTTGCTCTTTAGGCAATTACTTGGACTGTGTTTTCAGAGATTGTTAGTGACTCTTAAACTGTTATAATTGATAGGATCCCTGTTCATAGGCTACTTCTAAGATCTGAATCACTCTATAGAGGTTGGATCACAACACAATAACCTAATCTGATTGAGGATGGAGGAAACTGAGAATTCAATGCTAAAATTTACATATTGTGCCAAACAAACACTCAACCAATCTTCAGTGGCTTGGTAACTATTAAATTAACTAGCCATCATGGTTTATTTCATAAAATATGGCAAAAGAGCCATGGTGGAGCAGTGGTTGGAATGCAGTATCACATGCTAATTCTGCCAACTGGTAGCAGTTTGATCCCGACAAACTCAAGGTTGATTCAGTCTTCCATCCTTCCAAGGCTGATAAAAGGGGGACACAAATTGTTGGGGACAATATGCTGACTCTGTAAACCACTTAGAGAGGGCTGTAAAGCACTGTGAAGTGGTATATAAGTCTAAGTACTACTGCTAATGCTAAATCAGTCCAGCCTTAGAGCCATGTGTTAAAAGGCATGAAATGTAATGCAAGAAGTGGCGGGGAGGATATCAGGGTTGAATGCTTCATAGACTTATATGTTCACCTCTTCTTGTTTGGGTCAAGAGTACCTTCATGGTTGGGACAGAGTTGGTAGAATTTAGCTTTATGTGGCTGTTTTGAACCGTGATATCATGGGGTAAATTTTCTTCCAAACAACAAAAACAAGTAAATGACTCATAAATGACTTTTGACTTTATTTCAAAAGCTCCCTGCAGATCATCAGTCCAGACTCCTTGGCAGCCAACTGGTCAGTGGGCAGATCAAGAGAAGGGTGAAATGGGATCTGTTGAAAGGGAGGCAATGAACTAGGAGGGTCACAGAATGAAAGAGAGCCGCCCTTTTTTTTTTGGCACTGGGTTCTGCCCAACACTGGCAATCATTGTGATCACCCAGGAGATTGCCCACAAAAGAATCCAGTTCTCAACAGCAACAAAAAACATGTTTCCTTCTTTGGGTGTATGTTGTTCACAGGCAACCAGAGTAGACTAGGAGCCTCGTTTTAGACATATTTGGAAGCCTGTAATGATTGAAACCCAATTGCATTTAATTTAAAAAACATTTTTTTTAAATGTAAGACTCCATCACACCAATAATCCAGAAGTGGTATTCGGCAGGTTCTGACCAGTTCTGGAGAACCGGTAGTGGAAATTTTGAGTAGTTTAAAGTAGTATTTGAAGAACTGGCAAATGCCACCTCTAACTGGCCCTGCCGCCATCTATTCTCTGCCTCCTGAATCCCAGCTGATCGGCTGGGTCTTCTTTTGTTGCACTGCATAGGAGCACGGAGCTGGAAAGCAGGTTAGTGGGTGGGGAGGGAATGGGATTTTGCAGTATCCTTCCCCTGCCACGCCCACCAAGCCATGCCCACCAAGCCAAGCCATGCCCACCAAATCACGCCCACAGAACCGGTAGTAAAAAAAAAATTGAATCCCATCACTGCTATAATCTCATCACAATGGGAAAGATATGATCATTAACAGCAGGTGAATCAAAAAAGTTAGGGTTTCTAGTTTAAAGTTTCAGTTTGTTCACTGAACCTACATCTGTCTTTAAAAAAAAAATCCCAAAGCCAACTGACAAACCATTATGTCTTTTCACAAATGGAGATTGGGCTGGGAACATTTTGTTGTTGACAACTTTGTTCTCTGAGTAACTGAACATTCTGTGTCTTCACACCAGATCAGCCAATCGGGACCAGAGCATTACCCCTGTGAGGAAAATACAATACAGGCTCTCAATGAAGAGATGGGATGACATAGTTCTTTGCTCAGAGAAGGCAGTTCTATAACCATGTGTCTCTTTCCCATAACCGAGTTGTTGCAGCTCTGAGGAAATTCCATGGAATTTCTTGCTTTTCCATCCCATTGGTGCAGTGGAAAATCAGTGGGCGTTTAAAGGGGTAAACGCTGGGTCATAGATGAACAGGGTAAAGGTCCCAAGGCCTCTGTTTCTAGACAATTTCCCCATTCTGGCTTGAGAACTCCTTTTTTCTTTTCTTTTTTTTCTTTTTTTGTACTATAGCAGAAATGCTGGCATTTCTCAGTCAGGAATCATTATGCTGATTGGCCGGACAATTTACACTGGTGACGCCAGAATACAAAAAAATCCTTTGTTCTTGATGTCAAGACATTCTAGAGGATGGGGTTTTCATGGCTGCTGGCCAGATTATCCATAAACTCTACCAGAATTTTGCAGGCTATTGGCTGCATGTTCAAGAGTTCTATCTTTTTTATATAAACAAATCCTAAAGCCTAAAGCCCAGATTCTGTTTCTTGACAGCTTTTTCCTTTACTGCTGATTGTTGAGCCTAAAAGGCAGACGTTGTCCATCATTTCTATAACTTCATTGCCAATTCTGATTCTTCTACCTGTTGTCATCAGTTTGGTCTTCTTTATGCTTAATTTTGTCCTATTTTTTTGTGCTCTTTACTACTTTAGGGCTTCCAGATCGTTTGTATATTCAACTATCAGAATGGTGTCATCAGGGTAGCACAAGTGATTGATATTCCTTCCGCCAGTTTTAAAACTACACACATCTTCTTCCAGTCTAGCTTCCCTTTGTGTGTGTATGTGTTTTTGTGTGTGTGTATGTGTGTTTGTGTGTGTGTGTATTCAGCATATAGGTTGAATGAATAAGGGGACAGCATACAGACTAGTCACAATTCCCTGGCACCAATCTGTTTCACCAAGTTCTGTCCATATTGTAACTTCCTGACTGTATATGTTTCTCATGAAGACAATGAGATCTTCTGGGATTTCCATAGTTTGACATGAAAGGCTTTTCTGTAATTGATGAAGCACAGCCTCTTTTTTTGGTATTGGAATGTAGGTTGACCTCATCCAATCAATTGGCCACTGTGTTATTCTTCAGATTTGGTTAGTACCTTGATTTATTCTTTGGTTGATCACCATATTTTAGAGGGTATTCCATTATTTAGAGGGTATTCCATTATTCCATTATCCTAATAACCAGAGTGCCAGGAGAAGGAAGAAAGCATGCTCTGGGAGGGTGGGCAGGTGGGCAGATGTCCTGGGGCTGCTGCACATGCATGTGCAGCAGCCACGGGACATTCGCCCAAGCTGCGCCGCAACCACCACGTGGTAGGGAAAACTAGGAGAGTGACCGGGGCAAGTGAGCAACCAGGGGACCAGGTCAGGGGCATGGCCAGCCAGGGGGTCACCACCAGTTCAGAGACACACGCCAAATCACTGCTACCGGTTCGCTCAAACCGGTGCGAAACAGTTGAATACCACCTCTGTCATGCTTCCTACATTCCATGTTCCTACTGTCATTCTACCTTTCAACTTTGGATCTGTTTTTCCTATATGGCAACATCAGCAACTAGATGCCTCAAAAGTTTTAACCTAGCACACGATTAGTACTCCAAAAGTTCCTCAGCTCTGTTTTACTACCTCTTTCCTGGCCCAGCTCTGACCTGAGGGGCCCATCATCTGGCACTATATTGTCAATCATTTTATATCTGCTACCCATGTGGTTTTCTTGGTAAAAATACAGGAGTGGTTTGCCATCTCCTACACAGTAGCAATTGATGCCTTTGCTTTTGTCACTAAAGTGATCATTTGCCCCTGGCATCTTCCTATGTTGCTGCTATCCAATCTAATGCCTGCTTACTTTAATAGGGCAGCTGAGATGACCTTCACACCTTGGATACATTGGAGTATATTCCAAATCCCTCCCAGAAACAACCCCACCAACACCATGATGAGGCAGCACAGCAGGACTTGCGGGGAGGGGAGGGGCAATTATAACATAGAGCGGCGGCCCCCAACCTTTTTGGCTTGGCAGCCTGGGGAGGGGAGCAGAGATGGATCTGTGTGAGTGGCAGGCATGCGCGGGTAAGCGCTCACACCTCCATCTGTATGAGCAGTAGGCGCACATGCCTGATGCTCGTGCAAATGAAGCTTTGCATGTGAGCATGGGAGGGGAGCTTTGCACGCATGCTCCCCCACCTCTTTCCTGGCCCAGCTCTGAATGGGCCACAGCCCGGGGAGTTGGGGTGGGGACCCCTGACATAGAGCCTAGATAAAAATATGTGTGGCAAATCTCAACCACCTCACCTTTATCTCATTCCATTCTGCTTCAGTTTTTGTTATTTTCCTATTAACTATTGTTATTCTTTAATACCAGGTATTTGTGATCCAAATGTGAAATATACCTGGTTTCCATAGCTCTGTTCAGGTTTTAATTTCACCACTATTATCTTATGCGAAGGTCACAACAATTATCATACCAGTCTTCAGTATGAGCACGATAAAGGAATGTGAAATATTTGAATGCTGAATATTTCCTTTGCTGCTGATACCCCAACATAGTGATGAATAGTGGCTCACACTCACAAGATTCACGTCGAAACTTGCTTTTACCTGAGATGTGACATATTACAAATGGAGAGGAAAAATAAGGTAATGTGAGGTGTATTGTGCCTGCTGGGAAAGCGTCCCACTTTTTGAGTCAGTCTCTGGCAACTCCTATTTTTCCTCATTTGGCTCTTTTCTTGGCTTAAGTTGAAGACTGTCAGTGAAATGTTTCCAGGGTCTTTTAGAAACTTCTTAAACCTCAAGTACATTTGAACCATTTTGTTTTTACCATTATGCATGTATAAAACCTGTATTAGTCAGAATGTTTATTTGCATGGACAATTCTACTGCACAGCTAACAGACATCAAAAAATAACATGGAAGAAACTCAAAGGTGAGCTACTTGCAGCTCACTCCCCAATCTTTTCTATTACCCCTAGTGTAGAGTTCAACAGAAAGGGCCTGCTCTAGATCCCATCGAATCCTGCCCTGTTTAATAAAGTTTCCATCTGAATGGCCCCACTCTGTCGGCGTTTTGAAGGGCATTGATACCCTGGCTCATCATCCAGGCCTTTGCCAAGGATGACTGAAGCCTTGTTTGGATTGTATGTATCTCTTTAGTTGGGTACCTTTGAGCACAAGCTGTACAGACTTGCACAAAATCAGCATTAGTGGATTCTGACAAATAGCTAAATCCATTTGTACAAATTACCAAAGCTTACTCTCTTGCCCCCTTCTCACCTTAGGAATAGCACTGTGTGCCATCAAGTCAGTGTTGACTTTTAGTGACCACATAGGTTTTCTCCCTTAATCTAGAGTCATATTGCTTCAAATTCTCCATGAACTGATTTAAAGAAACAAACCCAAGGCCTAGCAACTAGTAACTAGTTGCCCTGGGGAACCAGTGTGAAACCACAGTATGAGGCAATGATGAGACAGAGAGTACTTTAAAAAAAAAAAAGGCAGCTGAGACAATAAGAGACTCTTCAGCAGAATCAGCCCGAGGACATCCGTCATTAGATGAATACAATATTTTTGGCAAGCATTGGGGATTCTTTCCCAAAGCAATAGAGAGCAGCACAGTTTCCATCCCCCACTTTGCGGAAAATGAAAGACTAATTTCATTTTCATTTGAAAGAATGCGGACTTAATTAAAGGAATAGAAAGCGTATCAGTTACACTTGACCAAAATGGGAGACGGTTTCCAAATTTTATTCATAACAGCTCCTCAATCTTAAGGGTCCATTCCTAGCGAATATGTAAGACAAACGAAAATTGTAAAAAAAAAAAAACCTTTGCTGATTTAAAACAGATGGTTGGATATTTCTTTTTTTCTCAGCCACCAGCAAGCTGAAGTCCACATATCTTCAAACTGCTGAGGTTGAGAAACATTGCCTTCCAAGAAAGATCCATGTAATTCCAAAAGCTAATTTACATGCAAGCAATCCTTAACTTGAAACTGGTCATTTAACAACCACTCAAAATTAATAGAGGCCCAGAACAGGTGCTCTACAACCGTAAAGTACTTCTGGCTCTCATAAAATGTCACGCCGACCTCTCCAATAGTGTGATTTCATTTCAGGTACTTGACAGGCTCACCTTTATGATCAATAGCAGCATCCCACAGTCAGTTTACAGCCAAAAAAGAAAAAGAAAAAGAAAGAGAGAGAAGATTCCCATTCAGAAGAATGGATTTGCATGTGTGATTGCAGCATTTGTTTAACAGTCCTGTATTCATTTAATGGCTGTAGTAAATCACTTAATGACCCCCACAAAACAAGCTGTAAAATCAGGTCTAGTCATGTGGGTGCCTCAACTTATGACCGTATCGATTTACAATCCCAATTGCAGTCATAACCAAAGACTACCTGTATACATTAATTAAGAGTCATTTAAAAATGAGTGTCAACTTAAAAATATTTCTTTGGTTTTTTTAGTTGCCAGCAGAAAGGGAGTGGGGGAAAGTAGCTATGGATGTGTCTCATTGGAGAATATACATCCAGGGGGTGGGGGGGAAGACCAGGGTCAAGGGTGAAATGAATGATGTGTCAGAGTTGGCTGCAACCGGCGACATGTCAACTCCTAATAAATCAATCTTTTTTACTCTGAGAGATGTAGCTACTGACTTATGATTTGAATGGGGGTGCATTTTGGAGTCCTAACAATGGGTTTTGTCTACTTTGCACCTTCTTTTTCATGCTTTTTTTTCAACAGGTACTGTACTACTATTCAGAGATGTGTTCAGCTGTCACATTTGTGCCTATGGAGGAAAAAAAACACCCATATTTTTGCTTTGCTCTTTAGGCAATAACTTGGACTGTGTTTTCAGAGATTGTTAGTGACTCTTAAAATGGTAGCTAACAGTATCCCTGTTCATAGGCTCATCCCTCTAAGACAGGGGTGTCAAACTCAAATTCATTGAGGACTGCATCAGGGTTGTGTTTGACCTTGGAGACGGGCAGAGTATGTGTGGCCAGAGTGGGTGTGGCCAGAGTGGGTGTGACATCACTCGTGTTGGGAGCACCTGTGTGGCAAAAAAGCCGTGGTGAAGCAGTGGTTAGAATGCAGTATCACAGGCTAATTCTGCCAACTGCCAGAGGTTCAGTCCTCACCGGCTCAAGGTTGACTCAGCCTTCCATCCTTCTAAGGTCGGTGAAATGAGGACCCAGATTGTTGGGGGCAATATGCTCTCTAAACTGCTTAGAGAGGCCTGTGAAGCACTGTGAAGCAGTATATACATCCATCTAAGTGCTATTGCTATTCATTTCTTATTATATGAAGAAATGACTTAACACTTATCAGTGAGCTAAACTACCTAGTATATGAGACAAGATGTTCATGTTACCATACACTACTCCCCATCCCCAACAGTTTTCAGTAAAAAGTTGAAGTTGGGATCAAGAGATCTAGTTGGGTATGCCCAACATGCCTTAAAAAAATCAGTAAAAGATTGAAAGACAGCACTGTGAAATCAAAAGTGAATGGACAAGACATCAAAATAACCCAGCATGCTGAAAATTTTGTGATCCTACAAACATCTAATTTGGCTTACATTTTTCTGACTGCAAAATTAGATACTCTCTCCTAGGACTTGAAAAGAAAGAACAATTGCATCGGCAACAGGGAATGTTTTCATGATATGATTAGTGACATAGAAGCCAGTTCCTGTCATCGTTGATGCTTGGGGTGTGGGGTGCAGAGGACATTTCTGTGATATAATATCCTGTCCCAAGCAAGCCAAGTCATGTCCAGCCAGTTTCCTTTCTGCAATCAGTCTAAGCTGGGCACAGCGTCACACCAATTATATTTTCATTCCTTTTCATCTGAGATAACATTCAGTCAATGGAAGCCTTATGCCCACAGCAACTGCTTCTGAAATGGTTCCAAAAGATAAAGGAAGGGGAAATTTAGAAAGGACAGCTGTTCATTGCTAGTGTGAGTTTTACAAGTCACATGAGGTAGCTATTTGGGATTTATCTGATGAAAGGTGTACTTAATTATGAGCTATATTTATGCTGCCTTCCCCCAGCCTTCGATAAGTGACCTTACCAGGAATAAATTGGGATCTCTGATTGTGGATGTCATGAAAAAGTTGCAAACTGCTAGTTAGTTTTTATTTAATGCTGTTGTAGAAGTCACTGCTACTGTGAAATAAACTAGCCCAAATATCTTGACATGGAAGGGGCACTGTTCTGATTTTTTACATCTGTCAGCTAAGGAACTGACCCTGAGCTCACCCTTCATTCTGACACAAAAGCCTGATTCAAACTAACTTCTAAACAAGTTTTAGACCACAACTTTTCATAATATCCTTTAGAATCCAAGCAGTACAGGTTGGATTACAAGTTTCCTTTTGACTTATTCGGTGCAGTGGGGTTCAGCCAAGCAGAAAACAATTATGAATTCAATAGCATTACTTCCTATGTACACGGATTTAAAATTTCAGGGGAGTGCAGAGAAGAGCAACGAAGTTGATTTGAGAACTGCAAATCTCACAAAAAGTTGCAGGAACTGGTACGTCTAGTCTAACAAAGAGAAGGACAAGAGGTGACATGATAGCAGTGTGTCACTATGTAAGGGGCTGCTGCCACAGAGAAGAGGGGGTCAACCTATTCTCCAAAGCATCTGAAGGCAGGACAAAAAGTAATGGATGGAAACTAATCAAGGAGAGAAGCAGTTTAGAGCTAAGGAGAAATTTCCTGATAGTGAGAATAATTAATCAATGGAACAGCTTCCTTTCAGAAATTGTGGGTGTTCTATCACTGGAGATTTTTAAAAAGAGATTGGGCAGCCATTTGTCTCACATAGTAGAGTCTCCTGCTTTGAGCAATGGGTTGGAGTAGATGATCTCCAAGGTTCCTTCCAACTCTGTTATTCTTTGCCTGTAAGCAAAGCTGTAGCCATTTGGTGGCCACTAGAACAATGTCTGGTAAGGTTCATATTGTCTGAAGGTTCCTGCCCATGCCACCCAGTTGAGGAAGGATTTTGTTAGATCGGGTACAAAAGAGACGCGAGACCAATGTACTTCAAGCTCTTTATTTTATGTTAAGATCTGTACAAGATCTTGGAGCCGCGGCAGCCCTTCATATAGGGATTGCTCGCAGCTTGTCGGCCAATGACAGCACTTTGAATCTCCCGCGATCGGCTCAGCCAATCGCGGTTGATTCTAAGTGAGCCAATCACAGTTGTTGAGTCGGCCAATCAGAATGCAGTTCATATGGACCAATCAGAGTTTACCTTTTGGAGTATGTTAATACAGTACAGATTTGTTTTTTTCCACAGAATAAATTCTCTGCCTTTTGGCAATAGGAACAAATATGCATATAGATCAAAGAGCTACTAGAGAGAGAATAAACCAGAATGAGGCAGAGATGTGAAAAGCTTTTTTCTGTGCCCTCCCATGAGGCTGACATTTGCATCACTAAGCAATGACATAACGGATGCTGCAAACAAACCCTCTTTATATTCTGGAAACTCTTAAGCTGTTTCTTCTTCATCTGGACAAGAACCAGCAGCTGGTGAAGGAAATTTGAATGCATTAATTTGCTCTAATTCCTGAAAGTACAAATAGCAACAGCATATAAAAAGACACATTAAGATTAATCATTGCTAATTTGTAGAGATTTAAATTTTGTTTTGAAGTATACTTAAGAAAAGAAAATTCATAGCAGTATGCAAATAGCACTACAATTATATTGCCTTTACTTTAAATTAAAAAGTCACTTTGCAACCAATTCTTGCACTTAACAACACCTTTTGCAGGTCTGTAAAGGAAAGGAAAGCTAAAATAACGTCCTAAGCATGTTTCATTTAGTGACTGCTTCACTTAACAAATGAGTTTCTGGCTCCAATTGTGGTCACTAATGACAGCTACCTGTGTCCCATTGGCTTTTTTAAGTTGAATTGAGTGGCCGTAGAAATCTAATAAATAAATGTACTTTGATTCCATCTTATTCCATTTTTGAGGCAACTGACAGCTGTAATTGAAATCAAACAAAACTTACAGTTCAATATCGAGGAAGTTTGTTTTAAAACAGTATGATTAAGTATTCCTTGTGATGCAGCTTTATACCTTGATCCAATATAACAACGGAATGTTGAAATTACAAATTTTATAGGGATTAAATGCTAAATATGAAGAGCTTCAAAAATGAAAAAAAAAACTATACTTTGGATCCAGCCAAAACCAAAATGGTAGCATTGCAATTATTTTCATATCGATTTCTTTAGGTTTATATAATACTGAAAGGGGATAGCAATATTTCCATCAAGAAAGCTTCTAAATTATCTTTAGAGAAAGATTTTACACAAGGTAGTTACAGTGGTCAACTCAAAAGTTACAAATGATGAGAATTGTAAGAGCTGTTTTATCAAATGACGATCAGTAACAACAACAATTTTTATAACAAAACGTTCTTCGGGCCACCACTTCTTTTAAATTCTGTCACTTATGGGACCTAGGAAGCATGCCTATTCAGTGTCCATCATTCCTGGGTCCTGGAAAAATATCCCCAGCCCAATGTGCAATAAGCCCCAATTTGTTCACTTAAAAAAAAAAGTTAAGACCTGGCCATGTATTTACATCCAGAAGAACGGAGTCCCATTTCGGTTATTTCATAATTGTGCTTCTGGATGTAAATACATGGCCAGGTCTTAACTTTTTTTTTTTAAGTGAACAAATTGGGGCTTATTGTCACCATTTTGTATTTTATCTAGTGGGTATGCTTTTAATGTTTTGTAGTTCTTTTGGTTTATAGCTGTATGCTGTCCAGAGTCACACTGTTTGTATAAAATCAATTAAATAGATGAATAAATAAAACTACAGCAGGCATCTCCAGAAATAGCATAAAGAGGTTTAGGAATACAGATCATATTTCTGTAGGTTAATAATATTCCAACAGTGCAAGACTGAATGCCAGTAAGTTGTGTCTATAGCTAATCTACATGTATCATTCAAGTATGGGAAAAAGACTGAAAAAGAACAAAGCAATAGGGATTTTGTGGGAGTGATTGGAATAATGAAGGAAAAAAGACCAGTGGCAGGAATAAGGCTCTTGAGGCATATGCGATGATAAACAGAATGCCAACTTGGATTCTGACAAATGCAAGCAAAAGTAAATGCAGGAAATAATATTCAATGCGTTGTTAAATACCCCCATTTTTCAAATACATATTATAATTCTTACATATTTTCAGATGTTTCTTTGAAGTTGAGTACAATGTTCTATGGAATGTTACATGTCTCTTCAAAATGAAGAAATGAAAATAAATGAAGCACTAAACTCAATATAATAATCACTCTATGGATACAAAAGCCAATTCTGAATCTGAACTTTTTGAGATCGCCTCCAAAAAAACAAATCAAATAGTCCTCTCCCATCACTCCCCACACCATCCCTCGGGGTGCTACAAAATGAACAGTTGTAGTATTCAAAACAACTTTTACAATATAAACATTTTTGGGGCAACTGTCGTAGATTCTTTGGTCTGTGCAAAATAGGTTGGTACGTGCCTGTTCAAAAATATTTCCGCTTACATCAATCTGACTTAATTCAGTCCTTTACGTATCACAACTAGCTTTGTACACAAATGCTCATGATTCAGATTCCATGGTTTATCTTAGGAGAGGACTTCAGAGAACTATGTCTGTGTGCAGGATCCCCCTCATATGATCTGTAATCAGGATGACATTTAGCAGATAGCATTCCTAAACACAGGATAATACCCCAGTGGATAATTAACAACCTTTATGCAAAACTTTAGCAAACTTTATGGGAAACAGAGTACAATGTTTTCTTAACTAATCTCTGTTTACGTAATGAAGGAATAATACAGAGCAAGAGAGAAACACATCACCTTCAACTTCAGAAAATTAGGATCTGATTCGTTTTCTCTTCCTCAATTTTTCTGAAAATCCACAATTCTTCTCTTCAAATAGAAATGTTCACTTGCATCAATGGTTTCTCACTTTGGAGAGGATGTCAGAAAAGAAGGGAAAACTAGGAGGGATACATATATTCATATATAAACAGAGTTACAGAGAAGCACATCTTAGAAGTAAACATTGATTGACAATTAATTTATCATCCTGAGCTCAGAGGCAGTTTTTGCTCTCACACTTATATCTAGCTTCAGTAGGTAAACCTAGGGGTTTTAGAGGAAAACAAATTAGATTTTGCAAATGTGAGCTCTTACCATTTAAGTCATAAATCTGGCCCAATTCTCTCTGAGATTGAAGTTATTCACACAGGATAATCCTCCAGCATATAATAAGCAAATAAGCCTTCTAATAGTTGCAAATAATAACTCTTTTTTTATTCTGGTCCAGAGATGCTAAGGATATAAGCAGCAGTCCCCAACTTTTTGGGTTCCAGGGATCAGTTTCATGGAAGACTATTTTTCCATGGACTGGGAGGGCGATGGTTTCAAGTTTCGCTTGCTTACATGCTGCTCATTTCCAGCTGTGGGGCCTAGTTCCTAACAGGCCACAGACAGACCAGTACCAGTCTATGTTAGTTAGTTAGTTAGTTTACGTTATTGTCATTGCACCTCGTACAATGAAATCAAACACCATCTTCAGTGCACATCATGACCATGACCATGAAAATAAACACAAACACACATCCTGTTAAGTTTGAGCAATGAGAGGCTGAACCAGAGCATGAGTGCAACAATACTTTATTTTACAATAAAGGGCTGACCGTGCTTGCCACGCCTGGAACTGGCTCGCAGCAATCAGCAACTGGTTGGACCCCGCAGCCTGCTTTTATAGCTGGCTGCTGGAGAGAACCAACCAATGGGAATGGGAGAATAACGCCCACACAAAGTGAGTGGACCTGGAGTGAGAACTCCTAGAGTTCTCAGGACATAACACCCCTTCCCCCAGATGCGAACATGCATAGTCCTTGAGGTAGATGGGGGTTGTGTTGCCCGAACGGCGCAGCTCGGGACATTGTCTGTCTGTTCGGTATCAGTCTGTGACGGTTGAGCCGACATGGTGTCGCCAACGCTCCCTCCGGACTGGGCATCCTCAGAAACCACCGGGTTGGTTACTGGAGTCGAGCTCTCATGGGTTGGATCAGGCTGGTCAACTCTCTGGGCGCTGTTGTCCGAGTTTGGGTTGACTGGAGCGACCGCTGGTGCAGACTGGTCGTTGGGTGCGATGTGGCTGGGCGGCGGATGTGGTGGTTCCCCTTCGACTGGAGACTCTGGACTCTTGTTGGCAAGGGTGCTGGGGCGCCTTCTAAGCTGGTCTATGTGTCTCCTCCAGACGCGACCATCCTCCAGCCTGACCCTATACGATCTCGGCCCGGTGACGGCGATGACCTCGCCTGAATCCAAAGTGGGTCCCCAGCGAAATTCCTTGCGAATACTGGCTCCTGTAACATAAAATGTCTAACCCCGAAGTAGAGCGAGGGGAGAGTCAGGGCAGTATTGAGGGTGCAGTCTGTCCAATACAGTCCTCAGGCGCCGGCCCATCAGAAGTTCCGCTGGGGACTTATTGGTGACTGTACAGGGGGTTGAGTGCTGGCTCATCAGGAACCATGCGAGTTTGTGGTGCCAGTCATCCCTGCCAAACCTAGCGAGGGCCTCTTTGGTGGTCCTGACGGCCCTTTCAGCCAACCCATTACTGGCAGGGTGAAATGGGGCTGTGAAAATGTGGCGAATGCCCAGGTTGGCAGCAAAACGGCTGAATTCTACTGATGCGAACTGTGGGCCATTATCGGAGACAATGGAGTCGGGTAGTCCATGTGTAACGAACAGGCGCGTTAACACGTTGGTGATTGCTAGTGTGGTGGTCGTGAATAGCTGTGCCACGTCTATCCATTTGGAATAAGCGCCACGACCACTAGGAACATCTTTCCATGCACGGGGCCGCCAGATCGATATGGATTCTAGACCAAGGCGCTGGCGCTCCCATCTGGTAGGGGTGGCGATGGGGGAGCAGGACGGGATTCCTGGCAAATGCTGCAGGAACTTACCCAATTGACAATGTCCTCGCGTCGAGACCCGCCACCACACGTAGCTGCGTGCATGACTTCATTCTCACGATGCCGGGTGTCCCTCGTGCAACGCTCCAGGACTCGGGTACGCAGCGAGGTCGGAATGACCACTCGAGTGCCCCACAGTAGACAACCCTGCAAACTGGACAGCTCCTGCATGCGAGTCTTAAAGGGTGCGAATTTGTTATCAACGCGCCTCCCGGCCACCCTCCTCACCCAGTCGAGCACCTGGGTGAGCGCTTGGTCCGCCTTGGTTTTAGCGGTGATGTCAAGGGCGGTGATGGGCAGGTCCAACTGGGTGATTTCGAAAATGGCGTTGACAGGAGCTGGGTCTTCAGCCGGAGCGGGTAAGGGGCAGCGACTGAGAGCGTCGGCGTGATAGAGTTTTGCCCGGGCGGTGAATAAGTTTGTATGAGTAGGCCGCTAGGAAGAGTGTCCACCTTGTCATCCTAGGGGAAAGGACTTGAGGTGTCTGTTTGTCGCCGGCCAGTAGGCCCAGGAGGGGCTTATGGTCGGTGACCAGTTTGAAGAAATGGCCAAAAAGGAATTCGTGAAACTTTTTCACGGCCGCAACAGCTGCTAGGGCTTCCTTGTCTATTTGGCTGTAGTTTCGCTCCGTGGCCGAGAGCGTCCTGGAGAAAAAGGCGATAGGGGCCTCGGCGCCATTGGGGAGTCTGTGACTAAGGACTGCCCCAATTCCAAAAGGGGATGCGTCTGCTGCCAGTACTAAAGGAAGGTTGGGGTCGAATTGGATGAGCACTGCCTCTGGACGTAAGTAGTGATTTGACGGCGTTAAACGCCTGGTCTTCTTTGTGCCCCCAGTGCCACGGTGACTTTTTGTCTAGTAATCTGTGTAGGGGTTCGGCGACTGAGGCTTTATGGGGCAAGAAGGATGCATAAAAGTTCAGCAGCCCCAAGAAAGCTTGTAGCTCCGCTTTGGAGGTTGGTGCGGGAGCTTCGTGGATTGCCCTAACCTTGGACTCCAGGGGGTGAATGCCAGAGGCGTCAATTTTATAACCCAGAAAGTCCACCTGTCTAGTGGCAATGGCGCATTTTTCTTTTTTTTTAACTTGAGGCCATGCTGTCTGAACCTCTCTAACACTGCTCGCACTCTCTGGAAGAGTTGGGGTCTGTCCCTGGCCGAGACCAAGATGTCACGAAGTAGGGTACTACACCAGGGAGGCCCTGTAAAATCCGCTCCATGAGGGATTGAAAAATACCCGGGCAACACTTACGCCAAATTGGAGACGCTTGCATCGGAAGGCACCCTGTGAGTGACGATGGTCTGAAGTTCCGCTGTTTGGTTATCAACAGGGAACTGCTGATATGCTTGAGACATGTCCAATTTAGCAAAAATACTGCCCGGCTCGAATGTGTGTAATAAGTGCTGAATGACGGGCACAGGGTAGGCGCTAACTTGTAAATATTTATTGATTGTTGTCTTGTAGTCCGAGCAAATTCTCAGGCTACCATCTTTTTAAGGGGTGTGACAATGGGCGTCTCCCACTTGGCGAAATCTGTTGGCTCAATGACCCCTTGTTTTAGTAGTTTATCCAATTCAGCGTCTAGTTTTGGTCTAATAGCAAATGGAACTCTCACGTGGTTTTAATCTGATTGGGACTGCCTGGGGTCAACGGTGAACGAGATGGGGGTTCCATTATAACACCCCAGCTCCTCGCTGAACACATCTGCGTAGTCAGCTAATAAGGAGTCAGTGTCTGAGGTTGAGACAGCATGGACTCCTGTTAGCCCTAGGCCGAGGTGGGGAAACCAATCGAGCCCCAATAAGGTGGGTAGATTGCCGTTAACTACCACTAGAGGTAGGTGGCCTTAAAAGCTCTAAAACTGACAAAGAACTTGCCTCTGCCGATCACGGGAATGGCCTTCCCCTGGTAGTCCTTCAGACCGAACTGGCATCTCTGAAGCCGGGTAGTAGATAGGCTGGGATGGAGTCTCTTGAGGGTGCTCCATGAGATTATTGAGAGCGCTGACCCTGTGTCAACCTCCATGTGGCACGGTTTACCTTCTAGGGAAACGGAGAGAGAAATTTTACTAACAGTGTGGCAAGTACGCCTGGCAAGGCGGTGCGCGCGACAGTTTAATACTTGCCTCTGTGGTCCCGAGTGCGAGGACGGGGTCTGTGTGCAGCGCTTTGAGGGGCTTGGCAGACTCTCGCGATGTGCCCCTCTTATGGCAGTTGTTGCAAGTGGCTCCTTTAAACTTGCAGGTGGCCCTTGATGCGATCCCCACAGGCTAGGCACAGTGTGATGTGCTTGGGTGGACCAGTGTATTCTTGTTTGGCCCCTACCTGCGACCGTCTGTCCTGGCGCAGGCGGTGGACGCCGCTTTCATCATTGTGGGTTTCCTCCGCTTCCACCTCTTCGGAATGGACTGGGAACGATGCCAACTTGGCACTTGGGCCCTGAATTTCGGTGGCTGAGTTCGTTGCTAGCTCGGTTGCTAGGGCCTCCTCGACCGCTTGCGCGAGGTTGAGGTCTTTTTGCTAGCAGGCGCCTCTGTAGGTTGAGATCCTTGACCCCACAAACTAATTGATCGAGGAGCATGTCCTCCAGGTATGTTCCAAACCCGCAGTGCAGGGCTGCTGTTCTGAGGGCGGCCATATATTGATTGATGGTCTCCTTACTTGATTGCTTCCTCATACGGAACGTGAACCTCCTGGCGATTTGTGAAGGCCTGGGAGCGTAGTGGTTAGTGAGGATCTCAAGCAACTCGGACCACGGAACGTTTTTCACCCTCTCGGTGCCACGAAAGCTGCGGCGGTATCGTAAACGGTGGCTCCGCAGTAGATTAGGAAATAGGATTTTTCCGATGCTCTCCCGCATCCGCCAGGCCGACCGCATCGATGTAATGATTGAAGCGGTTCTTATACGATTCCCACTTCTCTTCGTCTGGTTTAAACGCCGGAATACTGGGTTGGAACTCATGGTGCTGAACGGCTGGGCTACCTGCGGAAAAATCTCTCTGGGACAACGGGCGCCGTGAGTTACTAGTGATATCAGCTCTGGAGAGGTTTTTTGCTACCCTCTTTTTCTCTCTGGGTTACCACGTTGGCTGCTAGCCGTTGGAGGTGTCTTGATTCGCGCCAAAAAGTGGGCGTTAGTGACTTCTTACAGCGCTGTGTTGTGCTCCTACTGGCTCGAAATTCAAATGACACCCGTTTGAATTTCGCGCCAAATACAGAGCGGCTGCGGCTCGCAGTGCTTCACTTTCCCCGTAGCGGGGCTAACAAGCTGCCACAGACGCTTCTAACTTTTGAACCAGACCGCTTTCTGGCTGCGGATCAGCGTTTGCTCTTTTTGATCGCTCTTTGTTGGCTGACCGCTCTCTCTGGCTGCGGATCAGCGCTTTCTCTTATCGCCAGCCAATCGCTCTCTCTGGGCTGCGGATCGGTGGCTAGTGACTCAGCGGTTGCATGGTGCTTCTGGTAGCCATCCCATCCTCGTCGCCAGTGTTAAGTTTGAGCAATGAGAGGCTGAACCAGAGCATGAGTGCAACAATACTTTATTTTACAATAAAGGGCTGACCGTGCTTGCCACGCCTGGAACTGGCTCGCAGCAATCAGCAACTGGTTGGACCCCGCAGCCTGCTTTTATAGCTGGCTGCTGGAGAGAACCAACCAATGGGAATGGGAGAATAACGCCCACACAAAGTGAGTGGACCTGAGTGAGAACTCCTAGAGTTCTCAGGACATAACACATCCTTCACACATTGAAATGGAACCCCCCGATACCACACCAACACTGCACTATACAGCAGAATTCAAAAGAACTACTGCCCTGGGATAGAAGCTGTTTTTCAGCCTGTTTGTTCTGTTTTTATTATTCTATTATCATCTGCCAGATGGTAATAGTTCAAAAAAAGGGTTCCCCAGGATGAGATGGATCTTTGAGAATGTTTTGAACTTTCTTAAGGCAGTGGGAGCTATAAAGCTCTTCCAAAGACAGGAGAGGGCAACCAATGATCTTCTGGGCAATGACATTAACCCTCTGGAGTGCTTTCCTATCTGCCACTGTGCAACTGGCAAACCATACAGAGGTGCAGTATGTTAAAATGCTCTCTATGGTGCAGTGGTAGAAGATCACTAGCAGTTTTTCATTCAGTTGTTGTTTTCTGAGAAGTCTCAGGTAGTATAATCTCTGCTGGGCCCTTTTGATCAGGGTTGCAATGTGGGCACCCCAGGTCAGGTCCTCTTTTAGGGAAACTTAAACCTGGCCACTTGCTCCACTCGGTCTCCATTGATAAGCAAGGGCTGGAGGTCTGATCTGTTCCTTCTATAGTCCACTATAAGCTCCTTGGTTCTTATTGGTGTTGAGGACCAAGTTGTTGTCTCCACACCATGAAAGCAACCGGTCCACCTCATCTCCGTAGGCAGACTCATCCCCCCCGGAGATAAGTCCCACAACTGTTGTATCATCTGCAAATTTAGCAATAGTATTACTAGCGTGAGTGGGAATGAAGTCATGCACATAAAGAGTATAGAGTAAGGGACTCAACACGCAACCCTGTGGTGTACCAGTGTTAAGAATAAAGGCTGAAGAGGTATGATTACCTAATCTGACCCTCTGTGAGCGGCCAGACAGGAAATCCATAATTCACAGGCAGATTGAATTAGAAAGCCCAAGGTCCAGAAGTTGGTCCAGGGATTGGGGAACTAATGCAAGAAATGCTGGGATGTAATCGTGAATAGCTCATGACATACAGGGAAGGTTACATGTTCAAGTGCAGAAATATCCTTATGCAATATCTTGATTATTTGTTATGCCATCGTCATTTTTGACTCCTAGCAACCACGTGAATTTTCTGATGTTCCATCTCTAACTTGTTCTTTCAAGCCTCTCAATGTTACACCATTGCCATTATAACTGAGTCCATTCATCTTGCTTTCCCAGGGAGCTGGATCTTTGCATGTGTCCAAAGCAGCATAATGAGAACTCATTTAATGAGTCTGGTCATTTTGTGCCTTGAATGAGAACTCTGAATTGTTGTTTTTTTTAGTTTAAATATTGCATGCGGATATTGTTACTTCCCGCTCTCCTTGGTCTCATCACTCAGGTTTCTAGAAGTTTTCGAGCCACATTTATGCCAAAATTACCTCACTGTAACAAATCTGGATTTGTTACAGTGGGAGTTTTTTCTTCCAGTCAGGGAAACCTAGTAACCTGGTAATCCAAACCATAGTCGCTCTTGCCCAAATAATATAGCACGGATAAGCAATTTATAAACCAGGGATAACCAACCTTGGCAACTTTAAGACTTGTGCTTTGCAGCTGCTTTACTTTCAAGGCCATGGTTATTAATTTCAGGTGGTTATCCATTACCAGTGGGTTAAAAATCTATGATTAACACATGCTGCTCACTTCTCCTCATCTGAGGCAAAATTCCCTCCCTTTGAAAAGGAATGCTAATTTTTAAAACTCAACTCCTCTCTGCTTGCCAAAGGGTAGATTTCTCTCTTGGTTGCACACTCTCTTTCTTTCTCTGTCTCACACACACACACACAGCCCTATGGAAACCGTATACCTGAGTCATTTTCTATTTTTCAATGGCTGGAGCGATTGCCCAGTATTCAAACACAAAGACTCTGGTATGTCCATAATCAGGTATGCTATTCTGAAAGCTAATCTGTCATTAAGTACCTTTATAATCTCCAGAACAATCTTGTACTAGACACTGCAAATACAATCATCAGTCATTGCAGTTGGGTTTCCTGCACAACTGATAAGGAATGAGGTCTGCCAATAAGATGAAAGCTGTGCCAGCTGACTTGGGAAGGAGTCAATATTAACTTTCCTTGAATGTACAGAGCAGTAAAATATGTGTCAACATGAGACCATTTTTTTTTAATCTCTGTATCTGGGTGGATAAAATGGCATGCGCTTCAGAAAACTCCTAAACACCTAAAAAAAAAATTCAGAAAGAAAAAAAATAACTTTCCTTTAAAAAATTATCTCCAGCTAGTCCTCAACTTGCGACCACAACTGATCCCAAAATATTGTTACTAAGCAAGGGAGTTTTGCCCCATTTTACAACCCTTTTGGCCACAGCTATTAAGCGAGTTGCTGCAGTTGTTAAGTGAATCATGTGGTCCTTAGGCAAATCTGACTGCCCCCCCTTTGACTTTGCTTGTCAGATACTGGCTGGGAAAGTTACAAATGGGGGTCATATGGCCCCAGGACAGTGCAGCTGTCATAAATAGATCCCAGTTGCCAAGCCCCCAAATTTTGATCATATGACCATGAGGATATTACAATGGACATAAGAGTGAAAAAAGCAAACCCTTGGCGCCATGCAAAGCGCATGTTTGGCGCAGGCGCACACTCACTAAACTGGTTGTTACACTGATTGATTCACATCCCTGCTAGCACCTACAGGTTGATCACATGGTTGAAGCCACCATCTTCACTTGATGTCCTTATTGCTGTCTTACCATAACTGTTGTTGCTTTTTTCTGTTACATAGGTCTCTCCATCACTCTGCAGCAGTGTACAAAATTTCATTGAAAGAGTTGTCTTCTGATATACAGAATTTGCTTGTGATAAGCCAAGGAAGCTGTAGGCAAAGGAAGAGATGATGATATAATGAAAGCCAACATCTAACACTTAACCCTAAATACAACAATCCCACATCCCACTCATTGAATTAGTATGGAAATAGTTTTTTTTTTCTTTAGAAAGGAATGCTGAAAGTATTCACTTTTTTTACAACACTGAAAAGAATTAAAAATTTTGATCACCTTATTTTTGCCCCCATGTGGTATTAGAGAATGGATACTTAAATACTGTATACTGTACAGTATGTGAATCTGAAAATCTGAGATTTTCTGAGCTAATTTGTCCAACTCACATTTGCTTCTGAAAATTCCAACATATTGATAAAGTCAAGATTTATTAAGATGAACCATGATACTGGAAATCACAGACTGAAGTATTCTCTTAAATTTAACATTCAGTGGCTGTGCAGTCTGCTTTCTCTTTCATTGTACAATTAAGCCTGAAAAAGGTTGAGTGGGGCTGGAATATTTTTACGAGACTCCAATCTGTATTTCTGAGATCCTTAAATATTTAGCTTCATAGTGTCCCTGCTTTCATTTCTATTGGTTTTATTTTATTTATACAATTATATTCCATACAAATAATACAATCCACTTAAAATATTTACAAATTAAACTCTAGACTCATAGTTACTTGTATTAGGCAAATTAAAACAAGTACAGTGCTGAGGCGATAGACAGATGGACTAATTATCTCTTTCTCTTGCTCAAACTGGAAAGTACAAGAAAATAATTAATTCATTTTGAGGCTCATGACACCTAGAACGTATTAGTTTGATCCTACATTAGAAGATTCCAATTTGTTGAAACGTTTGTTTCCTTGATTTTTTTTTTTTTTGAAAGTTGTTCTAATTACCATATAATCAGACATTCCGTCACTCTGGACTGTTCAAATTGCTCTCTCCAGCCATTGTACTGTATATGTTATCCTTTGAAGTTCTTCATTTATATACATTACCAAGCTTAACTATCTTGTTTTAGCAGCAATACAAATCTTTGATGCCAGTCAAGCAACACTTTCATCCGACTTAAAATATGTTGAGCTTTCTAAAAAAAAAAAAGTGGGTTTAATAATTATATGACATAATTCATCCTGTGACTGACAGCAGCACAGCAATAACTAAGAAATTAAGATAATTAGTTTTATTCAGCTATCAGGAATTATGCTTTCCACTGCCCACATGGATGGTGGCCTTGGAAGCTAAAAAGCTAAAAAGAAGAAAGAGAAGCTGCAAAGACCCCTTTTTCATTCAAGAATATATCTTCCAATATTTGAGGGCTGTCACAGGGAAGAGTCAACCTATTCTCCAAAGCACTTGTGGGTAGGACAGAAATAATGGATGGAAACTTATCGCGTGGAGAAATCCAGCCTAAAACTAAAGAGAAATTTTCTGACGATGAGAACAATTAATCGGTGGAATACCTTACCTCCAAAAGTTGTGGGTGCTTCATCACTGGAGGTTTCAAAGAACAGCCAATTATCCAGAAGGGTATAGAATCTCCTGCTTGAGCAGGAGGTTGGATTAAAAGACCTCCAAGCTCTCTTCCAATACTGTTATTCTGTAAAGGATCTCTCCACTGGAACAAGGAATCAAGGGAATCATTTATGTTACAACAGCACTGAACATCCAAAATATGCAAAGACTTAGAATATCAATAGGTATAACAGATAACAGATAATCAGAGTTGGAAGGGACCTTGTAGGTCATCTAGTCCAATCCCCCGCCCAAGCGGGAGACCCTACACCATTTCTGACAAATGGCAGTCCAATCTCTTCTTGAAAGTCTCAAGTGATGGTATCACCAATGCTAAGACAATTTCCCACAGGCTGGAGGGGGGGGGAACTGATTCAATCTTCTTCAATCATGGTGCCTTTCAGAAGTATTGTATTCAATGCCCATAACTCTAAAAGCCATGAAAAGAAATATTGTTTGCCAAGTTGCTTCCCAGAGCTCTTTTTTTTTCTTTTCTTTTTTCTTTTGGACTGCAGAAAAGAAAAGATTTAGGATTTGAACTTCCTTCTTCCTATTTATAATTGGCATTTGACATTTCATTGTTTGCTTTGCATTAGTGCATGTAATGTAAAATGTAAACAAAAGCCTGTTTTATGATAAATAAAGACCAGCAGAAATATTTATCAGAACCAAGTGAAACAGGAATTTTTCAGTTCCAGTAAAATCGTATGCACAGGGTTGAGCCACACATAGTGCAAATAAACCATGTTTAATCTTACTAAATAAGCCACTGTTCCCTCAAGACAGTAAGCTATCAACAGAGACTATGTTCTCAGAACATGCTAAACCAAAGTTAAACATACCACAGTATAGCTACTGTATGATGTGTCAATCCAGCCCCAGTATGTTTATTAGGACCTATCAAGGATAACAGTTAGGAATCTGCTCTAATATGAAGCAGAATTAGGGTTAAGATAAGTTTGAAAACTTGAGCTGGCTCGAATTTGCACTGTATTAAATAAGTTTGCTATCAAATGAGACTGATTCAGTTCAACAACGTTGAGTTTATTAATTAAGAATTGCAGTCTTACCTCCCCTCTCCCGTGCAACTGAATTAAGAGCTCAGAGTATAGCACTAAAATAAATGCAGGTCATGTACATAATGGATTCACATGAAAACAATCACCTTAACTCATTTGCAGAATGAAGTTCAGACATTCTCTTTCCCCAGTTTTAATCCTAGGTAAGTCATAGATTCTTCTATAGGTAGTGCTTGTTTACTGAACACAATTGGGATCAGCAATTCAGTCATTAAGTGAAGTCATAACGAAGTGAAATTGCAACTGTTTTTATGGTCTTAACTTCAATTTTTCTTTGCTTTACAGACTTGTAATTGGGAAGACTGGTCATAAAGTTATTTTTTTCATCACCATCTTAACTTCAGACATTTACTTGTTTTGTTTTCTTTCCCAACTCAAAAAAAGAAAGCTTTTAAGGGCAAAAATATCAGGAAAAAGGGCCTCCCACTGTGCTCCTACCTGAGTATTCATTACACAGTAGCTCCATTGATCTCTTCTCTATTTGCAGTGTTGCTGTTCCTTGCTATGTTGCAGTAGCTGGATACCTTACCTGTGCCTTGATGGCACTTCTTTGTATTCCTTCCCAGACAAAGCCACAGTCCAAGAGAAATGAAGCACAACAGGGTGAGTGCTTGCCACATCTGAGCTTTAAGAAGGGAGGGGGAAACCCAAAATATTTCAGCCTGAAAGTCTGAACTAAAACCATTAGGGGTTAGTCTATGAGTATCCTTTAAATTAGGCTAGGGTTGCTTTCCATTTCAATTGCATGGCACAGGTTTAGGGAACTTCACCTTAATCCCAAGGTAGGTGGAAGTGTGATTGTTTTGTTCCCTGGGGGGAAAAATGCTGGCTTTAATGTATTGCAATCCTTAACTGGCTGGTAGATATACATGTGAGTAGTGTTATGCTAAAGCATTTACTCCAGCAGTAAGTAGGCTGGACTCCCTTGACTTGATGTCCTTCACACATAAAAAAAATATGGTTTGTTTCTTCATCCCAGTAGCCCATGAATGAGTTCTGGATATGATCTGAAGCTGCTTGAGAATATAGTACGGTCTAATTTGAATATCAGGGACGCGGTGGCTCAATGGCTAAGACGCTGAGCTTTGTTGATCAGAAAGGTCGGCAGGTCGGCAGTTCAGCGGTTCGAATCCCTAGTGCCACGTAACGGTGTGAGCTCCCATTAACTTGTCCCAGCTTCTGCCAATTTAGCAGTTCAAAAGCATGAAAAAATGCAAGTGGAAAACTAGAGACCACTTTGGTGGGAAGGTAACAGCATTCCGTGCACTTTCGGCATTTAGTCATGCCGGCCACATGACCACAGAGATGTCTTCGGACAGCCCTAGCTCTTCGGCTTTGTAATGGAGATGAGCACCGCCCCCTAGAGCCGGAAATGACTAGCACGTATGTGCAAGGGAAATCTTTATCTTTACCTAATTTAAATATTTGCAGCTGATTCCCATAAATTATGTCAAGACTAAATGACTAAATTATGACTAAATGCAGATTTGGGCCTGGAATAGCCTTTTCCCCCCTTCTTGTCCCTTTGTGTGTGTTTTTAAGCTTGTTTTACCAAAGAAAGATAGTGTGAAGAACTCAACTACCTTACTTTTGTGACTTGGGTCACGGTAAAGATTTGCTCTAGTAAAGATTTCAAAATCAGTAGCCTCCTGCTTTTTTACCATATGCCATAATATAGAGTAATAAAAATAGGGCTATTGAATATTGGCTTGACATCTGGCTTGTACCACACATAACAGAGTAGAGGGGAGTAAGGAAGAATGGAAGATAAAGGCTATCATGAAATTTATTTAACTCATTGCTTATTTAAAGAGGAAAATAGAATGGATTCATTCTAGGGCAGAAGTTCCTAACCCCTGGTCTGTGCAAGGGGTGGGTGAGTGCACAAGGGTCTTAAGCTCCATTTGCACAAGCAGTAGGTGTGTGTAAAACCATCCCCTCTACCCCCTGTCCCGGCCCCCGGGCCACTGCTAGTCCACAGATCTGGAAAGGTTGGGGACCACTGTTCTAGGGCTCATTGCTGGTTGTGCAGTGTTTATTCTCTGCGTACACTAAGTTCTCTTCACATACATACACTATTCCAAGAAGCCATACTCTCTTGAGCTTCAGATGTTTGGAAAGTAAAGTTTCAAGTATTTATGTATGGAAATGAAACAGGGATTTGGGGATCTCTTTATATCTAGTCTTTCCTGATCAGAGGAACTAAACTGCCAAATCTTCAGGTAGCATTGGCCATATGGGATGGAAATGATTACAATTACAATACAACACAGTTGGAAATTGCCACTTTGTAGGAGGCTGATTTATTCAGACACTTATAATTATATATTTATTCTAAAGATGCTGAGTGCGCTTACTACATAAAAATAAATTAGATGTATTTATTTTTAAAAAAGAATTGTTCATAATTTAGACATTTACACAGATTTTACCTGAGATAGACAGAGACTTTGGAATGTGGGCATTATAGTGTTATACCAACATACTTGGAAGTTAGCCATAATTCAGAAGGGTCGAATTATCCTCTATGCTTACTGCACAGTCTGATTCCCCAGTGTGTCAGCATTGTGCACCAGAGTGTCTATGAACACCTTCCTTTGTAGCTATGTATCCTCTGCTCCACTAGACAAAAATCTTTTGGAAAGATTCATTTAGTAGATAAATGAAATGGGACACTGGCCTGCCACAGCGCAAATGCCAATTTTAAGCTACCCCTTTTATTTCCAAAATGTCTCAGATGCCCTTGGCATCCTTCAGAAATAAAAAGAGAGGAAGAGACATAGACCATTACTTACTTTGGTACTGTATCCATCTCCCCAGAAGATAACATCATGATAACCTGGACCTGTTTTTCCCCCCCTAATGAATAGAAGGATCTGACTATTCTCATGCACAGTGGTAGCCATTTTATGTCTGGAAAAACTTGCCTATTACAGCCATTTTATGAAAACATCTGTTGTGTCTATAGAACTGACTGGAGTTCCCAACCAGGTCCGCAGTTCGAGCGGGAGCGCCGACCGCTCCCATTGGCTGATGCAGTTTGACAGCCGGCTATAAAAGGGGCTGTCAAACGGCATCAGCTGTTGCCGCCAGCTGATCTGCCGAGTTAGCCTGGCAGACGCGGCAACCCTTTATTCACCAGAATAAAGCACCTTTTAAACGAACGCTCTGGCTCAGCCTCGTATCTCCACCGCTCTACAACAACATCCATACTTTCTTTCAAAATTCTTAAGGTGTCCAGAGAGAAAGAAATAAGGAACCAGCACATCATATTCTGATATCTCTTTTTCTCTAAAACTAATTATAGGAATTGGAGGGGAGGAGGCCTGGCCTGGACGGAACTGTAAGACCAAAAGGAGAAGCTTAATCTTTCCATCTCCAGCCCATTAAAACATGGCAACCTGTGCAGCTGCAAGCAGTAATGAAAGTATCCCATAATATTCTCAGAACAGATTGCCATAAAATCACACTATGTTAACAGAATAACAGAGTTGGAAAGGACTTTAGAAGCTTTTTAGTCCAATTCTGTCCTCATGCAGGAGGCCCTATATCATTTCAGACAAGTGGCTGTGAGTGTCCAGTCTCTGCTTAGAAGCTTCAGTGATGGAGCATCTACAACTTCTGAAGGCAAGCCATTCCACCGTTTAATTGTTCCTCACTATCAGGAAATTTCTCCTTAATTCTAGGTTGCTTCTTTCCTTGATTAGTTTTCATCCATTGTTGGTACTTTGGAAAATAGGTTGACCGCCTCTTCTTTGTGGCAGCCCCTCAAATACTGGAACTCTGCTATCATATAACTTATCATTAAACTAGTGATACCCAGTTCCTGCAACCGCTCTTTATATGTTTTAGCCTCCAGCCCCTGAATCATCTTTGTTGCTCTTCTCTGCACTCTTCCTAGAGTCTTAACATCTACTACTATATACTATTTACTACATCTACAACTACAGGCCCATAACTGTACATATAATTAGAAAACATTTTATATTATTTTGTTTCAAAGGCTTACCTTTGTCTGCAAAATATTTTATCTTTTTTTCCCCCTAGGAACATCCCAGTCCAGTAGTATTTTTAGCCTCCAAGAAATTATTCGGCTGTTGACACTTCCAGGAGTAATGGATGTTTTCTTGATCAAAGTCCTTTCTGTTTTTCCTACAGGTGAGTGTGCTATGATTTTTTTGAATAACACCTTTCAGTCAGATATGATTTGAGGAGTAGGGGAGTAGGTTACTAAAATCTTCTGTGATTCTGTCTTAGGAAAAAGTACATTTATTTAGCTGCCAATGTTATAATGTGACAGAGTTAATGGGCCTTTTAACACATGGTGACGGTTGCTTTGCCATCTAGGCAATTGCCTTGAGATTATATCTAAGATTTCC
Organism: Pseudonaja textilis; assembly: GCF_049901715.1. NCBI lineage: Eukaryota > Metazoa > Chordata > Lepidosauria > Squamata > Elapidae > Pseudonaja > Pseudonaja textilis. The sequence continues at coordinate 236,294,573 of NC_141990.1, forward strand.
TGTACCATACCTTTCTCAGCTAGGTGTCATCTGCCAGTGTGGCCCATCAGAATACTTTTGCATTTAAGGGATGAACTTGAACTGTAGTTTGGAGAAGAGGAGGAGGAGGAGGAAGGGGAGCATTTTTCCTTGTGCCTTTGTTAGGAGAAATGAGAATTGCAGTGGCTCTGTGTTGTAAGTTCCAGCATACAACTGGCTGCCATTGGAATTTTAGCTTGTTTGCATTTGGGAGTCCTAAGTACAGTTTCTGTAGTAGAGCATTAGGAAGATGAACTTGAGGGAAAGAGGTAGGAATTGTTAAGTAAGCAAAGGAAGCAGGCAGAGACATTCTTAAATCCTGGGAAGAGAAGGAGGTAAAATACAATCAGACTTGCAAAATGTTGTTTTATAGCCTATCTCGATTAGGTATGGTTGATTTTTTCCAGTGGAGTCTGTTTCCTGATCTAGTCTACATCAAACGGCAATCTTGCAAGCCGGATTGCGCTTTTTCTTGTTTATTTCCTTCAAGGTCATTTTCCTATCCTCTACAGTTTCAACACTAAGAATAAAATCAGTGAAACATCTAAAAAGTCCAGACATGGACTGGACTTATACATTGAGTTAAACCATAGTTCGTTTTCTAACCCATAACTCCTAATTGCTGGGTTTATATAACATGCTAAATCCAAATTAAACAAGCCATAATATAGCTTGCTGCAATCCCGACCATTGTAGATTATATTGGACAAGACTGTGTAATGATCTAATTCGATATGCAGTGACTTCCTGTTGTGAAAATATGAAAAGAAAGAAAAGAGCCAGCGTATTTTGACTCCACTGAATTTAATGGCGGACTTTTGATTTACCCACCACCTATTTTGTGAATATAATGATGCATCAGTATTGGAATTAGAGGATTCAGCTGATGGAACTTGAGATCCAGACACAAATGGCAGGATTGGAAGATTTCCAGTAAGAAAATTGCACAGCTGAAAGCCTAATCCAGGTCAAGGCTAATAGCTCTTTGTTAAGAAAGAGGCTAGGAAATCATAACAATGGAGTTTAAACTTATGCCATTAATGTAAAAAGATCCTTCTTTTCCTGCTTCAACATTCATTCCTTTAGCATTTTTGTAACAGACTCAGTTCCCCAGAATTCTTAAACAAAGATGTTTAAGGTTTATGCTGTTAAACACTTTTCCTGAATCTATGGGATTTTGTTCTGTGCAAAGCTGATCCATTGTGATGAGATTTTAGGAACAAGATCTAACCTTAGAGTCTGAATTTGTATGGTTGTTATCTGTTGATTCATATTGCAAGTTGTAGGAAGTATCTCCAGAAAAATATATTCCTGTGTTTTCATGTATTTTCTCCATTCATAAAATTATTCCAGTCATGGAAACAACACATAATTCTTAAATGAGAGTGTTGCCTTTATTTATATTGTAAGCAAGGCTATAATATACGCAAAGACCCACCCAGCTCTCTTATTTACAGTATTCTGGTCTAAACCGGGGTTATTTTGGCTTATATCTTGATTTCCTGGACAAATATGGTATTTAGACTCTGACTTTACCACCTAGGTAGGAATTTTTCAAAACAATAATAACCCTAAAGGAAACTATCTTAGAAAGCACAATTCTGTGAAACACAAACAGCATTGTCTTGTTCACATTTCCCTCAAAATGAATGCTTTTCTTCAGACTCAAAGCAAATAAATGCACATGAGAAGAGGGACCATCAATTCTATATTTAATAAGAATACAACTTGGAAGCGTTTAATGTTCCAGAAAAGGACACATTTGGAATGTGAGAAATGCTTAAAAATGTGTTGTGACTGGAAGGATTGAGTCTGCCAGGAGTTTTGAATCTGATGCATCTGAAGATGGAAGGTTTGAGCCTGCCGTGAATTTGGAGTCTGAGGCATCAGAAGACACAGATGTGAGCCAGGAGGATGAAGGAGTGTCGGAGACACGGTCGTCTCCAGAACCTTCCACTTCATTCATACCTCATGTGTCAGCAGCTGATCCACAGAATGAGCCAGAGGCTTCAAGTGAGGACGAGACTGACGGATGTTGGCTTGATGCTAGGACTAGAAGAAGATTGAAACGTCAATCACAATCTGAAAAGAGACGTCAAGCCAGGGATTAATTAGAGAGACTGACACACCCCTCCAGGGGATTTAAGGAGGCGTGCTGGCTCTCAATCTTTGCTTGGAGCAAAGTGCATTTTGGGATTCGGAAGAATACGTTTGACCCTCTTGGATGCAGCATCGTGATTTATAATCAGCTTGGACTTGCCAGACAGATTCTAGGAAGACTGCCAAGGACTGTGTAAACAGAAACATTTAACTCTGCATTGTCTGTGTTCGTTTGTTTGAGCATTATAACTTTGGAACTTTAGATTCTCAGCTGAGGATACTCAAGTACAGAGATTTCAGAAAGACTGAAAGGGAAAGGCATATCAGAGTCCATGCTTTGTGTAGATTAAATCCTGGACTAGGGTTTTCTTAAGGCTGAGAAAAGTAGAATCTGTCTGGGATACAAAGACATCTGTACCTCTGTATCCATGACAAAGTAGGCAGGGATGAAAGTGATATGTTTGGTCTGTTCCCTCTCTTCAGCATCTACAGATTGGGAAGTATAATATCCTCTCTTTCTATCATCACCACCATCCTATCCCCTGTTGTAGCATTATTGGACTGATGGTATAATAACACAAGAAAGGGGTCACGGTTGTTTCTTCATTTCATTATACCACAGAAACTTTATACAATTTATGGCTTAAATTCATAGAAACAAAGGAGTAGCATTCATTGTAACTGAGGAGTTTCATTCCATCATGCCTACATTGCAACTTAAGCATTTTATTAAGGCCGGGGGTGGGGGGCAGTGTAGCAATAGCACTTAGACTTATGTACCGCTTTACAGTGCTTTACAGACCTCTCTAAGTAGTTTTACAGAGTCAGCATATTGTTTTCAACAATCTTGGTCCTCATTTTACCCACCTTGGAAGGATGGAAGGCTGAGTCAACCTTGAGCCTGGTGGGATTTGAACTGCCAAATTGCAAGCAGCTGGAAGTCAGCAGAAGTAGCCTGCAGTCCTGCATTCTAATCACTGCGCCACCGAGGCTCAAAGTACTGATGAATTCCAGTACATTGGTCACAGAGTGAATGGCTATACAGGTAGCAACTAGCCACTGAAAGAGAGAGGTGGACCAGGCACTGCAGCCAATCAGAGCTGGGGATGATGCTAAATTGAATGAAGCATGATACACCAATCACGTGAAAGGCTGAAAACTGCTCAGGATAGAAAAGTAAAGCTTCAGACCTACAACAAGTCTGTCAATAAGTATAATGGGCTGAGAGTAGAAGGAGGACTATATTGTCACTTCCTGAACTGAAGAATGGTAGGAAGCCTGTAGTAGCTATGGGACAAGTAGAAAATGTGAATTGGGTCCATGATTGATCCTCATGATCAAATGGCATAACAGGTGTTGTGTGATCAAAATAAAACAAAACACTAAGCAGGGTTGGGTCTGGATAATGCTTAGATGGTAGCTTCCATGCACAGGGCTATAGACTAATATGAAAAGTACTAAAGAAGTTTAAAAATCCTAGATGGCGATGGTCCCCATTTCCATATTGTGACTTAAGAAAACTACATGAAAAGCAGCAGGAATTTGGAAGAATAAATCTCTGGTCCCTGTCACTGACTCAGATTGGATTCCGCAAGAGAACAGAAATACAATAATTGCAATAACAGTTTCCTGGTTATCCTAAAATAAGTGTTTTTGTTTTAACCCTAGGAGTGTTCCTAATTATGCTTTCCATCATATCCATCGATTTCTTTGGTCTGGAAGTTGCTCATGCTGGTTATTTGATGTCCTACAGTGGAATCCTTCAAATGGTAATACAATGGGCATTGACAGCTTATCCTCATATGCCTGTGTGTGTGTCAGTGTGCATAGATGAATTTAATTTTAGATATATAGATCATCAGCTATATACCTCATCAGAGCTATGATTGCACCTTTGGCTATGGCCTCATCCTGTCAAATGGTCTACTATGCTTTTCCCTGGGATACAGTCACACATTGCTGGGAGCAGAGATTTTGTGCTTAGGTCAAACCCTATTTGAGCTATTTGTATTATTCTGAGCCTGCAGGGTGATCTGGTCCTCATCTGCCACCAACTTGTCAGTATCTATGCATTGAAGAAGAATATCTGAAGCATCTACTCCCATCTTTGTTATCCATACTTATAGCCAGGCCAAGATTCAGAAGGTGGGGAGACAGGGGAGGAGCTGTTCCTAAAACTTAGCCTAATTGAGTTGGGTTTTTTTCCTCAAGAGTTGGGATATCTCTTGTGATATTCTCCATAGCCTCTCTTCAATAGTTAAGCAAGAATATTTTTGAATATTGCTAATATAACCTCTTATTACCAGGAAGTCAAGGAAGTTGGTTTGGACTTTTCTCTTGCCAAAAACAACCTTCCTTCTAAAAGGAAGCACTTTCATCTTCAGACAGGTCATGGATATTTGCTATTTAATACGTTGCTGGGAGCAGACAAGCCTGGAAGGATTTTTCAGATACAGTATTCTAGATACCAACTCACCAGTTGGGGAAAAAAAATCTCTTTGTTTTATCATGCAGGTTTTAATTTTAGTTTGTTAAAATGCAGCGTTAACAAAAAAATTAGTTATGAAAGTTGTCAAATCAGCCTTTAGGCTAAGCCTCTCTGTGAAGCATACCTCAATCACAGTCATCTCTTGCTTTTACTAAAATGATTTCTGTTTTAATATCTTTTGGCCTTAGAATCACAGAGATCCATTTTACTTTTCAAATAATTTGCTGTCATTTATCAGATACAAAGGCTGGGAAGGTTAAAAAGGCAGGGAATTTCCAAGGCCTGTAATTGGATAAGTGATAATTAATGTAATGCATTAGCAGAAGTTTCCGCTGTTTTACTCTATTTTTAACCACACAGAAGAATAATTTTCAGTGATCTTTATTGCTCTGAAGTTTATACAGAGCACTGATTGCTTTTGTTTAGTGTGGAGCAAAATGAATGTTACCTATTTTATTTAGAGATCTGGTGCCAGTGGAGAATTTCTTTTTCTCTCCCTTCAAATATCCAAACTCTTTGCTCCTGCAAATGGTTTTCTTTTTAAGCTTTAGGGAAGAAAGTTGGCTGATTTTGACCCTGAAACATAGAAAACAAAACTGTCCTGTTTGTTTTAAACTTCTTTCTCTGTGTGTGTATGTGCAGAACAAAATAGCGTAGTTATATGGAAACTCAAACAGACACACACCCATTGTGTATGAGAAGGAAGGAGGCATCTGCTGCAGTGGGAAGAGAGCACCATTTGTTTGTCTGTTCTCATAGCACACATTCCACATTAAGAACAAACCGGGAGGGGATGTTATGCTCCTTTGGAATAAAACATTCCTCATTCAAGAGGTTTTGCCTCTGCTCTTTAACATGCCAAAGACCCTTCCTTCTTCCTAGAACAGGGGTCGCCAACTTTTGGACCTCAGGGACCACCAAACTCATAATTTCAAATCCCGCGGACCATTAATATGAATTTTGACTGATGGTGGTTTGCTGACATTGGTGGGAAAGTTGGTCCCATATTCTAGAGCTGCAGTAGTCACAGGACTGGCCCTTTGGTCATCCCGGAGCAGCTGCTCCTCCAGTCCATGGCAGGCTGGTGCACTCGGGTGGAGGAGCAGCTGCTCCAGGATGACCAAACGGCCAGTCCTGTGACTACTGCAGCTCCGGTATATGGGACCGACTTTCCCACCAATATCAGCAAGCCACCCCGGGGCGGATTTCCCTCCCCCACTGTTGGTCTTACCTTCCAGTTCCAGCTCGCATGGCTCTACTGAAGGTAAAGTTTGCACTCAGTTGAAAAGTGGGGGCCGGGGGGGGCGAGCCATGTGAGCAACGCAGCCTTGTGTTCCCGCACAGCCTGGATTAATTGCTTTGGGGGAAGTGCTTTGAGGGGGACATTTCTCTGCGGACCACCAAAATTTTCTCACGGATCACCAGTGGTCCCTGGTTGACGACCACTGTTCTGGAGGGGGAAAAAAAGAGAAATATCTAATTTTCTACAGCTTTAAATCATTTGTTCTTACAACTTTTCTCCTTCAATAGCACTTATCTTCATTGTACTTTTAATTTAGTGATTGTGAGATCACAACATCCTTCCGAGGCCATCAAAGATCCCTCCTCATTTGTTTGGAAATCACTCCAAAATAGTGTCTCTGAACAATGCTAAAGGTTTTTTCTTAACCAGTGATGTTTTAAGTGCACAATCCATGAAAATGTCTTCAAAATTCAATTATTATTTTTTGCGTCACACTTTCCACTGAGTTTAAACAGGTCTGTTTTTCCAAGAGATGGCTATGAAATTTTCATTCAAAACTTCTCAAACGCAGAGAATCCCCAGTAATTGTTAACAATTATTTTCCACAATGTGTTGAATAAATATTAAGTTAATTAGCCCAAACATGTTTGTTTTTAATAACAATGTGATAATAATAATCAAAATTATTTTTATTGTTTTCAGTTATGTCTTGCCCCACACTTAGAAACTCACGAAAAATGTGATACACCAAATTCTTATTATCTTGTCTTCCTCTCCACCAAACAGTTTTATAAACAAACTACTCTCCTTATGTCAATGTGTTTAGTAATTTCACAATTGATGCCAACTTTTTCCAATTCCTATTTCTCCCTAAAAAACCCTACTAGTGAGAGTTTGCATAAAGCTCTTAATATCAACAACTGAATAATGACTTCCATTTAGAAGGGCTTTACATAGAAGATTGTCAGAAGCTGATGGCATTTAATCCTAGGAAATATCCTGGGCACATTCCCTAGAAGGCAGCTGCAATGCCTTTTCCTCATTTCCTGCACCTTACCAATTTAGCCCCATGTCCTTTCAATGTCTTTGTACTTCTTTTCAATATGACATGTGACAAATCCCACAAGACTGAATGCAGAATTAATCTCTGGGGGAAAAAAATCTTCCACCTCCTCTTTAGTCAATCATTGTCTACTTGCACCTATAGCAAATTGCCCTGGCCAAGATAGAAGGATCTTCTCCAGTTAATTATACAGTTTTGTGTGGTAATACCAAAGCATATGTTCTGCTAATTCAAAAGATGAACCATTCTACCCTTGTTGTAATATCCATACAGTGTGATCCTTTTTCAACTAGCCAGATTGGTATTTTGGTAAAAACACTCCTGGTATCTTTTCGATGTTTGGATGGCTCAACTTTCCAGATACTGCTTAGACTGAGGAAATTGGTAAAAGAGATTTTTCCTTAATTTTAATTCCTGATTTTTTAAAAAAAATCTTCTCAGTCTATGGAGACTCTCATTCATCCAGGTCATGGTTGTCACAAAGGAGCTTTTTCAAAAGGCAGCTGGACTTCCTTTGTTTTTTCATTAAACACAAAACAAAGAAGCCAAAGGAAGTCCAATAGCCTCTTGAAAAAGGTCCTTTGTGACAATCTTCTCAGTCACATCTAAAAGTTGTGGTTGAGTTTATGAGTAAAGTCAACCTAGTGAATAGGTAGGATGAAAGAAGATACAGTCAGGTAAACAGAATTTATGCAGAAATAACATAAGGGAGTTGTGGAACAAAATGACCTCTTTTTCAAAAGGATTATTAAAAAACAGATCTAACTTGGAATAAATCAATTGTGATATTCTCAATGGGTAACATGGCCAAGTTGAAATTGTTTGTAGCACACAATTCAATGACAGGAGTATAGGCAGCCTGATTTTATTTGCATGCTTGTTTGTTTATCAAATTTATACAGTTTCCCATCTCATTAAAAATGATTCTGGGTGGCATACAATTAAATAAAACAATGAATATATAAAATGGTCCTTATTTAAAATATAAAACCAGAGCAAGGAGAAAGTGAGTATGAATTGTAATGATAAACCATCTTGAAATATCACCAGTGCCCTGGGAGTTCTAGGTTTGATGACATAGCAAAGGCAATCACTTTATAGTACTTTACAGAACTCTCTAAGCAGTTTACAGAGTCAACATATTGCCCTCACAATCTGGGTCCTCATTTTACCAACCTCGAAAGGATGGAAGGCTGAGTCAACCTTGAGCCAGCCAGGATCGAAGGAATTGAACTCCTGGCAGTGTGAGCAGAGTTGGCATGCTATACTACATTCGAACCACTGTGCCATCATGGATCTTGGCCAAGTCTTGAGGGACTTGTGAAATGTTAAGAGGGATGGAGCTAACTTCACACTAGGGATTGGGCTAGAGAAAATGTTTCATGATGCAGGCGCCATAGCAGAGAAGGCCCATCTCCTGGGAACTGTCAAATCCCTAGGAGACATGACCAGCAAAATGGGTCTCTCCCAGATCTCCTGGGACAAGCAAATGTAACTGGAGAGAGATGGTCCCTCAGGTAACCTGCTCCCATTTCATGAAGGGCTTTAAAAATTAAAACCAGCATCTTGAATTGGTCCTGGAAGCATGCATGCCATTCCATTCTAGAGCAACTGAATCTTCTGGATACTCTTCAAAAGGAGCCCCATGTAGAGTGCTTGACAGGAATCCAATCTGGAGGTGATGAGGGAATAAGTGACTATGAGCAGAGCCCCTGGTCTAGGAATGGCACAACTAGCACACAACACAAAGCTGCGCAAAGGCCCTCCTAGCTACAACTGCCAGCTGCTCTTTGAGCAGGAGAGGTGAGTTCAGAAGGACCCCCAGATCACACACCTGTGCACCTCCAGATCGTGCCTGTGGCTACCTGTCTGATGGAAGAGAAATTGAGTTTAATATGAAAATTCTTCAACTATCATAATAGTTGAATACATCCAGGAAAAAAGATTAATTATAAAATTAGGAGTTCCTTTTTTCTATAGAGGAGATCCCAGGAAATATAACAACCATATGTATAATCTAAAATGTATTCAAAGGCACATCCCAAATCAATGAATCTGATCAATGAATTAATAAAAGGTTTTATTTATAGTAGGGACAAACTTCACATAATGTTAAAAAGTGGTCTTGCAGATTGGGGGGAGGGGAGCAAGCAATATTCTAGATATTAACATACAAATAGTAATATATAGTAATGAAATTTGACATTTCCAGTATTCTATCTTCTTCTACTATAGCCAAATCTTTCAAAGTCACATAACAAGGAAAGAAAGGAAATGTAAAAAAAACCAAACTCTTAACTAATCTAGTCCTTTGTATGTCCGCTTATCCTCTGCTAGAGAGAGAGAGAGGAAAAAAAACAAAACAAAGGACATTCTTGTCAATGTCATCCTTACCAAATCCAGCCTGCGTTGATTTAGGACTTAATAATTGTAGTTTAGGAGGTAAGGGAAAGGATGAGGTAGATGTTCCTTCTAACTGTGGTGGAGAAATGACAGCTCACAAACCTTGTGCAGCTGCACTGTTGCAAAAAGAAAAAATGTTTTTGGGGTTATAGAACAGCTGAGCTAGAAATAAATTAGTTCTATTTACGCTACCTTCAAAATGTAGTTAGAACAGCTGATTAAGTCATTAAGACAATCCCTGCTCAGTACAGGAATCCAAATCAAACTATCCCTGGCAGATGTTTATCTTGTCTTCGATGGAACATTTCCAGTGAAAGGAGGCTCACTACCTCTTTTACTATTAAGAAAGGGTTTTTTTTAATTGAATCAGAATTTCCCTCTTGATATCTTCAACCCATTAGTTTCCTCTGTGTGTCATCTTTTCAGGTATCTAAAGAATTCTCTCATATCCCTTTTCTGTTGTTGTCTTTTCTCAAGACCAAACATGCCCGGCTTCTTCAAACTCTTTTTCTGGGACTTACATCTAGCCCTCCCCACCTGCCATCACCACCAGCCAAACATCCTTGTTGCCTTTTTCAGAGGTTTGTGTAGTTTGTCTAAATCCTTCCTTAAATATATTGTTTAACCCAATATCTAATGTAGAGCTGAACAACACAGAGTTCTGTAGAGTATCGTTCACTGTTGCCGTAGAGGATTTAACAGATTCAAGTTACAGATCATTGGAAATATATTAGAAGAAGCATCTTGATAATAAAACTGTAAGGCTGAAAATAATACCGCTTCATCAGATGCAATATAAAATGTCCAACATGAGTAATAGTAACAACTCATAAAAATATACTGCCATTAATCAATCAATTTGGATGTCAAATAACCATTAATGAAACTGTGCTGCACCTTCGAGCTGCAGAATTTAAATGGCCTAAGAATCATGAATAAAGTTGGACTAAAGTTGCTTTTGGGTCATTATTTTACTTAGTCAGACTTCTGATTTGGCTAGGAAAAAGAAATCTTGCTGTATACATGTGTACATGTCAACCTCCTCCACTTTATTTTTAGAAACATTTTCAGTCTCGTGGAATTGAAAAAGACTGTTTGCAATGCAACATTTTGGTTTTGATTATGCTGGTTTTAGCTTTGGGAGTGTTGGTGTATGCTACTGAGCCTTTCTCTTGTCTTTGCGGTTCTTCATGGTCAAATTCAAAACAAAATGAACAGTGTCCATTAATATGTGTTGCTACTTTTCTACTGACTTCAGTAAAACTGCATTTTATTTGCTTACACATTCTTGTACAAATCTGACAAAAATGACCGACTCCATCAGCAGTTCTGGTTTCTCTGTTGTAGTCTTTGGAATAAGAGCCTTGGTGGTGCAGTGGTTAGAGTAATTGCAGGCCACTTCTGCTTGCAGCCAGATGCCTGAAATTTGGCAGATCGAATCTCACCAGGCTCAAGGTTGACTCAGCCTTCCATCCTTCCGAGGTGGGTAAAATGAGGACCCAAATTGTTGGGGGCAATAGGCTGAGTCTGTAAACAGCTTAGAAAGGGCTGTAAAGCACTATAAAGCAGTATATAAGTCTAAGTGCTATTGCTATAATATTGAGTCTTGTAATACTACTAACCTTAATGTTGATTTCTTGTACTGGACTTCGTGTATGATAGCTATGCTATGCCTTTTTTCATTTTTCAGCAGTATGAATATTTTTTTTGAAGGCAGAAAAAATATTTAGAGATTATTTGTTAAATCAATTCAGGTACTTCCCAAGACTGGCTTCCTCCCAAAAAGGAGATTAAACTTTATCTCTACTGTGTATTTTTCTGCTTTAAGATCTGAAAATATCAGCAGGATTTATGGCACAGTTGCTGTTGTTAATGATGCATGAAAGGAAGAAAGGCAGTTTTTACTCTTTGAATTGCTTCGTTGGGAGTTTCCAATCAAATATTTCCCCTAAAGATTCGGAGGCTTATATGGCTTTGAAGGAGGACAAAGACAAATTTGTTTCACCTGCAGCTTGTGTACATAGCCAAGGGCGGCTCTTGTTATGTCACTTGCAAACTATTTCCTTCCTCTTTGGTATATTGATAATACAACAGAGTCCTGTTAAGGTAAAGAGCTTTCTCTTCATATTACTTCAAAGAAGGTCATGTTACAAAGGCAAGCAGAATTCGAAGGTAGGTGATGAGGCCTACCAACTTGCTTGAAATGGCCAAAGGAAGTTCAGTATGGAAGCATTTTTCAATATGGACTTCTAAAAAGTACTTAAGAATAGAATTCTTTATTGTCCAAGTTTAGGTATTCAGTATGGTGTTTGGGGAATTAAATACCAAAGGTATATAACCAAGTCCCTAAATCAATCCACATTCCTGAAAACAAAATTTGTCTATATGTGTGAAAGTTGTCATTAGCTACCTCTATACTCTACGATTCCCTCGGACACAATTAACTGGAAGAATTGCTGGGAAAACTGGTGGTTCTACAAAGGAGTTGGTGGAACAATATTTAGTCATACACAGGCTAACAATGGGAAGAGACAGATTAAAATGCCTATTTGTATCTACTGAAGGAATTGTACATTTACCAAATTTTGGGGAAGGCTGCTATATTTCAAAACAGAGGAGATCAGAAATAGATAATAGTTAAGGATAGCTGAAGAAAAACTCAACATCATTATAGAAAACCAAATCCCAAGGATCCTTTCCACCTATAGGTGATACTGCAAAGTTTAGGTAAGAATTACAGGCTGCATAGCCCCACCTATTATGGGACTGCTGAGTCAGTGACCCTGAGTTCAAAAAAATGCCTGAAGTCTGGTAAGCCTCCGCCCTTTGGTAGAATGCCTGTAGGAGGAGAGGGTGTGATTCATGTGAGCTAGCAATTTTTCCTAAGTAGCTAATCTATGTAGCCATTATTCCATGGTACATTATGTTGTATGAGATGTTGCAACATGCTAGTAACTGCTAAGTGGTATCGGGTAGCACAAAACCTAATGCATCTTATCTAATACTCATAGAAGAGACATAAGAATAACTTGTTCTCTTGTCATTTTCAGAATCAGAGGCTACAAAACACATCCACCTTCATTTCACATATCCTTGACTCAGTATCATTCCATAAAGTGCATTAATGATATACAATTATGCTGATATAGCTACAGGCTAGCATTTGGGTGTGTTACACAATCGTTAATTTAAAAACTTAGTAGCACTCTCACCTGATCATTTCCTTTTAGTTTCTCAGCTATTGTCAGGTGATAGAAGAGAGAGCTATAATCTGTTGACGAGTTCAGCATCTAATTTCCCTTTGAACTCCTGTAAAAATAGGACCTTGTTCAATTACCTTGACTAAAGACATCTTTCTTTTCATGTGAAGGAGACATTTGGTCCCTTCTGAATAGGAGGTTGCAAGATTTCTTGATCTCCCATTGTCTCCTTTACTTTTGCAGGGCTCTTGAGATGTATGAATACGACATATTTTATAACAAAAAGGGGGATTCATCCTCTATTGCAGTGATGCCTAAACTTTTCATTGTCGCGTGCCAAAAGTGCATGCATGTGTGTGCGTGTGCATGCATGTGTGCCTGCACCCATAATGCAATGTCCGTGTGACCCCCCAGCCCCCCACATGCACCATGTGTCTTTGTGCATGCACACACGTGTCCCTCTCACTCCCCACCCTCCATGCATGTGTGGCGGGGGGGCGCATGTGCATGTGCAGTGGACCTGATCCCGGGCGCTGGCTCTCATGCCAGCAAAGATAGCTCTGTGTGCCACTTTTGGCATGCGTGCCATAGGTTCGCCATCACGGCTCTATTGCAATGTGACCAAGTATATATATCCGATAATGAATTACATGAACATATTGGCAAATATGATTACCTGTTTGCAGTACTCAGATTAGTCAGTGGTCTGGTTCTGTAAAAAATAGTTTCTTGGGTTAATCTAGGCCACGGGTGTCAACTCATAGCACCACGTTGCCGTCATACGACGTACTGCAATGTTTTTCCCCTTCGTGGAGCTGGGCTGGGGGGTGGCCTACGCATGACACATGGCCACCAGTTTGACATCCCTGATCTAGGCTGTCTTACATTATAATATTAGCTGTGTTTGTGAATTATTTTGCTTGAGCAGCCTCCCAGCATAATGTCCTCCATACCATTTAAAGTCCACTTCCAGTAGACTTTACATTTGAACAGTCTTTCTGCAGTTTATAGGAATTCTTTCAAAAATCACTGGAAGAATACCGTACTGGGGAAAAACTGTCTTTGAAAATTACTCTTCTTGAGTGCAATCCAAGAGACAGAAAGAGTTATGAATCTTTCTCAGTGAAGTATTGCCAGCTTTATACTTAACACTGTGCAAGGGACTTTCTTTTGAAAGACCAGAATATCCTGTTCCAGTGCAAGCCTCTCAGGGTTCACAGAATATGACCTCTCCAAGATTTCAGATTTGAAAAGCCAATTTCTGCTGTAACCCCACCGGTCCCTGATTATTAGAAGCATTCATTCTGACCCGAAGAGGCAGCAATTAAAAAAAAAAAACCCTGTAGAAGATCCTGATTCTGTCTGCCTTATAGTATCTTCTTCCCCAAAATTTCTACTGCTGGCAGCTGATCTTCATCTCTGCTGATCGTCTGCTCATGGACTGATACATTATGCACCCAAACCCCACTCCCACATTCTACAATCTTGACCTGTGGAATTTTTATCTCTTACATTTGTTAGCCAACAGTGTAGAAGTCTTTCTTATTTCACATTACATTTTCCCAGACTACCTTACAAGGCAAAATGTAAGCAGCTTTTCTCAGACTACCATACAAGGCAAAGCACCGTGTGCTATCACATTGGCATTGATTAAATTATCTTTATGAAGAACAATTTGTGATGGATGATGGAACTATTAGCAAATTTTCCCCACCCTCCTTCTCCATCAGTCCATTTTCTATCGGGAATAATCTTTCCTGAGCAATACATTAAATGGATCTTTTATCTTTTATGGTCTGCTCTAGCAGAATAGCAGACAGAACAGCTGTGTAGCTTACTTGTTCTGTAATTGTGATGCAATCACCACTGGTCTTCTCATATTGCTTCTGCTCTTTTCTTTGTTTGCTGAGCAATTTTAAGGGAAAAAAACACTCCGATGGAAGAGGGTGTGTATCTGTGAGTGTGTAAATAAGCCCAAAGTCCTCAAAACTAGGGCACTGTCAAAAGTAATTCTGCTGTTGTGAGGGATAGATTGGATAAGCAATCCTGTACCTGCTGTTATTAGCATGTTAGAGCACATATTCTGATGGCATGATCTGAAGTTCAATAGTGAAATACAGTAGAATTTCATTCAAAGGACCACAGCCATAAAACTGGCAGACAAGAGTGGGCTTCTGATTTTCTGATAGTCATTTAGGATTTAACAGAAACTTTTTGCAATTTTGTTCCATGGAACAGTAAACTCTCCCTGCATCTCCCCCCTCCCCCCAAAAAAGAATCAAGAGATGATACAGTAGTAATTACAACACTTCCCATGGCCCCAGCTGTTCTTTTTCTATCAGCTGCACAATGGCTACCTTTTGTAGAAATCAGTGTAGAAATGAGTGTGTTAAAAGATATATTTGTGGAGTCTGGGAACTAGTCTTTAGGGTGGAATCTCGAACCTTATAATTAGTTGTTTAGTACAATGGTACACCCAAGGAAAAAAACTATACATTTAAGAACTATTTTGAGGGATCAAATTGTGTTGTCATTAATTTATTACCTACTTTTCTACATTTGAGCTTGCTTTTTTTCCCTCTATAGCTTCCCATTTAGATAGTGTTGATAACTTCCCTGGTAAACATTTGAATTTTTCCTGCCTAGGGATGTTAACTAGATGGTTTGATCCATTTGTATTAAAAATCCTGTCACTCAAGCACCTAGTGAAGAATTTAATTTCTGTTGATTCCTTTTTATTGAAACCTTATATGCATAATGGTGGATTATGAATTATTTTTCCCCAAATGCTAGTGTACAAATATACCTTTAGTAGGGCTCTGAGCACTAAGTTGTACTGCTGTATTTCAATCCATTTCTAAAAAGTATAATCAGTGGGTTTAAGATTTTAGCTGATATCTTTTAACTGGCATTTTTTTAATTATCCTAATTAACTGTGTACCATATCAGCAATATTTAAAAGCAGGAGATGAGGGGAGTTAAAATATTCTTACTAAGCATTCATATTTTGTCTGTGCACTATACACTGGAAACAGATATAGTCTTCATTTTGCTGAGTAAAGTGACCAGGATCAAATTTGTTAACATTTTATTATTTTTAAAAAATCTCATTCGGATGAAAGATATTTTTGGAAAATTTGTACTTGTCTAACTTACATTTCCAAATACATTATATTTCTTATGTTCTAATTTAACTTGTATTGTTTAGAGCAGATTCCTCAACATGATATCAAAGCACTGAGAGAGATCAATCCTATATGGAATTATAGGGAACTCCTATCTTATTGTAATTGGTTGTGTTTTTAAAACATTTGTTGAAATAATACCACTTTTTAAAGACACAGTGGTATGTTTCGATTACTCCTTTGACATTTCTCACTTTAATGATGAACCAACTGTTCTCTAATTTAAATAGTAACCTCATGCCCATTCTTACCAAATGTGTAGATATTTTTCCAACTCAAAATGCCTTCCCAGCTGCTTCCCCACCCCCACCCCAAAAAAGGCTTATTTGGTGTGACAAATAAACTGTTTGAAAGAGGTGATTAAATGGTTATAGATGGGAACTGTTTGAAGACCAGCAGTAATGAGAGAAGAGTCCTGTTGCTTCTCCTTAAAAACCAACAAAGGTCCATCGCATGGATTTATGTATAATGTTTTCTTAAGCTGTAATGTCTTTATGTCATCACCATAATATAATTTATTTGGTCCATTTCAAATATTATGGGCACTCTTACAAAATGAATGAGAAGGTGGATTTGATCAAAACACCTGTGAACACCTGGGAGATTTATTTTTAAACATTCATTAAAAAAAATAAAATTAGGACAATAAACATGGCATGTATCACAGAATATACTGGCAGGAACATTAATGATAGAAGACAGGAACATATAATGCTATTCAGTCAATTGAACATTTCCTAGATATAGTATAATTTTGGATCTGGATATTCTGCAAAAAGTATTATTTAGTATGAGCCTGTATTTAATCTAGAAATTTCTTAGACCTTGATGTATCTGTGTTTTTCTCTCTCTCTCTTCCCTCCCCCCGCCCCCCAGGTTGTTCAGGGCCTCATAATTGGAAGATTAACCAGTCGGTACACTGAGCAGTCTTTGCTTATGCTGAGTGTTATTGTTTCATGTGGCGTTGGCATTGCTATGGTAAGATTCAACACAATTTTATATTGCTTTGGATTACAAAGTCCTGGAATAATATCCACTGCAGATTATGCAGTTGAATCTCAGGAAAGAAATGGGAAGTAAACAAAAATTATATTTATAAATCCATTCAAATGGACAGCAATAATCAACGAAATAGTGAAAATGTACACTGTTTTCCAAAAATTCAAATACCATCTGGCCGAAACGGCTCATCATTTCGGATCATATATTTAAAGAGTTTCTATTAATACGAGTTGTTAAATTTTAACTGATCACAACATGATATTAAAATGTGAGCAAAATAAGCTTCAATTCAGAGAACAAAGTAAAGTTTAGTAAGAAGTACAGTTAGTCTTTGACTTACAACAGTTCATTTAGTGACCATGCAAGGTTACAATGGCACTGAAAAAAGTGACTTGTCACCTTTTTTTACCCTTATGAACATTGCAGCATCTCCATGGTCACATGATCAAAATTAAAAAGTTTGGCAAAGTGACTCATATTTACAGCATATTTCCAGTATTCCAGTGTCATGTGGAAGCCAGATTCCCTCAACAACTGTGTTACTAGCTTAATAATTGCAGTGATTCACTTAACAACTGTGGCAAAAAAGATCGTAAAATGGAGCAAAACTCACTTAACAAATGCTTCGCTCAGCAGCCTAATTGTTCAGCTCAATTGTGGTCGCAAATCAAGAACCACATGTACATTGAGACACACAGCCATATACACACCCAGCATCTAACTTTTGATGCATCTCGGACAAAAGGCTTACTTTGGGAAATGGACCACACAAACCTTAAAAGAAAGGGATCAGAAATAGATTCCCTTAATTACTACTGACAGAAAAGTGAGGCTGTTGTCCTCTTTGCAAATAAAACTTTTTGAAAGCTTTGGGCTTAATCATCCAATAAGAAAGTATCTATCTCTTTGCCTTTGAAGGAAAAAAGAGATCTTGATGCGACTTGAATGAATCCCCTGGGACATCTATGCCCGAACAAAGTGTGCAGCTGATAAAGTTAGCTGATAAAAAAAGATGTATATACGGAAGACATTTAACAAAGATCTCAAGTTACACTTCCCTCATCCGCCCCCGTAGAATCACTTCCCCTCAGTGGCCTCCGAAATATGCAGGACTGAAATTAACTGAGGCCAGCTGTGCTGAAAAGGAGGCCTACAAAAGTTTAGGAAACAGATGAAGGGAGAGAGAAAAAAGAGGTAAAATGGAGAGCAGTAAACAAGATGCCCCAGATCTCAAGCTGGGGCCAGACAGAGTTCAGCCTGATCACTTTTCAGAAGAGGCATCTTGGAAATAAATGATGGTCTTTGAGCGGAAGCACAGCCCAGTAATAGCTACAGAAAGTTGAAGCACACTTCCATTTAATTCTTAGGTGACAGTTGATAGGAAGAATTTTCCACTTGAAAACTTAAAGAACTGTTACTAGTTAAAGTAGACCAGAGGCAAAGATGTGTGATCCCTCAATGATGCTCCTCACTGACCCAGCTAGAATTCGCAATGGTTTCAGGGATACTAGATGTTCTAGTTTGACTATGTCTGAACGGCCCCAAGTGTCACATCTCTAGGAACTAAGTCTGGCAGAATAACCATGCAAAAATCTCCTAAACTGAGAAAGTTTAAATTGTCTACATTTTCATTAATATTTAAAAAGGCACCATTCAAATTTATTTTGGGGAGTGCTCTAGCACTAAGAGAATATGCCTTTGTGTGAAATGAAAACATCAAGCATTCTCTTTGAGCTCAGTGGGCTGATATTGGATTTTTCTCACCACTCCAAGATCTTGAACAATGTATATTGTGAATGGAAAGAAAAGAAAGACTGGAAGCAGAGCATTACTTCATTTCCAGGAAATTTAAAAGATGTATTTATTTGCAAAGCATTCTTACAGTGCTGAAGAGAAGACAAGGCAGCAGATTGGGGTTGGGCAGACAGAGCAAAAAATTGAGTATGTCAACTTAAATTGTGCAATCAAAGCTTCACTTATTTTAATGTGAATCTCATATTCAATTCACACAAAAATGGGTGGAGTTACGATCAAAGCTTCACTTATTTTAATGTGAATCTCATATTCAGTTCACACAAAAATGGGTGGAGTTACGATCACATTGTTGTGGCTGTCATCTTGACTTTTTTTTTTTTTTTGCCATAGCCAGTGGACACTACTGATGTAAGGGTAAACAACAGCCATTAGCTTTTTAGCTCCTTATCTGTATCTTATCAAGCTTTTTCTAGGATCGAATATTTTTGTTCAAATAGTACAGTCAAGAAGCCCAAGACACTCTCATTTATTGGGCCACTGACTTCAAAGATTTTTTTTTAAATAGAGAAAAAATGGCAGGGATGGAAAGCTCATGTGAACATTTTGCCACCAATCCCACAGCTTCTTGGGGTCTTTAAAAAAAAAAGCTGTGGTGATTTTTGTTGTATTCCCCATGATTCTTGATTCTTATTTCTGTTATCAATCAGCCATATTCTTGCCATCATAAATATCAAATTTTGTTTATAACTCTGGGAGGTGAGGAAACACCCTCTTTGTCCAAACCATGGTCAGCACCGTTATGGATACTGAATTTGCATACTTCTTTTTTTAATCAGTTATTAACTGCTTTTCAGCTGTTAAGAACCTTTGGAACAAATTTTACAGTACCAGGTGAATCTTGTTAAATTCTTTGTGAAAGAAACTTTAAATATAAGTTTAAGGGCTTTAAAAAATTTCTTTTTAAAAGATAAACAGCAAAAGGTGATCAGAAGGTTAATTTTGGAAAAAGTACGAACTAACTAAGGGTCCAGGTGAATTCGAAATAAGGAGGGAATGCCGCTGTTTTGAATTCCTTAAAAAACATAATAGGCTGAGATTGAAGGTTGGACACTAGAGGAAGGAATTGAAGATTACAATTGCAGGAGAAGAAAGAATTTGACTGACTAATACAGAATGGAGATGAGACTTCACCATTGGAGATATTGAGGGATGTTTATGAACAATGATCCCAAAAGTAAATTTTAAAAGTGTCTGCCATTACAGACAGGTTGTGTTTAAAAGATGCTATGGAAAAGGAACAAGTTTTACTGGATGAGACTGATCTGAAAGTGGTTTTAAAAATGACAGTCTACAATAATATGGGAAAAGTTGTTACACTGGATATACAAATGAAACCAGTTGATGCTTTAATAAATAAATGGGATATACAAACAAAAAATGCAACCTGGATAACATCCCTATATTGGATCTACAAAAGCAGCTTCTTCCGGTATTGAAGAATTTTGTGAAAAGTGACAAAAATGAAAAGAAAGCAAGTTCTAGGACATTATTTGAAGGGATTAAACCAATAGCTTTCTACAGACAAATCTTTCCCATCAATTGGTACTTGACTTTCAGAACTCAGAAAGCCAAGGATTCAATTAATGACTTTTTGCACACAAACTGGGGTGTTTACCAATGAACATCTCCCGCAACTGAAGAAATACTAGAAAGTCATTCCAAAATCTAGAGTCCATGTTTATGTGGAATTAAGATTCTAAGCGTCTATACTACAGTAGTGTAGTGCAAAAAGATTGACCTTGCCATACTGTATATACAAACTGATTTGAATAACTGAGAGACATTTCAGCTCATTGAAGTTCAATTAAGTCACTTCCAAGTGAGCAAACCAAACTGGTTCCCCAAATCCTAAATTCCATGTGCCGCCTTTCATGTATTTGGAGAAGCATGATTTAATTTTAATTATCTGTGCTGATATTGCTGTACATATCATATTAGGGAAATATTATGTTGCAAAGTTTAGCCCCAAGACAATTCTGGGAAAGAATTTGGAGAAGAACCAAGAATATACTGCTTCCTTTCCTGAGCTAAAGCCATGTAAGGAGAATATTTCTCTCATATACAGTGTACACTAGTGCAGGCTGATACAGCAAACGATGAAGGTAAATGATTGAATCAGTCATGGAAAATTTGATGTTGAACAGGCCCAACCCATCCTCTCAGGGTTCCGTAGTGTCCTAATTCACAGGGAATCAGTTATCTTAGATCATGAGTCACTCTATGGATAATTGAAAATAGAAACTTCCTGGACTGTTAAAAGGTCCCAATGATAAATGGCAACCTTTGACTCCTATGAGACTGGAGAAATGAATATTCTGCTGCAATTTATCCTTTAGGTTAGGAGCTCTTGGCAGGGACCTTCAAGTACTAACAGTTCTTTTCCATTAGGAATAATCTTAAACTGTTCATCAGCTATCCATTTTGTATTTAAACTATAAGAATCCTAATTAAATCAGAACAAAGAGTGAGCAGTGGAGCCGATCTGCTAGAAGGAAGAGGAATAAAAATATTTGTAATAATCAAGCCAGCATGTTGTAAGGATTACAAATTTCATCCACAATATGTGACTATGTGAAGAACTGTGTCAGATCAGCTGATGCTTTGGCTGAGACTATGTGAAGATAAGAGAGAGAGTAATTTTTGACTATATTGTTATATAATAGTGGAGGCAGGAGATGCTATAGACCATGGGTGTCAAACTCGTGTCGTCATGACATTGTCACATGATATATTGTGACTTTTTCCCCCTTTGCTAAACCGGGCGTGGGCGTGGGCAGTGTGTGATGCATTCAGCATGTGGGCTGTGAGCTTGACATCCCTGCTATAGACAGCACCAAAAGCTTCCCCCATTAAAAATTGACAGTATCCCCTGCTAACATCAGCAGCCTTCATCTATGAAAATAATTTTTAAGTCAGTAGTCAGTAGTCAGAGGTGAACCAATATTATCTATAATACGTACTAATCCTCAGAACTGTGACTGTGGATGTTAAGACACAGTGTCAGCTTTGGAAGTCATTTTGAGAGTCGATGCTCCGACCCTGCCACAAGCCTGAGAAAGTGGGAGAAGGAAGGTTTCAACTGAGTAGCTTTAAGTAGATAAAATAAAATTCTTTTGTTAGTTCAAGGTCATTGAGTATGGCGCAGAATGAAATAATAATCTGACTTTAGGACAGATCGTGATTGGGCCATTTGATGTGATGACGGCCAAAGGGGGATGGATTTGTAGTTTGAATATTGAAGGAAGCCCGAAAACTTTCAGATTTGGGATTCCACAGATGTACCAGTTTTACTATCCAAATAAAGGTACCTTTGAGAAGTGTCCGTCTCGGAGTTATTGATTGGAATGAGGTTTGCTGGAACGCTGAAACACGGATAATTGCAAATATTTCTTATTTGCAAGTTGTGACTGCCAGTGAATCATTCTGCTCCTGTGGTGGTGGTTCAACAAGCAGAAAAAGTGAGTTGTGCCAAGTCCAGATGATGTTAGGCTGTCCCGGAGTCCCCTGGGGTGAAGAAACAAACGTTAAACAGTTCAGCTATAATCTGCCACTAACAGGGGCTATATAGATGTGTTATTTTTGAAAAAATCTAATAATAACTGCCTAAACAAATATCAGCTAAGCTTCTTAATAGCATCTGTGGCCATTTGTTCCAGATCATCAGGACCTGATAGATGTCTCTTTATTTCACAATTTATGAATTTATTTCACAACTTCTCCTGAACAATCAGTATTCCACTCTTTTCGGCCAAATCCCTCCCAAGTCGTTTATGCAAATAGATGCAACCAAGTACAGGCAGTCCTTGACTTATAACCACAATTGAGCCCAAGATTTCTGCTGCTAAGTGACCCATTTGTTAAGGGGCTTTTGCTTCATTTTATGACTTTTCTTGCCACAGTTGTTAAGTGAATCACTGCAGGTGTTCAGTTAGTAAAAATGATTGTTAAGTGAAACTAGCTTCCCTCACTTACTTTGCTTGTCAGAAGGCCGAAAAAGGGGGAATTACGCACCCCCGAGACACTGCCAATGTCATAAATACGAGTGAGTTGCCAAGTGCCTGAGTTTTGATGACATGACCACGGGAACGCTGCAACGGTCGTAAGTGTGAAAAACGGTCCTAAGTCACTTTTTTCAGTGCCGTTGTAACTTCAAGCAGTCACTAAATGAACTGTTGTAAGTCGAAGACTATCTGTAGTTCCTGTGTAAGCCAATATGTTTTGGGACAAATAGATTTGAAATCATTTGTGGAACCTGACAAATTGGCAAGAAGATCTTCCTGAATATGGGTAGCTCATTTTTGTGACCTGCTACTCTTCTTTCTCACAGGTCTTGATGACCAATGTCTTTCATTACTGCCTCATTGTGCCCCCCATGGTGTTTTCCTTCAGTGTTGTCGGTGTCATTACCGATATCATCCTGACCAAGTCAGTCCCTGTTTCCGACACAGGTAAGGCTCAGTCAGTGGAGGGATTCAAAACTTTTTACTATCAATTATGTAGGCATGGCTTGGTGGGTGTGGCTTGGCTTGGCTTGGCTTGGCTTTGTGGGTGTGGCTTGGTGAGCTTGGCATACTGTAAGGATACTGCAAAATCCCCATTCCCTCCCCACCCCACTAACCTGCTTTGCAGCTCCATTCTCCTGTGCAGGGCAATAAAAGAAGACCCAGCTGATCAGCTGGGACTCAGGAGGCAGAGAAGAAATGGGGGCAGGGCCAGTCAGAGGTGGCGTTTGCTGGTTCTCCGAACTACTCAAAATGTCCACTACCGGTTCTCCAGAACTGGTCAGAACCTGCTGAATACCAACTCTGGGCTCAGTCTTTTCTCTTTCTGATTAATGTTTCCTTTCGGATGTGCTGCTTTCTTTTGGTTCACTGCTTTCCAAAAATGAGCATTGGCAACGGTCTGGTACATCATGCTCTTTCTGACTAGGAACTTTTTAGAGCTCTGCAGGAAGAGATGCCAAGTTCCAAAGTCTCTGCAGCTTTCACATAATTGGATGCAGAAAAGGATCGTCTTACTGGAATTGCCTATCTGCCAAGCCGGTTAATACTAGTTAGAATCAAAAGAGCTGGAGTTACTAAAGGAAGGAAGCCAGTGACCCATATTACTTAATGACCCAGTTTTTAACAAAGAAGTAAAATCTTGCAGCATTTCCTGAGATTAATTTCCTAGAGAATGTTCGTTCTGCATAGCAATTTTTCTGCCTGGACTTTGGATAATATGTGACCCGGTCTGAGCTTCAAGACAGATCCCACCCCACTCCACCTCGTTACACAGCCAAGCAACTCCCCTACCCAAATGCTCTTTTCTCAACTGCTAGCTCCAGTCAGAAGCCCTTCAGAACAGCCATTGAGATTAGATGTGGGATGATGGCAGTTCTCATGCATATGGGCCACACATGGGTTAATTCTCAAAAGCTTTAGATGTCTTAGATCAGGGGTAGTCAACCTTTTTATACCTACCGCCCACTTTGTATCTCTGTTAGTAGTAAATTTTTCTCTAACCGCCCACCGGTTCCACAGTAATGGTGATTTATAAAGTAGAGGACAAAACCCCTACCGCCCACCGTGAAAGCTGGAACGCCCACTAGTGGGCGTTAGGGACCAGGCTGACTATCACTGTCTTAGATGCTTCCTCTCTGAACAATCCCTAACCCGGGGTGTCAAAGTCGATTTCATTGAGGGCCACATCAGAGTTCTGTTTGATCTCGGGGGAGGGGGTGTGGCTAGGGACATGGCCAGACTGACATCACTCATCGAGGCTCCGTTTTCGGCCACAACAGCTTCCTGCAGCCCCCTGCCAGTGAAAACGGAGCTTGTGGAGGCCACATGCGGCCCGCCTGGGCTCTGTTTTTATGCGCAACAGCCTCCCCATGCTTCATTTTCATAGGCAGAGGGCTGCAGGAGGCTGTCACGGTCAAAAATGGAGTATGGGAGGGCCACACACAGCCCTCTTGAGCTCCGGTTTTGGTGGCAGATGTACCATGGATGGCCCTGCAGGCCAGATCCGGTCTTGAGTTTGACACCCCTGCCCTAACTGATACCCAAGAACAACATTCTAGCCCAGAGTTCCCCAAACTTTACAGCTTTGCAGATCAGCTGGGGAGGGGCGATGGTTCTCTGCAAACAGCGGCAAGTGCATGTGCAGGCATGCATGCCCAACACTTGTGCAAATGGAGTATGTGTGCACACGCTAGCCACTGCTTGCACAAATGAACATGTGTGCATGCACTTGCCCACTGGTTTGCACAAGTGGGGATACACATTCACAGACTCAATTACCACTTCCACGGCCTGGTTCTGAAGGGCTCAATACCCGGTAGTGGGCTACGGCCCGGGGGTTGGGGACCCCTGTTTTAGTGTTTAAAATCTTCTAGCTGTGGACTAGGAAACAATGATTTTGATGATGGTTGTCTATAATAATTTGCTAGTTGATAAACTATCCAGAGAAACTAAATAAGAATTTAAACTTCATTATCTAAGTAAATATTGGGAAGGGCCTCACTTCTCTGAATCAAATTTTAACGAAAATGCAGCTGAAATGAAGTTTGCTATTGCTAGTCACCGTGTTTGTGGCCTGGACATTCTCTGCACTCGCTCCTTGTTGGGTTCTAGCCAAACCTTTTGAAATGGAGGGTGTTTGGGGAGGTTGAAAGCAGCAGCTGCCACTGGCCCAGACTGTTTCTCAAAAGAGCTTTTGTCAGGGAGACGAAGCCTGCTCAGCTTGCTTCCTTGGCCCAGAGGCAACCTGAATCATTATGTGGAAGCCAGTTCAACAGCTTATCCTGAGTCTGATTTGCGTCAATGATTATGAGTTGACAGTTGAGAAGGACTGCTTACATCGGCTTAAAAGCAGCAGAAAATTAGGAACAAGGCTTAGGAACAGTGTAGACCAGAAACAGGATTTCGGGACCTAAAGGAATAGAAGCAAGGGTATCCGTGTGCCTGGATGTTCATTCATACATATTGCAAAAAAAAAAGGGGGGGGGGAATCTATGAGTTTTCAGCTCATCCCCCATGTGTTATGGATATATGTGTCAAACCTTGCAGCAGAAGGGGCTGGTACTGTCTTGGGGGTATTAGATAGGGAATGACAAGTCACTGGGTAAAACATGTTTGGAATTTGTGCTATATTTAAATTTGAGGGTTTGAAGTGAAGCACAGAAGAGCCTTAAACATAAGCTCGTAGCTAGCACAGTTCCTATCCTTTCAGCTCTAAAAACAAGTGGTTAATTCTATCATGCAAAGAAGTGCTAATCTTCCAAAAAAAAGTAAACTAGGGTCAGCATGAGCCAAAGGACAAGATATATTAAACATTTAGGCTTTTCTTTTTTTTTTTTACTAAATCCATACCTAGCAATTACTGCAGTGCAAGTGACTCCCAAGCTAACACAATTATTTTTTAAAACAGCTTCAACACCCATTTTTGGCCAGGGATGGAGCTGCACATTACCGTCCCCTGTAGATTTCCTCTGTCACACCCATTGCCATCCCCTGCAAGTGGAGAGCAACCCATTAAATGATTCTTATTGAACTCTTGGTGTGCAATTATTTTCATTCTTGTTTTACTGTCAAGTGGGTGGTAGTCTTCCAGCGAAGAAAATGTCCAGATAATTTAAGAAACATAAATAAGAAAAGTACATTAAATAAAATGTTATAGGCAATGCTTAAATCAAGCGAAACTCACCATAATAA
Source organism: Pseudonaja textilis (assembly GCF_049901715.1). NCBI lineage: Eukaryota > Metazoa > Chordata > Lepidosauria > Squamata > Elapidae > Pseudonaja > Pseudonaja textilis. The sequence continues at coordinate 236,320,784 of NC_141990.1, forward strand.
TACATAAAGCATAGTTTCACTGATCAGGAATGAAGCGGCAGCCCAGTGTTCTAAATATTTCTCTTATAGAATCCATTTCCAAATCTGACGGCACAGAACATACCTCCCAAACACTGACTGGGTATAAAGGCCAAGCCTCAGTTCCTGCTCCCTGCCTCACTCTGTAGGAAAGGGCTAGTGGTGGCATTATCATCCTCGTCATCATCCTCGTCATCATCATTACTGTGGTGGTAGTTTGCACAGTCAGGCAGCTGTTTAGACTCTATTTGGCATATTTATCCACCAAGGGTAGGCAGATGTTGTTTGATGGTGTTAGAGGTATCATTGCAGGATTTAAGTTGTTTTAAGTAAAGCGGTCTTCTGCAATTGACGATGAGGATTTTTGTCAGTGGCAATGATGTTTAAGTGGTGCTACAGTTATTTTGCAATTGCATCCAGGGCACTTATTACTGTTGGTGATTTCTATTTGTTTATTTTTTGCCACAGTTGTTCCACTTTTATCTGCAGGTCTTTGCATTTTGTGATAATTATATAAACAAAAATGTGAAATCACAGCTGCTAGTTCTTTAGCTGGTGTTTTATTTATTTGTTTGTTTGTTTGTTTGTCAATTGCTTACAAGATAATAGGTATAAGTAAAAACATAGTTATGAATACATGGATACATATAAGAAAAATAAAAAAAATAAAAGAAACAATAGGACAGGGACGGTAGGCATGTTAGTACGCTTGTGCATGCCCCCTACAAACCTCTTAGGAAAGGTCAATAGTAGACAGTCTAAGGTTAAATTTTGGGGGTTTGGGGAAGAAACCACAGAGTCAGGTAGAGTATTCCAGACATTGACCACTCTGTTGCTGAAGTCGTATTTCCTGCAATGAAGTTTGGTGCGATTAACCTTGAGTTTGTATCTATTGTTTGCTCTTGTATTGTTATGATTGAAGCTGAAGTATTCATTGACAGGTAGGACATTGCAATGTATTATTTTATATACTATACTTAGATCGGACCGAAGGCAGCATAGTTCTAGTTTTCTAGGTCTAGAATTTCGAGTCTGGTGGCATAAGGTATTCTGCAACGAGTAGAGGAGTGGAGAACTCTTCTTGTGAAATATTTCTGGACTTTCTCAACTGTTTTAATATCAGATACGTAATGTGGGTTCCAGACTGATGAGCTGTATTCGAGTATTGATCTAGCAAATGTTTTGTATACTCTAGTTATTAGTGTAATATTACCAGAGAAAAAGCTACGTAAGATTATGTTAACAACTTTTAACGCCTTTTTGGCTATGTAGTTGCAGTGGGTTGTAGCACTTAGATCATTAGAGATGAGTACTCCAAGATCCTTGACAGAGTTTGGATCATCAACAAGGTCTTGATGGAAACTTCCAGTTGCAGGCTTCGGCAGCAGCAGGAATCCACAATGCTGCAGGTCCCTGCTGCGCTTGCCGCTGAGGTACCCCGAACCAATTGGATTTGGGGGTTGTCGCTACCCCAAAGAGGTAGCAGAAGACAGAGGAGATCCGGACAGGGGTCTGGGGATATCGCAACCCCTTTCCCCAGCCGGCTAGACTCCTTTTTCCTGAGGCGGTGGAGTGGCTGTCAGAAATGGCAGCCACAAAGGAATCTTCAACCAGATAAGATCTGTGCGGGAAGAAGAATCAGAAGGAGAAAGTTTTCTTGGCTGAACCGGGACATTAAGATACTTTTAAACACCCTGGAAACCTGACTTTTGGATTGATACATTTGTTTCCAAAAGAAGTTGTTAAAGCGGCAAAAGTGCTGAAGGAAAGTTTACTCCCCTTCCCTACGGAGAAAGCAAATGAGCACTGAAAAACCTGCTTCTTTAAGGTAAAAATAAGCTCTTTGTTATAAGTGGGAAGGAGAGGACTAAAAAAAACTTTAAAAATTTGTTGGAGGAGACGCCTTGAAGATTATAAGACCAGCAACTAACTGTAATACGGCTTTAAAATATATTTTGGGATTTTGCCCCAGGAGGAAAAACTGCAGAGAAGAAGAGGAAATATCTTGTGTTTGTTTGGACTGTTTGATAACTTTGACACTTGGAAATTACTTTAAGACTAAAAACATCTGGGTTGTTTTTAAAAAAATTACAATGGCACTATCTGTGGATGAATTAAAAATGGAATATGAAAAATTAAAGGAAAGAGAACAAGAAGGCAAGGATTCTTTGGGAGCTGTCTTCCACTTTTTAGAAATGGCGGTTTCTACATATCAGCAAATACATGAGGAAGAAGGAGAAGAAGAAGAAGAAGAAGAAGAAGCCATTTTTAATGGACAAAAAAGTTCACTTAAGAAAGAAAATAGGAAGAGAGGAAGGAAAAATGAGAATTTAAGATTTAATAAAACAACCAAGAAAAAGAAAAATAAGGTGAAAAAAAGGTACAATGTTAGAAAGCAACAGAAAAGAGAAATACAACAGAGAGGGGAAGTTAAAAAGCTGGAGGTTAGGAGAAGGGGGGACAAAAAGACCAGACTGGAAAAGAAAGGGAGGGGAAAAGGGGGGAAAAAGCCATAAAGGCCTGAAACAAGAGGTAAAAAAGCAGATTTTTTTCAGAGATAAAGGATAGAGTATTAAGGAAAGATTCTGCAAGAGTACATAAGATAGTATTGTAGTATTTGCATTTGAAATAGTCCATTGGAATATTATAAGATTTAATAAAATATTAAAATGTTTAATAATGATAGATCTCAATACTCAATAAAATATCAAAGAGAATGTGTAAAATGATTAATGTTTAGTTACAGTTTAATTTGTTATTGTTTTAATGTTATTATAAATTTACTATTTCATTTTTTTATTTTAAAATAATGTACTAAGTAGAACTAGAATTAGAATGGAAATTATATACTTAACTATATTATAAATTTATTATTCTTTTATTTTAAAATGCAACATGTAGAATGTACTAAGCAGAATCAGAATGGAAATTATCTACTATTTTAAGTGTTAATTTAGGGGGAAGATAGAAAGGCGTTACACTTTAAAAGTGATCACAGGGGAAATTTTCTGTTAAAGAGAAGTGATTTATAGATAATTGGAAAAGAACGGACAAAAGATACAAGTATAATGATTTTAAAATAAGATGAAATAAACAAAATATAATTAAGAGAGTGAAAAGAAGGGAGAAGTTATATAGAAAATATAGAATGGTAAATAAGATAAGAATGGTATATAACGTGAGCATGACTTTGATATAGGTCTGTAAAAAAAGATGTAACCCGGGGCTAAGCCACTTTTCAAAAGAAGTTTTATGTTTTGTGTTTTGTGTTTTGGTTAGCTATGTTTGATTGAGAATTAATAAAACCTTGGAGGAATAAAACTAAAGGGAGAAACAATGAGAAATTTGGAAAAGACGTGTATAAATGATAATTAAGGAGGTTTTATGTTTTTATGTCTTGTTTTATGTTTTGTATTTTGTGTGTTTATGTCTGATTGAGAATTAATAAAACTTTGATAGAAAGAAATATAGTTGAATAAAAGTGAAGGGAGAAACAATGAGAAACTTGGAAAGGATATATAGGTGTCTAAATGGAAATGTGATAATTTGGAACCATGCTGTATAAATGTTTATATTTGATTAAGAATTAATAAAACCTTGATAGAAAGAAATATAATTGAATAAAAGTGAAGGGAGAAATAATGAGAAATTTGGAAAAGATATATACGTGCTTAAATGGAAATGTGATAATGTGGAACTATGTCTTAAAAAAATAATGTTTTGTTTTGTTAAAACTTATAAGTAATTTTTAGAAAGGAGGTTTGACGCCTTTATGTCTTATGTTTTGTTTGTCTTTAAAAAACCAATAAAACTTGTTTAAAAACAACAACAACAAGGTCTTGACTATTCAGCCTGTATTTTATTTTCTGGTTTTATTTTGCCAATATGTAAGACAGAGAATTTATTTGTTGAGATTTGGAGTTGTCATTTGTTTGACCATTCTGATACATAGTCAAGATCTTTTTGAAGGGTAGCAGTATTGTCTGTGGTGTTGAACAGCTTTACATCATCAGCGAAGAGAACGCTGTTGCTCTTGATATGATCACAGAGGTCATTTATGTAGAGTATGAAAAGAGTTGGTCCTAGAACACTGCCTTGGGGGACACCACTGTTGACAGGTACAGAATTTGATAGGACCCTCCCAATTTTGACCATTTGTTGTCTGTTTGACAGGAATGCTTCTATCCAGTTATGCAGGTGTCCAGAGATACCATAAGATTTTAGTTTTAGGAGTAGTTTGCCGTGTACCACTGAATCAAAGGCTTTACAGAAGTCTATGTAGATTGCGTCTATTGCTTTGCCCTGATCGAGTTGTGTAGTCCATATGTTTTTGCAGTGTAAGAGTTGCAGATTACAGGATAGTTTCCTTCTGAAACCAAATTGTTTATTAGAGAGTAGGTTGTTTGTCTCTAAGCGGAGGATGATGGATTGGTTAATAATTGATTCCATGACTTTACAGGTGACGCAGCATAAAGAGATTGGTCTGTAATTTTCAACTAGGCTTGTGACCATAGTTTTGGCAAGGAGCTGGTCCTGAAAGATTTTTCAAAGATTATGCTTAGAGGTTCAGCTATAGCAGTGGATAGCTTTTTTAAGAAGTAGGCACATATTCCGTCCGGTCCAATAGATAGAGATGGTTTTAGATTGCGCAGTGCTTTTTCAACAATGTCTTCTGTAAAATCAATATGTATTATATCATTGTAGTTGTCTGTGGTTGGACTAGGAAATACTGGGCATGACCCATTGCTGTTTAAAAATACGGAGCCAAAGAATGTGTTAAAGAGGTTGGCTTTAATGGTGTCGTCGTTGCAGTCTTTACCATTAGGTCCTTTCAGGGGTGGGATGGACCTTGAGTCTTTTAGTTTGTTGTTTACAAAATTGTAGAAAGCGCGGGTGGAATTGGTGTGTAGAAGGTTTTCCTCTTGTTTAATGTGATAATTGGTGCATTCAGTCTTTATATGCTGGCATAAATTTTTGTATCGGGTTTTGAAGTTGGCAAAGTGACCAGACTTGTTTTTCCACCAGAGTGATCTCTTTTTGGATTGAAGTTTCCTTATTGATTTTTCTGGTTTTGGGAGTTGTTATTGGTACATATAGTTTGATGACTCTTTTGACTTCAAGTAAAAATATATTGTAATGGTCTTCTACAGTATTGCATCCAGTGAATAGAAATTGGCCTTCATATATATCATTTTTCTTCTCAAGAACCTAGAATGTAATAATGTATCAATATAGTATATATACAGGTACAAGGGGTATATAATTATCAGATGGAAATTTTGTCGGACCAAATTTTCCAGGTGCTGTCCAGAATTTTTTTTTCCTAAGGCACCCAAACTGGTTTATTTTAAATTTATCAGCCACCCATCCAAGTGGGCTCTGGGTGATATACAAAACTAGAACACTCTTTGGGCATGTGGTGTTCCTGGGATTCCAGGCAATTCCGGGAGTTTTTGCAAATATTATTTTTCCAAAATTCTTAGTCTGGGGCTGGTTGACTGGAGAAGAGGGTGATTGGATCAAGCATGTTCTAGGAACAGAGCCCATTTATAATCAGGGTGAATATATTTAACTCTTTTAAGACACTGATCTTTTTAATGCATTGGAGCTAGAGAAGATCATAAAATGAATTTTGATCTGTGCTTCCTGATTTTTCCATTGTTTCTCATAGGTGCCATGCTTGGAATCAGTGCTTCAGTCACTCCACTGATACGGACATTTGGCCCAACAATGGGAGGATTTTTATATAGACAATTTGGAGTTTCCTCTTTTGGCTATTTACAGCTAATGGTGAATGTATCTCTGGTTTTTTATCTCTTGAAGAAGAAGATCCCCCAGAAAGAAGAGAAAACTCAGTGACTAATTCCATGTGTATTGTTGATATAAAGAACAAAGAAGGCTCATGTTTTAAGCTTATTTTAAGTCATTTGGGTTTTTTAATGTTATATTTAGAAATAGTTTATATCATCATAAAGGAATGTTTGCATAAATTGTTGGGTATGAATTTCCAAAGATAAGAAAAATAGTGTTGGAGCCAAAGCATTTTTCTAGCTAAAATGGCTCTGGCTGCCCTTGCTCCCGCCCCCCCAATGGTTATGGTTACCCTTGTTCCCTTCACTACCATTTTTACTTCATTTTCTGCTACAAATTTTGCCACCACAGAAAAGCAGCTGTAGTGCCTGCAGAATCCAGCATCCTGATTCAACAATGACCTTTCTCATGGTGAGGCATTGTGATCAAGATTACCTACAAATACTGTATTTTTATTATTTGCAACTTATATAATACCAGGATCATCAAAATGCAGTAGTGGCAAACCCATTCTGCAGTAAACACATATGTTTAAAATGTCTGGGAAAATACATTTTAAAAAAATGCTTTTTCTGTCCGTTCTAGCAAATATTGCTGTATCTTGCAGCAATATCCTTTTTTTTTTTTGCTCCTAGTGATATTTGAGGTTTCTATTGACATTTGATATTTGACAACTTATATTGTTACATTGTAATAGGAACCCAAATGCTAACTTCTATTGGATAATACTAGAATTAACAATATAAGGCATTGTCAGTAATACAAGCTTAAAAACATATTGATTTCAGCATTAAATACATGCTCCATGATTAATTGGGTAGAGTACATATCTCACCCAAGTTACAACTAAAAATTTACTAGGGTGAAGCAATCCTCATTTTGAATTTACACATAATTGTAAATCCTGGCTAGATGAATAAGTCTAACTTTTTACCCTATGGCTTAGCAAGTTGTGTGAATTTAGCCTGTATAACATATCTCATTTCCTGTAAAATCCCATTTCCATTCTACAACCATCTGCAGTGCAGATACACTGGCCTACTTATATGTTTGAAGTAAGGATGTTTAAAGAAAGGTTTAAAGTATTTTCAACCTCAAAAGGCTTTGTGAACATAGATTCTATTATTAGAGGCTTTGAGTTCACTCCAGGCCTGTCCCTCCTTGCCTGAATGTTACAAATTAGGTATTCAAATGCCTATAAAACAAGCTGATGCTTCCTCCTGCTTCCTAGAGCTAAACTTGGAAGAGTATTTGAAAAGGAAGAAACTGCTTCTGGGCAGATACAATGCCAGCTGGTGGTTACAGGTTGTCTGAGCTTTAGAATTTGAAAAGCACTACTTGAAAAGCAAGATCTGCTCAAAGAGAGCATGAATTAGAAAGTCATGAGGCCTCCTTGCAACTCTGTTGGCTGTGTGGCTGGGTTAGAAGAGCCAGTTGGCCTCACTCGTGCACCATTCACCTTCTTGCACTCCGCCATCCCTACCAGGACTACTCAACTTGATTGTTCGGGGAAAGAGGGGAAACAGAGTTCCTCCAGCTTGAAGTATCAAGGGGCTTCAGCCTACCTTCTCTTAGCAAGTGGCCTGGAGTGGCTCAGAACTTCAGGGCTGCCACGACCGTCATTTATTTATTTATGAATCCAATTTATATGGCTACCATTAATCCAAGAAACTCTGGGTGCCAAACAAGATAAACCAACCCCCACTCCCCCCAAAATTATATCAATTCACTAAAGCCACAAAACCACCAATCACATACAAAGTCTGTGGAAAGAGTGAGGTCTTCACAAAAGGCCAAAGTTATAGGGACTGTCCATATTTCAGGAGGAAGATTGTTCCAGGCAGCAGGCACCATAACCGGAAACAACATGTTCAGAGACCCACCAAATGACACCTTTTTAAAAACTGAATGTTCCAGGAACCTGCCCACTCTGCCAGATCTGATGGGGCAAGCAGGAATCGTTAGGATGAGGTAGTCCCACAGGTAACCTGGCTCCATGCCAAGTAGAGATTTAAAGGTGATGACCAGCATTGGAAACCTAATGAGAACCAGTGCAGCTCACACAACAGTGATGTTATGTGATTGTCCACAAATTGTACATGCCATTAAATCCTGGACCATTTGGATAGATTTGATCCAACATATTGAGGGCCTGATGTCTACAGTCAAATAAAGTAAAGATTTCTTGAGCAAAGAGTCCATTACAGCCTCCTTAACTTACCAGTAGTACCATGCACTATCTATAGACCTGTCTCCAACGTTTCTCATCTTGGAAAGGTCGTGGAGAAAATGGCTGCCCTATGGCTGCAAAGATCTTAGAGGTCTCTTGGCAGTCAAGGTCCCCTTTGGAAAGATCAGGATCAAAGGAACTTTCTGGTCCTCTTCATGGTTTTCAATGCTATTCAAACAGGGCATCCTTCTGGACTTAAACTTCTGCATGAAACCACTGGGGGAAGCCATTCATCCCCTGGCCAAACAGGCAGTGCAATGACAGTGCTGACCCAGTTCCGGAGGATGTCAGGACACTGGATAGAGAGAGACAGAGTCTAGTTGAATCCCTCCAATATGGAATGGCTTTGTAGATGTAATGATTCCATTTTATACCCATTCAAAGGATGGCAATCGTTTCTGGCCAGATTCTGTTCACCATCACTCATGCCTTGGTCATCTCCTGATTGGATTACAGTAATATACTACATGTAGCTGATCTTGAAGAACATTTGGGAGATACCCTAAGTACAGAATACAGCAGTCCAGGCAGTTATGTGTGCATCTGAATATACTGAGATGATCCTGCTGATTCAGGAACTGTAGTGGCTCCCAGCTGGCTTCCTAGTGGGACTTAAGACACTGGTTGGCATGTTCAGAGTCCTTGTTGGCTCCACACCTGGTTATGAAAGGGTCAACTCCAGGTCCCATCCCTACAGGATTGTTTCCTAATGGAGCCACAGAAGCAGGTATTCTTAATAGCTGCCCCATTCTTTGGAACACTTCCCCTGCAGAAATCAGGGCAGCCTCACCCTGCTCAGGTCTAAAGACTGTTGAAGACTAAGTAAGAAAAGAGTGTTCTGCTTTTTTTTTTTTTACATTTATATGTGTTTGGGGTTTTGAGAATGTGTTTACATACAACAGATAACAGATAATCAGAGTTGGAAGGGACCTTGTAGGTCATCTAGTCCAACCCCCCACCCAAGTAGGAGACCCTACACTATTTCTGAGAAATGGCAGTTCAATCTCTTCCTGAAGGTCTCAAGTGATGGCGCTCCCACAACTTCCGAGGGCAAGCTGTTCCATTGGTTGATTGTTCAACCAATATATATATATATATGGATCTTTGGTTATTCGGGTTTTCTCCCACATAAAATTGGAAATATCTTGGCAACATTTCAACGAAATCTCATTCATCATCTTCAGGCTTGTGTCTTCAGCTTTGTGCTTCTCAGAGTAATGTGAGCTTGCAGCTGCTTCTTCCTTTTAACTGCTAGTGGGGGTGTGACTTGATTGGGTGTGGGCTTGGCTGTGTTCTGATTGGGTGGGGTGTATATATATATATATATATATATATATATATATATATATATATATATATATATATATATAAATGTGTGCATGTGCACACACATGTACAAATGCACACACAGACATACGCAGTCATTTAAGGCCTTTAGGATCGGTAGCAAACGAGCAAAATAAGCCCAGTAAATAATATAAATAAAACTAAGTTCAAAGCATTCTGATCAAGCTATTAAATTAATTAATTATAAAAGGGTTAATATGTTTAATATATTATCAAGGGTCTAAGTTTAAAAACTATGTGAGAAATATATGAACCACAAATAAACACTCCTAAAAGATCACTATATCTAATATTATTTTCCTCTGAATAATTCTCATGAAATGCAGAGGTAGTTCTCGACTTACAACATTTAGTGACAGTTCAAAGTTACAGAGGAACTGCTTTATGACCATTTTTCACACCGTTGCAGCATCTCCATAGTCACAGGGTGAAAATTCAGATGTTTAGCCACAGACTCATATTTATGACCCTTGCAGGGTCCTTGGGTTTCTACAGGTTTGCACCTATTCTCTAGAACCGGTTGTTAACATTCTAAGCAGTTCAGAGAACCGGTTGTTAGAAGAAATTACTGGCCTAATCCTGTAAGGAAGGCAGGAAGGAAACATTCTGGTGTTGCTTACAGAAACTGCCTCTCCGTTAACCTACATTCTTGGCAGGACTAGATTTCCTGTCTCAGGAACGTCTCTGGAGTTTTTTTCCCCTCCTTTGCTGGTACTTTATTTGTGTGGAGTGACCATTCGAAGTTATAATGGCACTGAAAAAGGTGACAAGACCATTTTTCACACTTACAACTATTGCAGCATCCCCTCAGTCATGAGAGGCCAGACGAGGAGATGCGTGCCTCGATGTGAGTGATGTTGAGTTGGCCAAGCCCAGCCAGTAACATTACCACCAAGCCACGCCCACCACCTAAGCCATGCCCACAGAACCAGTTGTTTAAAAAATTGAATCCCACCCCTGGGATTCACGTGATCACTTTTTGCGACCTTCTGACAAGCAAAGTCAACAGGGAAGCCAGATTGACCGAACAACTGTAGTACTTAACTTAGCAGCAATGATTCACTTAACAACTGTGGCAAGAAAGGTCGTAAAGTGGGGCAAAATCCATTGAACAACTGTCTCAGTAACAAAAATGTCGGGTTCAATTGTGGTCATAAGTTGAAAACTATCGGTATCACATTTCTCCAAACAGAATATCGGGGGGGGGGGAGTTAACTGAATGCTCAAATGGCTTTTATCATTCGGTAATCGTTACATAACAATGTACACTGCTCAAAATAATAAAGGGAACACTTAAACAACACAATGTAACTCCAAGTCAATCACACTTCTGTGAAATCAAACTGTCCATTTGATTAGGTAGCAATACTAATTGACAATCAATTTCACATGCTGTTGTGCAAATGGAATAGACAACAGGTGGAAAGCAGAGGCAGTTAGCAAGACATCCCCAATAAAGGAGTGGTTCTGCAGGTGGTGACCACAGACCACTTCTCAGTTCTTATGCTCTCTGGCTGATGGTTTGGTCACTTTTGAATGCTGGCAGTGCTTTCACTTTAGTGGTAGCATGAGACGGAGTCTACAACCCACACAAGTGGCTCAGGTAGTGCAGCTCATCCAGGATGGCACATCAATGTGAGCTGTGGCAAGAAGGTTTGCTGTGTCTGTCAGCATAGTGTCCAGAGCATGGAGGCACTACCAGGAGACAGGCCAGTACATCAGGAGACATGGAGGAGGCCGTAAGAGGGCAACAACCCAGCATCAGGACCGCTACCTCCGCCTTTGTGCAAGGAGGGACAGGAGGAGCACTGCCAGAGGCCTGCAAAATAACCTCCAGCGGGCCACAAATGTCCATGTGGCTGCTCAAATGGTCAGAAACAGACTCCATGAGGGTGGTATGAGGGCCTGATGTCCACAAGTGGGGGTTGTGCTTACAGCCCAACACCATGCAGGATGTTTGGCATTTGCCAGAGAATACCAAGATTGGCAAATTCGCCACTGGCAACCTGTGCTTTTCACAGATGAAAGCAGGTTCACACTGAGCACATGTGACAGACGTGACAGGGTCTGGAGATGCCATGGAGAACATTTTGCTGCCTGCGATATCCTCCAGCATGACCGATTTGGCAGTGGGTTAGTAATGGTGTGGGTGGCATTTCTTTAGGGAGCTGCACAGCCCTCCATGTGCTTGCCAGAGGTAGCCTGACTGCCATTAGGTACTGAGATGAGATCCTCAGACCCCTTGTGAGACCATATGCTGGTGCAGTTGGTCCTGGGCTCCTCCTAATGCACGACAATGCTAGACCTCATGTGGCTGGAGTGTGTCAGCAGTTCCTTCAAGATGAAGGCATTGATGCTATGGATTGGCCCTCCGATTCCCCACACCTGAATCCAATTGAGCACATCTGGGACATCATGTCTCGCTCCATCCACCAATGCCACGTTGCATCACGGACTGTCCAGGAGTTGGGAGATGCTTTAGTCCAGGTGTGGGAGGAGACCCCTCAGGAGACCACCCGCCACCTCATCAGGAGTATGCCCAGGCATTGTAGGGAGGTCATACAGGCACGTGGAGGCCACACACACTACTGAGCCTCATTTTGACTTGTTTTAAGGACTACATCAAAGTTGGATCAGCCTGTAGTGTTTTTTCCCACTTTAATTTTGAGTATAACTCCAAATCCAGACCTCCATGGGTTGCTAAATTTGATTTCCATTGATAATTTTTGTGTGATTTTGTTGTCAGCACATTCAACTATGTAGTGAACAAAGTATTTAGTAAGAATATTTCATTCATTCAGATCCAGGATGTCTCTTTTTTGTGTTCCCTTTATTTTTTTGAGCAGTGTATGTGGATATGGGTCTTTAAGTGGATGCAAGAGATGGCACAAATAAATATTTGTCATGCTTCCCTAAGGAGGTATTGGGCACATCTTCCCCCACCCAGCATAGTTAATTTTATGTTCACCTGCTTCAGGCATCAAGCAGTCAAGTACATGCCTGGCAAATAAGCACACATTTTGTTGTGGAACCTGCAGTGCCTTTCTCCTCATACTGGTGTATCATTACTCAATGCCGTAGGGAGATGGGTTGCTGTTCAAATGGTTTAATTTCAAAACCAGCGAACTTAGAAAATATAGTAATAATTCAAATTTGGAAGGAAATGAAATGTATAGGACCACTCAACCAAGTTAATAGAAATTATAACAAAAGATGGGAAGGGCAAACTTGTAAGTTTTCTCTTCTTTCTTGAAAATGTAGACTGAAGAATGTGCTTCTCTTACAACTCATAAATTAGGTAGATGAGCACACCATTCTTAGTTCAAAATACCTGTCCATTGTATATGCTCCTGATATGTAGTTTGATTGAAAAGCTCAAAAAAGGAACTTTTTCCAAGTGAAGTATGCAAAATCTAACTGCAAGGCATTACCTATAACATGCATGTTTATGTTAAATACGCTGGACTAAATAGACTAAAAACATTGGGAAGAATGGATTTTTCTAAGTAGTTCATGGCACAGATAGTCTTCTGACATTTTTTAAACCTAGAAATATTTTTGAGAGAATAAACAATGCATCAATCTGTTTATCACTTTTTGGATTAGTAAATTAATCACTTGTACTTTTTTTTGTTGACACTCAGTGTAAGTTACAGTTAGAACACAGATTTTCACTCCTAATAAAGGGAACACTGTACAGCAGAAATACAGTAAAAAAAAAAGCATTTTATTTGGAATGGACATTCAAATGCTAAAAGCAATTTAAGACAAATGTTTATCAAAATAAATACAAATATAGATATTACAAATAATTTAAATGGTTTCACCCCTGCAGGTGCTACATGTTCTTCGCATCTCATAAATAGAAAAAAAAATATTTTTTTAACGCAAAGTTGGGTGTCTTGCCTTATTCTTTGCCTTAAGTCTTTTTTTCTTTTTTTTAAAAAAAAAGTTCTTTGGTTTATAAATGCCTCTAAGGAGAAGCTTAGCCGTCTGATCACATCTGGAAAAAAAAATCTAGGTATAGTAGCGTCGTTTGTTTTCCTTCATTGGTATCCTGTCCTGGTGCAGTGTATTTGTTATCCAGATGTATAATCTATTGAAAGAAGAAGAAAAGACAATTGTTAGGGATACAGGAAAAAATGCAAAACAGCGAGTACTTCTCCCCTTTTTTAAATCTAATGCATGAATAGGATTTACTAATACAGTAACTGATGACAGGCACAAGCAATATATTGCGCTGGGCTTTAAAGTGTTTAGAAATTCATTTTCACTCAAGAATAAATTCACTAGCTCCACTGCAACCTACTCCAAATTATGAATAGGAACAGATCTTAAAAGTCTGCATTTGCAAACCAAGCAGTGCAACTTCGCACAATACATATTCATCACAGTCAGCATTATCAAGCCCAATAAAATTTACTTCTAGGCAAAGTACTATGGCAATCTCATACACACAGAGATTAAGGCTGCTTGCTGCAATCTCACTGAACTTTCCAATACACAAATGGAGAGTAACTTATTGAAATCATTTCAAGTCTCCCAATGACTCAGCATAATAGTGCAAAAATGTAGCACCATCCAGAAAGGTTATAAAAAGAGGGCTATATATGTTCTCAACATTCAAGGCAGTATTCAGCAGAGAAATTTTGGGAAGGCCAGTATCTCCTGGCTTCAGGTGTTGTCTCAGTAAACCAAGCACAACAAGAGTAGGAGAAACAAGGAGACTGGGGGTATTTCTTCCCTACTCCTTCAGTGACTCAGGCAAAAAAACAAGCAACTCCTTTTGACAGAAATTCTGCACCACAGCAGATTTCAAACTGTTCCTCCTCTGTAGCTGCCTCCTGTTCCTGTCACTTGAATCTCAAATATGTTGCAGTCTCTATTCCAATGAATGAACTCTTTTGAGGCAAGTAGCTTTCCAGCTAGGAACGTGCTCAGAGTTACCCTTTGTGTCTCATTGCCTTGTGCATCTCGGGTATGTACAGCTATAGTTTAGTCGTTATGATTGTTACAAACTTCCCCTCTTCGCTAACATTTTTCTCATCTGGACTGAACACTGAGACAAATGTAGAGCAAAGTTCCGCAGTCCTTAAATATAAATTCTTATGAGTCTCCGCTCCCACAATAGACCTAGCAGAGAGGGGAACGAGCATAGCTTTCCCAAAGTTCAAAAAGAAGAGGAATTGCCTAACTTTATTTCAATCATGTTGTTGGAGAAGCTTTACTTCCAACATTCTCAGATGAGGAACGAAGAGGAAGAAAGAAGTTGAGACCGAGGATCAGAAACGCAACCTACTACTAGAGGTCAAAACAGCGGCGATCGCTCACCTCGGCTAGGCTGGTCGGGCGCGGGGGACTGGCCGGGCGCGGGGCTCAGGGCGCCCGAGCCAAACGCCGGTCCCGACTGCCCGCCGCCGCCTGCTCGACGGCCTCCTGCCGGCTCTTGAAGTCCTGGATGGCGCGCTTGTTCTGGAAGTCGATGAGCGCCATGGTGATGGAGGCGTTCCAGCAGCTCTCGCCCGGGCACCGAAAGTCGATCTCCTTGCGGTCCGTGGTGACGATGGTGAAGTAGACGTACTTGCCGGTGCGCTCCACGCAGTCCACCTTCTGGATGGAGCCGAAGCGCAGCTCCTTGGCGCGGGCCTTGCCGCTGCCGCCGCCCTCGGGCGAGAAGAGGCTCAGGCTCTCCTTGCTCAGCACCACCTGCTTCTTCTTCCACAGCTGGAAGAGGCTGTCGCTGCGCTTCTCCAGCTCGCCCTCGCGGATCACCTCCGACGCCGGCCCGACCGACGGCCCTTTCATGCTGCCCGCGCTCCCGGCCCGCTCTCGCTTTGTTGCTGCTGCTGCTGCTGTTGCTGCTGCTGCCGCCGCCGCCGCCGCGCCACGCGAAAACGATGCCGGCTCTGCAGTGGCCGGGTGCCGCCGCTGCTCGTGCTGCTTTGCGGCCGAACCAACCGGATGGGCGCCATTTATGGTCGTTGGGCCTGCCCAGGCCCCACCCCGTGCTTGCCGCCTCCGCCTTTCAGGGCGAGACGAGATTGAGCCGGCTTGGATGCCGGTGGGTTTTCTTCCTGCCGCCCCCTCGCCTGTCAAGCCACGAACAAAACCCACCCCGCCTCCCCTCAGCCCCGCCGCCTTCAGACCGCGCGAAGTGGGGCGCGGCTGGATCGGTCTCCCTCGACGTCTTTTCGGCTTCCTGCCGCTCCTTTCTCGGCAGCGAAGTTTATGAAGCATCCCACCCCCTCCCGCTCGCTTTCTGATCGCCCACCCCATTAAAGGAAGTTTTGCGGCTGCTTTCCTTCCTTCCCGAAACTCCCAAGCTCTTTTTGGTCGCCGCTTCCTTACAGCTCTGAGTAAAATAATAATAATAATTTTAAAAAAGCCTTTGGGATTTGGGCCCCCAATGGTTGGCGTTCATTATTCCTTTTAACAAATATCATTAGGGCTTCATATGAAGCACTGATAAAATTATGTGGCAGAGATGCCAGATTTCAGAACACCTTTTTCCCCCTACCCAGAACTCTGGATCGAGAGGGAACTAAAAACTACACAAAGTCTTCAATGTGCGACCACAATTGAGTCCAAAATTTTGGTTGCTAAGTGAGACATTTGTTAACTTGCTCCATTTTACGACCTTTCTTACCACAGTTAAGTTCAGTTGTTAAATTAGTAACACGGTTGTTAAGTGAATCTGCCTTTCCCATTGACTTACCTACTTGTCAGAAGGTTGCAGAAGGTGATCATACTGCAACGGACACAAATGTGAATCAGTTGTCAAGAGTCTGAATTCTAATCACATGACAATGAGGATGCTGCAATGGTTGTAAGTATGAAAAACTGTCATAAGTCACTTTCTTCAATGCCATTGTAACTGAATGATCACTGTTGTAAGTCGAGGACTAATAGTATTCTTATGGAAAAACTGTCTACCTCTAACGGCATCTTTGGGGGAGGGCACTTTCCTGTAAATCCTATGATTGTGTTTCTTCTGGAAATATGGTAGCATTCTTTTCCTTTTATCCTATTTTATTTAATCCAGAGTAATAATTCTTATTCCCATGTCTCCTGTTCCGCAATTTCTTAAGGCGATTTTCTACAATTCTTAAGACATTCTTTAGAGAAAAAGAAGGAAAAAGCTGCTGGTGTGGCTTAGGTATCTCTTGACCTGTTCACCCAACTAGATGCCGAAACGTTCCAGCAGGTGCATTCACGCTACAGGTTAATTTGGTTTGTTTTAATCTTGCCTTGTATGTGTTTTGGGGTGTAACTGGATTACAAGCCCAGTGGGTTTGGTTGGTTTCAGTATATTGAGTCAAGTAAGATAATGGGTTAAGAGAATTGTGTGACTGTGACTTATGGGAGGAGGATGAGGAGGGGGATCCTGAGTGTTATCTAAATATTTCTCAGCTAAAAGCTTGCTCAGCTTTGTGTCAAATAAACATTAGAAATTCAGAACCGACTCCCTTCTTCATCAGGCATTATACCTTGTTCTGACTTTTGAGGTCAAGATCACAGTTGTTCGCTCTTGAACAGACACGACACACTCTCACCTCTGTTTGATTTGTACTACCTTTTATCATGCACTACCTTTTATCATGCACACCTAACCCATAACACACAATTTATCACACGTACATAACCCAAGAGAAAGGGGTGCATAATGAAATAAATCTTGACCCACCGAACAAGAAGCCGATTTGTTGCTTCTGTCCTGTGAAATGTGTATTAGCAACGCCACAGTTGTTGTTTTCAATAGGATACTATGGTTTCCATTTCTTCCAGTGGGTTTTAAAAACAATCAGTAGGATCCACACCCGACCAAATATGCAAAGGATCATAGCTTTAATTTCAGAAGATCCGTTTGCAAGAAACAATTGGGAAAGAAAAGAATTTCTCCCATCATTAGTGACAGTGAAATTCACCAACTAGTTATAGTAATTGGGCCATTGCATATACACAGAATATTCAAAACTGGTGCCATTTCCTCTCTCCTCTAATCCTATGATCAGCCTGACACCTGTCTTTCTGTTGTGTGACATGTGTCCCTTGCTGTCTTTTTGCTCTTCTCAAGCCTATTGTTCCTTTTCCACAAGTTTATCCTGGGCTTTCTGTTCCCCTTTGCCTCACTTGTGGCTCACAGGATGACTGGCCTCAGGAATGCAACTATCGCCAAGCCCACAGGGTCTGAGTCAACTGCAGCTCTGGGATTCTCACTGCTGGACTAAGTCCATAGACTCTGGAGTCGGCGTGTGACTTCCTTATAAGCGTCATTCTTTTCCTTTCCTGTAGAAAAGCGAAAGGTAGAGGCTGGCTGGTCTGCATTCTTTCACATTCTCTCTGTAATGACCTGTAATAAATCAATTAAACCAATTAACTGTCCCTGGCCAACTTCCTTTTTCACTGACCATGTGGACTGCCATTTTCTAACTCACAATGAAGGTTCCTATTATCTCAAAAGCAGGGGCAAAGTTTGCCATCTGATGAGCAGAATGGAGTGGTCAGGTGACCAACGGTGAAGAAAATATGGGAGAGGGAATGGAGGGTAGAACTGTGCCCCAGGTTGTGTTCTCTTAGGCATCACTCGGACGCAGTGGAGATTGTGTTCCAATATCCATCCTTGAAATGAGATTTAATCCAGTCAATTCCTATATATAGAGGGGAGAGGGGCACAATTTTGTCCAAATGTCTTAACCTAGTTCTAAAAATACTTTAGCACTAGCAGCTGTTTTTTACAGCTTAGAAAGAGGGAGAAATCACATCTGCTGATATTCTATCATACAACGAATGTGAGTATAGTACTGGGCCATTACATATACATGTACTCTAGCTATCTCCATGTATGTTTGCAAACCCAGACAATACTGGACCGTGCAACAATCCATGACTAAAAGAAACATGACTTGGTATGATGTGTGAGCATAATCAGCTTTAAAAGCAAAGGAAAACCTTTCAAGGACACATTTTTATAGCTATCGCCGTTATAAAATGAATTATGCCCATAATACAAAGCCTAGTTATCTGTTTATATGTGTTTTATTAGATCAAGGTGTGCTACATTTACAAGGTTACATTTCTTAATCGTATAAATTATGCTGAATGTGTTCCAACTATTCTGCATTTTCCAGAAATATCCTCAAACACTGGGTACAGTAGCCATAGATAAGAAGCCTCACTTCAGTAATTGAACACAGAGCTGGGAATCTGAGACAGGCATTTTTATTTTGCTCTCCATTGGAACAGCTTGCCTGCAGAAATCATAAGTGCTTCATCACCAGAGATTTTTAAGAAGAAACTGGACAGCCTTTTCTGAAATGGTATAGGTACAGGTATATGCTTGAGCAGGGAGCTGGATTAGAAGACCTCCAGATTGTTTTGCTTTGCTTTGCTTTGCTTTGCTTTGCTTTGCTTTGCTTTGCTTTGCTTTGCTTTGCTTTGCTTTGCTTTGCTTTGCTTTGCTTTGCTTCGCTTCGCTTCGCTTCGCTTCGCTCCGTCCTTGTGTTCAGGGAAGACCTGGAAAGTGGCTACAACTTAGCTTGACTGAAAGTTGCTAAAGCATCCCGGTGTATTGTGCCAAAGAAAGTTATGTTGCTTTTCAGAGTTTCTCCACCAGCACAGCAAGTCAGGAGCAGGATTAGTTTCTAGGAATACTGAAGACAAATCATGTGACCATAGTCACATGATATTATAAAAGAAATTATCTGTAGGGTTAGTGTATTGTCCAGATCCAAACCATAGGTCTGACTGGGATAAAAAGGTAAAGGGCAAGAGTTGTTTCCCACATTGTTAAATTGGCTTATAGTTATAATCCAAGATTTTATAGACCTAAAAATTGCCACCCCTCCAAAGAGCCTTCTGCTTCTTTACTGCACTAAGTGTATGAGAAAGTGAGATTACAATTGTTTGAATACCAGAGAGTTGATTCTCATTTTACACTAAATGCCACTCATCAGAATTCTCATGTTGCTACTTGGACTCCTTTTCTAATCAATATTACTAATCTGGGAACAAAAACACTTGCTCCTTTGTTTATGTACTTCCAGCCTGGTTGGTTTTAACAGGTATCTGACCAAATCTGGACTTTTTCTGTTATATGAAGCCAGATGAGAGGGTTATACTATGTTTTTCCCCACAGCCTCGAGTCACAGAAATAGGAAACTATAACAGCTGCAGAATGAGGCCATTTTAGCCATTACAACTGTCACAGTAAGAGTCATCATAGTCAATTTATTAGAGGAACTACAATTTTACAAGTGTTTGCATGAGAAATTGAAAAAAATACATTTTTTTAAGGAGTAGTAGGGAATAATAGAGAAGTGCTGTGCAAATCACTTCTCTGGAATCATTTTAAGAATGTTCACAGCCATTCTACCCATTACCATCATTATTCCATTAAATCTAGAATCTAAAGTTACTTAAAAAGTAAAGGTTTAGATAAAAATAAAGGTTTCAGAAAAAGTTATCTTCATGACTGAGATGACTTACAGGCCATGGTGACCATGTCCTTTTTGCTGTTGTTTGCATTTTAATTCTCAAGAACACTAAAATAAGACAGTTTTATGACTTGCTTATAATATATATGGTGTAAGAGCCACACTCCACTACTTTTAATCAAGAATCTCAGTTTTAGGCAATTAGAAGTCAAAGCTGTTGGTTTGCTTTGCAGACTGTTCACATAACTTAATAATGTAAAACAAACAACCGGTATTTTGGTTCAACATGTTGGTTTTGTTCATACATTACACTCTGTCAGTGTGATTTGTTTGGTTTTGTGTTAGGCATGATAATTTATAAACTATCGTTTGATTTGGGGTTTTGTAAAAATACAGTCAATACTCCACACATTATTTTAGCCACCACCATTGTATTACTTATGTGTTTAGAATTAGTGATCTAATCCTACAAAAATTAATCACAGTTAAGTCTAGCACATTTCATCATATTGAAATTTAGACACAACTGGCTTTGCTAGATAACAGCAGTTGGCAGGTGTTTTGTTTTAAGTTTTTCACCAATGTTTTAAGTTTCCCTCTTCCCTTTTGCCAAACTACCTGAGGCATCAATAGTCTTGATTACAATCAAGGCCCTTTGGAGAAGCTTGGAATTAACTTTGTACATCAGAATGCCTTGTATAAAGAAGGCGTCATGAAGACAGGGCAAGGCTGAATAAAGGTCAAGTTTGCAGGAACATACCTACTTGTCCACACCCAGTTCTAGATATCCTGTTAAGAACATCTTTCTTTCTTGAGAGCCACATTTTTGTTGCGGAATTCCACCATTACTGAATGGTTTTGCTTCCCGAGACTACACACCCAATTAATAATTGCCTGTGTGACCCATTGAAATTATGCCAACACTAAACTTCCACTCACTCTACCTGTACCACACAGAGGGATTGTTAGCATTTTTCATTGGAAGATAAAGTAAGAAAAGTTTGTGTGGGAGTGAGCAGCTGAATTAATATCTTACAGAATTACTTAGGGAGAGGGCCTCCAGTTCTGAAAGTATGAGAGAGTTCCATGATAATATTGGAGAGTCCTATAAAATAAAGACCATCGGCTCATGTAAATGAAGAATAAAAAAAATTAAAATGGTGGCTGCAACTTCATGGCGAAAATCCCTTTTTATACGTGTCTCATCTAGAAAAAGCAGAGGATACATTTTCAGCAGCAGGAATAAATTACACAGTTTAAAATCAAGAAGTAAGGTTTCAAGTAGGATTTCAAAGGGCTACATCTTTGAAATAAATTAATCATGCCACTGTACTGTTGTTTTGGAGAGATTGTTCAAGGAAATAGTATATTAGGTAGCATGAGAAGTCTTTTCCCCAAAGTATCTTTTTCTTCTTCTTCAATTTAACAAGGTTTGCTCATCTATTACCAAATAGCAGAGAAGATTTTGGAGTTTATTTGATTCACAATTCCACTGAAGCTAAAAGAAACAGGAGACAAAAAGTAGCCCTTTCTTTTTGCTTCTTGCATCTCACAAGATTTTGTTGGATCTCATTAACAATTTTTTTATGCTTTCTTTGACATGTGAATCAGTCACCACCCATGTAATAAAATTCTCTCCAAAGTTCATTTCTTACAAAACTGAACAGAAAGGTCTGCTTCAACTTGTCAAAAGCCTTCTGTGCACCTAAGAACATCAATACAGTTTGATTTTGTTGCTACAAGTATTCAAAAATCTCCAGTGAATTTCTAATATTGACTTTTAATTGTCTTTTAGGTAAAAGCTGACATTGATCCTCATGTATACATAAATATGCATTAATTAGTTTATTTCAGTATCAGAGGCAATAGATAATTCTAACATGACCAAGAATGTAAGCCCCTATATAGATAGTCCTTGATTTACAACCCTTCCCTTAATGTTAGTTTGAAGTTACAGTAGCACTGAAAAAGCGACTTATGATCATTTTTCAGATTTACAACCATTGTAGTCTCCCCATGGTTACGTAATCAGAATTTGGACACTTGTCAACTGGAATGTATTTATGACAGTTGCAGTATCCTGGGATCATGTGATCAATCACCTTTTGCATCTTACAACAGGCAGTTAATGGGGAAACCGATTTCATTTAACAACCATGTTAAAAATGGCAGTCATTCACTTAACTGTGGCAAGAAAGGTCATAAAATGGGGCAAACCCACTTAAAAACTGTCTTGCTTAGTAATGTAAAGTTGGGCTCAATTATAGTCATAAGTCAAGGCCTACCTGCATAGATTTATGCAAATTACAGTATACATTTAATCAGAATAGCAAACAGTTTGACTGGCAAGTACATGTTAATCAGAATGAAGGAATTGGTTGAATACAATGGCTGCCTTGAATGGAGCATAGAGGTCTAAGAATGTGTCTTGTAAAGAGACTACTTTTCTGTAGACACTAATGGCTTTGCTCCTTAATGCTTTTGTTGTTTGAATCAGCATCCTCTATGTTAAAATGTCTCAAATCTGTAGCCTATCTTGTTTCTTTGGGAAAATACACTCATGGGAGGACTAATTTACTCACCTGTCCAAATTCCATTTTCTCTTTTAAAGGACTAAAAAAAAATTTTTTTAAATAAACAAAAATTTTGGGTTCTTTAAATAGATGAGTTCAAGACAAGAACTTAAACAGGGAAAACCCATTTCTGTTCTGTTCTTGTGCTAAATTCATTAACCACACTGAGTTTCTTCCCTGGTGCAAAATTGGTGCTAGTGATTCTCACCCTGGGAGGAAGGCAAATGTGGGTTACTGAACCACTGAACTCATTACTGAAGAGTCCTGTAAAGTCTTGCTGGTTGAACAGCTGGAAAGTGATGAATGGATTAGCCGCATCCCAGAGAACCAGCATGGCTTTTAGATAATTGTAGAGGGAGATGTCTTGAGTGCATGTAAATTGCTGGTTAAGGACTCTTTGGGCAGCTGCTACAGCAACAGAACAGGAGTGTTGGGTGTGGCCGTTTTATTTTATGAATTGTGTGGAAGCAGCCAATTCATGAGATCATGGTGTCTCACCCCAGCTCCACCAATGAATCAGTTTAAGCTTTAGTTAAGACGTTAGAAACCAACACCCTAAAAGTAATGAAGTGTCACCTCTCATTAAGATCATGCAGGATGCAGAATGCAAGCGTTGAAATCACACAAGAATCTTCCCAAGCTAGTAGAATGATTAGATTTAAAAAAGGGATACTTTTACTAAAAGGGAGGAAACAGCTACAGCTGTCAAAATTCACTCCTAAATTTTAATCCTGCTCCCTTTGTATATAATTATCCCATAGAAAGAGTTGGAGTTCCATAATCCATGACATTTATCGTGTCAGTGTTGGTGGAAGTGTTCTTAAACTCTTAGATTGGTTGGGCTGTTTACTGTTGGCTTCTTTGGCAGTTTCTTGAAGCCAACAGTAAAGAACCTAACTAAATAATATCTAATATCACTCCCACCAACAATGACATGGCAAGCCACTAGAATATAAAATGAGAGCAAACTCCACTCCTTATAAGCACTGATAATGTTACCTAGTTTGGGTAATGAAACGTCTGCAAGAAAAGCAAGCTCAGCACCAAGGACCCCTCATTTCAACCCTGACCTACAGATATTTTCCTTTATAAAATTTATTTGACAGCAAAATGAACAGCTTAGCGAAGATAGCCATGTATTGAAAGTCAAAGCTAGATATATTTATAGGAAGGTTTAAGCTTTATTAGTAAAGTGCACAAACATGATCTGCTGGCCTTCAGCTGCTGAGCTTGGGTGAGCTCAGTCAGTCCCCAGTCCAGAGGAAATGCCATTTTCACCTTGCGGGATAAAATAATCTTCATCTCTTTTGTGTGTTCAGATGTTAGTTTTGAGTCACAGGTCTGGATCTAGGGAATCGTTAGTGTATATGTAATAGATTTTCATATCTTGAGGGAATTTGTTATGGTTTTACTTGAGTGGTTGGTATTAGTGAAAGACCGTTCAATCAGTTTCAGCCAAAGTGTCAGTAAAGGCAGAAAAACATTAGCAGACATTTTGTTTTATTGTTTAGGGGGTCACTGTGAGGTCAAGGACAACCAGGATTGATGAGGGGTCTCGGTAGCATGGAATATTCTGCCTTCTTACCATTTAATAATATTTGGAGGACCATGTTTTATAATCTTGCTAAACATTTCTTTTGTAGAGTGGCTTTCAGATAATCGGGTTCAATGAATGCTGAATGCTACTCTTTTTAAATTTATTTTATTGCTTTTTAATTAATAAAAAAAAGAAAAACAACGCAAAACAGAAAATAATAATGGAGATGCATACATTGTCAAAGAAAGAAAAAGAACAAAAAGTGAAAGAAGTATGACAAAACATGTCATAACAATGAATAGTTACAATTGTATATATACTTATGTAATGCAAATATTCATGTATACATTTCTAATATATTTATATGGCTTTCCTTTTTTAATCTACTGTATTCTGTATAAATGAGTCCCATATTTCATTAAACTTATCTATACAAAGTCTACAATGAATGTTTTTTTTTAATAAAATTGGTTTAAAAAGACAAGAAGATGTACATGATGGTGCAGTTGAAACACCACTTATTTTTTATTGAAAACATGACATATAAACATCTTTTTGCCTGACTTTGTGGAGTCCACTGAATCAAACCAAATATTGATGTTCTGACAAATAAAGAATGCTGTTCTATAGGTGACCAGAATGAAAGATTGAAAGGAACTCTGTTCTGTACTAAAGTATTATTGTTGTGGTTTGTATTATCAACTGTTGACAACAATGTTTGTATTATCAACTGTTGACAACAATGTGTTGTCAACAAACAATAAGTCACAACTGCCAGTTCTTTAGCTAGTGTTAGCCTTCATACATACTGAATTCTTCCCAAAAACTTACGATATTGTAATGTATCAGCATAGTATATTTGTGAATACAAGAGGTGTATGACCTCTTGCAACTGACTGAAGTTTTGTCAATGAGCAGACTTTCTGTCATCTAAGAGTTTGAAGTTTGAATTTATGACATAGTACATATAGACGTGGGAAGTTCTTTCAGCCCAGAAAAACATTTTTCTAGAAACTATTTTTCTCCTTGTTACAAGAGTCTATGTTACTTTCTAAGCAATTTTTAAATGACATTAACACAGTTAATTCACTGGCAATCCTAGTGAGCATTTACAAGTCCAGAGTAGCAACGGGATTTATTATACAGCTTTTGCTTGTTGCACCACTCTCCACAAAGAGCAAATCTTATTATAAACATTGTTCTTGAAACTACATAGATTTCAGGTACTTATTTAGAAGTCCTGCTGATTTTAGTGAAGGTTACTTTTGAAAAAAACATGCATTGGCTTGTCGGTGATTCTTTTTTCTCTTGAAAGCTGCATAGTCACATTTTAAATGCACTCTGTCACCAGAATGAATTGGTGGATTGTCTGGGCGAGGATTTAAAAACAATGCTCTCTGTCATTAACTATGGCTACCAAGTGAAATGATTAGCCTCTCATTAGTGGGTGTTCTCCGTGGAATAAAACTTCTCTTTCTTTCTGTTGTTTCATAGAGGGAAAAATATCGGATGTTCATGGAACATTAAGCAAATACATTTAGGAAGTCTGATGGCACCCAGCAAGCCACTGATATTTACTTGCAAGCATTTATTGACTTAATTTCCATTTTATACTGAAAATTGTTGCTTCTTCCCAACCTCTCAAAGGACACTTAAAATTCCTTTTGATAGTCATTTAGTGCCCCATTTCGTGTTTCAGTATGTCAAGGAAATTTCAATTTGTGATAAGTCCTACTGCTCCTGATACTCAATTTTAAAATGCTTCTCTCCTCAAAACAACATGTTTAGAAGTCTAATATAGTCTGGTCGACATGACAAGCCCAGTTCTGACTGAGGGGGTCTTTGGTGCTCTCTGAACTTAGTTGTTTTCTTGCAGACTTTTCACTAACCAAACCAAGGATAATAATCAGTGATGATGATGTTACTTAGTTTGGGTAATGAAACATCTGCAAAAAAACAGCCAAGCTCAGAGAGCATCCAGGACACTTTGCTCCTACTCTAAGCTACAAATATTCTTCTTTATAGGTAGCAATTCAGACTTTCTAACCAAGTTCTGATTTTCTAACCAAGTTCTGAATGTCTAACAAATGAACAGCATAGGCTCTTCTGAAAGTGTCTAGCTGTTCCTTCCCTAGCCAGGCAATGTTTACAGACCATAGACAATTCCATTCCTAGATTGTTCGGCAGAAATTTCTCCTTTGACTTTATTCTGGGAGGAGTAATTAAAGCTCCATGGTTTTTTACCAGCCAAATAATGAATGAAGAATCCAAGGTCAGTTTTGCTTAATCAGAGGAAAAGGAAATGCAAAAGATGCAAGCAGATACTTGTTCTTTGTTAAACCGGAATTTGACTTCCCATGTGTTAAATGTGTTAAATAGGTAGTCATTTATATATCATCACAATTACACAATGTCATCCTTCGCCTAAACCTTAACACCTTAATATAATGGTGTTTTGCAGATTTAGGCCTAAAATAAGTAGAGGACATTGCATAATGAGCAGAAGGAATGACCTTGAGGAACAAGAGGAAGATCCACAATCAGGACAATGATCAAATAAAGACAAATCTGACTATGGAGTAAAAATGTAATTTGAGAAGGCACCTCATATAAGACCCTGCCTAGTTCTCAAGAAGATAAAGAGAGGTGGGGGGAAACATATTTAGACTTGTAAGATTCTGTTAATGTAATCTCATAATAAAAGTAGTATTAGCATTCATAACCTTGGTTCCCTACTCTGGTCTACCTTGAAGGGCTGACACATTAAAGCAATTTTAACCCCAGCTGACTCCACAAACAAATACCATCTCAATCTGTTCCCAATAATAACGCTTAGCATGTTCCAAGGACATTCTAGTACTCTCATAGATCCAATCTCTCCATCCTCTCTATTGTTTTTCCTTTCCCTCAATCTTATGAAGTATCTCTGTATTACCAGGGGAAAAAAGGCTGGGAGAAAAGCAAGAATTGTCTGTCGTGGAAATTGTATATCTCTTTCCTTCCTTAATGCGCAGATCCCCAGGTACTATCCCACATAATTGAGTAGCATAAACATAAATTGCATTAGTGTATGAGTTAACAAATGAAAGTGACATGCACACCCTTTTGCAAATGACATGTTGTCCTAATACAAGTATTATCAACTTGAGTCTCTTATGAAAGCACCTTTCACAAACATATATTTGATTATTTTTTTCATGCCAAAGGACCATGAAAATCAACAAAACAAGGAATAAGAAAACAAGGTTTCAAAAGGCATTCAAAAGCACCCTATTTTTTTTCCTGTTGAAGATAAGAATGGTATTTCAAACTTGTATTTGCTGTATTACTAGTGGCTGATAAGCTGTCTTGAGCAGCTGCATGCTTTTTCTTCTACCTGGGTCTCTGAACATTTGTTCTAGATGTGATCACATTTCCTAAGTTCACATTGCAAGTTCTTCTGAGGGTTTTGAAAAAGTGCAAAGAAGAGCAACTAAGATGATTAAAGGCCTGGAGACAAAAACATGAAGAACAGTTGCAGGAATTGAGTACGGCCAGTCTAGAGAAAAGAAGGACTAGGGGTGGCATGATAGCAGTATTCCAGAATTTGAGGGCTGCCACAAAGAAGAGGGGGTCAATTTATTTTCCAAAGCACCAGAAGGCAAGAGAAGAAACAGTAGATTCTACAGGTTTGCACCTATTCTCTAGAACTGGTTGTTAACATTCTAAGCAGTTCCAAGAACCGGTTGTTAGAAGAAATTACTGGCCTAATCCTGTAAGGGAGGCAGGAAGGAAACATTCTGGTGTTGCTTACAGAAACTGCCTCTCAGTTAACCCTTATTACATTCTTGGCAGGACTAGACTTCCTGTCTCAGGAACTTCTCTGGAGTTTTTTTTCCTCCTTTGCTGGTACTTTGCTTGTGTGGAGTGACCATTCAAAATTACAACGGCACTGAAAAAAGTGACTTATAACCATTTTTCACACTTACGACTGTTGCAGCATCCCCACAGTCACGAGAGGCTAGGCGAGGAGATGCATGCCTCGATGTGAGTGATGTTGAGTTGGCCATGCCCAGCCAGTCACATGACCACCAAGCCATGTCCACCAACTAAGCCACGCCCACAGAACCAGTTGTTAAAAAATTTGAATCCCACCCCTGCAGTAGATGGAAACTAATCAAGGAGAGAAATAAGTTGGAATTAAGGATAAACTTCCTAACGGTGAGGACAATTAACCAGTGGAACAGCTTACATTCAGAAATTGTAGGTGCTTATCACCTGAGATTTTTAAGAAGAGACTGGACAACCACATATCTGAAATGGTATAGGGCCTCCTGCTTGAGCAGGGGGTTGGATTAGATGACCTCCAAGGTCCCTTCCAGTTCTATTCTGATTGCTTGAAACCCTGATGTATTCACTGAGTTATTTAAGAAATTATGTACTTAGCAGAAATTATGTACTTTCCTAACAGCTCTGCCACGTACAGTACATTTTTTTATCAATAATTTGAAATGTGTCGGCTTTAACATAATCAACTTTTTAAAGTGTACCCTATCGTTTAAAGCCACCATCTGTGGAGATTCTCAGTCACCCAGGTCATGGGTGTCCCTAAAGTTGCTTCTTCAAAGTATCTTTGGAACAACCATTTCAAAGGTTTACTCCAAATGTCCTCAATGACTCTCATAAAGAGTCCTAGTGACCAGATGACTGCAAGGAATGTAAATCCTTCTATCCTCCACCATTCATCAGAACTAAAAAAGCTTCTTGGATGAGAAGTAAAACATCTTCAAGGAAAAACTAAGTCCATTTGCCTTTTGAAAAAGCACCTTTGGATTTAAAGCCAGTATTACAGCTATCCCATGCAGACACAAACACTACAAAGACAAAAAAATGGAAATCAAAGTCACTGCAGACATTGTGGTCAGGGTTAGCATTCTGCAGTGTCACAAATGTAAATGTAGCCTGCTTGTACCCATATTTTTCCACTGATTATTTCAGCCAAAATTGTGCTGTGGGCAAAACCTGGTTCACTTAAAGCAAGCAAATAACTTTGAACATAATTTTATTAGGCATGCAAAAATTACTACAGATACTGGGCTCCCAAGCAAAGCATTGGCAATTTGCTGAGCAGACCTGGGCAAAAGCAGAATCACAGCTTATATACCTTTAGCCGACTATATTTTTTTAAAAAAATCAGACACAATGTAAGTCTTGACATTGGAATGTTTTCCATAAACCTATCTAGATGATCTTCTTGTTAGTTATCCCTTCCTACTCCATAGTATATCCGCTAAACTATCTTTGGAATAAGAATTCCCCACTCCCATCCCACCCCATCAATTGAGACCCGGTCTTGTGTGATGGTGAATATGTTGGATTAGAATGCTGGAGATGTGAGTCATAATCCAGCCTGAGACATGGAAGCTGTCTGAGGGACTTTGAGCCAGTCATTCTCTCTCAGCCCAACCTAGAATGGGAGGTAAGTAGGAGGATTAGGTATGGAGATAGATAGAGGGAAGGAGCGAAGGAGGGAGGGAGGGAGAGATGATAGACACACAGACAGACAAGTAATCAATAGATGATGATGATGAAGAGACAGATATAGGTGGATTAGATAGATAGATAGATAGATAGATAGATAGATAGATAGATAGATAGATAGATAGGCAGGCAGGCAGGCAGGCAGGCAGGCAGGCAGGCAGGCAGGCAGGCAGGCAGGCATAGACACACAGACAGACCAATCTAAAATAATAAATAAATCTTAAATAATTAAATAATTAAAATTAAAAATCAGAAAAGGAATATGCTAATCCAGGAAAGATATTCCACCTTCCCCTGATTTTCAACTGACTTTCTGTATTGTTGCTGTGTTTTGCCCTTAACCAATCATTTTTAGTCTCATAAGTATTTTTATTTTCTAAGTTTTATAGCATTTCACTAGTAAATTGTAACACGAGGAATATTATTACAGGTCTTGGGCATTTCCACAAGGAGTGCTGCTTAATTTTCAAATTGCTGGCTTTGTGGAATTAGAGCAGTTGTGAGATTATCTCTGTGCTGATTTTTTGTGATGTTGGCAATCCGCTCTTAAGTATTTGAAAGAGCTTTCTGGCACACCGTTTACATGATTTATAATGTATGCCATTATAAATACATAACTAATTGTACTTATGATTTCACTCTAAAAAGTGTATAAAACTTTTTTTTCCTGTAAGTTTACCTCAAACAATATATGCAGGTTATTATGTCTGCTGATTAGAACAGACCAATGCACTTATTGGGGATAACCAAAAGTTCACAAACTAGGAAGAAAGTTCCAGAGTCATTTTAATCACCCTTTAGCAATTCATAATTAAGGGTGTGGTTTTCAACCAAATTTACAAAATCCAATTTAGAAATTATGGTGTTGAAGATGTATTCAGGAACTTTTCCAACCCAGTCAGCATTACAGTATATAGCTGTAATTCCGCCTCTAATCTCTTTCTCCAGAAGCACACAAATTTTGGTTCCTCCTTCTGTCCTCCATTGTCTCCTTTTATGTTACTTGTGAGAAAGACAAAGTCAACATGGGCGTTCACCACTTCTCTTGCTTATAAAAATCATCTGGCCTTTTCCCCTACCCTAGATTAAAGTCCTATATAATATAAATTGCATTGTACTACAGTAAGTTATGTGCCTCGTATCTGTGCACAATCCAATTAAGTTTGGCAGATACAATTAGAACTCTATAAGAAGCGTGCTGGGCCTGATCAAAAACCCATCCAGCTCAAGGTCCCATTAATATTCACAAGTAGTATAGTCACATGTTTTTTTAAATATAAATTTTATTTGGGTTTTCACAAAAACATAATACAAATAAAACATCTTTTTTTGAGAATAGCATGATCCTGGGTTATCACTTCTTCATACAGACACAAACTCAATTTCATATTCATCTTTGTGTTCTATTCCATATCTTATTACTATTTTAACATTTTCTCCATAATTTTTCCCCTTCCTTGGTTTTCTCAACTTTATTTTTAATTATCTCATATCTAAATTCAATTATATATCTTTTTCTAAGTTTCAATGTCTTTCCAATCATTATATTTATACTTTTGTCTGTCCTGTTTCAATTTCATGTTATCTTTTCCCATTAAATAAAATTTCCCCTGTAGTTACTAATTGGAGTATGACACCTTTATATCTTTTAATTTTATCCATTCAACTCTTATTTAATTTATGCCTTTAAAATTATAACATTCAATATAGTACATAACTTCCAATCGAATTCTGCTTGGTACATTCTTAAAATACACACTATATATATATATTGCATTCAGCTTTGTTCGGGTATTTTCCCACGTCATTGTAGTTGTGCTTTTAAAGTTGTAGCAACGTTTCAGCAGAATCTCATCTGCCATCATCAGGCTTCTGTATAGTGTTCTGCCGAAACATTGCTACAACTTTAAAAGCACAACTACAATGACGTGGAAAAATACCTGAACAAAGCTGAATGCCATACATGTAAGTACCCGCGAAAACTTAAGAAAACATATATATATATATACATGTGTGTGTGTGTGTGTGTCTAGGTGTGTTCAGGTCTTTTCCCATGTAAGATTAAGAGTATCTTGGCGACGTTTCAGCGAGGTCCCACTCGCCATCCCCAGGCTGGTGCTTTCGGCTTCGTGCCAGTGCAAGCAGTGTGTGATCAGAGCTGCCGTCTCTCTATAAATACTGGTGGTGGGTGCTGGTGTGCTGGGCTGGTTGGCTGCGCTGCTGCCTCTTGATTGATTGATGGACTTAATGTTGGTATAATGGGCTGTGTGATGGCCTTGTGAGTTTTGTTGTGGAGATATCGTGGATCTTGTGCTGTAATCTCCTGGGTCATTTGTTTTGTAGTGATCTTTTATCCATTAGCCTCTCGTGTTTTAACAGCTTGGGTAATGGGTTGTGTGATGGGCTTGCAAGTTCTTTTGTTGTGGTATCCTGGGTCCTACATTGTAATCTCCTGGGTCGTTTGTGTTTTGATCTCTTTTCCATTAGCCTCCTGTGTAGTAACGGCTTGGGTAATGGGTTGTGTGATGACCTTGTGAGACTTATTGCTGTGGTATCTTTGGTCTTGTGCTGTGATATCCTGGGTCATTTGCTGTGTTGCAACTTTTTGAGTTCTTGTGTGTAATTTCATGAGTTTTCTGATGTGATATCCTGAGTGGGTGGCTGTGATGTAGCATTCTGGGTTTTAGTCTGGCTTTGAGTTTGGGGTCTGGGTCTGTGTTCTTGGTGTGTGTCAGCTTGTTTGGTTTTGGGGTCAGGGGGTGCGACCGCTGGTGAAGCAGCGGTGG
Organism: Pseudonaja textilis; assembly: GCF_049901715.1. NCBI lineage: Eukaryota > Metazoa > Chordata > Lepidosauria > Squamata > Elapidae > Pseudonaja > Pseudonaja textilis. The sequence goes on from NC_141990.1 coordinate 236,353,039, forward strand.
TCTGTTTTCTGGATGGTGGTTGTCCTTCGTTTATAGGATGGGCTTGGGCCTGGTTCTGACGAGGGGGATTGGTGGTGGTGTCCTGTGTTGTTTTGGGTCTGGTGTTGGTTTTCATAGCTGGGACTCATTTGTTGGTGAGGGCTAGCTTCCAGATGTCTGGTAGGTGGGAGGTATCATCCTGTCTGTTCATGTTATGGGGGTGTTTCTCTATCTCGATGGCTTCCCTGATTATTCTCTTGCTGGAGTGTTCAGTGTTGGATATTAATTTGGTTCCTTCGAAATAAATTTCATGTCCTGTGGCTTTAAGGTGCTGGAAGAGGAGGAAGTATTTTCTTCTCTTCTGACTGCGTTTTTGTGTTCTGCGATGCGTGCATTTATTCTCCTGTTGGTTTGTCCAATATATGTGGCTGGGCAATTGTTGCATGGTATTTCATAAACTCCTTGGTTTTCTAGCTGGATCTTGTCTTTGGGGTTTCTTAGGATGTTGGCTATTTTTTGGTCAGTGCCAAAGGCTGTCCTGATATTGTGTTTGTGGAGAATTTTTCTGATTTTGTCTGTGGTGCCTTTGATGTAGAGGAAGCTGAAAGCACCAGCCCGAGGATGGCGAGTGGGACCTCACCAAAACATCACCAAGATACTCTTAATCTTACACAGGAAAAGACCCGAACACACCTAGACCTACATACCTGTACCTGTGAAAATCTACGAAAACATATATATATATTTTCTTAAGTTTTCGCGGGTACTTACATGTATGGTATTCAGCTTTGTTCGGGTATTTTCCCACGTCATTATAGTTGTGCTTTTAAAGTTGTAGCAACGTTTCGGCAGAATCTCATCTGCCATCATCAGGCTTCTGTATTGTGTTTGTCTGTTTTATATATATATATAAAACAATAGTAAATAAAACACTCGTTCCATTCCAATTCAATTCTATCATTAATATTAGTTAGAATCTTAACATCTTTAATATTTCTTTTCAATTGAATATCATACTTCCTTGTGAACACTTATAAACTTTAACATATTTTTCAAACTATTCTCTTTTTTTTGGTGGTTTTTTCAAATCTCAAACTTTTCACTCTCTTTCCCTCCTTTCCTTTTTTTACCCACATAAAGTTATTTGATCATTAAAGATGGCTTCTTCTTTGTCCCAACCTTCTTGTTCTACAAGCATTTCTTGTGGTTTCTCATATTTCTAGATCTCCATTTCTAAAAATTGAAATACAAAGCCAAAAGAACCTCTTCCTTCTTGTGCATTTTCTTTCTGTTTTTTGAGTTCCATTTTCAGTTCTTCTAAAAGTGATGCCATTTTAAACACTTTTAAACAACCACCCAATTGATTTTAGTTATTTAAATCCAATAGCTAAAAATCCAAAAATCACCAAGTAATCCAAATAATCCAAAGATGTTTCTTCTTACTTTTTTCCACTTTCTCTTCCTGTGGTTCTATTATTTTGTTACAAAGTTTCAGTTAGAATGTATCTTTTAGGAATCTTGTTAAGGTTTCACTGTAAGTTCCTTTTAGTTCCAGGCAGTCTCCTCCATTTTTCCAGATCCCGCCCTTTTATTCTTTCCTTTTCTCTCCTTTCCTGCTTTTAAAGGTTTTTGAGTGTCCAAAAGTCTTTATTATCCTTTTGACATTTTATTTTCAGCTTAAATGCCTATTGATGTCAAAGTGGATTTTTGTCAATTTCTTACTTAAATCTCTTAGTTGTCAGTATAAGGAAGGGAAGGAAAAAAAAGCCAAATCCTTTAATTTCCCTCTCTCCTTCGCTGCTTCAAGGTCTTCTTTGGGAACAATGTTATTTTTTATAGTTCAAATTCCAGGGTACCTTACGTTGTTGCTTTTCCAGTTTAGCCCGGTCAACCAAAACTTTCTCTTCTTCTCTTCCTCCTGCACATTCTTTTCCAGTTGAGTTCTTCTTTGAGGTGGCCATTTCTGACCACCACTGCAACCGCCTTCGAAAAAGAGAGTAATGGCCAGCTGAGGAGGAGAGATGTGGCTCTCCTCGACCCTGCTGGCGGTCTCCCCCCCTCTTCACCACCTCTACGGGATGGCTTAGCCCTGAATCCAGCTGGCTCGGGGTGCTCTGGCGGCGAGCATGGATTGAAACCGCGCATGATTGCGGATTTCGGTCCGTCATCGAAGAAGCTCAAACCAGAAGTCTAGTAGAGTCACATGTTTTGATCGTTCTTATTTAACAGGTGTTATTCACAGACTGACTTTCTCTGACAGATATTTTCCCCTCATGAGTTGTAATCCCCCAGGGAGTCAAGGTCTCCTACCTTTACCATATTAATAAGTCCAAGATTAATTAGATTAATGAGTCCAAAATTCAAGTTGCTTCCAAATAATATAATACATCAACGAAGGTACAATATATTATAGCTGGTTTGGTAGAGTGGCTAAAAACCAGGAGATTATGCGTTCTAGCTCTGCCTTAGGCACAAAGCCAGCTGGTTGATTTTGGGCCAATAATTCTGTCTTAGGCATAGGAAGAGTCAATGTCAAATCACTTCTGAAAATTGTTGCCAAGAGTCAAGAAACACCCGAAAGCACACCAATCCCCCCCTCAAAGAACTGCAAAGATCTGGATGATTTAGGTAGCACCAAATAGAGTGCCTTGGGTATTTATTGTTCTCTAAGCACTTACCTTAATTTTTGCATCCTAGATTTAGGTTTCCTCCCAACTTTCTGTTTTTGCAATATTTGCTCATTATTCAAAAAGACAGAGGCTCTCTACTGGTCCAATTCTGAATATACAGATTATTATACATCCCCCAACCTATATGTATCCCTCTCCCTCCCTCCCTCCCTCCCTCCCCCTCCCTCTGCCCCCTCCCCCCTCTCTCTGTCTCTGTCTCTCTCTCTCTCACACACACACAAAAGTAAATATTTACCCACATTTTAACTATATTCTCAATATATCGAAGTCAATCTCTCATGTTAAAGTTGAATTATTTGAGGTGGAAACTGAATCTATAAATATACAAATATACAGTGTGATTGTCTAGTAGTTAGCAGCTCAGACTGTTGCAGTGTTGTCATTTCAGAATGAAACTGGAGATGTAGCATTGAGTTTTGGCAGCACTTGTGCCAAGATTTTTTTATTAGCTAGAAAAATCTATTTGAACTATTCATCAAAATCTTATCAATGGAGGATTAGCTTTCTTTAAAAATCTAAAAAGGTCCATTGGTCATTTTCACCCAATTTTGAAAAGAATAGGTTATATGATAGAAAAACAAGAATGTTTCCAGTACTTTAAAATTCAAAACTTGTGATTTTAAAGAATAAAGTTCATATGTGATATATTTGTAGTCTGCATCAAAAACATCATGGTGATAGTTGTAGTTTCAATACAGAAATTTAAACCTTCAAAATACATTGTTTGTTATGAAATATTAGGCAACTTTAATAAAGGAAACAACAACAGAATATTTGGATGTGATCTCATGGCATAAAATAAATGTGATCCTCTGGAAACAGAATATCCAGATGTAAAAAAATTTAAATTATGTAGAAAAGGGCATTTCATGACATACACTTCAGTATACAAGCTGCAACTAATTAATTAAAAATCCATTCCTTCTAACCAGCTAATTAAAACCACAGAATAAGAGAGAACAAACGCACTTTTCAAAATGTATACGTTAACAATAAAAACTAAAACATAACATGTTAAAATGTTTAACATGGCTGCTTGCTTATGTTCACACAAAAATATCTTCTAGTCTTATACAGCTTTATGCAGAAGGACCTAATTATAAAAAGGTGAAATAGGATTACCATCTCTTTGGAAGTTGTCATCAACTTTTTTTTCTCACAGCAAAAAATATCTATTAATTGTTCCCTGAGAACTCATCAAAATTCAGTTGACTTACATTATAGCTGATCAACACTGCAAATATCCAGGAATTATACCGTTGGTGAAGAAAGTTCACTAATCAGGAATTCATCAGAAAAGAAACAGGTAAGTTTGGTGGAACTGAAAAAATTATCATTTAAACATCTATTTTATAGTTGTTGGGTGTTGCAGAGATTGCTTAGTAATTTTATAAGTTGCAAATACTGAGATTTCAACATAAAAAGATGCAAATTTTACATATATTTGTCTACATTGTGAATTGCCATTTTTAAGAAATCCATTTTAAAATAAAAGTATATACAACCCACTGTTATTATCCTTACATAAATTTATTCTCATTTCCCTAAAGCAATGCTTAATTCTATAACTCCTTATTCACAAAGGAATTAGTTATATTTCTTCCTTGGTGTTGGGAATTCTTCATTGGTAAAGGAATCCATGCTTTACCAGTGAAAGACTTGGTTTAAATATATTTTAAAAAACCATAGAAAAGGTGGCAGTCACTACTTGGTCATCCCAATGATAAAGAATGTGAGTGCTCACATTCTTCTATGTGAGCTTCATAGAATGCTGAAGATACTTTGGGTACTTTTTCTATTCTTACAATCTAAGATACCTCCAGTCAAAGGACCTAATAGGAGATATTCCAAAACCGTATTGCCTGAGTCTCTAAACAAAGTAGGTAAATATTGGCTTCCTGTACAAATACTCTAACCCAGTGACGTCAAGCACAATTTCACTGAGGGCCGCATCAGGGTGGTATTTGACCTTGGGGGGCTGGGGGGCTGTGGCCAGCTCAACGTCATTCATGTTGGGGGTGCCTGTGTCGTCCCAAGCTCCATTTTTGGCTGTGACGGCCTCCTGCAACCCTCTGCCTGTGGTGGTCCAAGCACTCTGCCTGCGAAAATGGGTTCCTGAACTCCATTTCTGGCTGTGACAGCCTCCTGCAAACCCCTGCCAGCGAAAGCGGAGCTCCATTTTCGCTGGCAGATGCACCGCAGGTCAGTCCTCCACTGTTTCCAAGGTGGCTCCGTGGGCCAAATCTAAGCACCCAGTGGGCCAGATCTGGCCCCTGGGCCTTGAGTTTGGAACCCCTGCTCTATGCAATGGGGTGATGAACTCTATCCCACTTTGCCAGTTTTAGTAAAATGGTTAATACAGAAGGGTTCCTTTAGTAATATACTCTAATTCTTTGTGAGTAACCTGTCTTCATTAAATCTGAAGCAAGCTGTTATCTGTCCTTACAATGTGCCACACAGTACTGCAACTAGAAATGGAACAATTTTGACAGAATTTACCAATGATTGCTCAATTCTTAATCTAAGTGGAATTTTGGGGCCAAACCTCGGTCCTTGATTCCATAAAGACAAAACATTGTCATGATACAGCTTCTGAACACCTTTTGTTCATCGCTGAATAGTTATAAAGCATCCCCATATGATCTATGGAGACAGATAGTAATTTCCTATATTGGTTCTGAACATGATAGCAAATGGATGTTTCTTTTTATAATTTTTAAACAAGATTGAAAGCTTTCCTCCTGATCTTCCTGCAAAGGCCGCTTCCCTAAACTTAATGGTGTCCCAAATTTAGCTTATGCTTATACTTACTGTCATCCACATACTATATATTAGATTGTAATACCATCAGTATAACCATCATACCCAATGCAGTCTGATGATCTGGCTATAGCCTTGCATATTTGGCTGCAGAAGGGTGTGTGTTACGGTGGTGTGATGGTAAATGTTTAAGAACCAGCTTTTCCGGTTTTCTTACTACCACTGCACCATACCACCAGCCAGCCACAGAACGGCTGACTGGCATGCTAAGTGTGGTGGCTGAGCTCTGCTCTCTGCTTACTAAATTAAAATATATATATATTAAATGACTCTTGTGAGTCAATGTGAGATTTCAGCCCACCACTTTGTACAATAAATTTAATACTCTGGATAAATGTTATCTTTGAACAGTCTTTAAATCTTTAGTGCTTTAAAGCTTATCCACACATTGTGAGAATTAATCTTCCAGATTTTTAGGATTACAGTTCCCATAAATTCAAAAGACAATTACTGGCCAGCAGCTATTTATCACATTTACCTACTTGGCAGTGGTGAGATTCAATTTTTTTTACTACTGGTTCTGTGGGCATGGCTTGGTGGGCATGGCTTGGTGAATGTGGCAGGGGAAGGATCCTGTAAAATCTTCATTCCCTCCCCACTCCTGGGGGAAGGTTACTGCAAAATCCCCTCCCCTCCCCACTCCACTAACCGGCTTTCCAGTTCCGTTCTCCTGTGCAGGGCAACAAAAGAAGACCCAGCCGATCAGCTGGGACTTGGGAGGCAGAGAATAGATGGGGGCAGGGCCAATCAGAGGTGGCATTTGCCGATTCTCCGAACTACCCAAAATTTCTGCTACTGGCTCTCCAGAACTGGTCAGAACCTGCTGAACACCACCTCTGCTACTTGGAACATCTCTGGGTTCATCCAGGGCTAGAAGGCTGAAAATTAATATTCTGATTTGAAATGCTTCCAACTGATTCTATTAGAATTAAAAGTGAAAAAAGTAAATCACAGGTAGATCAAAGTCAATGACCAGGGAGTACATGAATAAATACTTATTGGGCTCAGCAGAGGATTTTAGCCACCACCCCCAGCAGATTGGAAATTTTAGTTTTTTTCACGAGGTTTCTGCAAAGCACAATGATTTAAATATATAATTACTTAGAGTTTTTATATGGCTACTATTTAAATGGCTACTACACCGGCAGCATGAACACATCCAAAGAATCACTGGCTTGGACGGTATACAAGGGTGGAGCTCTCTGTTCACACACAATATGTTTTTCAGGGCCACTTCAGTACACGGAGAGATCTTTAGAAGGTTTAGATAAGTGCTTTTGAACACCAGCCTTGCCCTTCCTGAAACAGGATTTTTCTACAATACTATCAGGAAGGTTATCATCTGTCAAACTTCAAACTTCCCTCATGTGGTCACAGAACCATTGGCAGTTCATTTAACTCTGAAGTCCATTAACAAGATTCAGCTTGAAAAATGTCTAAATTTACCTTCAATCGGTTACCAAAATAGAGAAGTTGCAATTACCACTTCTGAAAATAGAAGATGTCACTCTGAACACATTTGCCTGGAATGTTAAGGGGACTTCCAACCTCACCTTTCCTTATCTCTGCAGTCAACTTGATGAGAGGCGGATACTGGCTTCTTATCTCTATTGACTAATGAGTCATTAGTTCCGCTGCTTCAATAGCAGTTTAATCTCTGGCCCTACCTTAGGAAGCCAAAATGAAGGAATGCCACTCAGTCGATCATCTGTTGTAGATTTTTATTCTGAACATTATCCAGCTCACCTGAGAAATCTCTAAGGTTTTTCTAAAGAATTTGCAACCTTATAGCAGTTGTGAATTGGTTGTTTGGCTGGTAGGCAACACTATTAACCTCAGTCATGTGTCAAGATTGAGTGTTGTCATGACAGGTACATCCAGTCACATCTAATGCTTTGGGGGCCACAATGTCCCAAACTGAGCTTATAGTTACTGTCTAAGCATACTGACCGAGTGACACATTCCAATCATTCCAATGCATGAAAGCAAAATGGATTTCTTTTAAAAGTAGCTTCGTTACAAGTTTCAGCATACAGTAATGAATTTAATTATTGTATAGTGGCCTGGTGGATATACTTTCTTCGCATTCTGTTCTACATCAGTCTACTATGTTTTCCCTTTGTTGGATTGGGAGAGGCCAGCAGCATCTGCAGAAAAAGGCAATGACACCCAAATGGCAGGATATGTGAGATTATATAGTCATGCCTGTGCTGTTGTGATCAAAGTAAGGAAGTTGGGTCAATTGAGTGTGATGGCATGCACATGTTAATATTTACCCTACTTTATCCTTTGGGTGCCAAAGACAGATATCAAACTCAGCAACCTTTGGAACAGCACAGGAAAACCCAATATATTGGGATTAGATGTAATTTATTAGTATCCCTGCTCTTGAATGAAAGGTTTTTCTAGCTTCTTCCATGTGGTGACTGGCTGAGACAATTCCCCCCTCCGCTGTGATATTATCACCTGCTTTTGCAATGGTAGTAAGAACCTTTTTTATCAAAGGTGGAGGGGCAAATTTTTCAAGTGAAGGACATATTTGGTTTTCAAAGCACCAGGTCGAAAAGTGTGGCTATTTTATTAAATTTCAATACAATACTACCAGTATCTCACATGATCACCCTCTGCATTATTCAATAATTCCAATTAACAGTTTGGTAGCAACTATATGAAATTGCAGAAGTTTTGTTTCCCCACCTGCCAATAAGGAGAGTATCAAAATTATACTTGCAGAATTCTCAAACAAAAGTCAGAATATGCAGATCTCTCCACGTGTCCCCATAGCACCATGCTCAGTACCATTAAAGGAAAAAATTGGCTACTTTCAGCATAGCCCAGTATCCTGTTTTGCTGCAATAGAGGAGCAATAACATTCCCTGCCATGTCACTGTATGTTGAATGACTCACATCAATTTTACAGCAGACTTACTGCAATAATTCTTGAAACTGAGCTGTTAGTCATAAAGTCATCCCATTAGTTCCCATCAGGAATTTGCTTTCACAGTCAAAGTCTTTGTGCTCTTAACAAGGGCGCAGATATGTTGTAAGTCCAAAGCATTATTTATTGGCTTTAGGCCATGCAGCTACTGAACTTATTTTCCTTCCCAGTTCTCCACTATCAGGAAATAACTTTTTCTCAAATCTTACACCCACAAAGGTCTCAGGAGTAAAGAGATGCTGGATTTTAGTACTTGCTTGGCAGCCTGGCAATTCTCTTCTTCTTCTTTTTCTTCAGCGTTTGTCTCGCGCTCGGGCGAGGTCCGCTAATGTCCTTGAGTACTGCTTCCACACCTCTCTGTCTGCCACGTGTGTCGGGTCTGCCTTCGCGATCTCTAGATCGGCCTTGATCGTGTCCATCCAGCGTTGTTTAGGTCTACCACGCGGTCTCGCTCCTCCGACAGTCACCTTCATTACAGATTTGATGATGGATTCTTCCTTGGCGCGGCTCACGTGGCCGAACCATCGTAGCCGGGACTGCCTCATGACCGTGGGGATGGGCACGACGTTGAACCGTCTACGCACTTCTTCGTTCCTGACGCGATCGAGTAGGGTGAGGCCTACCGACCATCGGAGCATTCGCATCTCCAGGCATTCGCCTGGCAATTCTCTATTTCTTATTTTTCAAAGGCACTTAAAAATATAGAATAGAATACAAAATAACAGAGTTGGAAGGAAACTTGGAGATATTGTATTCCAATTCCCTACTCAAGCAGGGATCTTATACAATTTCGGACAAATTACTGACCAATCTCTTCTTAAAAACCTCTAGCGATGGAGCATCTGGAGGCAAGCTGTTCCATTGACTAATTGGTTCTAACTGTGAGGAAATTTCTCCATATTTCTGTGTTGCTTCTCTCCTTGATTAGTTGCTTCTTGTCCTGGCTTCAGGTGCTTTGGAGAATAAGTTGATTCCCTCTTCTTTGTGGCAGCCCCTGAGATATTGGAACACTGCTATCATGTCTCCCCTAGTCCTTCTTTTCATAAACTAGTCATAACCAATTCTAGCAACCGTTCTTTATTTGTTTTAGCCTCCAGTCCCCCAATCATCTTTGTTGCTCTTCTCGGCACTCTTTCTAAAGTCTCAACATCTACTGCTATGTACTATTTGCTATCGAAACGTTGCCTAGATACTTCCAATCTTACGCGGGAGAAAACCCGAATAACCAAAGATCCACATACAAATACCCGCGAGAACCTCAGAAAATAAATAAATAAATATATATACATACATACACACACACACACACACACACACATACACATACATACACACACACACACACACACACACACAGAGGGGTGGGATTCAATTTTTTTAACAACTGTTTCTGTGAGCGTGGCTTAGGTGGTGGGCGTGGCTTGGTGGTCATGTTATTGGCTGGGCGTGGCCAACTCAATATCACTCACATCAAGGCACGCATCTCCTCACCTGGCCTCTCATGACTGTGGGGATGCTGCAATAGTTGTAAGTGTGAAAAACAGTCATAAGTCACTTTTTTCAGTGCCATTGTAACTTTGAATGGTCACTCCACACAAGCAAAGTCCCAGCAAAGGAAGGGAAAAAAACTCCAGAGAAGTTCTTGAGACAGGAACTTGCCAAGAACGTAATAAGGGTTAACGGAGAGGCAGTTTCTGTAAGCAACACCAGAATGTTTTCTTCCTGCCTTCCTTACAGGATTAGGCCAGTAATTTCTTCTAACAACTGGTTCTCTGAACTGCTTAGAATGTTAACAACTGGTTCTAGCGAATAGGGGCAAACCGGTAGAATCCCACCCCTGTACGTATACATAAATGTATGTATGTATGTATGTATGTATGTATGTATGTATGTATGTATGTGTTTGTGTGTGTGTGTTTCTTTATCTGCAAACTGTAGCCTACATTACATATATTTGTTATATTCATTGCCAATTAAAATTATGACAATAATTGTATTTCACTATCATGGAGGGAGAATTTGATGAGTGAAGACCTCCTTCAACCACTATCCCAGTCTGTTCTCCTCTATTTAAAATCACTGCCTCCCAGGACATTCTTTAGCAAAAATTGCTATTGTACTGAATACACTACAGATAGTTCTCAACAGTCACTTAGCAACTGTCCAAAGTCATGATGGATCCAAAAAAAGCTATTTACAACCTGGCTTCAAAGGTGCAACATCTGTCCTCCCCACCCCCGCAGTCATGTGACTGCATTTTGGGCACTCAGCAACTGATCTCAAATTATGGTAGTTGGAGAGGTCCTATGGTCATGTGACTATCCTATCATATCAATGAGTTCTTATGACCAAAACTGGATTCAATTACTGAATTACAGTAGCAAGATTGGAAAACCTCAATAGATAAGTTCTTCATCATATTTAATGCAATTCTAAGCAAACTTCACAGGAATCAGTGAGGCTGATTTTGAATACAGAGGCTGAGTTGACATATGCCTAAACCAGTGGTGGGATTCTTTTTTTTTTTTTTAGTACTAGTTCTGTGGGCGTGGGTTGGTGGGCGTGGCAGGGAAAGGATACTGTAAAATCTCCAGTCAGAGGTGGTATTTGCTGGTTCTCCAAACTACTCAAAATTTCCGATACTGGTTCTCCAGAACTGGTCAGAACCTGCTGAATACCCCCTCTGGCCTAAACCACAGTTTGACAAGGCCCCCAGCTTTTTTGTCATTTGATTGCAGGCGCAGAGCATTCTGGGAAGGCAGAGAAGGAAGTCGCACAGGTGCTGCAGCCAGCCCACCCCGGTCTTAGCCTGGAGCTCCAAGCAAAGGCGACACCTGTTCCTGCTCTGTGGGTGCAGGTTGCAGTTCTTTCCTATTAATTTCTTTCCCCCAAAGTCATCAAAACTCAGCAACTGCCTCTTCATTATGACATATTGGAACTGGCCAGGCAAGGGAGGGAGGGAGCCACGATCTTCACAATTAAAAAGCGCTTTGCCCTTAATCCGGTTTCTTCATGAACGTAGTATTTTGGTTGCCTTGTGTGTTTGTTTGTTTTTTTAACACCGAACACCCAGTTTAAACACAAGGAGACTCTGTGGCTTCCCACATCCCAAATTGACTGGCTGAGTCAGGCTGAGGAGGAAACAGTGACAAGTGGACACCCCTTTTCTCTCTCCAGAAGAAGAGAGGCTGTTTCCCTCTCTGTGGGAAAAGACGGGTGGGACTGCCTGCGTGTTCAGGCTTGTACAACTCTGGACTCAGATTTCACTCCATTCACTCAACTCCCTTCCCCCTCCCCGCCCCCCACCAAAGCTGGTGGCATGTCTGCTTCAGCACCCTTGTCGCAGCTGCTGCCACCAAACACAACACATACCTTCGCCTTCCGAAAGATAGTTGACCCTGAGAGCATTACATTTTTAGGGGCAGAGACAAGTGTTGCGTTCCAGATTCTGTGATCTCAATTGCCTGGGTGGTCTTGTGGACAAGGGGGTTTCTCAGTCGTCAGCCTCTGTTTTTGTATTGCCTCAAAAACAATGGCTGGTTTTAAAAAAATCATTTCAAGCTGGCTACCCTCATACCTAGTAAAGATGTCCATTTCTTTGCTTTTCTAAAGGCAACAAACATCGTTCCCAACATCATTAAAATCACAAAGGGTTTCCCAGTTTGTCATGTTCTGCTCCCCTGTTTAGGGCTTTCATATTGTCCCAGTGGCTGCTAACTGTTTCTGTCTCATTTTCATGAGCAATCAGATTAGACATTGACAGAACTACATGTTCCTCCAAAGTGAAAGTGTCCTTCAAGATCCAGAGGTCATATGTCTGGATAATGAAGCTAGGGGCCGACTATAGGTAGTCCTCAACTTACAATGGTTCATTTAGTGACTGTTTGACGTTACAACCACACTGTCAGCTGGTGCTCCATTCAAAATCCAAAAAGAAATACTTAGACACCATTGATCAACGAAAAGATATCTTTTACTGGAAATCAAGTGGCAGCAACAAAAGAATTCTGAATCTGAGAAAATGGGTGCGTAAATCACATATACAAAGTAATGGCAACGTTCCCACCCCCAATAGTTCAATCGGCTCATCCGATTAAAAGTTGTGTATATGATCATGTGGGCATCTCCAGATGGTGATGAGGCCTCTGTCCGTTGACCTTGACATATTTTGATAAAGAGTTGCAGCTGCGCACAGAATAGGATAGAAACCTAAGCAAGAATTTACCACCACCCCCCGCCCAGTTTATACAGTTCTGGTTTGTAACTCCTCCAGCTCACTTCCCATAACCATTCCCCCCTCCTCCCCCCGTTACTTATGACAGCCGAAAGATGCAAAGCAAAGGGAGAAAATCTTGAAGGCTGACACACAGGAAAAAAGTAACTGGTGACCTTTTTTCCCACACATAAGACCACTGCAGCATTCCCATGGTCATGTGATAAAAATTCACAATTGACTCATATTTAGGTTGGTTGTTGGATCATGTGATCACCTTTTGGAACCTTCTGGCAAGCAAAGTCAATGGGGAAGCCAGATTCCCTTAACAACTGTGTTGCTAATTTAACAACTGCAGTGATTCACTTAATAACTGTGGCAAGAAAGGTCATAAAAGAATGCAAAATTCATTTAACTGTCTCGCTTAGTAACTTTGGGCTCAATTGTGGTCATAAGTCAAGGACCACCCATATAAACAGAACTAAGCTTTTCCTAATGTTAGTGGGTATGGTCAAAAAGTATTTTTAATGTATCTCATCTTTTTTCCGAAGAGTTCACAGCAGCATCAAAATCAATCTTATAAATTGCGAGGTAGTGTAAATAGAGGAAGAATTTATTTACCTAGACAAGTGTCCTCCACAACTAAGAAAAGATTTGATTTTTGCCCTCAGTGCAACATATTTTACCCATTCTAACACTTATTAGGCTGACAAAGGAAGGGGTAAGATGACAGTATAAACCAGAGGTGGTATTCAACAGGTTCTGACCAGTTCTGGAGAACCAGTAGCGGAAATTTTGAGTAGTTCAGAGAACCGGCAAATACCACCTCTGACTGGAGATTTTATAGTATCCTTCCCCTGCCACATCCACCGAGACATGCCCACAGAACCAGTGGTAAAAAAATTTTGAATCCCACTACTGGTATAAACATGTTTTCAAAATTTGGACAATTGCAAAAGGATTTTGTTTCAGGCATTCCTATTGTTTTGTGATATCAGCGGCATCACCAAAGTTTGAGGTATTACAATATGGCAGACACAGACTGGTTGGAAAGCAAGTGTTAACATGTGTAGGATATTGTGCTCCAATTATGATATATATCTTGGTTACACCTGAATGAATAGAGACTGTTATCTGTGGAGCAGGCAGTCTGTTTCCACTGAGTTAATACAACTTTGCAACAAGCTCATTAGCTGAACAGTTTGACTAAACAGAGAACTCCCACTAACTCATTTTGCTGAACATGCAGGTTGCTGAGAGGTCTAATATAAGTTTATACATTTTTTTGCAAATGACAGCAAATTAAAAAACACAAGTCTATTGAAAAAACAATCCATACTAAACAAGTATTCTATCACCAAAGTAACAACCTAATCTCCCATAAATGGAGCTGTTACATTATTCAAACAAGCACAACGTGCTGCAGCAGCCCAGAAGACAAAAAACAAAAAAGAGGAAACAAACTGCCTATACCACATGTGTCAAACTCGCCACGTCATGTTGCTGTCATTTGACGTTTTGCAAGGTTTTTCCCATTTGCAGAGCTGGGGTGGGTGTGGCCTGTGTTTGATGCATTCGGCCCTCCAGTTTGACTCTCTTGGCCTATACAATATCTTCGGAGAAAATGAATACCCATGCAGCTTTATCAAAAGATGGCTGACCACTCAATCTACTACCGTACAACCAATATAAGCTTTGAAAGACTAATATTGTCGTGCATTAAAAATATATGAGAAACAACCAACAGACTATTACCCTATAACCATAAAGTCATTTTGTGCATTGTGTGCATCATAGCACACAATCTAACTAAAGCCTTCCAAAACTTCTTATCTAGACCAAAAGCTCCAGTAGTAGCTCAAGAAGAAAAAAACTGGAGTCATCTACAACATATAGTCTAAGGACTGTAATGGCCACTATGTAAGACGGGCAGGCAGAATGCTAGCAAAGTATAACCACAAGCACCAACTAGCAATCAAAAGACACAATGAATACTCTTTAATCTCTCAACACATAGACAGACCCAACCATAGTTTCAGCCGAGAAACTGAGCATCCTCAGTAAACCCCAAAATGCTACAGAATTCTTGGAAGCTTGGCAATCAGACAAACAATCCATTAATAGACACATAGAGATAAACCACATTTATACACCGTTGAAAAGAAACAATAAAAACAAAAACAAAATATGAAACAAAATACCCAGGACACATCCTCTCCAGAAGCCAACACCCAGTTAAACAGGGATTAACACCAAACAATCAAGCAGAACACAATACACCAATCAAGATGAATTACTAAGGAAACAAATAATAAAGCTGAAAGCAATGTCTTAATCAAAGACCTGCCAAGGAGTCAACCACACACCCACTACACTCACTAGTATTGAGGATCAAACAACCAAGTTCAGAGAGCACTAAGGATTACACAACTTGATTTAAATTAGCTTCTAGGAGGTAGAGCTGATAGAGCTCAGCATTTTCTTCCAAGAGAGACCTTGGACAGGTTTCTAACAAATTTTGTTAGAGAAGATAGTCTATACTTTTTGCATTTCCCAGTCTATCCCAAAATCTTAGAGGTTTTTTGGTGAACTCTCATCCAAAAACTAATCAAGCCCAATCCTGTTTAGTTTTTTTGAGACCGTCCAAGCTTCCTGATAGCAGTAGAATCTGGAAATTTTACTGTCCTGATGGTTTTACTTGGGTCATGTTCACCTATAAAGGAACAAGATGCACCAAAACGTATTTCAGGACATTTCCTGATGGGAAGCAGTGGTAGTGTGGCATTGAGTATCTTTATCAAATCATACATTCCTTTTTCAGCTGCTCCAAAATGGATGTTCAACATAGATAGTTCATATTCCATAAATGAAAGGGACTGCATGAGTGCTATGTATTAGGTATTAATTGTAGCTGAGTCTATCTGTATCTTGTCTAACAATTACTTGTTTTTGTGTGTGTGGATGCTTGTGTGTTTTTAGGGGGCAGGGAGTTTGGCGAGTGGGGGTGTATTTAGGGAATGTCGTGTGTGTGTGTGTGTGTGTTGGGTCTGGTCTCTGGGTGTTATGTGAATTTTGTTGTATGTGTATACTGTGTATATATGTACAATGACAATAAAGTATCTATTTTTATCCACATCCTGCCTCAGCTTGATTACTTTTGCTATAGACTGTTGAAATTTGGTTGGAAACTTTGCAGTACCAGGTACTGAATTAAATGAATAGGAACAGCACCCTGATTTTCTGCAGAGGGATAAATGTAGTTTCTGATGCGTTTAAAGAAACTATTAAAGCTTGAAGCTAACAAAGGCAAAGTTAAATCTTTCTATTTTGATTTTTAATAGGATACATTGGCTAATCTCCATTTGCAGTAGAAAGCATTACCAAATAGGTTAAAGTAAATGGAAGCAAAAAATTAATTTATTACTGTATAGTAATTTAAATTAGTCTGAAAGATAAACCAAAATTATGCTAGTAAGGATGATCTTTCATTATGGCAACTCTTTAATGAATAAATGGAACTTCAGATCTATGAAGGCTTAACAGATCAAAAGAGGCTTAGTAAACTGAATACTCAAATATGCTAAGCATTAATTTATTAATATGTACAGTATGTATTTATTAATAATTATAACTACTCACTGTAGTGATAATTATAATCACTAACTGTATTCTCAGGGTGATTTAATGAATAAGGTGTAATACAAAAATATCTTACATTGAAAGCAATAAAACTATAACCAGCATAAAATCATCAGCAACTATAGTAATTATTAACTAGGTTGCAAATAAATAATATGAACTTTCTACTTACCGGAAAATGCTTATTTCTCACCACCCAAAGATTTGTATTGTTTTGTAAGAATAATTTGTAAACATTTAAAGATTGCTTAGAGGAAAGGAATGCCAAACTGATAAACATTGGTACACAGGATGACATTATTTAACAGTATTGGTTAATGCCTGCTTGGCTGAAGTAAAGAGGAATTCTCACAGTCTAAGATTCTAGGTAATTAAACTTTGACCACTTCCTTTGTGCAAATGCTACAAAAATCCTTTTTTCTTCTTCTTGAAGACTGAGGCCAAAGGAAATGGATTTATCAAACAAATATCCACTTTATTTAATTTCAGGAGGCACTTGGGAAATGATGTCTGGATTTTGCCATTACACAACAGAATGATTTCCTCATAACATATGGCATCATATATTTTTTTTGTTCTCTAATAAAATCATTCATGGAGAAAATCTATGTGGGAGCTAAGAGTTGACGACGACTTGACATACAGTCAATCAAATGAAATCATACTGATGTTCATCTGGTATGAACTGATACAGGTAACTATCTATGGAGATTCTCAGTATTCAAATCACAGTTGTTCCAAAGGTTCTTTTGCAAAAGTCAGTTGGACTTAGTTTTTCCTTGAAAATGTTTTGCTTCTGTTGTAAGTCAGAACTGAAGAAGCTTCTTGAATGAGAAGCAAAATGTCTTCAAGGAAAAACAGAATCCAATTGCCTTTTGAAAAACACTTTTTTCAATGTAACTAGTTTTTGAATGTTTTTATTAATAACAATTCAATAATCATTGGCCATATTACAAGTTCACTGGCCTTCCTCTTTACCTGTCTTTTAATAAGCAGTAAAGGCCTTTTAATCCCAGACAGATTTTAGTCCATGCTTTTAGGAATGCATCAATAATTAATATTTTTAGCTTGGTTCTGTAGCGACTTGTACTTTGCAGTCGGTTTCTGATATTTTGTGGATTATCACATCATTGAGTTGACATACTGCTTTAAACAAAGTAATTTCTCCTTCCATCTTGAGTGTTTGCATTTGTTTTTTACCTCATGAAACTAGATAAAGCTCTTCAAACTCAATTAGGAATTCAGAGAATGTGCTGCTGTTCCTAGTCTTGCAAAAAGCCATGTTTTCAACTGTACCTGGTGCAGAAGCTTTAGATTTTTTAAAAAAATCATAAATATTTGCACTGCTGATTAATTAGATGCATATTTTTTTGGTTTTAGAATTGTTTATTCAGAAAATATCAACAAAAAAATAAGAGTGGTTGTTACAGGAAAATCTTGGGAAAGGCCATTCCTGAACGTATGCATCTATTCAGGAAATGGCTATGTTGAGTTTATCTATACCCACATATAAATATACACATGTAAGCCATAATATGTGCAAAAAAATGTTCCTGCAAATATAATATTTACTTACTCTCACTCTTGGCATTACTCATCACAACCTCTTGTTTCTTTCCTTTGCCTGGAGCTGCTGGATTTGTCAAACAGGAAACAAACGCTTCTCTTCTGTTACTTTCCTATAGCCACCCATCCAATGCCCAGCCACTTAGGAGAGAACTAAAGTAACTTGAAGTGATTGTCTCAAGATCTTCTGGTATGTGTGTTCTCTGGGTAGCTCAGTTACTGAAGGTTGACAAATGTTTACTTTTTTTTGCAAGTAATCTTTAATAACCTTTGTCGCTCTTCACCCCACCAACAGTTTGGGACCCTGCCTTTAGATAAACCCAGTCCAAATATGAAAGGTCACCAGGCCCCATTCAAGACTACATATTTGAAATATTTAAACAAATGAATGGAATGCAGACAAAGTCCAAAGTCATAAACCACAATTTACAAACCACTATGGATACATTCATATAACATACTAAGCCCAATTCAACAAATCACACTGGCTGATTTCACCTATCATATTCAACTTCTGTACTTTGTAATTATAATTCATAATTTAGTATATAATATGAACCAAGTCAATAGTGTTATTTTTTTTCCAGTGAAGCCTGTGTAAGTAGCACCAGAATTGATAAGAACTGCACTTCGTCCACTTTGCCTGGTTTCAGAAACTAAGCAAAACAAAATTAGATTAGTCCTTGGAAGGGAAATCAGGTCAGCTGGGAAGTCCAGGATTACTGGCAAGTTGGAAAAATATCTCCCACGGTGGCAAGGGTACAACACTTCTCTAAGCCTGTCAAAGAAAGGTCTTTCTGAATAAAGTCTTTTGCCTTCTAAGCAATGCTGTGTGAACACAGCCATTATGATTCGACCCAGGTAGGAAGCAGCCGACTACATTTTACCTAATGTTTCTCACATTTGTATTTCATCAAGGTAACATCTAGATCACACTTTGGGCAAATTCAGATTTGCATTTGGAGGGTGATATCATCTCCCTCACAGAATTGCCACAATGTATCATCAGAGGGAAAAAGAGGAGGTGTGATTTGGTTAACATTACTAAGCAACAAATTATAGGCATTTCAAGAAATGGCTTCTATTCCGGGAACTCTGATATAAAAAGAAGTCACCTTTGTGGAGTAACTGCAGTTGATTCACCAAATGGAGCTTGGCAACAATCTTGAGATAGGCTGCCCTGCAAGACCTAAGTGAGCCAAACAGGAGAGGAGAGGATTCTCCAGTATGTCTCCAGATTTGTAGGGTTGAAGAGGTTGGGGAGGAACATGGACCAGTCCTGGAAACTGGGAAAGGCTCTGATGAGTCTCTGTGTCAGAGGCAGAGATGAGGCCAGGGCTGTCTGATAGTTGTCTGCTGTCTTCAGAGCCGGACATCAGTGAGGCAGAACAACAGCTGGACCTAGTTCCCAGTGTGCGCATGCACGGAGCTGCCAGAAGAAGGGAACAACTAAGGAACATGGGTTGACTTGGGAGTAAAGCCACAGGTGGACAGTGAATGGCCCCTCCCATAAAAGAGGAGCGAAAGGGGGGGTGGGGTTTTGCAGGAGACAATTAGTTCATTTAGGTGAAGACCTGTTCCTGCATTCTTGCCAAGTATTGTTTGTTACAGTGTGGCATCTGAAAGATATTAGCCTGGCAACTCTCCAAGCCTGATAAAGGTCTGTAATTGTGAAATATCTTGAAAGACTGGGACTTTGCTGGAGAGGCATTCACTGTAAACTAAATAAAAGGGGTTTATCAGGATGCGGAGTTGGCTTCGCGCTGCTGGAGAAGCCTAGGTTAGAGCACCTATGTATGATGCATCCAGCCACTGGTTTTGACACGTCTGATTACAGCCAACATGGGCAATGAATGCAATACGCTCCGAAAGTTAAAACGCTACGGAAATACTTCATCAAAAGACATGGAGGGACATGGACTTTTTGCATAGTGCAGCTATGCTGGGATCAAGGGCCCCTCAAAATACAAGGGCTTATATTCCTGATTTGCTGCTCTCCAAATGCTTGGTCTCTTGGAACGGCCATTCCCTAATCTTAGAAGCTATTTTAAAATTTGAAATGAATCATATTCATAGATGATTCAAAAGTGATCTTCTCATGTGAGTGCCAGGGAGGATGTTAATTTTCACCTAGGACTCAAACAGATTGGAAATGATATTCACAAACTTCTGCTATGTTGTCATCATTTTGTAATCTGCTACTATTGCTTATCATTTCTAGGGCAACTGTTTTATTTATTTTGTTTCTTATTATTGTCTGCAACTAATGGAATCCCAAACACTGGGGTTTTCATATAAATGTTAACATTTGTGTTTCTACATACATGCCTAAATGTATGTTTTATATTTCTCTGTGTTGGAAGAAACGTCCCTCTGGGTTCAATTCCAAGTGGGGAGAAAGACACTGGAAACTCTCTTTGAAGTTCCTGTTCCTGGGGCAAGGGCAGGTATCCTATTGGCTGCTGTCAGACTCCCATGGGGCTATGCAGTGATAGCTGAGATTGTCTGTGTCCCAGGCTTGCTTGAATCTTGCTGGCTGATGCAATGAAGGGCAATTTCCTATTGTTGATGAATGGCCTGCCCTGAAGGATAATCCCATCATCCTGGAGCTGTTTTGTTTTGTTTTGTTTTGTAGATAGATGGCCCAGTCTTTTGTCTTGTAGATAAGCTGGCACTAAAATATCTGTTGAGGGCAGGGAGCTGGGATCTTTTGTTTCTGTTTCCTTTAAGATTTTTACTTCTCTTTTAGGGAAATATTCTGCCTTTTTAAATATTTCCTAGAATATTTCATTCTTTTAGGAGAGGGGTAGGTGCTAACGTTCTACATGTGAATGAACAATGGATGGTTCCATGTCCCCTGACTGATGACCTTGGTTGCTAAGGAGTGAGTTGGACTTTTGCATTGTGGTGTAAAGTAAGGAGGAACTCTTCACTTGGGTTCGCATCACTCTTGGCAAAAGCAGGCAATTGCAGTATCTCCGGCTTTTGGAAATCAAGTCCTGTCTCACAATGCTCAGCTTGCTCAGATCTCCAAGACCAGCTAAGTTCACTCTATCAACCATCTAAGAAGTAGGCAGAAATCAGGGGCTGGATATGCCACGGGACAATCTGCTTTCCTTCCTGCATCCTAACCACTGATCTATGATGTTAATGATGTTATAAACCTCTTCTTCTTCACTTCCCCTTTTACCACTTTGGGTGTCCGGGGAGGTACAAAGTTTGTATTTCTTTCTCTTCTGGCGGTCTGGACCACTGTTCAATTGATGTTGTTGTGGTCGCGTGTCTTTGATGCTGCCTCTTTGTTATACTTTAGCAATTAACCCCACCCACCCACCCAAAAAAACACGAGAAAACTCTTTCCATCTTGCATTCTGAACTCCGAACTTTCTGGTAATTGCCCGCGATGGTTTTCTCGCACGTAAGAATGCGCCACCAGAATAACGTCAGCTCCTACAAAAGTAACTTGATTCACTTGGCCTCGAATATAAGACTTTTGAGTCAATGTGGCTCACGTATTCGATCGCCAGCTAGTAGGGTAGTTGTCTATCCCAGTGAAGTGAGGAGGAAATGGGGAATTTGCAATCGATCTTTCCGTCAAATGACCGTCCCTCCTTTTAGTGCCCATCATGGGCAATCCTCACAGCACCCGCAAAAATGCCTTTGGTTTCATTCCATTTTTGTTTTTTTTTTAACCCTCCGCTTCGGTGAACATTTGTGTTTCTACATACATGCCTAAATGTATGTTTTATATTTCTCTATGTTGGAAGAAACGCCCATCTGGGTTCAATTCCAAGTGGGGAGAAAGACACTGGAAACTCTCTTTGAACTACCTTCAGGGGGCGCGATCTGTGGCGTGGGTTAAAGAACGCGGGCGGAGAAGGGAGGGAGGAGTCCCGTCTGGCACCAGGGAATCGGGCGACACCGTGGGCGGAGAGGCTCGCAGCAAGGTGGAGCCGCCGCCCGAGACGATAAACGGAGCTCTTCGCGCAGTAGCACGACGCGCAGCCACCGGCACCCGACAGAACCGAGCAGGCGAGCCGGCATAGTTTTCGCCTGGCGCGGCGGCGGCAGCAGCAGCAGCAGCAGCAGCAACAAAGCGAGAGCGGGCCGGGAGCGCGGGCAGCATGAAAGGGCCGTCGGTCGGGCCGGCGTCGGAGGTGATCCGCGAGGGCGAGCTGGAGAAGCGCAGCGACAGCCTCTTCCAGCTGTGGAAGAAGAAGCAGGTGGTGCTGAGCAAGGAGAGCCTGAGCCTCTTCTCGCCCGAGGGCGGCGGCAGCGGCAAGGCCCGCGCCAAGGAGCTGCGCTTCGGCTCCATCCAGAAGGTGGACTGCGTGGAGCGCACCGGCAAGTACGTCTACTTCACCATCGTCACCACGGACCGCAAGGAGATCGACTTTCGGTGCCCGGGCGAGAGCTGCTGGAACGCCTCCATCACCATGGCGCTCATCGACTTCCAGAACAAGCGCGCCATCCAGGACTTCAAGAGCCGGCAGGAGGCCGTCGAGCAGGCGGCGGCGGGCAGTCGGGACCGGCGTTTGGCTCGGGCGCCCTGAGCCCCGCGCCCGGCCAGTCCCCCGCGCCCGACCAGCCTAGCCGAGGTGAGAGGACGTAGATGGTTCCCAAGGGCTGCGGACGAGCGTCCGGAAGAGATTCAAGAGGGTTGGAGGCGTGATGATTGACGCCTCTTCAATTATGATTCCTCTTTAGTTATGCACACACATACCCGCCGCCGCTCCTTTATTCTCTTGCCAGCTGTCGGCTTTTCTTGGAGTCAAGAAGATTGAGTGTTCCGGTTCCTTAAGTGGGCAGTGAAGCTAAATGAAAGGCGCCTTTGCAAAAGGGGCTTCTCGTAGCTTGGCTTCTTGCCTAGACGGAATAGACACTGTTATGAAAGTGAGCTGCAAGTCTAATGTGTTTGCTAATGAATTGGGCTATTCTCTGTATAGAGTGTAGTGCAACATGCTAGGTAAACCATGGTTCACAAATCGGCTGTTTTTTTTTTTTTTTACATAGGGAACTAAGCCAGCTAAATCATTATGGGAGTATTGGTGTGATTCACACATCAAACTGAGATACACTGCATTTATCTGTGAGCAAGATGACTCTGAATTTTAGATTGCTATCCTTCAAAGAGGAAACTAAGAAAAAACACCACTTGCCTTTTCTGCAAATGTAAGATGATGAAGCCATTTAAATAGCTAATTATGAGAGGAAAGGGAGAGATAGAATTTCAGGTCGATTTAATTAATGTTTGATTTTGCATCTCCATTGACATTTGTAAACCATGGTTTAGTATGATGGGCAAACTTAGATTGAGAATCCCAAACTGCAGAATCACACAGATGTTTTTTTTTCTCATAGTGAACATGGGAGTTCTTGCTGTTTTTTTAAATAATGATCTTGCAGTGCAGCCTTGTTGCCCGTTACTATAATCTGTGTCGTCTTCCCTTTTGAAACTAGTATTTTTACCACATGCAGCTCATGTTCTGACAAACATGGAAATGTGCAAATATAGTGTGATATATATACATGCACTTTCCAATTTTTCAAGATTACTGTCTAAAATTCCCAGTCATCATAGCGAGGCTCTTCATTGCTTTAGATTTAAAGACAAAATAAAATGCTTTGAAATACATATTAGCAACTTTCTAAACCAAATACATCTTTTCCCAGGTTTGCACTGCTCCTACCAAGCCTGCATGGTTGTAGGGAAATATGCTGCTGCTTTAAAAGTTATTGGGTGCACAGCTTTAGTTTTTTTTAAAAAAAATACATTTAAAGATCACCTAGAGAGGAAATGCTTTGCTAATACAAGGGAAACAGGATAGGAAGCAGCCACTGAACTAGTACTGATTTCTTCACAAAATGTGTTCACTTTCTTTTGTCTCCTTGAGTAACTTGAGCTATGGGTGACACATTCAGCACCTAGTTCTAGAAATGCATATTTAACTGCAGGATGAAGTCACCAATGCTGCAACTAACATCTTTGCTAGGAGGCAGTGATCTGTAGAAGTAGCCAGAAATGCAAAGATATATACCAGCCTTAACAACAGATCATACCCAACTTAACCAATCAATCATGTTAGTGGGGGATTCATTGTAACTGTAACCACTAAGGAAGAATGAGCTAGTGTCATTGTTCTTGTAATAGGGGATATAGGATAATTTTAAAAATTCCATTAATGCTATTTATATACTCCTGGCTTAGCATTTTTCTTGGTTTTATTAAAACACAATTCAATTAAAATGGATGCACAAAGGCAGAAGGAGATCTCGCAACTGCTAACATTTAAGCAATGTTATACACTGAACAAAAATTCTTAGGGGATACAAATGTCAAGTGATAAGGTTTCATAGAGAACATAACACTTATTTCTAAAATATATTTATTCAGTTCTAAGATGCTTATTAAAGACTAGTGGAACATTGTGAAATGTCTTAGCAATCATCCTTAGGGTTGAAAGTTCTTCTGGAGATCCCTGTAGGATATGCTTTGATCCTTTACTGCTGAAAGCTTGTTGTGTCTTTGTGATTTGCCCTGTCATTTGAGAAGCCCTTGGAAGTTCAGATGCTTTGCAGCAGGTGTGTCACAGTTTCATCAATTTCAAGTACCAGAGTGCCTTCTCCAGTCAGATGCCTTCCAGATGTCCTAAGGCCATAATCCGCCTCTCCCAATTCCCAGCATTGGTTTTCATGCATTGGTCAATTTGAGTGCCAACACAATAGAACACACCAGGTATAGTACTCTCAAAGTACTTTGCTAATGGGAAGTCTCTCAGTCAAGAATCTCTAAGGTGCAGGCCAAATTTGACCAGTAAAAGTAATCAATCAGAACCTTACAGACCCAAACTTAAATATGTTTCCACCACTTCATGATGTTGAGACAGTAGTTGTTACTGTGTAAGTGAGACAAACATTTACCATTTGTGCTAAGTCACTTGGTTTCTGATCTGAAAAGTAACTGCTGCTTTACTGATACTATTTTTAGAGGTCATCTCATTTAAACACTAAATAAATTTAGGAGGAAGTCTCGTATACAACCTGTTTGGAAGCTAAGGAAATACAGTAGTGGGTGATCTATGTATTGCATTCTGGTAGGGAAAAAATGATTTGTTTATTCTGTTGAGAAATATTTTTATTCCATTGATTTTCTCCCTCTTTCTCCTGTTCTAGAGCATGACCGTGGAACACAAACAAGATTTAATAACTTGGATTGTGATTGGATTGTGCTGGTGCAGGAAATTAATGAAGAAAAGCAAAGAAGGATGATGGAAGTTGCTAGGTTTCTTCAGATCGAATGAAGCTGCTGAATTGAATAGTTGAACTTTCACCAAAAAGCACTTGCAAACCAAAGACCCTTTGAAAAACCAAAGCCTGGTTAACCAAGCAAGAGAGCCAGCTTGCAAATTGCTATTTTCTTTTCTATTTATAAGATAGACAATTCTGCACCATTTGGTGGGGAAAATACTTTTAAATTATTTGTAATAACAATTTTATATTTTTGATTAATGTTTTTAACAATGCTTTTGTGTTCACATGTCCATTCCAGGCAAACTATGTTCATTTTATCTTCATACCCCAAACAAGTCTCATGGACAGAAATTTTTGTAATGCTCGAGTATTCTGATTTTGGAGTAGTCTGATAAATGCAGTTACAGGCATCTGATCTCTGAGTGATATTGTCATGTCTGGCTGAAATTCTTTTCAAATAGCAGCACAAAAATAATGTAATTGTGAACAACTAATTTTGACTCATTAATGGCCAAATAAAATTTCACCTGAGTTCAAGGTATAGCAGAGGGACTAAGAAGCCTTTAATCTATAGACTAAATCTGCAGCCTTTCCCACCCTCTTCTGAACCTCCCACACACCATTCCCCCCCCCCCCATTTTAAAAAGGGGCTGGTAGGAAGACAAGATGATGTTCAATACCTAATTCACTTACAGTTTGGAACCAGGGAGGAATTCTAACAAATTTAAAATATCCCATACTCTTCTCTGTTTTTTTAGCCACTTTTATGGAGTGTAGAAAATTATTTTACTTATAGAAACAGCCATTTCTCTGCTTGCATAAGGTTCTTGAGATTAAAATTCACGTACTGCCTATTGGAGAGAAATTAAGATTTATTATTTTCAGCGGAACCTATTTCCAACAAGATGACCCCTTTTCTGGGCCATATAATTCTATGGGTTTTAGCTTCTTATGAAAGTGTCCTCAGACCCCCACAATGTTGGCATATTATGTGACGCACATTGTTTTCTTTTTAAAAAAATAATAACTTGGAACAGCAGTGAAAGCTTTCCCATTGTCATGCACTAATTCGCTTGGAGAAGACTGAATTAAAATTATCTCTAATTAGCAGCACCCGGTCAGCATATTGCTGTGCAGTGTAATTTCCTCAGTGCATCACTCAGGCTTTTGAGATACCACTAGAAGGGTGTCTGGCTAGCATCAGCAATCCTGATGAATTATGTGGCGCACAATTAAACAAGAGTCCAAGAAAACCTCCAGGCCAGCCTTTCTCCCCACTCACCCCACAGAGAAAGGGGCTCAGGTGTCTTTGGTCAAAGTCTATTTGAGAGGAAGCTTTGGTAAGTTCCAGATGCCATCACAATTGCCTTTCTCTCCTGTCTCCGTTTTGGAACTGCAGACCGAAGTCCCTGGTCCATCATTCCATAGCTTCACTAGCTTAACATTTTGACTATTTCACAGAAATAATGCCTTCATCAGAATGTTCCTGGGGAAGGAGGCGAGAAGGATGATAACTTAATATTTTTCCATGTGTGTTATTTTTAAAAGCTCCAGAACACAGAATGTTTTAATGAATCAGAAGAGATTTACTTGAGGAAAACGTGAAACAGATTACAAATGATTCCGATAAGTAGAAACTGGGGATTAAGATAATTGGATATCAGGTCAGTTTTACCTGTCTGTTCAAGGTAAAGGTAAAATCATGATGACTGCACCAAGGTATCTGTCTTTCTTGGCAACATTATGGATCTATTTGCCTTTGCTGTTTTCCAGGAAGTCTTTCTAGTCCAGCATTAGCTTTCAAGACTATTTAGTCAAATACTGTACTGATACTTCCTGAATTGCTAATCTGTTAGAGTACTGGGAGATTTATTAATGTCTTTCATTTTGGGGGGTAAATTACTTCAGGATCTTAAAGCAGTGCACATAGCCCCCCCCCCCCCCCGTCCACTTTTTTCTCATAACTATACCAAGATAGGTTAGACCAAGAGAGAATGATTGGGCCCAAAATCACCCACTGGCCTTCCATGGATAACAGTGGACTTGAACCTGTTGTCCCTGCTCATGACCCAACATCTTAACTGCACATCACACTGGCCTCCTTTGGTTCAACTATGGTAACTTTCCATTCCCATAAAGTCAATTGTTGAGCATCAGCATAGCCCAGCCAAACCTAATCTAGGATACCTAGCAGTTTTAATTTTAGCTATTAACGATCTGCTTGGAAGTTGGGTTGGGTTGTCTGTCTCAAGGCTTCTTCCAAAAACAATTAGTGGTACAGTAGAACCCAGTGCAGCCAATGTTGGGCAATGTGCAGCTCTTGTGATACTGAATCCTGATTTAGGGAACAAGGAGAATTTTAATTCAGCATATTTGGAGGAGTAGAAGATGCTCACCCTTGGAAAGACAAAAAGAAAAAAGAAAATGAATTACATCAGCTTAATTGAATCCAACCTCATTCTGCCATGGTTAGGCCTAAAGCATCACTTGGATGAAGCTGTGAACACCTGGGAATCAAAACACACTAGCACAGGACTTTCTGCAAAGTTGCTTCCTTATTTAGCATCGTAGAATTACAGGTTCAAGCAATGACTGTCTTTCGGTGGTTGTTTACTATTAACACAGGTTTAAAATACTCCGTCTTTCAGTTATCAGCGTACTGTACAGGTGATAAAAAGAGGAAAACTACAGCGTAAGCGCACAAACATCAAATGACTAAAATACCTGGGTGAGATTTGAATGAATAAAACTTGCTATGCTGCCACTATTGGGGTGGGGGGATTTTTCCATAGCTGGAGGCTCATAGCTGAGATGGCTATGACACTAAAATTATCAAGAGGGGTACTGCTTTTGAGTTTGGGGGGAAAGGTCTTTGCAACCTTTGGGCCCCATACCATTTAGGCCTTTAAAACCTAACCTTAGTTGTACATGATAATTGCTGCAACACTATTATATGTACAAAAATGAAACATCCACAATGGAGGAACGGTTGGTAAAGATGGTAGAATTAATAGATATGCCGAATTAATTTGTTTCATTAGGGAAAGAACGATAAGCACATTTATTAGTGATTGGGAACCTCTTATGAACTTTTTACTGAAGAAAGAAAAAATGAACTTGTAATTAGAGAAGGTACATTATGGAAAGAAGGAAATTATAATGTAACATCATGGGTAGGATCCGACAGGGTTAACTACTGGTGGCGCACCTGTAAATCGTCATCAGCATGCTGTGTGCAGAGAAGCAGCCTTTCCAAAAGCCCTTTTTTCCTACTTTTTAAACTGCGGCTGTGCCTCGCATGGCAGCTGAAGTTGAAAAAAATCAGGAAATAAAGGTAAGGTAAGAGCCCAGGTGGGTGGGTGGGCAAAAACATCAGCAGACATAGAACCGGTTCTATGTCTGCTGCTATTCAGAGCTACTGGTTCTACAGAGGTGGGCAGAACCGGTAGAAACCCACCGCTGTACATTAAAGGGTAAAATATAAATTCATTTATAACTACTTAATATTAAAAGGCAGTTTTTTATAATCCTTTTTCTTTATCTGTTCACTTTTTTCTTTATTTCTTCTCTAAAATTAGTATTGTTTTTTTCTTGTTAAAATTGTATTAAAAATTACATCCACACAATTGCACACACTAGGACGTTGGTGTAGTTAGTCTTGATTATAACATGTATAGATAAGGAAAGATTTCAATAAATATTCCTTGGTAAAAAAAAGACTTTGGATCAGACATAATGAGGTCTTTCAGGAACCAGTACAGCTGAAAGAAACATGTATACCCTTCTCCATTATTAAAAGGGAAGGCAAGCACCGTTGCACAGTACTATGGTAGATATCGGATCTCCTTAGATAGCTGTAACTCCTGCATTACAGGATGTTCAGTGAGGTTCTTGCATGGCAGCGAAATATCACTGGGCCAATTACATAAAGACCTCATTGTGTGCGTCTCTTCAATTTCTTTTTATATTTTTCAATACATTTGGAATCTATTCAGCTTTTAATTCCACATTGACTTCTTGCAGCCTGGCCCTAAATTCTGCTTAGGGTAAGAAACCAAGTCCAGGTAAGCTCAAAATATTTGTTAAGCCAACATAAATTGTGGACTTTGTTTTTTCTTTGCACCCAAGGGCTACAAAATTCCTAAATGTCACAATGGAGATTTGGCCGAGACTATAGTATTGGATGCCAATCTGATTGTGAAAACTTTGAATCATATCAGATAGATTCATGCCACCAGCAGGATTTTTTCTTTTAAGTCTTTCATTTCTCCAAATTAATGTGTGTTATATGCTGCCCACTAATAAAGGAGAAAATAGGAAAAGAAAATCCTGAAGAAGTGGGGGAGGGGAGGTTTAAAAACAGACCAGGGTCAATAAAAATACTGTTCTATACTAGTAATAGTAGCATAGTAGTTATGGTAATAGTACGCTGCTCGTAGAAATAATAAAGCATAGAAGTAGAAGTACAAATGAACATTGTGCAACACCAACAGTAAGAGAAGTAGGATATAGTATAGATCAGGGGTATCAAACTCACGTCATCACGGCAGCGTCATGTGATGTATTGCAACTTTCCCCCCACCTCCACTAAACTGGGCATGACCAGTGCTTGACGCATCTGGACCACGAGTTTCGCAGTCCTGGTATAGATGATAGAGAATGAATCAATACACATATCTGTATATTTCACTTTTGTATCTTAGATATACAGTATTTTCCGAAATAAACTATCTCCCTTATAGAAAATCTAAGTCTAGAGTTCAATGCTTTTGTGGATCTTTTGAGTTTGAACTGGGTATAACTAAAAAAGAACTTGTGACACAGATTTTATCTGGTAATACTAACGGGATCGGATCATCATAGGATATTAGCTGTTCCAAGTAAAGCTGTCCTTTGCAATTGACTAATTGTCAGTGCCGATGATGCTAAGTGAGGCTCCAGATGTTTAAGGATCACATTCAAGGCACCTATTACTATTAATACTATCATTGCTTTCTTTTGCCAGTTGTTTTACTTCTATTTGCAGGTCTTCATATATTGTTATTTTCTCCAATTCTTTCTCTTCTCTTCTGCTGTCTTCAGGTACTGCAATATGCACTAACCAGACTTTTGCCTTTATTGACAATTGTTACTTCTGGGGCAGGTTATGCGGAAGGTGCTTGTCTGTTTGATTTCCAAAGACCCCGAGCACTTCAGCTTCATTTTCTATTACTTTCTCTGTAGAGTTGCCCCACCAGTTCTTGTTTGCAGGCAATAGATTTCTTGTGAGATATCCTAATGTGCCATTGGTGTATTTTGCCCTGTGCCAGTCTGTAAGATCTTACAGCAGTTAATAAGATGGTCCACTGTTTCTTCAGTTTCTTTACAGAAAATGCACGTTCTACTTCTTTTGCTGTTGATCTTCATATGCGTCAAGTTCTTCCCAGGAACCTACGATTGTTGTATTGTACTGGTATAGTATACAGTACGTGCAGATCCAAGTAGTGTGGTCTTTTGTCATTGGCAGATGGAAATGTTGTCAAAGGACAGTTTTTTGAAGTGTCACCCAAGGCCTTCTGGTTGGGCACCCAGTTGTGCCGATAACCTTTGCACCACCATGGGCAGCATATGCCATAATCTTTCAGCTTTGATTTTTGGAAGTTTAGAACGTTCTCCAGTCCTTTTGTCTTCTAGTCTCCCTGGTATTTTTTATTTTATTTTATTTTGTCAAGTGATTATAAGATAACAGGTATAAGTATAGTTATGAATACATGAAATGGATGCATATAATGAAAAAAAAGAAACAAAGAAACAATAGGACAGGGACGGTAGGCACGTTGGTGCGCTTATGCATGTGCGTAGATAATTGTGGCATTGCCACAATTATCTACACACCTTCATTTTAACGGGTTAAATTTGGTGTGTTATACATCCAGACTTTAATAGTTTGTATTCAGAATTATTATTCATTGCCTTGGCAGCAATGAGAACCTCAGGTAGGTCTTCCTTTTTCAGTTATTTTATGTAATCTCTGTTGCAATTTTGAAATGCAGCATTCTTCTTACGCATCACTCAGACATTTTAAACTCTGAATCTACATGCCAACATTTACTGTTTATTTTTTCAATGTTAAATACATTTCCTTCAGCAACCACGGGAGAAGCCACTCCTTTATCCAGATTCCCTGGATGGTGACCCAGACTCTTATAGTTTGGCTCTGATATAACTCATGATTCATGCTTCCAGCCCATCCCAACCTCCTTTTTTTCCATCATCTCTCTCTCTCTGCCCTGCCCTGTAGTGAAACTAGCAAGATGCCTTGTCAGTTTCACCAATGCTGTGTCCATTTATTACAGACATCAGGGAGCAAGTGGATCATTAGTACATCCCCTAGGGAACAAGCAGAGCAAAAGAGCTGTAAAGTGTGTGCTTTATAGCTCTTTTGTGAAGAAACATGCTTTTAAAGCTGAAAAGCCAGAAACAAAGTTAAAATTACACTGCATCCTTTACTTTTCACCAACAAGAAACAACTTATGTGAAATTATACTTGGATGGGACTAATTTCTGGAGAGAGCTTTCATCGCATATTTGCCTGCTTTCAATTTAGGTCTAACTCTGCAGCACTAGCATGCATTCATTTGCACACACATAAACACACTTCATTATAGAAAGGCAACTTTGATGGAGATTTACTATTAGCAGTGTGCAGGCGTGAGGAGAGAAGTTGGACTTAATGTTTCTTCCCACTTCCTATATTCCTATTCAAATCACACACATCTTCATGGCATCTTTCATCACAAGGTTCACAAAGTTCAGTTCATGGGTAGATACATTTTTTTTGACTGCTTGCAATAGACAGTCATAGGATAGGAAGTGCAAAATTTGGGTTACAGAAAGGTTTGTTAAAGTATCTACTCCGTTCCCTACTTCAGATTTCTTCTGTCTTTCTCGAATTGTTTCTAAATAATATTAGAGCTATTTTATTTTCACATTATATGCAAATATATTATCACGAAATGCATTTTCTCAACAAGGACCACGAACGAGAGATCTAAACATGATTCACAAATCAAAATTTGGGTATGGTCTTTGGTGTACTCTGAAAGAGTCTAAGAACAGTATTATCCAGCAATGGATTTTACTTTAAACCCCTCCCCCCAATGCCTTTTCCCAGGGACCAAAATGGCTGATTTTTCTTCTGAGCAAATCAGAGGAAAATCCATTTTTAAAGAAGTGACACTAGTCCCAGAGTGCAGGATTTGTTCAGAACATAAGATTAAGGATAAACTTTGAAATGTCTTCCAAATATCATTGGTGCAATAAGGAACCAGTGGACTGAAAATAAGATATTTGTTGGAAGCAAGACAGAGAGAGAGAAAGAATTAGCTTTGTTTCGTTGTTCTGTGCTTCCCTGCCCTTTTTATTTCTTGAAGAACAGGTATGGGATTATAGATCACTTTACAAACCAGTAAAAAGACATTATTGTATAAAAAGGACAATAAGAGGAAAAGGGAAGTAATTTGATCATTTGGAAGTCTCCTTGTGAGAACATACGTAAATCACTTCATGCTGGCAGAGCCATCGCTGGCAGGCCTGGCTCAGCCTGAGTATCTTCAATAAGACATTATTTGTCAAGATGCTCAAACATGTAAAATTGGCCCTAAAGCATTTCCTGCTCCATCTCCTGCTTCCTCTTCTTTGCAGCAACTAAATAAAGGCCCTTTTTAAAAACACACCCAAAAGAATGTGGTTGCTTTTCTCAAGGAAACAATTCTCTAATCTTTTCTCAACTCTCTGATGCTGTAGAAATATTATTGGGCATCAAGCTATTTGTAGCCTACCAAGATTTCATGAACTTTTAACCTATATGCTGAATACATACATTGAGAGAAGCTGGATTGCAAGAAGGCAAGTGTGGTTTTAAATTGATGGAAGTAATTTTCGGTAATCTGTGCTGTGCTTAGATCACTGTAACAGCTGAAAATGCAAATAATCTTTGAACTCTGGTAATGAAAGTCA
The DNA here is from genome assembly GCF_049901715.1 of Pseudonaja textilis. Taxonomy (NCBI): domain Eukaryota; kingdom Metazoa; phylum Chordata; class Lepidosauria; order Squamata; family Elapidae; genus Pseudonaja; species Pseudonaja textilis. The sequence continues at coordinate 236,386,133 of NC_141990.1, forward strand.
AATAGTACATTGGAAAATGAAATTAAACATAACGAAGAGCAAATTAATAATGTATATAGCAACCAATCTTAGAAATGACAATAAAGATATATAAGTGCTACATAGCTTTGCCAGAATAATTTGGGTCCCAATTCAAGCCAGTGTTACACAAGAACAAATGAGAATGAAATCAACATGCTGAATGGAAATGATTTGTTCATCTTCTAGAGCAGGTTTGCTTTATGGGTAGCCACCCTGTTAGGGATATACAAATGGTTTTATAATGAGTTTTTGATGTTGATATGTAGATTGAGGTATTTGCCAGGGGTTTCGATTGTGAGCTGTATATTAGATGAATTTGGATATTGTCCTGAGGACATGAAGTCCAAGAGAGATCACTCTCAGATGCTTAGATGCCTTTCTAAGTATGGACTTATTGTGAGCAGTCTGGTATTGTGATTTTATCTTGAGGGCATTCCATCTGATAGGCTGTAAATTGCTGGTGGATCAGAGGTGGTTTGGGAAATGTTTGACCTGGCTAGAGAGTGATTGAGACAGTATGAAGAATAAAGTTAAGAGGAAGTATCTGATCTCTTATAATTTTCCCATAGCTTTTACTTTTTACCACTGACAACAATGAAAGAACTAGCAGTCAAGAAATATACTACATTTGCACTCAGCAGGAGAGCAAATTTAAGTCTTTCAAAAAGGTACTTGGATGCTACGATTGTCCGGCTCAGAGTTCACTCTGAGGCTGTCAGCTCAGAATATGCCTCGCAGCAAGTCAGCTGGCCACTTCACCTTATCTCTGTTGCTGCTGTTTCTGCTTGTGTGCTGGCAGATGGCTTTGGAATAACTCAGCTGAGGATGGATTCTGCAACAACTACGGTGATGGAGGATGGATTTTGAAACAACTGCGGGGCTGCTGGAAATGGCTTTTTTCATGTATTGATGTGGTGCATATTGTTAAAGGGGGTTGGGGCACATATAGGTGGTAATTAAGCCTTAGGTTAAAACATGGTGAAGGTGGCACCAGGTGGGGATCAGTTAGTGGTGGTTGGAATTGGATAGGGATATAGACATGTTATAGGGTTAATAGCATTTAGAGATAATGGGTTAGGCATGGCCAGAATTAGAACTGCTATAGGCCTGGGTGTGGTGTGGTGTGTCTCATGATAATGGTAATAAAAGGAAAGGGAGCGAACTCAAACCCAACTCTAACCTTGCCTGGCTTTTAGCCTTTCTTGTCAGAGAAGAGTATTGGTTGTTTGCTGAGCTAATGAATAAACCACCATTGTACTACAAAGGAGTTAAGAGTTTGTATTCATTTCAGGACAAATCTTCAATACTCAAGGACTGGCTGAGAATGATGTGCCTTTATCTACAACTTTAGAAATAATTCACTCTATGATATGCTTTTGCTATGAAAGCAAAAGATTTTTAAGAAGTAGGACAGGAAGAATATTGATGTTTTTGAACTTTGGGGTTGGAGAAGACACCCAATAGCCAAGAAAACAAAACAAAATCCAAATCATACCAGAATTCTCACTTGAGGCAGAAATGACTCATCTCAAAATATATCCCGTACATATTACATGAAGACCCAATTAACTTGAGAAATTTATAATGCAGTAAAAAGTGGAAAGAATGACCACCAACAAAGTGGATGTTGATTACAATAGGGGCACCACTGGAAGATCTGAGAACCACACTGGGGAGACCAAGCTTTATCTTGGAGGAGGTCTGTTATCAGCTGTGTATAATTCACTATCTTAAGCCTGTTCACTTTACTTTCAAAAATGAAATTTTCATTAGTGTTGTTTGGGAAAAGAAAGGCCAAATCTTTAAAAATTTCACTCCCTTGTTAGTGAATTAGCAACAAAGTAATCCTTGCATTCTGTCTCAAGTGGACCTGATCTATGGAGAAGTACAGGAAAACCCCAAGGAAGTAAAATAAAATCCAGTCACAACACTGTATCCTCCATTAAGTTTAATAAGTGGTTGCAGCTCCCATCAAAGTTATTACATTGCCAAAATACACTTTCCAGTTAAAATACCTTGGGCAAAGTAATTTTATGTTGTCTGGTTCAATTCTTCCTTGACTATCCAGTTCACTGTGTGCTGTATTGTACTTCCAGAGTAATATAGTTAGTACAGCTTTCCCCTTATTTGGCAAGTTCCAGAACTGATAAGACAACTGAACTAGTATTCCCTGTGGTTAGGAATTCTGGAAGTTTGACACCAGGGGTGTCAAATTGGATTTCTTCCGAGGGTCGTATCAGCATCCTCGGTGGGCCAGCTGGGGATGAGGGTGGCAGACAGGATGGAAACCTCCTGCAGCACTCTGCTGGCCAAAAAAGGGCAGCAGGGGCCACACACAGCCCCCCATGCCCCATTTTGGCCAGCAGAAGCACCACAGGCCGGTCCTTTAATATTTCCAGGCTGGCCCTGCGGGCCAGATCTAAGCACCCCACAGGCTGAGCCCGGCCCAAGGGCCTTGAGTTTGACACCCCTACACCAATACATCTGGTTTGGGAAAACTGCATAAATAACTCATGCTACTGTTTCTTAGACTATTGATGTCTTATTTCTATCCCTGCTTCCCCTCAGATACATCAGCTTTTCAGACCTTCATAAAACTAATATTTGCGCTTTTCCTGGCAAACTTTAAATACTGATGCACTCCTAAACAGTCGATGAGTTAGGTAATTACCACACAGGTCACTCAGGGAAAGAGAACCCTGGCTTCAGATGTTCCTGAATCACTCAACTTCTGTTCCCATAATTACTCGACACTGACTGGAATGATCAGAACTGCTAGGTACTGTAATTCATTTAACTCTAGAAAGCTACAAGTTCCATATCCATACTATAGTCAATAATCAAACATTCAACATAATCATTAAGATATACAGCAAACCTGATTCACAACGGTGTGCAATGGAAGTCCAGTGTTTTCTAGGAAATTATTGGAAGGAATCTTGCATTATTTTGCAAAGCAGCAAACAAAACAATTAGAACAAAATGTCTTCCTTAGACCAGACTAAGCATAATACTTCTCCACTGTTGGATGAATATGTTTGGCATTATCTGAAGAACTGCTATTTCCTAGGGTAACTAAGAGTAACATGACTCTTCCTGTTTCACTGTCAGAATCAAAAGGAGCATTTTAAAAAAAAAATTAAGCTTCCTTAATTACAGGAAGAGAAGCATATCGGTTGTTTGAACACAAACCCAGCAGCATTCAGCTTGAGAGCGCATTGTTATCCTATATACAGAGATGAAGGATGAGAGTGCTGTTCTCCTGCTTGCCTAATTTATAGCTTCTCTAATTTTGCCAAATCTTTTTTTGAATGCCATCTATACATTTTATCATTTTAGCATATTTAAATACAATAACTATTATCAAAGCTTCATTATTTAAAATAAAAGGACTTTACCCGAACTTGACTGTATATGGAATTCAACTATTTAGTTTCAGCCAATTTTAAGATAAACCAATAGAAAATACAGTCCAGCCTCGAAAAGACTTTAGATTCTTGGCCAATGCTTTGAAACTTCAACAATTTTAGCTTTACTGACCCAAGTTTTCTAAAGTAAAGCATATGAATCACCCGCTTCCCATATTTAGAATAATTATTTCAACTTGACTTTCCCCAAGACAGCTTTTTTTTTAAAAAAAAAAAACCTTAAAAGGGCTGCTTTTCAATTTTGAATGTTGGGAATGGAAAGATATTGCATCAACGGAGTTCCTGTAATTATGTGAAATGCAGTTTATTATGGCTGGTAAACTCTTTGGGATGGGTGAGCAAGTAAGCAAAAAATAAGCTACAGTTTGATTAAGTAACATGTCAACTAGGCTTAGAGTTTGTCCTAAGCGAATTGAAGTTAGATAGAACTGCTGTGTCTGTATTAATATAATGGGAATTGACTCAAAATATAGTATTATGATTATATTTGTAGCCATGTAAGTTACTTTTTATCAAGTTATATGGTGGATTCCCCCATAGAGATACATGGAACTCTTTTAAGTTTTAACTTTTCAAGCTCAGTACTATATTTGGTTCAACTGGAAGTTTTCCTGTAATTTTAATAAACATGTTTATTCAAGTCTTTGTAGACTGCTATATTGGATATATTATAAACTCTACTAAAGATAACTTGTCTGGAAAAGTATGAGGAGCTGGTTATTAACCTAGAAACATCATTTTTTAGGTATTTGTTATTACCCAATTTCCCTACCACCCCCTCATGTTTTAGAATAGATTTTGGAAACTTTTTTCTGTATTATTCTTCCTTGGCAGCTCTTATAAAGGGTTCTATCAAACCCAATATCATGTACTAAATTCCTTTGTGAAAGTCACACAAAGACATGATAACAGTCTCCTGCTATTGAAGGTATTTATATGGACAATAAATCTGAAAGGAGAATGTATCAGGTAACAACTGAAAAAGGAGTTCCCAACCCCAAGTGCTATTTAACTTAATATATTCAAACTGAGCAGCCAAACTATATCCTGCATGGTACTTGGAGACCATTTTTCATTGTTGCACTAAGATATAGCCCAACTTACTCATGGCAAAAATACCAAATTTAACTTTCACAAACCATAGACAATTGCATACAACTGTGGAAGGGGGATCCTATAATCCAGCCACAAATACTTCAATCTGAAAATAAGAAAATCACTGAACAATGTACCGTAAATTAGCAGCCAAGCAATATTGTAAACCACTGAATTATGAGATAATTAAAGCTAGGCAAAAATTGCCCATTTGTATTTTCATCTCTCCTTTTGAGTATTCTGGAAGTTATTTACTATCTTGCTATTAATATAAAGTTTGTTACTTACAGGTTTACTGAAAAAAGGAACTAAAAAGTAGTATTTTTATTTGCTGTTATTTACACAAGAAGGAGAAAAAAGAAACTCAATTATTCTATTGATAAGATACAGAACACATAAAGAATTTACTCTGTTTCTCATCAAAATGCAAAACTCCAACTGGGCTATTTTCTTCCTGGAAGTTTACTTACATTTATAAAGACAGTTTTGGCTTGTTAACCAACTACATTTTGAATAATTATTAGCATTACTTATGAAGATGGATAGAATCTCTTTTCTCATCAACCATCAATTGCCTTCCAAAGATCCCAACAATACAAAAATGCACATTTATTTTCTTCTGATACATTTATCAAGGTTTCAGTTGAGGTGAACAGAGATACTCTATTCTGACCTGTCTGTGTTAGAATCAGACAGCTATACAAGAATTTCTTCACAGAAGTGTTTTAGGATATATTACAAAATTAGAACTGCATCAAATCTCCAGCCTTCCCCCCCACACACACATTTTTCCTATTTTACAATTTCCTTCCTCCTATTTTGCCAGTTCTTTTGCTTAACATGTATGGAATTAATAATGTGTTCTATTTTGTAACCCTGGGATTTTTTCAAAAAGTAAAAGTATTATTCTACTTCTGATTTTTGTTTAAATTGCCAAGAACAGCCATTATTTCTGTTGATTTCTACCAGTCTTTTTTCAAGTCTATTCCCTACAGTAGTGCTTCTTATTCCTGGTAACTTTAAGATTTGTGGACTTTAACTCCTAAAACTCACACATCTTAAAAGTTGCCAAGGCTGAGAAACACAGCCCTAAAAAACTCAATATTCAACTGAGTCCCACAACTAAAATAAGTTACTATATATACAGGGAAATTTACAGCTGAAATCTCAATAGGGATCTATGTGATTAGTTGCTCTGTCACACACTGATGAATGCGACAAGAAAATGTCATGAATTGATGGAGAAACTATCAGGACAATACGCTTCATGTTTCACAACTTTAATAGAATATTCTAACTATTCTGTACAAATTGAAAACACAGTATTAAGTTACAAATGTATAAGATAAGGCTGGAGCACTCTCTACATGCCTGGTAACAGCATTCACACAATTGGTAATGAAGTGTTGCCATAAGCTGGCATTGTATGTTTAAGAAAGGCGAAACTGTATTCTGAATATTCTTCGGAAGGATTCTGGAGCTTTAAAAAACATGAAAATGTGGAATGGAGTGACTTGATATTGCAAATAAACATCAGAACTATGCACCCAGGATGTATTTATATTTTTCCAATTATATGATATAGCTTTCACAGGTCCAAATTGGATCATCTTCCAATTTATCCAGAACATTATTTTCCACATTTGTGTGTAGTTTCACTTTATTTTTTGTTTATTGGAAGCCATACTTTGCTCTGTCCTCTGAATTCCAATCCTGTAATTTGCATTTGATGGCTAAATCATCACCAAGACCAACTGCACTTGGCTTAAAGGTTGAATACAAATTACAAAATGTTGGTTCAGCTATTACATCAAACTCTAGTCTGTTCTTACGGTTGAAGGAAGATTAAAAGTGAAGTTGTACCCAACAGTGGAGAACAAGCATATAAAGTTGCAGCTTATGTCCAAGCTTCAAACCTTTGTCTGCCGAGCATAACTAAGGCAAACCAGGGATATATACTTAAAGTGCTGCAACCTTCTCAACATAGCGAGCCCACATCAGGCTTGTTGTTTTGAAATGTCTGAGAAGCAATCATTTTCTTGAGTAAAGTATGAGTTTTTCACATACAAGTACCCATAGTTTATAAACAGGATTCTCTTCAAGTATTTTAAAACTATTAAAAGTACTAGTTCACCAAAGTACTTAAAAATTAATAAATAAGGTGAACAACTAAATGTTTCTCAACCACTCCTTTCTTCAAAGATAAAGGAAATGTTATTTTCCATTTAAAATTAGTGGAAATGACAATGTTTTAAGGTACTCTGTAGCGCTAATCTGTCTGAATGGCTACAGGAGATTTATTTTAAAGGGAAAAGATCTACCAGAAGGCATATTGCTTTATTTGTTTTTACTGTATTTTATTAATTTAATAGTCTAAATATTCCTATTCCATAATATTTTGACAAAAACTTACCATGTGTTGAGGGTAAGTTTTTCAAAAAGGCAAATTATTTTTTTTAATTTAATGGAAAAGCCTACAGAGACAGTTGAGCTAAATTGTACCAAAGGCTGTAGAGTGTGCTTTAATTAAACCTCATATTTCTCAAATGCATTAAGTTGCCACTGTACAAGTTAAGCAAAAATAAGAAAAGAATTAGTGAAAATCATGCATTTGAAAACAATTTAGTTTAAGCATTGTTAATAAGATTGTGCTGCAGTAATGGAATTTCCTGAACTGCAGGCCAGGTATCCAAATATTGTTACAGGCTGTTCAAATATCACTCTGAAGTGGTATTTCCTTATTGTTGTTTGCATTCAGCAGGTTGACTGGCATCTTTCTGTTTAAAAATGAAAAGAAAAAAGAAAGAGATTTATGCAAAAGATACTTCAATACTGAATTTAATTCAACATTACATTTAGTTTTGTATTCATAACCAATACCAGAACTAAGATATGAAAATGTTTATTTGTAAAGTAATATTCAATATATTGTGCTTTGAGGGATGTAGATTATTCTTTATCCTAAAGGCAAGACAACCAGTTATTAAAGCTGTTCAGTGTTTTGGACCTAAAGTTTAAAAGATGCTTAGGAATCAATTGCACTCTAAATGTCGTATCTTTTTTTGCAAATTTCAAAGCATGTCTTTTCTCAGGATTACAATCAGAGAAGTGTTTTGTCTTCAAATTTGAAGCACTGCTTATTAGTTACCCCTATATTTTAAAATATAATGGATAACAATAATGGATAACAATAAAGGTGTACCATCCTTTTTCTTACAGTGGCTAGGGGCTCACTTATTCTTTTTAGTAACTGGTACAACAATCTGCGTTTTTACATTTTTACACCATTCCACCCTAAGATTTGGAATAAATAAATGGATGAATATCATTCAATGCCGCTTGATCCAGACCAACAATATCACACTTTCAGATCATTGTTCAGAGAGGAGTCTTTCTTGGTTAAAAAAAAAAAAAAAAAAACCACCACAACCCTATTTTTTAAGGTACTAGTCTCAAAGAAACTTTTAAATTCCACCAAGATACAATCGGAATATCTCTCAAAAAAAGAAATAAAAACATAACCCCCGTTTTAAGAAAAAGCAAAATACCATAGGATCACATAAGAGTTTACTATCAGGGGCAAGCCCTGTAGAAAATACTGAAGAAAGAGAAAAAAAGGGAGAGTAATGTGAGAAGTAGTTTTTTATATCTACAATAAAGGATAAATTGAAACAAAAGGATCCTTTGTAGGCTATCCAAATTGTGCATGAATACAGGTATCCCTGTTCTGCATAGTTTATTAAAGACAATTACAAAGAATCTTTAGTAAATGTTCCATTATTTTTAAAATTGCTTAAAAAAAAAAGTTCTAAAGGAAAACCCAAGAGTTTTTTTTTTAATTAAAATATGAACAACCCATTTAAAGCCTTTCCTATACACCCCTGAATGGATAATGCAGAGGTTTAATAGTTATCATACTACCGAATGCACTGTATGCAATGCACTGGGGGAATGAACCTTAAATCCAATGTCTTCTCTGCTTGCAAATTTCCCTGCTGACTTTCTGGGGAAGCTAGCAAAGAAGATTTTCAAATGGCGATCACATGATCACAGAGCAACCAGTCATAAATACAAACAGATTACCAAGCGCCTGAAAAACAGTCATATGATGGGACAGTGCAACATTTTATAACGGCTGGAAGCGCTTTACATCCACCCACACCAAAGCAATCATGACTGTCACTGACATTAAATGGCTAGCTATAAGTTGAGGAATACCTATATAGCATTTTCAGCTATGAGGAATATTGTTAAATGAACAAAACTGTTGAAGTAAAGTAAATTATGGAAACTCCAGAAAAAAAATATACACTAGAACTGCCAAAAAGCTGGTCAGATCTGCAAAACAAAACCCAGAGATCATTGCAAAAGGCCTTCTGAAAAGTTAAGCTAATACTACAGTAATCGTTCACAGGTCCATGGTACAGTACTGCTTTTGTAACGATCATCTGCAATGGAAAGCTGGTAGAAATTACTCTTTCTTCTGATCTCAACATCACTGCCTAATCTAATGCACGCACACACAAATACTCTGAAATAAAAATTGAACTGTTCGGCCATAACCACACAATATACATTTGTGGAAAAATGATAGAGCATATGAGGAACATGATGGCTATTTTGAAAGGTAACAATTTAAAATACACTTTCAAAGTGTTTAAGAACGCTTATAGAAAACAGTTTTTAAAGTAGCCTTTATGGTTTAAACTTTGGTATCCCTACATGAAGTTCTTAAATTTATAATATATGTAAAATAAAGTAAAACATTTTCAAGCAAGGATTCTGCAAGGAAGAGTGGAAGAAAAATTCCAAAAGCAAGGGAAAAAAACTTCCTACAACTTGTGACTTTCTTGATATTTGTCTGATAATTGTTAAAAGCTCAACTCATATCACTTATATTTCTAATAAAAACAATTATTTTAATTTTGATGGCTATTTAAGCATTCTCTTGTTTTGCATTCCATTCACCAACAATACATTTGAACAGTAGCAAATCTAAATCAAATCATTTTGACAGGATAGAAGTACAGTAAGTTTGTGTAATTTTTTTGGGTTAAAGATTAAGATTACACAAATGTAATACAGCATATTTATTGCTTAAAAAGGGATCATGAAAAAGGCAAGTACAGGTAGTCCTTGACTTACAACCATTGGTTCACTAGCCGTTACACAGCACTGAAAAAAATGCCTTATGATAGTTTTTCACATTTACAACCATTGCAGCTTCCAGTGATCAAAACTCAGAAGTTTGGTAACTTCACGCAATCATCTTTTGCAACCTTCTGATAAGCAAAGTTAATAGGAAGCCAGATTCACTTTACAACCATGCTACTAACTCAACAACTGCATTGATTCATTAACTTAACAGCTGTGGCAACTGTAAAATGGGGCAAAACTCACTTAGTAACTGCCTTGCTTTAGCAACAGAAATTTTGGGCTCAATTGTGATTATACATCAAGGACTACTAGTAATATATAATGCTGTTTCCAAGTGATTGAATATTTTATTCAGAGAAGAATTACTCTAATTCCTATTTTCTTATATCGTTGCTGTTGAGTGGTGCACAAAACCTGACATTTTTGCTATTAGAAATGTTTCCTATGTAGGTCATGGAACATTTATCAATCATGTGTAGCAGCTTCTTAGAAGCAAGATTTTTATTCAAAATATCCCCAATGGAGAGAGCAAAACTGTATGTACACTCTACAGCACAATAATCCATATTAAGGCTACTTTGGGAACAAAAACAAACCTAACAATATGATGATATTTTAGCCACTTTACTAGATAAGGATAAATAGGGAATATCTAGTTTAAGAGTAAGAAAAGCAGTAACTGAATATTCATAATTCAGGAAATAAAAAGAGTACCGAAGAAGCATAGAGGATATGATTATTATGTAGCTTCTAAATTAAATGAAGAGTTATTAACAATGCTGAAACAAGACATTACAACAGTCACTAACACTAGAAAATAGAATCCTAGGTTTTTCTACAGTAGTGCAGGGCAATCTCAAGTGAGCATCTTATTCCAGAGGCAAGATGAGGTTACCAAGTTAGGATATTGAAATATCTGCAAGAAAACAAGCAAGATCAGAAAGCACCAAGGACCCTCATATCAACCTTAAGCTACAAACATCCTCCTTTATTAGTACTCAGAAAATTATTTTTAAGTTTCAGAACCAAAATAATTGTTGGTTGCACTGTCTGACTAAAAGGGTAGAAATATTCTTGGGAAATAACAGGCTGGCAAATTCTAAAGTATAATAATTCAAGAACGTATTTAAGGTCTCAAACACCTCATATGTCCAATTGGTCTTGAAGGGAGGTGTCTGATTGGAGTCCAATGAAGACAGAGGAGATTGGGCAGTTCTTGCCCTCTTGTCCCTATGGAGTCTTTCTTTACCTCATGTTGGGAATATGGGTAGGAAGCATTTGAGAGAGAAGAGAGATGGGGAGTGGCACTGCATTCCCCCTTTCCTATTTTCAGGCTGTCTCTGCTTGAGAATCCCAAGGTAGGTTTTTCACCTTTCTCCATCACCACAGGAGTGGATGGATAGAAGGGAAGGGAAAAGACTGCGACCTAATGGAAAATCGCTGATTGCACCTAGAGGTTTCCACCATGCAGAATGATGTGAGTCCTTGGGGAGATATTACCAGGCAACTGCTTCAGTGGAAGGCATTTTATTTCATTTACACAGAATTAAATTGCATACATAAGGGCTAATGAATCAACCCTTAAACAATTTACAGGTAAAACAGTGATTTCTGAATCTTTCAATAATTTCCTTTCAAAGGAATACCTACTACATTATGCACAAGATCTTCTGACATGGATAATAAACTTTTAGCTTAAGTAACATCTTCCAGAACTTCTTCAAGTACTTCTAAAACTCAAATGTTGTGAAAACAGGGAGGAAGTAAAATATTCTAAAACAAGAAGTCAGATATAGATGATATGAACATCTGAGGAAGAAAAACAGTTTAAGAGAAGAGCTGATCAAGTTAATGGCTTATTCTGGAGAAAGACCCCACAGAAGCAAATAGTTAAAAGATTAAACAATTTCAAATACTGCAATGGTCTTCAATAAAATTTATCTGGAATAACCAGAGTAAAAATTTGGGCTATATGTCTATCTACCTACTTTTCACAAAGAGAACGTTTTTCAGCTGAAAAAACAGTTTCTGTTAAGACCATCAGTTATTGATGAAAAAATGACGAATTTCAAATCAAAATACCAGCTTAATAAAAGATATTTAAATGCAAATGACAACTATTTTGATACATTAATAGCATCAAAGAGAAGGAAATTAAACCAATCTAAATGCACAAAGTAATGTTTAAATAGATGTTACTAATTTAGCATAGATGACACTCTTTTTAAATGTCAAGGCTAAATCACACTGAGTTTGGAACAATATCTTCTAATGAGTTGCAAATACTGAAAACATACCAAAATGTAGCTGGTAGTTTTAAATCACTGAAGCCTACACAAAGAACCAACCAACACTCACACACACACACACACACACACACACACACATACATACATGAACACCCCGATACAGTAACAAATACATTCTAGAATGTACTTTTTGAATGAAATAATGTTGACCCCCCCAAATATATCATTCCAAAGTTGTGATGTCACTGAAAGCATTTCAACACTGCAACAGGCCACCACAACCTTAATAGAAACAATCTGATCTTGAAACAGATTATTCCATCTGTAAGAGTAAACAGCTCAATATTGAATACCTAAGTAGTTAGGTTGGAACATTTCTTTTTAGATTGTATCTGGACATTTGAGAAGACATATCTAAATAAATATTAATTTCCCCTAATGGTCATTATCTACAATTTAAGAGTCACATCTATTTTATGTATTTTTTTCAACATTAACCAAGTCTTTGTGGACTTAATTATATACTATCTTGATAAAGTACCATTTCTTTCTATAGAATAGGTGAATGACACAAATTAGGTACTTAAATGAATGAAATTTGCATGGGTTCAAAAAAAGGGGGGGAGGGGGGAGCCTTGGAAGTTAGGTATTAATGGAATTCAACCTTACCTATAAATGAATGAATGAATGATAAACAGACTTAAATTACACCTAAACGGGAAAAATTGAAACGAACTGTCAGCAAAAAAGAAAGATGAAATGGACCCAAATAAACAAAAGTAAAAAGCAGTAACTAGTATTCCAGAAGGCACAAAAAAACAATTTGTCACATACAATCACTCATAGAAATAAGCGTATTTTCCATTTTTTCTAACCAAAGATGTTAACACTTGCCTGCAATGCATTTCATTTTCAATTCAGTAACTATCACATCATTACTATAACAGTTATACAATAGTCATGAAACTTTATCTCTAAGCCATGTGTACAATTGTGCCAAGTGTACAGGTCATATGTTCAAATCAACATGTACAAAATTCAAAACCAATTTTCACATGAAAATATTTGCATATTTTACTTTTATTTTAATATAGATCTCTGGTCAATGTATTGCAGATAACCAGCTATCAGTGTAAGTAAAACTAGTTTGAGAACTGATGACAAGGAGGATTCTTTCCATGCTGTAATTTTAAAAATGGGGCAGGAAGTGAAAAGGAAAGGAAAGGAAGGAAAGGAAAGGAAAGGAAAGGAAAAGGAAAAGGAGAAACACTTTATGAATTATTTCATCTCACCTACATGACTAAAATGTTCATTCAAGAGAAAAAGATCACATAGGAATACCACATAACAATTACATCACTATAAATATCCCTGTAATTGTATATGTGGAATTTATTAAGTGTCATCTGCAAATTAAGAATTCCTTTTTAGGCGAGTAGGAAAAAAATGAAATGAATAAAGCAAATTTTGGTATTTTAGAATGAAAAACAATAGAAACACAAAAGCAAATGGCATAAAATGGACAAATATATTTCAAATCTGCAAAGCTTTTAAATAAGCAGGCATATGCTAAAATATATTTCTAAGTTGATAAAAATATATGTATACAAGACAAACAGAATTTGCTATTTATAATGTATGCCATGTTATAAAACTATTAATTTGTCAGGTTAAAGAAAATGAAATGAACTAGTATTAGCTTAGTAATAACAAGGAAAAAGTGAGAACGTATTCATTTGAATGAATAATGAACAAAAAAATTGGGCCATTTTTAAAATTAACCAATTATTAATTTTAGAATTAGTAGAATGTATGTGGCATGTGGTGCAATTTATAATTTTGGCTTAATATAAGTATTTCAACAGAGCCTACCTTAGGTTCACTTTCTGCATCTTCCTCTTCTCCTTCTTCTTCCCCTTCTAATTCCTAGATTTTAAAAGAAAGGACTGGGATAAGTATGCTTTTTTTTTTTGACAACCAAGACTTTGACATAATTATGCACATTATTTCATCCATTTTTTAAATTGATGATTCTTACTAATCACAAAGACCAGAAACATGTGTCCACTGCTTTGTAATATTAAATGCATCTGTTATCAATTGGATCTTCCTGTCTTTTCAGAGAAAGGAATATCAGTCTCTATTATAAGTTAATGGCATCATTTAGCTGGAATGATGGTACTAGATTCTTTTGTTTACAAAGTTTGCCAAGCAAGCTTGTTATCCTGAGGCAATCTGATTGCTAAAGGTCTCTGTAACTTTTGAAAAGATTTGAGATCAAAGAGGGTTTTCAAGTAAGGAAACTGGTAAAGGCCATGAAATGTGAATGCTGGGTTTTGAGAAGATGTGATAAACACAAGCCAATCTTTGTACTGAAACTGATGATATAGACTATTTAACATTTCCTTTAGCTATTCTGACAAGAAAGAATATTTTTTGAGTATTTCATTCTTTTTAAAAGTAGTAGAAATAAGTAAGTAACAGTAAGATGAGACTAAACCAGCATCTTTCTAAGAATGAACACATTTCAGGTAATTTTATCCTTCTTTTCTCATGAATGATCATGAATATTTTTACTTTCTCAACTGTTATTAGTAATTCTGGTAAGATTTTCAAAATGATCAGTTCTGTCTACAAAGAAAAGTGCTTGAAATGAGCGGACTGTTTCTTCAATGTTGCAGAGATAAAGTCAGCAAGTCTTGTCTTTGGAAATTCTCCTGCATCAAAGTTTGACAGAGGAATAAATATTGCAGAAGTTTCTTGTGGCTGAAGAAGCTACAGCAGCTTACTTACAAATAAATTCATAACACATACCCTCCAAAATAATATGGCTAGTGATAAACATCCATCACACCCTATACTTGAAGTCTCAGAAATCAGAAGAAAGAAGTAACAACAAGCAGAAGGGGGGACAGCAGGATATTCCTTTTATCAATAATTAATTTGTTTAAAAATGAAGAAAAGGGGTGGAGGATGGGAAATAGAAAAATCTCTGCTCTGACCTATCTCTGCTCTGTATAAATGAAAGAAATAATAAGCAATTAAGAAATGATCTACAAAAAAAGGGAATGTGAATCAGGTCATATGGTTTCTGTCTTTTGAGAAGTAGAAGACAAGATCTACAGAATATCTACCACTGAACTAAGATCTAAGCTATTTGTTACTGGGAATTAATAAATATAGGATTGTTCTAACTTCAGCCTACTTTCTGCTTTCCTAACTAGCTTTCACTTACGTTTGGGAGTAACGTTTTCAGAATTGCACTTAACTTCTTTTTAATGTAATTGTAAAATAAAAAATGTGATTTTCAAGAATTCTAGTTCTGTAACTCCTCTAGCTTCCCTTTGAACTAGACTGTCTTTTAAATATAGACACAATAGCCAATTTGTTATTGCTGACTTTTGATACCGAGGTATTCCATCTGGGTCAATACTTATAGACATGCAAAACAGAAAATTAAGGTTAATATAAAACCTTAGTTTTCCAATCACTGTTCTAAAATGTACCTTCTTGATTATTCAGCCTACAGTATTTATTATGTATTCCACTGAACGAAATATATTAGACCATAATATACTCACCTCTTCTTCTCCTTCCTCTCCTTCTTCAAACTAATTAAAAGGATGGAGTAGAGAGTAGGGAGGGGTGAGAAACTCACTTAGATATTAATTTACACTCATTACACTTATTAGCATTTATATGAATATTTGAACCATATTTTTTTCCAAATCCACCTATATACATGACAGTTTAAAATGTATCAGACTAATATCTGCATCCACATACTGAACAATTAAATATAACTTTCTACATTCCCATAATTATTTCAGAGAAGATGAATTGATAACTTATTCTAAATATAGCAAGGTACTTTCAATAGACGTGAACATTTTTTTATTTCAATATTCATTGCAAATTTCTATGAGGTTTTCGTAAATGTTCAATTGACTATCTCAAAAAGCCTTTAAGCAAGGCTGAACCTAATATTTGAATACCAGGCAGGGAAGCTGGATAAAACATGGAAGGAGGTAATCATTTCCCTGTTATTACCAAGAAAACCAGATGGGCTAAGTAGCCAGGATCTGGGATGAGTTCAACTCAATTCTCTACTTTTTACTTCACTGTACTTAAATATAATATTAAAGATCTGAACAAACATTCCTGCTTGAGCAGAGGGTTGTCATTCTGTATTTTGCATAATCTATCTTTTTTATGTTTGTAAAGCTACAAAAAGGAACATTTGTCAAACAAACAGCAAAACTGTGTGCAATATTTTCTTTAAGATAGGATAATACACTGAACAAAAGAGTAGCTGGGAAGTTCTCGGTCTCATATCACCCCCACAGTGGTAAGTTCAGTGAACAGCACTATATAAGCTACTATCTTTTCAGAGTAAGCATTTCTACACACATTTGTTATGGTAATAACAACATACTGGTAGAACTGTTGTTAGAATTATTATTATGCTGGACATTGAAACTTAAGTGCTATTTAAATATTACAGCAATTACTGGAAATGATTTAGTCTTCTTTATATATTAGGGTCCAAAGGGGGAGGCACACACTGACTCAATTTCTTGTATACAGGTCCTTGTCCTTGTTCACCTCAGGTATTATTGAATGATTGCATGTTAATAGCAATTGTAGTGGTAATAAAATGCATCTAGTCAAATGCATGAATGTATCTATTTATAGCATGGATTTTGTTCTTCCATGAGTCTAATATAACAGGAAAGACGTGAAATAAAATAACACACCGTAACTTTTTCTTATTCTATGAATATTCCTGTTTTACAGCCAGCTGTATTTTGTGTAGTATAACTAATAAAAAAGCAGAGTCTGCACAAATCTCAATTTTTGTTTCCAAATGATGTTCCATCATTCATGCCTGCTAAGTAAACAAAATCCTTACTAGGAAATTTTTGAGGAAAGTATTGCCCACCTAGTTTACTTACAAGATGCAGGACTCACATATAGTGGAGAAATTACCAACTTTGAACTAATATTATTAATCTTGACTTTAAAGCTTTGAATTTTCTTTTCTAAGCAGCAAAAATATTATTAAAAGCAAGTACAATGTCTCTATGCAAAACTAATACATACAAACAAATAAACCTGAAATAATTGTGAGACACATACATTATCATCATCTTCTATAGCTTCTCCAGTGAAATAGAGTACAGCACGGGGCACTATTCTTTCACGGAAGAAGTGCCCAACTTCAAAATCTATGGCTAAAGTACACTCTGAATCTTCATCCTGCAAAATTAAAAGAAATTATGTGTCTGTATAACTACATCTATCTTATCATCAAAAATAATTTAAAATGAATAATAGAAATGAAATTGAAGTATTCTGTAAGCTATAGATATGCATTTCTACTAATTTACAACTGCTAAAAAAGAGAATTCTGATTTATAGAAAAGTTGTCTGTTTCCCAAACTAGTACTAAGTAATATCAACATTTTATTAGAAAGACATTTTTATATACGTAAACCTGTTTTTGAAGCAAAAAAATAGTGTAAACAATTACTGAACAGCTTTGGAGAGCAAGATTACATAAAGCTTAGAGACCAAATACCAGAGAAAAAATAATAAATAGAAAGCCATCATTGAATTGATTAGACTTTATGCAACATTGTTAATATCTAATATGAACAATCAAATGTGAAGCTATAAAGCTGAACTCATTATTTTTTTTTTTTTTTCATATAAATTTTATTGAATTTACAATTAAAAAAATAACACACTATGGATTTGTATATATAACCACTGATCAATTTTAAATCCCTGTTCCTGTAAGTCCTGTCGAGTTCTTAGTTTCCCTAAAGGATCTAATAAATCTTTATATTTAGTCATTTTTGTTATATCCAAATTGTTGGGATGAACCATTGCCTCCATTGTTGAAAGCCAAATCGAATTTTTAAATAATGTTTTTACATATTTTTTTCCAATTAGTTAATAGTGAATCTCTAATAAGATGTCTATGAAAGTACGCCTGTTTAGTTTTCCCCACATCCCATAGAAATGCGTGCCATCCTCTCTGAAGGTCGTGCCCTTCCAAGGCTAGATGAACTCATTATTTTTAAAAATGAAATAAAACTTACCAGTGATTCTCCATCTCCTGAAACTACAGGGGGAAAAAACACAAATGTACCGTAAATAGTTTATAAAGCAATTTTTGTGTTTCAAATACTAACATGTATAGTATTTATATGAATAGACAGATTTTTAAAAAAATCCAAAGTATGTTCTAGTATAGTGCCTTTGTGAAGGGACAAATAGAAATCCAATATAGTGTCACTCCCTTTGTTTCCTAAACCAGTAGTTTAAGCATGAAACAGTTTAAGCATGGAGTCAGAAAAACGGTGCAAAAGAAAACTGCAAAACATGGATGGTTTGGGGTGATGAATAAGTTTGTATGGCACTAATATTTACATAATTAAAAAGAAAGAGATGTATGTTAAAATTTATATTTCCATGTAGATGAGAGTCAAAGGACATTTAATAATAAATAGCATTGTTAAAATGCAATACTCTACTAGTTATCTCATTAATATCATATCATATGATATCATATCATATATCTTAAAGGAATTTTTCAACATTATCCATACCCCTATAGGGATGGTACTATGGAATCTTCTTTCTTATTTGCATTCACTATGATGAGAATCATAAGAAGAAATTCACAACATTGCGGTAACTTTATTTTCATTTTGCTTGGTTAGTAAAATATAGCTCTCCTGACAAGAAAAATCTGTGGTAACGAATATTCAAACTGTTTTTTCAAGTTTTGTTGTGTCTTTTCCTAGTTCAGAGCCATGTTTCACATAGATTAAATAACATTTTTGCATTGCAATTTACTAAGAAGAGACATCATGTGGAAAAACTAGAATCTAACAAGTAGGAACTATTATGTTGTTAATTCCACTTCTTAATTTTTTAGGTTATTGAGAGTGATTTTATGACCTCTAGAAAACATTGCAAGTATCTCATCCAGGTTAACTACATCATGGTCAAAATTAAATACCCATTCTGAGCTGGAGACTTATTTCTGCAACATTTTGCTAGTTCCAACTTGCTTTGATTCTCAATACTAAATCTTTACACAGTCTACTCAAACCTGAAAATATTCCAACAAGAAATAAAATCCATTCAATTGTTTTGCTCATATTTGTGACATGGAAAAAGTTCAGTATTATAAAACAAGGGCAGAATAAATTGAATCAATGTTACCTTTAATTGGACTGAAGAAATTAAAAAATGAGTCATTAGGTACTTGTTTAGTAATTGTTCTGACAGTGCCTCGACCCTTATGTTTCTGTTTCTTCTTTATTGTTTTTACTGTAACATTTTTTCCTTTCTTCCAATCAATAGTGCATCTGGAGATGAATTAAAATTATATATCAGTAACATTAAAGAAACAAATTTATTGCTCAGGCTAATATTAGCCATGATAATAACACCCTTCCCTTGCACTATAACAGTATTAGCTATCTCCAAATACTTATGAAAGAATATGAAAGGAGGTAACAATGGTAACATAAAGAGGCATTAAGAAAATTTCAGATTTCTATATCATTAAACCACAATACTGAAAATAAAATGATAATATGAAGATGACATTTTAACTGATAAATTCTGAAAATGCAATAAGCAGGTAATAAAGAAACTTCAGAATGTTTCATAGGCAGTAATGTTTGCAATACAAATAATTTGAAATAATCAAATTACTGCTTAAAATACTGGAAAATTTCTGAATTTCAGACAGGAAATTTTCTAGTCCTGTGTGGAAATGCTAGAGACCAAACTTGAAATATTTTTTTCATCAAAAGCATGATCCTGCCACTGAGCTAAAACTCATAACTAGATTTGAATTTTTTAATAACTCTTGAAACTGTTGCTTGTAGCAAAGAGATCTCTCCGATACTTCTCTTTTCTACTTTGTTGGGTCATCTCCATTGACAGTCTTCTTGTCAGCTTCCCATACAAGCAAAGTGAATGGGAAGCCAGCAAGGCCATGGGATAACTCTTGTAAGTCAATCTCACCCCCTTCTCCACTGAGAAGCCCAGCTACAGCCGGATTACTCATACCTCCCAGATTGCATGTCTGCAACACCTAACCACATTCAGTAACGGCCACCACCACCCCGCCCAGCCACACTTGCTCCACTCACACACCCAGTAGCAACTGCTTCCTACCTGGGCACACTGGTGCCGCAGCAGCCACCTCAACGCCCTCCCATGTTTGGGAGCAACCAACACTACCCAGCTGTGTTTGTGCTGTGCCACCTGTCGTTGGGAGCAACTAACCCCTAGCTGGCTGCTCTCAAGCCACAGAATTCACTGACCTACCCACTGGCCTGCCTGTGAGCTGCCCAGGGCTTACAACTTCCTGCCAGCTTCTCTATTGACTTGGCTTGTTTGGAAGCCTGGAGGAAGCTGTGAGGAGGTCCTTCCTTAACGACAGCTATCCTTGCATAATGATAACAGGGACTGCCATCACTAAGTGATGTGATTATGTGACATCATGCGTTATGACTACATCATCTAATGATGGAAATTCCAGTCACAATTACTCTTATTAAACAAAGAACAACTTTTTAAGCAGGTGCAATTGTTTGCCTAAAAATACACTACAGCACAGTGCTAATAACTTTAAAAATCTTCTATGGATTTTTAGATCCTACTTGTCTGAATCACAATGATTATCAATGAACAGACCCAAATGATGTAAATATATACTACAGCACTGGGACTGAGAAAGCTTTCATTTTTATAGAGGAAGCAACTCTAAGCCTTCAAGGGTAGACCAAGAGATATGTTGGTGAATCCCTTAAAGGCAGAGAGGATGCAGTTTCAACTCTACAGAAAAAAAGGAAAAGAAAAGTCCTGTTACCACTATAAAGACCCAAAGTAAGCGGATGTTCCAGTTCAACCCTTTTGATTGCTAAAGTGTGCTATCTGCCAGGAGCAAGAATCACAAAGACAAAACTTTCCAAACTTGACCAAATTCACTGATAGTTCTCCCTGCTTACTAATCAACATGGGACAAATTATACTGCAAAGAACAACTATAATAAGACTTTAAAAAAATAAGAAATAAATTCAATACTTGGGGAGTGGGGGCTTAGTGATGTTCTCATCTTTCCTTCTAGTCCATGGAAAAATATTGGAAAAGGAAATACCAGACTGCTGACACAAGATGGGCTGTACCTCAGAAGGACTGATAAAACCATATTCAGCCAAAGAATAGAGAATTTTATCAGGAGAGCTTTAAAGTGAAACTTGTAGGGGCTGAAAACAAAATCTTTAAAACACAAACTCAAATAAAGACTTGCCTAATATACAGGGAAGGTAGGAGTCTTGCTTTAATGAAGCCTATTAAATTGCTCAAATAACAGGAGGATTGGTTCATAAAGTTAATGACCACTGTGTATAACAGTGTATAACCACTATTATTCACAGTACAAAAAGTAAATAAGGTGAGCCTGAATACCTGCTGTTTGAGGGCAAGTATATCTATAATGGATATAAGGGAAACCTAGTGAGATGACTTCCGTGAATAGTAGTCAGTAGTTAAAGATACAATTTCTTCAAAAGGTTCAGCTGGGAATAGATGATTAAAATGAGGGGCAAAAAACTAAGGGCAAAATCAGCCAATGTAAGTGCGCAAAAAAGCACAGCATAAGGTAGGGTTAACAAAGAATGCCTAAGAACCATCAAAACCAACTACCTTCAGTATGTTCAAAATAAAAAAAGAATCACTGTATCAACCGCTGAATAAAGGTCACAAAACATTAACAGGTAGCAGAGGCAGAACTACTTAACTCATATTTTGACTCATCTTCTGCAACAAAAATGTTTTCTATCAAGAAATTGTGAAGAGTAGGATGAAGGGACAGGATTGAAATTTTCTGATAAAAATGTATTTGGAAAATATCTATTTATCTTTAAATACCCAAGACCAACTGAACTGCTGATGAAAGAACTGATGATCTGATATTAAAGCTTAAATATCATTTCTGAGACATCCTGACAAATTAAAGAAAGGCCATATGATTTAGAGATAGGCATTCTTTTTTTCTAAAAGGCAAAATGGAGGAACAAGGGGACTATCGATTTGTCAGTCTGACCTCAATACCTGGAAGATCTTAGGACAGGTCATAAAAGTTATGGAGTATTCACCAATGATTTTTCATCAAATCGGAGAAATATATTGAGTGGAGTACCATAAAGATCAGTCAAAAGTGCTATATTCTTCACCATTTGTATTGTTGATTTGGATGAACAGGTGAAGTGAGCATGCATAGGGGGTGCCTTCTGGGTGCTGGCACGTAAGTGCAAGCGTGCAAGTGCGAGCACAATTTTTGGCACAGGAACCCAAAAAGATTAGCCACCACTGGACTAGGTAAATGCTGGTAGTAAGAAAGAAGCAATAATAAATGCAATTTTTCACTTTTGAAACAAAAGTCAGATGTGCAGACATATGATGGAGGAGACTTGTTACGGTATGAAAGAGATCCTAAGATAGTGGTGGCTAACCTTTTTGGGCTCCTGTGCCGAAAATAAAAAATATTCCTTTTCAACTCTATGTTTCTGTCTTAAAAGCTATTCTTTTAGAACTGATTGATGTAAATTCATTCCAAAATGCTTGTATATCCAACCTTATTAGTAATAACCATTACCATTTCCTTCTCAATCACTCGTTCTGTCTGGCAGAATAATTTGCCCTATTTTATAGTGATCACATTATGATACAATCTGATTAAAATCTAAACAGTTCTTTAAAACATTTCCTTACCCCTCACAATCAACAATTTCAGGACCCTCGAATGAAAATGGATCCGTCTTATCTGGTTCGGATTTCATCTTGTAGGTTTTTGTCAGAATTGAGTTAGTAAAGTAGTCATTGGGTTCGAAGTGAAACTCTAATGTAAAAGACTAAAAGAAGTTCATTATTGTTCCAAAGATCACAATTTTCTGGCAGATAATAAAGAAAACAATACATTGTGAGTTCAAGAGAATATCTGAATTGACAATCCGCAGCATGTGAGATGAATAGGAACAGAAGATTATCAACTTACTCTTAAAAAGGCATAGTTCATATAGGCAAGATATACAAACATATATGAAAATTTTATAAGGGTTATGCAAACTTTGCAAACATATTCTTTAGACTGGGCAGTATGTATCATAAAAAATCACTTTTTGAAATGCTAAAGCATTATAATTCACATGGAACGTTTAGAACATGTTCCTCGTTGTTTCTCCTATTGTGTGCTTGCACTGTCCTTTGTGTAGCTATGACAAAATGTAGTCTCTCTGCATGCATATACCTGAAGATACACCACATGGCAGATCCTAAAGTGTATGTATAAACCTGAAAAAAGTTTAGTATTTTGAAAAGAGATACTTCACCTTGCTACCTAGTATTCTGAAACATTCCTACTTAAAAAATTGCAAAGTCCTAATAATTTATTATCTAGTAATTGCAACTGAACAAATATTACAAAACAGGTAATGATTACTTCCACTGATAATTCCCAAACCATGTTACATTTTAATAATATTCATCTACCTTTGTGGGACTTATTAATACCAAACATTTATAAAACAGGTAATATTGAATTACAATGTAAACATGGGCAGGTTATTCTTCCAAGCCAGGGGTGTCAAACTCGATTTCACTGAGGACTGCATCAGGGTTGTGTTTGACCTCGGGGGGCAGGGGTGGGCATTGCCAGCTCGATGTCACTCCTGTCGGGGGCACCCGTGGTGGCACAAGCGCTCTGCCAGCAATGGGCTCCCGAGCTCCATTTTCGCCTACAACAGCCTCCTACAACCCTATGCCAGTGAAAATGGAGCTCAGGAGGGCTGCCCTCCTGAGCTCCATTTTCACTGGCACAGGGTTGCAGGAGGCTGTCGCAGCTGAAAACAGAGCTTGGGAACCCATTTTTGCTGGAAGCACCGCTGGCTGGTCCTTCATTGTTTCCAGGGTGATCCCAGACCTAAGTACCCTGTGGGCCAAATCCGGCCCCTGGGCCTTGAGTTTGACACCCCTGTTCTAAGCAATCAATAATGAACCACTCAACTATCAATTGTTTTTATCACTAAAGGCTACATTAATAAAAAGACCTTAAATACATTTCAACAGACACCTGATGTTTTTAATTTTTAATTATGTAATATCTTGACTACTTCTAATTTATTTGTTACGCAAAATGCTATGAAGCTTTGTTATAAAAATACAGCATGACTACATAGTAATTTTATTGTTTCAAAACAAGATTATTTAATTACAGAATATTTATTTCAGCAGTTATTGTATATAGAATACTTAATAGGTCTACATCATTATTGAAATGTTTTGCTACAACAAATAACATGGGAAATATCTGTCCTGTCTGTTTATGAGAATACAAGTAAAAGACGTTCAAATGGTATGTTTGGTTTTTAAGATAGTCTTCATTACATAACAGTAGCAGTAGGTGGTGTTATTGTGGCACTATACTTAAGAATTGTTCCAATATAGCAGGATCTTTGAAAATAGAGCTGAGAAACTCATATTTTGTATGTGACAACCTAATATAATAAAATAAAACTTGAAAGCTTCCATATAAAATTATTAACTACCAAATTATATTAATATTTAAAGTTAATCAGTACTAACCATAGGCTGTCCTGGCTCAGAAAATTTCACTTTAATGTCTTGCAGGTATTTTAGAATAGGTTCATCATATTCCTAACAAAAGAATAGAAAATCTATTATCAAAATTAAATAAATGGATTATATTTCAATAGAACAACAAACTATGCAAATATTCAGTTTTGATTTTTTAACTTTTAAATCAAATAATTTCTAAATAAAAAGCAAAAGGCTAAGAATTTGATAGTTACCAACACTCACATAGTAAATAGACATTTACAAAATATTTTGACCTAAGGTATTCTATATTCTAACCAGGGGTGTCAAACTGGATTTCTTCTAGGGCCTGATCAGCATTGTAGTTCTCTAAGGGGCAGATTGGGGTGGGGGAGGGAGAAGGGACAGACACGTCCTGCAGCACTCTGCCGACCAAAAACGGGCCAGAGGGAGGCCTCATGTGGCCGGCAGAGTATTGCACGAGGCCATGGAGGCTGAAAATGGGCCGCGGCAGGAGGGGGGGAGAATGCGAGGCCCTCCATACCCTATTTTGGCCAGGAGTCACTGCAGGCTGGTCCTTTGATATTTCCAGGCTGGCCCCATGGGCCAGATCTAAGCATCCCAGGGCTGCATCCAGCCCACGAGCCTGAGTTGGACACCCCTGTTCTAAACATTTCCATTGCTAAATGCTTTGGAAGTGCTCTGAACATAAAAGTTGTTTTTGGTTCAGAGCACTTCGAAAATGCTCAAAATTGACTTACACACACACAATGGTAGAGTTGGGAGAGACCTCAAATGTCATCTAGTCCAACCCCCTGCCTAAGGAGAAGACCCTCACAGAATCACTCTTTGATGATGAAATATTTGAAATAAAATGTTCTATGCTAAAGTACTAGGTGAATTTCCCAAACAGAAGTTTTTATCTGTACTGTTAGCAAAACAGTATGTAAATTCTACCACATATTCATATGTACCTCAGATGTTGTACCCGTACCCAAATGCTAAGACTGAATATGACAGATTAGTCAGAGATGGAATCAAATAAAAAACTGGCTCCAGCAAGTATTAATAAAAAGTAATTTATATAAGCAGTGCTTATATTTGGGGAGATAATACAAAAACAAAAAAACCAAACCATGCAGTTTGCATTATCTCAAAAAAATTCTATTTATTCTAGAACAGAAGTCCCCACCCCTGGACTATTAGAAACCAGGTCACACAGCTGGAGATGAGTGGCAGGCGAGCAAGTGAAACTGACACCCCCTCCCCCGCCAGTCCATGGAAAAATTGTCTTCCACAAAACCTGTCCCTGGTGCCAAAAAGGTTGGGAACTGCTGCTCTAGAACATAGAACCATAATTGTATTTCTTGCTACTAAGAGGGAAAGGCTGCAATACTATATTTGGAAAAAAACTTTTCCATAAAAATATTTGCCAGATTTACTAAAGATGTTATAAGCTTATTTCATATAATTATAATTGATACTACATAGAAGTACAATATTGAACATTTTATTTTCCTTCTCCTAAGTTTATAAAAGGGAATGATCACTGTAAAATCATCACTAAATGCAAATAAATTTGAAGAGTTCTTTAAATGCTGAGGAAAATGTTGAAATATTTTCAAAATTAAGCAACGTTCATTCTCCATTAAAAGTAGACTGAAATGAAGGCACTTCCTATTCTTAGGAAAAATATAATACGTAGGCTCAGCATACAAGCACAAAATTTTACAGGCAGTCCTTACTTAATGACTGGTTGCTTAATGACTTTCAAAGTTACAGTGCCCTTGGAAAGTGTGTTTCATGCCCTGTAAAGCATTCCCAATATTGCACACATACCCCCTGGTCACATGATCATGATCTGTGTGTTCGACAACCTGTTCACACTTAACAGCTACCATGTGTCATGTGATCATATGATCATCATTTGCAATCTTCTCTGCTGGCCTAGAAAGTCAATGGGGAAGTTAGCAGACAAGGTTGCAAACCGCTACTGCTTGCCAAGAGAATATCCTTTCATCTCAGAGAACTGGCTGAAAGAGTTCCTTGTTGATCCTGGTCTGCAGCCGAAATCCAAGCAGGAGCAGACCTTGAAATCCTTCTCTCCTTGACTCTGCAGAACTCTCTGAAGAAGTAGACAGAGAAGGATCCCAAGCTCCATGCATCTCAGCTGCTGAAATTCAAGCAAGCAGAGCTCAAAATCCCCTTCCCTCACCTCCATGCTGCTCCACTGTCCACAGAGGCAGGAAGAGAAGGATCTCAAGCTCCACCCCAACCTGAATTTCAGCCGCTGAAAAATGACATTTCCAAACCAGTGAACCCAAGAAAGATGCTTAAGAAGATCAAAAATGTGGCAATTTCCAGACAACATCCATTTAATAATGCATCATGTACACCCTAATCAGAATAGCCACTGAATTTGTTACCTGTACTAATTCACTCAGCATATCTACATTTCTAAATATTGTGAACCAAAAATCTGGGATTCCTTTAGGATTTGTCTCTTCAGTTGCTCCTGCTTCTTTTTCTTCTATTACTACTTTATTTTTCAGGTCTCCCTAGAAGATACAAAAGGGCATTTATATGAGCGTGAAAATTTTATGCTGAAGCGTTTCCAAAATATTTTAAATTTAGTAGAAAAGAAAAAAATAGTTTATTTAATTCTGCACATTTAATAAGTGAAGCAAATAGATTTAACAAATAAAAAACAATTTTCTTTTAATATCATAGGAAAAGTTATGCTAATTTGCTTGATTAGTACATTCAGCAATTTGAAGGTATACAGAAAAAGTAGGTCTGTTCATTCCCATTTCTAAAAGCTGTCTCACCTTCCATATCACAATTAAAACAGAAATAAGGGTTTATTAAGAACAGCACTTGGAATTATGTAGAGCCACTCTGGACACAAACGATGAACTTGACAGAAAAATGTTAGCTCTATAGCATTAAACAGCCTTTGGTGTTCAGATATGATCTCTCTCTGTTTCTCTGAAATCTGCTCTTCTCCATCAGTTATCAGCATACCCTCTCTGTCCCCAAGTTGGGTGACTTTAAGGGGTATGTTTTTGTTGCTGTCTCTATGTGGCTGAGTATGAGTTTCATCTCCTTGCTTAGCACTATGGGAGGTTGGATGGAGGTCCCCTATGAGATGTTCTCCTGCCTTATGTTTTGGTCTTCCATATTGATTAGGCCCCTTCTTTTTTTATCTTTTGTCCTCTCTCCTGGGAATGGATTCTGGAATATTTCAAAGCAGATGAACAAAAATAGGAATGAGACATCCTAGAACACTGCTGGCAAACCTTTTCGGCACTGAGTGCCAAAATGGGCATGCGCGCACACTGGGTAGCGCCTGAACCTGGAGGAACAGCTCCCTGCCGCGCATGTGTGCGCCGGAACCTGGAAGAGCAATGAGTGACAGCTGGCATGCCATAGATTTGCCGTCACAGTCCTATAATTTTTGTGGATATCCTCAAACTTTTTTAGGGTTCCCACCTTCTGACAGAAGCAATTTGTTCTTTTACTTTCCCAACATTATGCTGGTGTAAGGAGGAGATAGGAGGTCTACTTGTGTTTTAGAACTCATACAAGTAAAATGGATCAGGCTGCTATCAGGCTTCATAGTTAGAAAGGAAGGAGCCTCCAGGGTGAGTTACTACCACTGATGCTGTCTAAATCTTGACCTACACATCTCTGCAATTTCGTTACAGGCAAAGAAATAGCCTCTATTGTTACTGGGCTGTTCTTTCAAAAGTCAGGAGCCCAGGAACTGCTACTTGTCTTATCATTATGTCGGATCCTCTCTCTTTCCCTACAAACAGCTGGTAGAAAAAGTTAAATTAGGCTATTGTTGCTGAAAGGCATATATTACTTTAATTTGGCTTTAAACTCAAGAGCTGTCATTGTCAAGTTCTTCCCACTACTTCTCTAATTCATATGTACATCTGGGATCACCATACCAGTCATTATGATTGCCTGTTTCTCCAATCCTGCACTTAAGATCTTTAGCAGTACCTATCTTGCGTGGTTTGTCACACACAAAGCTATATTCAAAGGTGGAAACGGAGTATCCTTCAAAAAGCAAAACACGCCCAAGTCTTGCCTTCTGACTAGAAGAGGCAGACTTAACCCTTCCCTATCATGCTTAGTGACCAGGAGTGGGAAATAGACCATATATGGATGAGCATAATGTACTAACCAGTTTAAAAAATATGAGTCACTTTGGTCACCCATTTTATAGCAACTAACCATTTAGACATCTGGGTGAAGCAAAGGATAAAGAGAATCATTGAGCAAATGAGAAAAAATTATGTCAAAAAATCTTGTATTAAAGATAATATTGCTACTGGTCTAAGAAACTTGCCTGAAGAGAATAGCAGCATAAATATTTGGAGAAGTACAGAAATCAACATTGAGAGCAGAGAGAATTTGACAGTATTCTGAATCAGTAGATAAATTGGTTACAAAAAAAAAGTTACTTTTAGATGCTGGAATTTTATCCTTGTTATCAGTGGGTTACTTTATTATTTTGTTTTTTATACACCATCCAACGTTGCATAACTTGAATTAGGTAGTCATGTAAATGCTACAAACAAATCTTTCTCTTCTTTTTAACCAACATGTGGGATGTATTCATGAATCATGCATTAAGCCATACATTGATGATTTAATGGGTGAACTTAGCCGTGTTGATTTGCAAACTGTAGGGAAATATTATATGCAATCAAATTACTATAATTTGTACACAAAATACAATTAACAAGATGAAACTACTTGATGTAACCCATAACAGAGACGACAGGCAGGCAAAAAAGCCTGTTTATTCTCATAACAGGTTTTATTGTAGCACTGGAATGGAACCCATTAGCAGAAAAGGCTGTCACAACAGGTTACGAACAGTGCAAATGGTACAATATTGGAATAATAAAATTAAATTTAAAACATTTGTTAACAAACTTCTTGAATAAAAGGGTTACAATTCTGAAATTACAGAAAGGGAAATCCCTCAAAAAAACACTACCATGAAAGCTGACACAAGCTCCCAATGTGTCTGCAATATAAATTAATTGGATTGTTCAATAGGAAAGTTATTTAGACTACCTCAAAATATTTTAAAGTTTATTTAGTTCCACTTACAGCTAGCTTCTCTTCATCTTCATTTTCACTGTGCCATTCTGCCTCTGCTTCAGTAGGTTCAGAATTACCAATGATGAAGTCCCTTCTCTGCACAAGTTACACAAATTATAGATACGTTATTCAACAGAGCCTAAGAATACTGCAGAAATCTGAAAACAATGATCTCTCAACTACATTTTAATGGGTTAGTAGAGGTGTGAAAACGTTTCAAGGTTGAAACATTCTGACCTCATTGCTATAACCTCACCAGGATTGATCCAACCTTAAACAGGCTACAGGTAATCCTCGACATATGGCCACAATTGGGACTAGAACTTCTGTTCCTAAATGACGCAATCATGAAGAGAGTCACACCTGCTTTTATGACCTTTTTTGCAATGGTTATTAAGCTATTCACTTGGTTAAGTGAATCGAGCTTTCCCATTGACTTTATTTGTTGGAAGTCACTGAGAAGGTCGCAATTGGTGATTATATAACCCCTGGAAACTGCAACAATTTTGAATACCTGTGGTGTCCAAGAGCCTGAATTTTGATCATGTGATTGCAAGGATACTGCAATGGTTGTAAATGTAGTAATCAATCATATATCAGTTTTTTTCAATGCCACTGTAAATTTGAGCGGTCATTAAATGACTCTTCTTTCAGACGAAGACTACTTGTATTATATCATTCTTGGAAGTTGTACCAATTCTGGAAAGTTCTAATTGTCTGTTCCAATGTTGGAATGAAGTTGGAAATGAGACTGCAAAAAGTCCATTCCAAATTCAAAAATGATCATACTGTTTCAGTCACAAAACATCTTACATACTTCTATGAATTAGTAAAAAGATCAACTACTTACACACAAAATGTTTTACTACACCCTTATAATCCCAATTTATTTTAAACAAAACAAGCAGTACATTGAACAAATTGTGATTTAGGAAATACCACAAAAAAGTATTAAGGGAACATATTGAAGACTGTTGTTACTGGTTACCTTTTTTATTTATAGCTACATGAATGTATCTAAATCTAAAACTGTTGCATTTTTTTCTTTAAAAGACAAATTAAAGAACTGAGGACTATTATTATGCATTAGTTGAATAATGCTGTAATTTACAAAGCCCAGAAGATTCATGCATACCCATAATATGGTAAAAGAATGCCAATGCAAAGAATGCCAATCAGGGGTTGCCAACCTTTTGGACCTCAGGGACCTCCAAACACATAATTTTAAATCCCGCAGACCACTAATATGAATTTTGACTGACGGTGGCTTGCTGACAGTGGTGGGAAAGTTGATCCCATATTCCAGAGCCGCAGTAGTCACAAGACTGGCCCTTTGGTCAACCCAGAGCAGCAGAAGCTGCAGAGGTCTTTCTCTCCCCCAAACTCCACCAGAAATGAGTCTTTGTGAGACTTGTCGCAATGGCACCACCTCTTGGAGCAGGATGCCTTGCAAGATCCCAAAGACTCATTTCTGGTGGAGTTTGGGGGAGAAAAAAAAAGACTTTTGCTGCTTTCTTTGCATGCAGCCAAAAGCAGAAGAAAGAAGCAGAAAGAAGCAGCTTGGTGGCCAGGCCAGGCCCATGGGCTGAGTGAGGCAAGTTACCCACCTCCGTCCCCCCCTCCCCCCCACTACGTGTTGTTCGCATTGCAAGCAATGCAAGCCTTGTGTTCCTGCACAGCCTGGATTGTTTTGGGGGGTACTTTGGGGGACATTTCTCTGCAGACCACCAAAATTTTCTTGTGAACCACCAGTGGTCCTTGGCCCATCGGTTGGCAACCACTGCTCTAAATTAGGGGTGTTAAACTCACATCTTCATGGCTGCATCACGTGACATATCGGGACTTTTTTGCCATTCGCTAAAACAGGTGTGGACATGGCCAGCACATGATGCATCCGGCCCGCAGGCTGGGAGTTTGACAGCCCTGCTCTAAGTACATGGCAAATAATCAGAGATATCTCAGAACATACAGCCTTGAGTTATATAAAAGTGACATGCCCTTGAACATATAATTAAAATTTGGAAAGGCAAAAATTTGTTTGCAATGTCTAGTCTTTTCCCTCACCAGTATTTTTAATTTAGAGGCTTACAAGCAAATTTAAAAGTTCAACTGATTCATTACCTTATCAAAAAGGGGTTGATAAAGAGCTGCATATTTTCTCTCTAAATCATGAACTTCTTCATAAAATTTAGCTTCTATATGTGCGCATTTCACCTGAAGCTGTTTCAAAGCATCAATTCTTCTTTTTACTGCTTTTGGTAAGCTGGTAATAAAAACAGTTCATTTAAAAATAGCATCAAATATTTTCATCCAATATAAATAATTTGATTTACATTAAAAATTCATGAATAATAATTGCAGAAACAACTAAAGGAAACATAAACTTTATGGCCAAATGTGAAAAAATACACCAAAACAGAATTTAAAATAAAAATCCAACATTTCTCTAGACATCTTGTAAAGTGAGTGCCTCTTCTAGCTCTTAAAAATACAAGGCATTGTTCTAAATTTCTGAGTTGTATTTCTTTGGGAAAAAAAGGGACCATAGGAAAATAAATCTATTCAATTATCAAAACACTCTACAGGGATTTCATACAAAATTAATATATGTGACCTGTGTCTTCCAATGTTAAAACAATTTTAGATAATCTAATTTATAAAAGAGTACGAATACATTTCAGAATTCTAGTTAATTTGCAACAAAGAGTATTTCAGTATTCAATATATCCAATACCAGTGTTTAACAATGTTTAAGTTAATATCAGTAAAAGGGACAAATTGCAGCAATAAGGAAGATCAAACTTAGAATACATGGAACTGTAACCTATAAATACATTAAGAATAGTGAACATATATCTGGTCACATTACTTAAAAACTGAAGAATCTGCTTTCCTTAGTCTTAGGTTTTCATTGCTATATTAAGAGAATCACTAACCATCTGAACCTCTTTTCAGGTCTGGGAAGTTTTTCATACTTACGTTTCGATATAGCTGGAAGGAGTGTGAGGTGCATTATCAAGTCGATCTTGTAAAGCTGCCAAGACTTGTGGATTCTGCATAACTTGGTCTGCTAACTTTTCTGTAAAAGCAGTACATTACCTAAATTATAAACCTTTAATGAATGTTTAAAGCCTAAATCAAAATATTGGAACACAAATAAATAAGTCCTGCTTTTAAGAAAACCTAGGGATCTAGTTATTCTCTTGTACTTTCTTCTGAATATTCTTATAGCTTTGTTCTACGCTTCTAAACCATAGCTGTATTTTTTGTAAAAGTTCACAAATATTGTTAAAATCTAAATAACAAAGGATTTCTTCAAAGAAGCAACAAAATATACACTTATTGTGTCCCAGCCTCCTCCTTCCAGAAGTCTCTTCATACCACCTCTCTGTAAACAGGATATATCCCACTGCAGATGAATATGAGAATAAGCCTAATTCAGAAAACTACTATAGGCACATACAATTACATAATTCCCCCCTGCATCAGAACTTGGATTAATGTAACTTCTGGTAATCAGTTATTCCCCTTTCCCCCCATTGTCTGAAATAAGTCTAAGCCATTTACCTTTTTTATCACCTGTGCCTTTAGCACTTTCCACAGAATCTGAGGCAGCATCTTCTGCCCTACTGTGAAAAATATTTGAGACAAATAAGAACAAATAAAATCCAAATAAAGTCATTAACCTTTAAACTATAAAAAATCATGTATATACTTGATTTCCCTGAAACAGTAATAAACTGCCAAACATTTAATTTTTATGTGCCAGTAATAAGTACAGAAGGAACATTAGAACTGGGAACATAGACTAAACCACAAATTCACATTTTCGAAGTTTCTCCACCGGTATTATTATTTTTAATTTTAAAAGTAGGCAAATATTTAAATTATGCAATTTAACAGCTGGCACAAATCCAATGAAAAGAGAATAAGCAGACCACTAGAAAATATAAACAAGTAAACACCTTATGACTACTTGATATGCTCTGGCAATTTCCTAAGCAACAAGATTTGCTTTCTATCTGTGATTAGAAGTTTGAATGCCCAAATATATTCACAAAACTATAAAATAAAAAAACATATTTAGAAAACATTTTAAAACACTTTAGAAAAAACATGTTTCAAAATGCTACAGTTAAAAAGACTGCTAAAATATAGTAATTATTGGCAGTCATACTTCCAGGAAAAAGACATTCCTCTCCTTTAGTGTTATAATTTTCAACTCTGTTGGGCTAGAAGCTGAAGATAAACAACATCAAATAACCTGACAGTAAAGCCAAGCTGGAATGATAGAAAGCATTTCTTTAAATACTTCAGTACCAAGCAATCTTAATTTTCAAAGATTAAGCTATTTGAACTGGGCTCAAAGAAACAGAGTACTGTAGTATTAAAGCTCTTTCTACATTGGCAAGGCAGAATCAAAACAAGGATATTATAAAAATTGTCACTATTGTCATTATCACATATGACAAAAGAAGTTGGAAAACTATTATAAACATGGCTAAGTATCTTTCTCCAAGAGAAACTTGGCACATCAATGATTAATTGATTTAATGGTTAAGGCATCAGGCGAGAAAGCAACAGGCCATGAGTTCAAGTCCCATCTTAAGTCATGAAAGCTAACTGGGTGACTTTGGACCAGTTACTCAGTCTCATGCCAATCCTCCTCAGAGCTGTTGTGGGGAAAATAGGACGAAGGTATGTTGGATATGTTCATTGCCTTGAGTTATTTGTAAAAGTAATAAAGGTGGGATACAAACAAACAAATATAAATGCAATTAGGGATCTACATTTCAAGTTTTCCTTTAAGATATGTAGTTGGACCTGAACTCGTTGAAAACCATTTTCAACATTGAGTCTATCAGAACTCTCATCTTGTCTCGATTAAGCTTCAGTTCATTAGTTCTTCAGACTGTTATTGAATTTATGCCTTGGATTAGCACTTCCTTAGCCTCTAGTGACCCAAATAAGAAGCTTAGCTTCATTTCAAATTCCCAGATAATATGTCCCAATAGCTTCATAGATAAAAAAAATATGAAATGTTCTGGAAGGCAATAAAAAATGTTGAATTGAAATTTCTCCCTCAATCCTCGAAAGATATCTAGTAAATACTACCCATCTCTACAAATAATCCCAATGTGCCAGTCAGTATAATCAAGGCTATTTCAATGTCAATTTAAGTCTCAAGGCAAAAGTAAAATAAGCTAACCTATTGCTTCCAAGCAATTCTGAAATTGAACACCCACAATTTATTTTGTTTTTTCTTAGGAAAGTTTCAAATAGGCCAGAATGAAAAATTTTCTCAAATATAGCCAGCCATAACAGTTAATAAAGGGTCTTTATCGCTAACAGCCAATAGTTATATAAACAGGAAATTAATTGAACTCAGGACTTTATCATATCAACTGAAAGCTTTAGATGCTTTAGATTCTCAGAAATTGATCTGCTACAATGGATTTTATCCTTGAAAAATTTTGCAAAATGTATGATATAAAAAATCAAAATTCTTTGCAATTCTCCTGTTAAAAAGAAATTAAACACCACTTAGCCATTAGAAGGTAACAAGACAGCAGTAAACGGTCTAAAAATAGTTATGGCCCATCTTCTTGGCAAGTTTCGTCAAAGTCACATATTAAGTATGAGACAGTACTATTCTAATGCATACTACAATTAAACAAGTGCTTCAGCACACGTCCCCAATACAAGAACAGAATAATCTAAGTGAAAAACGATACTACTAAAAAGATTCAGAAGCAGAAAGCTGTAATGTACAAAATCATTTGACAATCAATATTTATCATACTTCATTACACTTTCAAACATATTTTCCATAAGAAAACCATTTCCTTATACAGCTTTTGAAACAGATCTTCAAGAGCTTACCTGTTTTCTGCCATCTGTAAGATCTTTTATCCACCTGTAACACAATGCACATAGTTTAAAATATAAAATATGAAGAATGTCCATTTCAAATAAAAAGGCTTCCCAATGCAATCCATTTTCAGTAGCAGAGATAATCTTACAGAATGTCAATGAGAAATTATTTTTACCAATTTTTCCAAGCATGTAATATAGTAGAGCCTCTGGTCATGACCATAATTTGTTCCATAACTTTGGCGATAGAAATTTCTGGGTCAGGGGTTGTGTTTGATCGCCACCCGAGCATTTGTTCATGACCAGATTCAGAAATTGTACAAACATTCAGTGGACTGCTCAAATGTCTATAATACCCCTTCAAAAAGCATCAGGGGAACTGACAAAAAGCACCTAGACTCCTTACTTTCATGCAAAGAATTTCCATTAAATAGGAAGAATATGCCAGGATCTAACTATGA
The DNA here is from genome assembly GCF_049901715.1 of Pseudonaja textilis. Classification (NCBI taxonomy): domain Eukaryota; kingdom Metazoa; phylum Chordata; class Lepidosauria; order Squamata; family Elapidae; genus Pseudonaja; species Pseudonaja textilis. The sequence continues at coordinate 236,422,191 of NC_141990.1, forward strand.
AATGATGTCAAAACTCAGAGGACTTGAAAAACTTAGCTCTCCCAAGCCAACATTAATATTATGACCCAGCTAGATGACAGATTGACATAAAGTTAAGTTGGACCAATATTTGCATAAAATTCCCCCCCAAAATACCAGGATTGTAGGCTATATGAGGAAGTACACCCCCCACACCCAAAAAAACGTGGAAAAAGTCAGTGCTAAATCATTTCTAGACTGAAGTTATCAGCAGCCGGGTTCAGCTTAAAGATCTAACTTTTTTTTAGTATAGTGAATCTACTCAGAAATGGTTTTGAGGAACATGCCTATGTACAAAAGGAAATATATCTATTAATTACTTTAAATTACAAACCAATCAATCTACATTATGGCTCAGCACAATATTTTTATATCTCCTCTTTTAATATAGAGTATATCTGTATCAAAGGAAATTACAATGCAAATCTGAGCATCTATTTTTAATTAAACATGGGGAATAAATAAATAAAAATATTTATTTTTAGAATAGGGAACCCAAGACTGGATGCCAGAATATACTATTGACCATAAACATTAAAAAATCCATATCTGAAAATGTAATCAGAATTGGATTACAAAATGTAGCTCAGAATTATATCTTAATGAAAATAAAACTAAAGCAACCTTATTCCAAATAGCACTTTAGTGAAAACTACTGAAATACAATATTATGAAATATTTAAATATATAATCACGAATTATTATGAAACACTATTCATATTCAATCATTACTGCACAGGGTCCCTCTGAGGAAATATGAAATGTAAATAACCATATTAAAATTTAACAATAATGTTTTAATATTCAGAAATCTTTCTAACATTCTATTAACAATTATAAAATAAGTATCTCAAATATTTTTTTCATTGTAGGTATATCATTCTTTGCAAAGAGCGAAGTTTCACTTTCATGTACATAAGTGCTATAATTTTTACAGCATTGAACTCCATTAGCCATCCATTACAAAATTCTTCCAGTTCACAGGAGATCCTGGCTAAATTCACAATTACTTTTAGGCTTTAGGATTGGAGTTTTATGACAGAGGATAACTTGAATTAAGGTTTTAAACAGTCATGTGAACAATTTTAAAAGAAGAAAACATTCAATTATTGCTGAAATGCTACGCTCAAAATTAATCATTTTATCTCAGAGCAGATATTATGGCATATTCTTTCAGCTTTTGTCTCCAATCCTGCACTGAAAAGTTATGCTGACTTCCATTTGGTCTATTTGTCTGCAACTAAAACCTTTACTAAGGACTCCTTAACACTCCTAAGCAGCTTTAGAGGAAGAACCTAAAATAATGTACTGGAGGATACCATTCTGACACTACTGTATAATCTATGTAAGTAATATTTTCCCTCTCTTGTTACAAAAGCACAATGCTCTTCAAGTTTACTCTGATGAAAGTCCCATTAAGTTTAAAATAATTTTAAATACAGCAAAATTAATCTAGAGTGTTATGGTATCCTAAAAACTTATTATTACATATGCTTTTATGGATTATCATACACATTTATACCATCTATTTGAGTTGGTATTTGGTATTTCAGCTAGCAAGTATCTGTATTTTGGAAGTGTGGCAACACAATGAAATATTTGTTATAACTACACCTAAATATCAGGGTTTGCATACTGCCAAGTCTATTTTGTGCCATTATTTTGGTTTACTACTTAGTGTCCAACTAGACGTTTCTGGGATGCTCACAAGCAGGAGGGTAAGATATATGTTTCTCTTACCACTTGTTTTCCTGACATTAGTATTGGATGCATGGTACTCCCAGTTGGGAGTTAATATGTTTTCAAGACAAAGAGTCCTATTTGTCATACTTTTTTCCAAGACTCTTTTAAAGTCATCACATCTTGTGGTACTGTATCATATAGTTCAATAATGCATTATGCATATACAGATAGTCCTCGACTTACAACAATTGAGCCCAAAATTTGTTGCTAAATGAAACATTTAAGTGATTTTTTCCTCATTTTACAACTTATCTGGCCAAGGTTAAATGAATTACTGCAGAAGTTAAGTTAATAACCCAGTTAAGTGAATCGTGTTTCCCCTTGATTCTGTTTGTCAGAATTTTGCCAAAAGATGACATGATCCTGGGACACCGCAACTGTCATAAATGAGTCAATTGCCAAGCCTCTGAATTTTGATCAGGTGACCATGGAGATGCTGCAACGGTTATAAGTGTGAGAAATGATTGTAAGTCACTTTTTTCAGTGCTGTTATAACTGAACTGTCACTAAATGAACTGCTATAAGTGAAGAACTATTTGTATTCCCTTAAAATTCTATGGAGCTTTCATTTTGAATAAGAATAGATACGATCAAGTGCACATTAAATTTACATTACTACGCTCCCAAAAAGAAGGCAGAGAAATGTTATACAAGAGTTCTTGTTCAATTAGTGTTCATGGTTATGATGGTGATGAAAAAATAATTTTATGATCAATCCTTGCATTTATGACCCTCACAGATCTAAAAAGTGAAGTCTTGGCTTAAAACTTTGTTGCTGATCCAATTATAATAACTAAAGTGGACTACTTGTACAGCACTGCAAGTATATCACAAAACAGGAAATGATGTATTAGTATTAAAGAGAAGTTGGTGTTTCTAGGAATGTAACTTAAACACATGTCTAAGAAAATAAAGTAGTATCAATGCTACAGTCATTTCCAAAAGCCCTATTTTGTAAGTTATAATCGGTTATTTCTGTATTAGAGAATTTCAGTTTGTATGACATTCAATAAAAATATTTTTACATTACACATTTAATTTTATGCAAAATTTTCCACCACATACGAATTTAATTTTAGCTAATTACTTTTATGCAATTTTATTATCTTGAGCGAACTTCTTACATTTTTCTTTCACTGGTTCCTTTCAAACTTGAGGCAACTAGGAACAAATTAGCTGAGCTTACAAAATGTGCAGCTTTTACCGAAGACTCACATCACGATGTTAAACTACTGTAGAAAATTATGGCTTCCGTTAGGGAGCTCAGAACTATAAATCCACAGGAATCAACGCCAGTGTGTGCTTTCAAGATCGGAGGAAGGAAAACGAAGAAAAACGAGAGGAAAATAATCTTAGCTTAAATATTAAAGGACCTATGTCTGGGGTGGGGGGAAACCAAGCGTATATTTTCAAGGGGAAAAACATTCGTCACATGTAGAAGGCATTATTAATTTAAAGGCAATTCCCGCGCTTGTATTTCTCCGCATAAATCTTCGACCACACTATTTAAAACCAGGTGGCCTACCCAGCTGAGCAAGAAAGCAGCAAACACATGGTCGAGAAACTGTAGCGCAGGAAGCGTAGACCAAAGGAAAAGGGACCGCCCCAAGAAGTGGAAACCAAGCCTCTTTCCTCCCACCCGCATGTGGCAACCTGGGCGAGAGTCAGACTTCCCGTCTTCTCCGCTTCTACGGTCCGGAATGGACCCCACGGCCGCTCCTTTAAAATGGTGCCCGGACTAGGACCGGACTACCTCCACCCGCTCCACCATTTAGTAGCCGGACCTGACACAGGCATAGGGGTGGCGGCGGGGGGAATGAGCGGCCGGCCTCCCTCCCACCGGTCGTCGTCGTTCTCATCTTCCCCCACCCCCCTCCTCCAGCCGGCCAGCCTGACTATCTGCAGCAAAAGCAAAGCAAGAAGCAAAAAAAAAAAAGCCACCAACAGAGCCCTGGCCCGGCTCTTCTTCCTGCAGTCTCCCTCACTCCCTCACCTGGTCCGGCCTCCGCGTCTCCTCACGCCCGTAACACCAGCAAGCCAGGCGGATCCTCTCACAGACTCTCTCAGGGCTGCGCCGCCCCGAATAAGACCGCCTCCCATTGGCTAACGACAAGGCACCCCTCCTTCCGCAGTAAAAGCCACCTCGATTGGTGCAAGGTTAGCAGCGGTCGCCGCTCCACACGCGGGACATGTTGACTTTCCGGCAGACAGCGGATTAGCCAATTGCTGCGTCGGGAAAGTGGGAGGGAGGCAGAGGGAGGAAGAAGCGGAGAGGCTAGCGAGGTAACTTGGGCTCGCGCAAAAGCGCGAGAGAGCGGTCGCTCAAGGCGGGAGAGGGAAGCGCGCGCGCAGCCCACGCGGTAGTTAGTTAAAGGTACAGCGTCTTTTTAAAAAGACCCCGGCCGTGAGCAGTGTCTTTGGGAAAGCGAAGGTTTTGTCGCTCCGAAGCTCAGCCGATAACTTTTCTTTTGGGGCTTTTATTTGTAATGAGCATCTCCAAAGTTAGCCAGAAACATCCTACCGCTACAGGAATGTTAAATTGATTACGTCAAACACCGTGTCTGAGGGGAGGAATAACGGCTCCCGGTCTCTTCCAAAGGACCCGGTGGAAACGCCTATTTATTGGGAGGAAAACAGCTTGTTTTTTTTTATAATGCTAGGGTTTGTAGCTGCCTTGGCAGAGGTCCCGCTTTTCCCTTCAGAGTGCTACCAAACAAAATAACAGCAAAGTCACCAGCCTGATACTCTCCAGACGGGTTGGCAGAAGACGGTGGTGATTATAAGGGAGCTGGGAAAGCCTATTCGATAGAAACATTACAGACGATAAAATACAGTGTCCATTCCAGCGGGGGAAAAGTAATTCTGTTGAAACAGGTTTTGAGTGGCCAGCGTTTGCATAAATAAGAGGACGAAAAGGGGATTGCTGTATTCTTTTTCCTATCACCAATTATACCATAAATGAAGCTGAAGCTGTCACTTTAGATTTCTGACGTGGTATAATTATGCTATTTTTGTTGAGGAAAACAGTGGCTTTCTTTCCCATATAATGCCTAAGGCACAATCCTGCGTGCTTTAACTCTGAGGTAAACCGTCTCAGGAGAGTCAGTTTGGTGCAGTAATTAAGATATCATGCTAGAAACCTCGAGGAGGCAGAGTTTTAGTCCTGCCTTAGGCACAAAGCAGCTGGGTCTCCTTGGGCTGGTCATTCTTTCTCAGCCTTAGGAAGAAGGCAATGGCAAACCACTTCTGAGGTATCGTATTTTTCCCTCAGAAAGAAACAAATATCTTGCTCTTCTCTGCTGTAGAATGGAAAGTTGGACAATGATAAACATGATTAGAACTCCCAGTTTAAACAGCAGTCGGTGCAGCATTTTTATGTATGCTGTGGAAAAAAGGAGAAAACCAATCTATTATGCCTCCATGGGTTCCTCTTTATAAACATATAATTTGCCTAAAGTAAAAACAAAAACCCTTTAACAATGCAAAAGGATCCCTAGTATTTAATTTGTTCAGTTCCTAGTTTTACCAGCTACAAACCAGAGTTTAGAAAGTACATACTTTAGAAAGTAAAATATCCTCAGAATTGTTTTTGCTCACCTGTATGATCCACATGCATTGTTGTTTTGTATTCATGAAACAGGGCAATCATGTATCCTTTCCTAGCTGCTTGAGATGTGCTTGCTGGCTTGCTTCTTTGTAAGGCAAGCAGCTCTGTGACATAGTCAGAAATGAACATTACTATGGCTGCTGATGTCACAAAGCAGGTGCTGGAGAATAAAAGTTATAATCATATCCATATATGCTGCGAGCAGATTTAGGAAGAGTCTATCCTAAAGAGACGTGAGGAAGACATATAGGAGAAAAATCCAATTTTGCATTAAAAACAAAATTCCAAAGTGATCCCAATGCACAGGAAATACTTCCTTAGTGTTATTGAATAGTGGATAAATTTAGTTCAGTATTCAGAACTTTTTCCCTTTCATTTTAATAATATCTTCCTGTTTTCATGTTGAAAACATGTTGATTCTCTACTAGCTCCATTCTCTATAAAGGATCTGCCTCTTTTCCTCTACCTCTTATAGGGCTGCTGCATACTAATTCCTCAAACAAGTTCAACACTAATGGTAGGTTACTTACCTATACTATCAAAACATAGGGAACTGAATAAATTAACTGGTACATGGAAGTTGTTTATACCTTAGAAGTATTTTTGCATTAACTTATTGAACTGGAGGCCCCTTTCCCCTTAAATGAGATTTCCAAGAGTCTCAAAGCAGAAACAATTTCACAAAAACACAGTATTTTTAAAAAATGAAAAAAAATACTATTCCATAAATTTAAATTGGACAAATACTAATAATTAAAAATGGTTGCCTTAGATATGGTGTTTAACTGCATTTCAAAATATATATGCCTAGGAGATCGTCCAGTTTTAATGGATATAGGCCATTTCATTTATGAAGATACTTTCTGTAAGAAAGATACTGATGGCCTTCATTGTTATGGGAAAACCTAATATCAATGACTAAGTTGTCAAAACATCAGTGATTTGAACCATAGATGTATGTATTCAAGAATGGAATTTAGTTATTTATAATGCAGATATGGTACCATATCCCAAGGCTATATCTGATTTATAAGGACCTCAGCAAAGATTATTTCCTCCTGATTCAGCCAAGTAGACAAATACTAAATCAACTGCAGTACTTTCTCTTTTTTGCTCCAAGCTTTCCATTAAGGAGTTCCTTAGATTCTGCGTCAATTATTTTTTTAGAACATCATGTTTCAGGCAATTTCTTTCTGAAAATTTGAACAGTAATATTTTACATTGCCTGACATTAAAGGCACGCTCATGAACATGGTACTTTATTGGCCAATTTATGAGTTTTATGTAGACATATATAAGCCATCAAGCCTAAATTGGATGCAATAAGTAGTACTAATTTCATATTATCTGAAAGTTTTGGTCAATTTAAAGCAGCCTATAATGTTGCTTGGCCAGGCCAATTCATAGGTGGTATTCAGCAGGTTCTGACCAGTTCCGGAGAATCAGTAGCATAAATTTTAAGTAGTTCAGAGGACTGGCAAATACCACCTCTGACTGGCCCCACCTCCATCTATTCTCTGCCTCCCGAGTCCCGGCTGATCAGCTGGGTCTTTTGTTGCCCTGCACAGGTGAACGAAGCTGGAAAGCAGGTTAGTGGGGTGGGGACGGAATTGGATTTTGCAGTAACCTCCTGGAGTGGGGTGGGAATGGAGATTTTACAGATCATTCCCTGCCATGCCCACCAAGCCATGCCCACAGAACGGGTAGTAAAAAAATTGAATCCCACCACTGGGCCAATTAATACAGAAAGAAGAATCAGTAATATGCTTAGAGACAGTATGGCTGAAGGTTTCTCCTGACATAGATTATTATACAGGGAGAATTCAGCAGACAACCTCTTATAGGTATTTTGACATTAAAAAGTCCAACTAAGGTTTGCCATTAGACTGCTCTAGACTGCTAAACTGATATCCAATCTGCAACTCTATTTGAAAGAGCCAGAAGCCCAGGAATAGGTTTCTTGCACTTTTTTGGATTTAGGAACCTGAAACACAGGCAACACATGCATCACATGCATTGAATGACCAACTAGCTACTGCAGATGAGTTGGTTCTGCAAATCTATCTAATATTTAGGATCAAAATATTGTGTAAGCCCAGCCATGAAAAGAAGATACAATTTCAAAAATGGTCTAGTTGAATGCAGTGTATGTCAGAGTTACCACTGAGAACCAAGCTATTGTCATTTCAAAACAGATCTGATCATGGTCTGGAACACCCTCTGTCTCACGTTACTGTCATGTGACGTATCAATGTTTTTTCCCTTCTCGGAGCTGGGGTGGACATGGCCTGCACATGATGCATCTGGCCCATGGCCGCCAGTTTGTCACACCTGGATTTGAATGACAGTGGCTTGGCATATTCTAGCTGGCTACATTTTTTAAAACTTACTACATCAATAGTCTCAAAATCAACAGTATTTTAAAAATAAGACAACATATTAAGCTTTAACTCACAACTAATGTATGAATCAATATAGTTATTTTTCCCTACCCCAAAGAAAAGAATTTCAGAATTGTATAGCGTATCCCTATTCATTCCTGCCTATAGCAAATTTACTGCAACTTAAATAAGAATATTGAGTACTGTAGGGTATTTTTTGCTCATGAGAATATTAATGCATTTGTATTTATATTTAGGGTTTTTTTTCTTTCCAGTATGTTTTGAAGAGTAAAGGCTAAGGATTAGAGATGATATAATGTGAATGAAGTATCATATTATTTTTTGGCGGCAAAGACTTTAGCTTTTGCTGCCAAAAAAAAATGTGATACCTCATTCACATTGCAATATATCAGAAGCTGCCGAGAGACTCAGCCTTGTGGAATATCTGTTAAGGAAAATAAATAAAAATATCTTCATTGTTTTTTAAAACACAATGTATTTACTAAAATACAAATTGTTTTGACTGATCACCTCTGAAGACAATGTAGCTTTTCATACCATCTCAACAAACAATAAACATAACCCTATTAAATAAAGGAGATGGCATTTATGAGTCCCTAGAGGGGAAAGGTGAACTGACCTTGACATGTTCAGAGGCTTGCAGTGCAGAACATAAATGTCAGCAGAAAGCACTGGGTTGTTAGTTATTTAGGAACAAGCAGTAGAGCTGAACCTACTGAGCACAGCTGAACACATCTACCTACTGAACTAATGTTCTTTTAATACATGCAACTATTTTCATAAGTACGAAAATTGTAGGTTATTGTAAGCTGGTTTGGGTGACTTTTCACATTATATTCAGATGAAACATTTAAGTATTTTACATTTCACAATTAGATTCTGTATCAAAATTTTGCAATATGTAGTGACACAATGGAATCCCTCAAAATCTATTCCTGGATATTATTGGTTCTCTGAAAACAGTTGCTGAAGGAGGAGAGATGTCTAACATAATCTGCTGCAAGATATGATTCTGTGCAACATGGTCCATTTTGAGGTCTTTGATTAGAGGTCAAGTTTATACATTTGAAGACATTTAATTTCTTTTGGCTTCTTTTACTTTTCATTATACTGCACATTGGTTAACCACGGAAACAGTATATCTTCCTCTGAAGAAATATCAGGCCCTTTTATAGCATACCACAAAGACTAAGTTTATAGATTTGCTATGGTGCGTTAAACACAGCAATAGGCTATCAGTCGTTTTTCTTAGTTAAAAGATTTACATAGCCACCCATTTTAAAACACAACCCTGGATAATTCACAACAACAAAACCAAGAACTATAAAACCATAAAATCTGAAACCATAAAATCAAAAAAAAATTGGCAAGTCAATCATCCTCTTGGAATGCTTCATATCCAACACTCAATATTTTCATTGTCTGGGTAAAAAGCCAGGTCTTCTGAAAGACTAAAGTATGGGGGTCTGGTGAATCATCAGAGCATTCCATAAGGTATGGGCAATCATTGAAAAGGAATGCTTCCAGGGTCCTAATAGGTGGCAAGATTTCAGGGAAGGAACCTGAAGTGTGCCTATCTTATTTGACCTGGCTGATCTGTAGCTTCTGAGAGGTCTTCAGGGGAAGCCCCATATAAAGCACATTGCAGTAATCCAAATGGGAAGTGACTAAACATGAGTGACTATGAAGAAGGCCTACCTATCCAGGAAAGAGTGCAATTGGCACACAAAGTGAAAATGCCATTTTCTGCACATTTGTAGTTATTGCAAAGTATTTAAATTATTCTAATTTAACGTGGTAGAGTCTTATTGGGCAGGCAGCAAATCAGATGGAACTTTTCAAGAATAAATGTAAATTTTGTTGAAATGTTGACTTTAGTTTGTAAAAATCAGAGTGACCTGTGAAATTTTAGTGAGTTATAAAGTAATTTCAATAGGACCATAACAACCTTAACACTTAGTAGAATTGGGTGGGAATGTATTCTGAGTTGGTCACAGGTTATAACAACAATCTGACAATTATGTACAAATGCTATAATTACAGCAAAAAATGGATCTATGCTTCTGAGTCTATGTTTAAAGAACAGTTTTTGCAATAATGTTTCAATTCCTTGCAACTTGCTCTTTAGCACTCTTGGATTCTACTTAATATCCTATTTAATTAATCTATTAATCTGCAAAAAGACATGCAAAGAGTTAGTTTTGGAGTGAGTTACAGAAAATAAATTGGTACCCATTTCTGAAAAAATATATGTGAAATTAGATTTTGCACTAAAAATATTGTTCAACTCATGTCATTCATTAGAGAATTAATTAATTCTAGGGAATGTTGAATTTGTTTTATACATTAGCTCAGTTTCTAATTTTTCTCATTTTGATTTAAATACCAGACATTCATCAGTTTTCCTTTACAAAACAAACCTACCTGAAAAGTCCTGCACATATTTTAAAGTACTTTTAAAAACGTAATTTTTAGTATGTTTCCTAATGTAATACAGTTATCTTTTTCTAGCACATATTTTGTGCATGTTTTCCTAAAGACAAATTTTTTTGTAGCCTTTTTCTCTGAGTGTGTTCTAATTCACAAATTAGTTTAGAAATAAGTGAAATTTCAGATTAAAATGAAATTAGGTTTTTGTTGATTCTGTTGCATAAACGTTACATGGATGTTATTGTAACAAAAGTTTTATTGATATCTGCAACTACATTATATATCTGAGCACAGTATGACTCGTGCAGAAACAACTTGTTACTTCCACTGATGTTACCCAACTTTTGAATTTCTTTGGGAAAAATACTGTCCAAATTTTATTTTCAGTTTGCAACTCCATTTTGATTCATTTGAAGAAATTCCTTGTACAGTTTTTCTTGTGCTTCATACATTTTCTTTAATTTCTTCATCTGTCCTTTGCTGAGTTCTTTGCCTTCTACATCATGGGTTGGAAGCCCCTAGAAAATATTCATTCAGTGTAAATGAGTGAAGAGATTCAGTTTCAAATATTTATATTAATGAAATGATTATTGGGATGGTCTTGAACAAGCCACTTTTGGTCATCTCAATTACATATGGTGGCTAATATTGGTGCTGTTATCTTTCAAAATTGCTGCATTATAAGGATTATAATTAATTACATTTGTTAAGCACTTTAAACATTTGAAATAATCACAAGGATTATTTTATGAGTACTTTTTATGAGTAGTTTTTCCCTCATTCCTGAATCCTGAATCAAATGTTTGTGTGTATTTTTTAAAAATTACAGTATTCTTACATTTTCATCAAATTTGGAATACTTGTCATGCTCAGATTTAAACATCTCTCCAGGTGAAACTTTCATTTTTGCAAGTTTTGCTGCCTGTAATATAAAGTAGATATTATAATTCATGAATAAATTAATAACATAATAGTTCTTGAATTATAACAATTCATTTAAAGACCGTTCAAGATTACAGTGGTATTGAAAAAAACTAACATATGACTAGTCCTCACATTTATGATCATCACAGCATCCCTATGGTCACATGTTCAAAATTTGGATGCTTGGCACAGCATATATTTATGACATTTGCAGTATCCTGGGGTTACATGATCGCCATTCTGCATCCTTCCTACGGGTTTCCGATGAGCAAAATCAATGGGGAAACCAGATTTACTTAACAACTATGTGATTTGTTTAATAACTGTGATGATTTGCTTAATGACTGCAGCAAAAAATGTCATAAAATTAGATGTGCCTCATTTAACATCTGCATCACTTAGCGATGGAAGTTTTGGTCCTAATTGTGAGGGTAAGTTGAGGACTACCTGTACCATTGCCACATTTTTGTAGCTCACATTGTAATAAACATACCCAACCTTTGGCTAAAAATAAACTTTGATCAACATTTCAAAAACTTCAGGTAGAAATAAATGTTCACATTAATATCACAAGCATACTATGTGAAAGCACAAAAGTCTTTACACTGTAGAATGACAGAGTGAAAACAAAATTATCTTCAAAGTCTGTAGTGACTGATATTGCTATCTACCATTCAGTTCATGATGTAGGTTATTTACCTCTTGTTCTTGTTTCTTCTTAGCTGCTTCTTGTTTTTTCTTCTTTTTTTCTTCTTCAATCTAGGTGAAATCATAATAAAGAATAATTACTATTTTAAAAACAGTAAAATTATACTATATGCATATATTTCCCATCCTTCAAATCATCTATACTGGGGTAGCAATTATATAGGAAGATGCTAGAGGTGAAAGATTACTCTAATGACAACAAAAATATCATCTCACATGGGAGAAGGCAATAGTAAACCAGTCCCATGTTTTTCCAAGAAAAAGTGTCTGATAATATACTGTTGGATAGTAGGCCCCTCAAGTAAGATGACAATATATGACAGAGGAAATGTTGAGGATCTTTTGGAGTGCCAATATTGTTATGTCACAGCTAGATGTAGGATGTCTCGTCATGAAGGAAAAGCAAATCTGAAGTGGCAAAGATTGGATTGCAAGGGAATATGAACTGGAAGAAGCATGAACATGAGAAAACAACACAGTAAAATATTAAATTAGTTGACTGCACATTGTCATTTTAGAAATCAATGAATTAAAATGGATTAGAATTGGACACTTTTGGTCAGAATGTCACATGGATGTAGCTTTCTGAAGAAGTCTATAATGCTGGGAATGATGGAAGGAAAAAGAAGACAATCAGCTACAAGATGGATGAACAATTGTAGCAGCACACAAGGAATGAAATTGGGATGAAATTATGAGGGCATAGCCCTCATGATGTCATATGTAGATTAAGGGAGCATTTTCTTGCTCTAGCAAATATGTGTAGATTAGCCCCCAAATCCCTAGTAAAATTTGTACTCCTATATAAACAAGTATAGAGACACCTGACTACATTTCTGTTCCTAACTCAGGTATAAGTGATGGATTATTAAAATTAAATGTATAAAAATAATTTGAAGAATAAAATGTAGAACCTTTTCCTTTTCTTCTCTTTCTTTTAGCAAGGTGTCTCTGTCTACCAGCTTGACCACAGTTGGAAGTCCTAGAGGAAAATAAAAAAAGATACTTTAAATGCTTTTACATGTCATTACTACAGTTCGATTCAACTGAGGTGTTTCATATTAGCAACTGAAAAGAGAAGCCAAGACAGAGAGGTAAGGCAATTCTTTACCTTCATGATCTTCAAACCGAACTCCATGCTCTGGAAGGATATCATCTCGAAGTGAATCGCAAAGCTGCAGAACTTCTAACACTACAAGAAAAATGAAAATGTTGAAATTTAAGTAAAATATTTTCTCTGGTCAGCTGGACATCAAGGTAAAGGTCTTTTCTTAACGTTTCAGTAGGTTTTCTTCATGATATGATCTTGCTAAATGTTTCTATGTTGTTTTAAAGGAATAAGCATTTGAGGAAACAATGTATAACATGCAATCTGAGAAATGGAATGACTGAAACTTTACAGGAGATGCCTTATTATATATATTTGGAGTTTTTGGTTTTTTTAGCTCTGTACAGCCTTTTCTGATTGGCAGCAATTTTTCATATCTCAGCCAAGAATCATACTTAATCCTTCATTTCAAGAGTCAGAACTGAAGACTGAATTTGGAAACATCCATACAATTATACAATTTAACCCCCTGCATAAATAAACTTCCATTATTCCAGTGAAATTGCTAAAATTGCAATCTTAAATAGACTTCCTATCACTTAAATTCTCTCAATTCTTAACTAGTAAGTATGTTTAAAATTGCACCAAATAAAACACAATAAAACATTATACGCTCTTTTAAAAATACATAATTGGAACTGCTTTTGTCCACAGAAGTAAAAGGTGCAGGAGCCAATAGGTGAATTGAAGTTCCTTATCTCCAAACCATATCACACTGAGCTTTTGCAACAAGAGTTTTTTTTTCTTTAAATGCTTCTCAATGTTCTGATATTATAATTTGAGGAATTTTCTTTTATCTCAGTTATCAACTAAACATTTAAAAACCAAATAAAGTCTTTGATAATAAAGTCTATACTCTCAAAGTTCCCAGTTTTGATGTTTTTGTTCAGTTAATAAAAATATTTTATTTACATATCACATAATATCCTAGTTAAATTCTTCTGGACTAAAAACAAAAGAGATCAGCAGTGCATGAATCTTTGTTACAACACTAATGATTTCAAAATGAGATTTCCACATATAAATTATTAAGCTCTGCAATGCCTAGAAGCAGGAGAAGGAAAGGAGTCATATTATGGCAGGTAATGGCATGTTATAGTTAAGATTCTTTGCCTTGATATTGTGTCTCAGCCATTTAAATATGCTTTGTGCAGCAGGCTATAGAATCTGGGCAACCCAAGCAAATACAGCCAGGGAGTGAGGAAATATGGTACGCTTCCTTTTTTTTTTCTTCATAAGCATGCTTTAAAATAATAAAATTTCATGCAATCATCAATTAACCCACCACCATGCAATAAAAATTGAGAGTTATTTCTAATAGCAAACTGAAATAAGCCTGAATGTAAATGCAGCGTATCACGTTCAAAACATGCCCACTTTGTGACTGAAAGGGCTCTTATCTATTTGCACAGTTTGCAGGAGGGACTGAATTGTTAGTTGTATGGTGGAAACAAAGAAAGGATTCCCTTTTGTAAGAGTGGCATATAATTTGTATAGATGCCTATTTATAACCAGAAAAATCTCACCTTTTTTCCCCTTGGCAATTTGCCTTACCCCTTCTCTGAACTCAGATAAAACATGAAGATACGGCATTACTGTAGATTCAAGCTGCAGTATAAAAAAAAAGGCATTTTAAATACCATCTTTTTCCTACGCGACTTTTATCCATTTTCTTCCAAACTAAGTGGATTTCTAGAACCGTTATCTGAATGAGGTGAATGAATGACGCAAAGGAGCTCATCATACCTGAGTTTTATACAGGTAGTGGTTGACTTAATGACCACAACTGAGACACACATTTCTGTTGCTAAGCAGGACAGTTGTTAAGTGAATTTTGCCTCATTTTATGACTTCTTTTGCCACAGTTGTTAAGTGAATCACTGCAGTTGTTAAATCACAAGATTGTTACTAAGTGAATCTGATTTCCCCATTGACTTTGCTTGTCAGAAGGGAGCAAAAGGTGATCACATGATCCCGAGACACTGCAACCATCATAAATGTGAGCCAGTTGCCAAACATCTGAATTTTGATCACATGACCACAGGAACGCTGCAATGGTCGTCATTTTGGAAAACAGTGACAAGTCACTTTTCAGTGCCACTGGAAGTTCAAATGGTCATACTAAATTAATGGTAATAGGTCAAGGACTACCTGTTGCGCGGGTAGACAACATAATGCAAGGCACTCAGGCATGACAAATATTACATTCTTCCTTTTGGAAAAGATGAAATATATGTGACAGAGCATGGTCCAAAAGAAGAAACCCACGATGCGCGCGCCCCCATCCCATTTCAAGCAATGGGTCTTATCTGTTGATAACATCTGATATCCTGTGATTGTTGGAAATGGAAAATGCTGGAGAGTTCTTTCTGATGTCAACATGTTCCCCTAGTGTATCTAAACAAAGCATTTGCATTATTGCCATATTCTGGCTAAACTAGTGCAAGCCTCTTGTGTCTGTAAGTACTTGGAATAAAATTGTTTATCTGAACGAGGCTCTTAACGTGAACAAAAGCAGCTTTCTCATGATTCCACTATTCACAATATCAGTATCAGTCGGATGTTACATTGATGAACAAAAGATAGTTGTACTGCCATGATATTGACAAATACTATTTTCTGCCAATCTTAACCTAGAACAAAATATGGTGCTCTTCACATCTCTACCATTAGATCTGATTTGTTTTCTATTATCACTATGAATGCAGTTTTTTAAAATATCTGATTAAACAATGGGAGGAGAAAAAATACAATTTTACCCAAGGTTATATAATACAAGCCTGCTATTTCAAAGAATAATATATGTGTGTGTGTCTTTGTATGTGTACATTCTCTTCTATCAATTATATCTTTCATATTCCTTTCTTTTAAAAATTCATATCCATTGGTTGCTATTTCCTGTTAAACGGCAGGAAGAACTTCCTCTCCTGTATGTCTCTGTGTGTGTAACAAAACAAAAAAACAAAATAAAAGGGAGGGTAAAATACACTATTATTCCTACTATTATTACCACCACCACCACTATGTTTCTTAAAAGCTTGCTTCAATGTCTAGCCCAATCTTTAAAAACCATGAATAGCTACAAGATCAGCAAAATATGCTTTCCACTTACATTTAACTCATGAGCATTTCTTCCAACTGGGAAACCAATTGCTTCCTCACTTTCTATTGCACCAAAGACCTGTGCAAAGGAAATTTATACAAATCTGAACATACAGATTCACACTTATTGGAAGGTAGTTTTTAAGTGTTAGAAATGTCTATCAAAAATAATGTGAATGAAATTTGAGTTTCCATGCCTGGTTCCATATTCCATACATACAGTGGAATAATCATATAAATTCTTGTAGATAGATGTGAACTATTTGGTAGAGTCAGATGGCATTATCTTTATCTATTTCTTTTCTCCTCTATAGGCTTTTCCCAAGAAAAGCTCCTGCAGAGGCCTGGATATCCTTTCTTCAGCAGGAACTTCTCCAAGAAGGGAGAAGAAGGCTGTGTTCTAAAGCACCTTTGGGCAGGATGCAAATTTTAATTGCTCCTGAAATAGTATTGCCTATTGATTGTCAAGATTAATACATTAATTACTTATGCATTTAACTTTATTACTGAATTAATAAAATATAGACTGCTCCAAGACAGTTTTTGGTTACAGCATCATAAAATATTTGGTAAGTAAGTAAGTATGGAAGGAAATAGGCACGTAAGTAATCAAGCAAGCAGTATTAATGAACCTCAAGGCATTTATTTCTAGAAAGCAGACTTTTTTAGTCATTCAAACCCCAAAACTCATATTTCATTTCATATAAGTAATTGCCAATTGTATTCTAAACCAGAACAAATCAAATAAAATCAAAAGTTCTAATCCAAATAATAAAAAAACCTAACCATTAACATACATCTTTAATAAACAATACATGGCCAAATTTGAAAACTTTCTTCAAAATCCCATACCTTAAATATGTGGGTAAGATAAATGCTTATATTTTCTAGCAACATTCTATTTGGCATCTGTCGGGAAGTCTTCTTTGCAGCAATGTAGGAATTACATTGACTGACCAATGATCGCAGCTCTTCCAAGACTGTACGTGTATCAATATTATCACACAATGCTTCATGGACAGCTTTCTTCTTATCATAAAAACTAGGCAAGAAAAGAAATTAAGACAAAAAAAATATTTACATCACCCTTTAAACCATTTGAATGAAAAAAAAAAATGGTACTAACTGAAGAAAAATCAACTGGAAGCTTAATCTAAAAGCATTTCTCCCAACTAGAAGTATATGTATTAAATTAGAAAATATTGAATATTACACATTACATTTTTTAAAAAAGCTAATTTATTTTGTAAATCAGTGGATCTGATCAAGAAAGAGATCCTGAGTCTATGATGGATATTAGTCAATGAAATCAACTTTGTCTGAAGCAACTGTGAAAAAAGATAAATTCCATGTAAAGGATCATTAGATAAGGGAGATAAATAAAACTGACAATACTATTATGTCTTATAAAAACGTATTGTGTAATCATTTTTTAAATATTGTGACTTTGATTGCAAAAATCTCAAAAGGGACACTATAAAAACTGGAGAATGCAGAAAGGAGAAACTAGTATTATCAAGAAGCTAAGCAGCTCCCCTATGTAGAAATGTTAAAATATTTTCGCCTATTTAGTTTAGAAAAAAATGTGATGGTATGAAATGGAGGCATGTAGAATTATGTATAGGTGGAGATAATTTACAGAAAGGAAATTATCTTATTTTCTCATACCTAGTACTTAGAATAATCCAATACAAATAAATGGAAGATTCACTGAACAAACACAAAAATATTTCTTCAAATGCATATCTTAAATGTGGGATTAGCTTCCTTATATTATGCTGATTTTCATCAACCTAGATTACTTGAAAGAACAATAAATTATATAATATCTCTATTCTGCCTTTAGGATCAAACATAGCATTCAATACTACTTTTATGAAATAACATGGAGGAAGTTATTACATCCATGCCCTTCTTAAACCTGAGATCTTCATAGATATCTAATTGGCTACTGAAAAACCTGGAAGCCTGACTAGATAGGCCTTTATCTTCTCTAGCAATATTTTGTGGTTCTCAGTATTTGCTTGTTAGGGTCAAAGATAGTCAGTCTGGTGTAGTTAGAAACCAGGAGACACAAAGCAGCTGGGTGATCTTGGACCAGTCACACTCAGTCCTAGGAAGGAGGCAATGGCAAACCATTTCCATATTTTGCAATTTTGCCAAAAAAAGCTGCAGGGAGTGGTCGCCAAGAGTCAACACTGACTTTAAGGGTTTTCTTAAGATGGGGAGGGGAAGAGAGAGAGAGAGACAGAATCCAGAGGGCTGACACTGGGAACTCTATCACACACATACTCAACTATGTTTAGATCTTAGATACATTAGAGATGCTTTGCTGATTCTAGTCCAATGACCTGCTCCAGCAGGGTTAGAAGGGAGTGTGTGTGTGTGTGTGTGTGTGTGTGTGTGTGTGCATGGCTGTCAAAACTCCAAAAACAAGTCAAGTAGTACTGGGGAGGCCAGTCATAAATTAGAACACTTGCTAAGCAACTGGCCATTAAGTGAGGACTACTTGTATTTGGTTTGCCAGTCACCAAACCACACCCACCCAATCACATGACCAGAAAACCACACCCACCCAGTCACACGACCAGCAAACTACACCCTCAAATTAGGCCAGGGCCACAAAATTTGAATCCCGCGCCTGGGTGGGGGGCATTGAGGATGAGTTTGTAGCACCAAGGGGGCGGTGGACTGAAAAAGTTTGGGAACCACTGGGTTAGGCAAATCATTTGCAGCTGTTCTGCAGCCAGAATCTTGAAAGATTCAGGGTGAAGTACATTTCCATAAGATATTGAGCGAGCCAAAGTGATATAATGCAATGGCGAACAAATCTTCCAGCTTGGAGGTTGCATGGGGCATGGCAGTGACAATGGAACATCACTGAAACAACCTCTTCAGAGTCCCCCCACCCCCCACCCTTGGGGTGAAAGGATAATTTTGAAGGGACAACCAGAGCTGCCCTCAAACTCTGCTTCTTCCCTTGAAAACGAGAATATTGCAACTTTTTGGCCTGGAATCATGCACTTTGCATTCCTATGTGCTCCTGGTGGGTGTGGCGTTTGGTTTTCCAGTTCCATAGAATGGGAGGCCCTTGAAGGCAGCACTCAGAACTGTGGATTCCATGAATAGTAAGACGCAGCTTATGTTGTTTTACTAGGTTCCTCAGGAGGAAAAACATTTCCCACCTAGAATTAAAGTAACTGATATTATACGGAAATGTTGCACTACGGTAGAGTTACCATGCCTTGTAATACTAACTTTTATTTGTGATATATAGTTTTATCAGAATGTTACTCTTAGAATTTTGTTGTAAAAACCAAAACATGACTGAAGATTTGTGCAAAATAGCATTTTTACTTTATTTAGATTTCCTCTCATGTTTATTGTGAAAGGATTAAAAACCTTTTAGCAGCATCTAGAAATGTCAGTCCTTGTAATTGTAATCTTGAGTTTGTATCTATTTTGGTTTCTGAAAAGAATTGTTTGAGGGAGAGAAGGCATCTCTGCACAAACAGATTCATGAAGAATCCTAAGGTATAAATTATGGTTAGAACAGGGGAATTACAATGAGGGGCCAGAATGGAAAAAATGAAAAAAAGCCTAGTAAAAATAAAGATAACATATTACAACAGTGCATGTAACTGCCCTACCAAGCCAATGGATACAGATGGTCCTCGTTTAACAACCACCAGCTCAACAACTGTTCAAACTTATGATGGTGCTAAATGAGTGGTAGTTACAACCAATCCTTGAGTTTTAATTGTTGCAGTGTCCCTCTTCTCCCGCTGGTTCACAATCTGGGCACTGATTATGATGTTTCAATAAATCAGCCACATGATAGCAATTTTTGATGTTCCCAGATGGCTTCCCACAAGCCAAGCTAATGGAGAAGCAGATAGGAAGTTGGAAGTCGCAATCACACAAGATCCTCACTTAACAGCCTGAATGGTCCTTGTTTAAAGACAGCAACCAAGATGGCTGGAACTACAGTCACATGACATTGCTCTTTATGACTGTGTTATTTAGCCGTGGCAATTCCACTCTGAATTGCTGTCATAACCTGAAAATTACCTGTATAGCATTCTTGAGTCATAAGCCAAATTACAAAAACTTCTAAAAGATAGCCTTATTACCTAACATTAATTTAGATCTAACACTAACCCATGATTTGTTCTGGCATGCTAGAATATTGTCTGAATTGTACATTTGAGATAGATCTTGATTCTGGTAGATAAAAGCAAGCTGGCTTTAAATACTAGGTTTTGAAACTGAATAGTCTCCATTGGCGATATAGATCGGGGTCCCCAACCCCCGATCCGTGGACTGGTCCATGGCATACCAGAAACCTGACCACCAAACAAGCAAAGCCCCATCCACAGGATGAAGGCAGCATGCATAACTATGCCCCCTCCGGTCCGGGGGAAAACCTCTCTCCACAGATCCAGTCCTTGGTGCCCAAAAGGTTGGGGGCTTCTGGATTAGTCACAGTTTTCCCGGTTTGGATGTACAGCAGTTGGGTTAATCAAAAACAGGAGGAGAAGCCTTCTGTCTTATCAGAGCATGGGAAAAGAAGGAAGAAGTTTACAAATCTGGAGAGCCAGACTATGATTGTTCCTATCATGGTAAACCATGGTTATTATATCCAAACACCATGAGGATTTCTGAACAAAAAATGTTTCAGTCTGCATTGTGCAATCCTACTTCAGATAGTTTTATCTGATAAAGAATGAATGCCTCTTGAGAATGCGTGTATCCAACTCTGGAGGCCAAAACAAGTTTAATATCTTTGTGACCAATATTAAAAAAAAAAGTAATCTGGAAGCCAGCCAAGAGTGGAACAGAGTTCGAGGAATCCAAGGTGAGGCTTCAATGTACTTTGCTCTTCAGGGGGCTAAAATAACCATGAAATATAAAACTTTCACTTGCATAGTGAAAACAGCTGATAGTCATTTTGGGGATTCAGCATCTGAATTACCTTTAGCATTGGTTTTGTGCCTCTAGCAGACTGTGGCAAATGGCCAATGGTTGTAATTTTCACCATGCTTACGTGGGGTGGGGGAAAGCCACTGCTTTTGCAGCAGACCCTAAAACAACTAATCACCACAGAATAATTCATTCTGAAAGAAGGGGAAAAGGAAGTCCCTGAACATAGTACCCAGATGACAGCAAGGTTAATTTTTTTTTTGCCCTGCTGAAAGAAAAGTGAGGCATTTGAATGAGTGGGTCTTCTACCTAAATTTGGATCTGCTGGTCTAGGACAGGGCCTCAAACTCAAATTGATACAATGACTGCACGAGGCCTAGTTTGCTCACCTAAAGCTTGTCATACTGAAACCTTATAGTGCAGAGATACAAAAATATTTAAAAATGACAAATATTATTTTTATTAAATAAAAAGTACTGTGTTATGCAAAACATGGCCGCTGCTGAACAACTGTTTCTACCAAAGGAGCAATTAACAAGCATATTGATCTAGATCCAGCATATGAATATAAGAAACCAGACCATCTGAACAACCAATCAGCAAAAGAACCAATCAGCTGCTCAGAATTTAAATATAGCTCCAAACGAACATCCAGCCCTTTGCTCTGCCTCCTAGCCCTTCCTCCCAAGTGAAGCTAGGCCTCTCCACTGCCCGTGTCCAGAGAGCCTCAGACGCAGTTTCAGCCCAGAGCATCAGGATGGACAACAGTTCCCAGAGTGGCCCTGTTTGGTATGAAAGGCCATCAAGTGCACAGCCCAGCCAATCAGGCTCTGCTTGTTCTAAAAATCAGCCAAGATGAACTATCATAGTGCCACTGCTGCCACGTCATTCTTCTCTTTGTAATGCTTCCTGTGGCTCAGCTTGTGTAGCGCACAGCCACCAGACCTTGGTGGACTGTGATGACTTCAGCAACCGCAAAGTGTTTGAAAACTGCAGTCAAAGGAAAATGATCCGGACGATTCTGGCCTGTTGGTTGCATGCGTGAGATCCCTGATCTAGGGTCTTCTCCCACTTCTTTGGATGGCCTTCCCTTGTTTCTTTTATCAAAGCAAGGAAAGAATGGGCCAGAAGATGAAAAATAATGTTTAAATCTAAAGGTCATAACCAGTCTTTTTTTTTTTTAATCAGGAAAAACAGCTCTCTTGAAAAGCTTATGAAAGGGACCTTAGTTCATTTTCCTACTTATGGATTTTATGGTAGCATTTATTTTACATTCTAGGCAATAACAAATAATGAAATGGTAGCATACTTTAACCAAAAAAACCTGACGGCGAAATGCACAAACATAGACTGGCATGTAGGTAACTATGCCACGCGCTAAACAGAAGATAAAATCAGTTAAGAAGGTATGTACAAGGACCTGGGATTGGTGCTAGGAATGCCCTGGTTTGGTATGTGAATTAACAAGTAATTAAGTTTCAAGGAGGAAGTCTTTAAGGAATGCACTCTGTCTGCTCTAAATGGAAATGCCAGTTTGAAAAACAGGCATTGACACAGATATACAGAGTTCTGTTCATAAAGAGAGAAAGAAAACGGTTAGCTCACCTTTTATTCAATTCGATTTCCTGGTTTTCCCATTTTTCATACTGGCTTGTCACATCAGCAGGACCCCGAAGGATATCCTTTACATTTAAAAAGAACTCCTAAAAAGGGAAAGGAAAGAGCCCACAATTTGTTACAAAGTGTACTGTTCAGATAGTTATTTCCATACTCATTTTCGGTTTAAAACAGGACTAACCCAGTAAGAAGAGCAGAATTCCATCACCTGCTATCAGGCTGTGTGTACATGTGTTGTCCTTACAAATGTATTTGCAGAGCATAGTGGAACACATTAGCAAAAAGGCAATTGAGTTCATCAAAGTTAAGAACCTGCCAAAAAGAAAGATGATCTAAAAGAGTTTTACTTCTTTCCCTACCTTCATCTTGCTTTGTATATTGATTTAAATTGTATATAGTCATGCTAACAATGAACTAAGAAAACAGGCCTTTGCAAGTTTTTTTAATTTCTAATTAGTCTTTTAAGGAAATACCTCTTCACTATAATACAGATTAATCTGGGAGGATATTGTCACTTGAGTTAACCCGGCAAGTTAAGTAGCAACCAGCAGGTTTTCAATCTATGGCAGGGAAAAGGAAGTCGATAGGATTCTCCTTGGTTTCTTCCAATAATTAATCAGTCCTAGTTGCTTCTACAAAATACTGCTGTCATCACCTATTGTTCATGACACTGGCATGAGGGTGAGGTTAAGGAAAGTGATGACATGTAGTGTCCTTTTTTTTTCATAATCATTGCTAGTAGTACAGGTAGGTTAACAATAGTAATTGGGTCCAGAATTTCCACGGCTCAGCAATGTGGTTGCAAAGCACAACATCATGCAACCGTGCCACTTAGTTGTGGCAGTCCCAGAACTTCTGATTGCTGTCATTGAGTACAGTGTACTCACTGTACTTGACACTGTACTCAATGACAGCAATCAGAAGTGCTGGGACTGCCACAGCTAAGTGGCACGGTTGCATGATGTTGTGCTTTGCAACTACAGGGATGGGATCCGACTGGTATAACTACCGGTTCTGTTGCTCTGCGTCACGCAAGTTGCACGCAAGTGCAATTTACAACCTGCTCAGCTGCCCGGACAGCTGAGCAGCGCTGCGTGCAAGTGTGCAGCGGTTGAAAAAGCACTTCTTTCCTGCTTTTTCAACCGCAGTTGTGTCACGCAAAGCAGCTGCGGTTGAAAACGCAGAAAAGAAAGGTCAGGTAAGAGCCCGGGTGGGCGGGCAGGCCAAGCCAGCAGCAGACATAGAACCAGTTCTTGTCTGTTTGCTGCTTTTCATAGCAACCGGTTCTACAGAAGTGGACAGAACCGGTAGAATCCTACCCCTGGTGTCAAGTCCCTATCTGCAATTTCCTGTCAGCTTCCCCATTGACTTTACTTGTCAGAAGGTGCTACTGAAGGTCGCAAATGAGATTATGTGGCTGTAGGACAGTGCAAGTTGTGATTGCAAACAAGTTTCCTGGCACCCAGGGGACAATCACATGTTACATTGGCTGCAGCCACAAGGACTTGGTCATCATAGTTTGAACGGTCACTGAACAAATGGTTGTCACAAAAGAATTACCTACAGAATATCAGTGGTGGGATTCATTTTTTTTAAACCACCGGTTCTGTGGGCGTGGCTTGGTGGGTGTGCTTTGCATATGCACATGCTCTTTGTGCGTGCACAGGATTTGCTACTGACCTTCTCCTGTAATCCTGCACTCTCTGTGTGTGTTAAACCAGGGGTTGCCAACCTTTTGGACTTCAGGGACCTCCAAACTCATAATTTTAAATCCCATGGACCACTAATATGAATTTTGATTGACGGCGGCTTGCTGACTTTGGGGGGGAAAGTCAGCCCCATATTCCAGAGCTGCAGTAGTCACAGGATTGGCCCTTTGGTCATCCCGGAGCAGCTGCTCCTCTACCCAGATGCACCGGCCTGCCATGGACTGAAGGAGCTGCCAAAGGACCAGTCTTGTGACTACTGCAGCTCTGGAATACGGGACTGACTTTCCCACCAACATCAGCAAGCCACCCCGGAGCGGATTTCCCTCTTCCACTATTGGTCTTACCTTCCAGTTCCAGCTCATGTGGTTCTACTCAAGGTAAGGTTTGCACTCAGCTGAAGGGTGGGGCCATCGGGTGGGCAGGCCATGTGGCCGGTGCAGCCTTGTGTTCCCACGCAACCTTGACTAATTGCTTTGCGGGGAGTGCTTTGAGGGAGGGACATTTCTCTGAAGATCACCAAAATTTTCTTGCAGACCACCAGTAGTCCCCAGCCCACTGGTTGGTGACCGCTGTATTAAACAGCTCATGCACGGCAATCTGCTGTGCCACGTGAAGTAGCTGAGCTTCAAAATCAGGAAATAAAGGTCAGTATAGAGCCAGGGCGGGCAGGTGGGCCCAGCAGCTGATTGTCGGAGCATCACTCACAGATGATCCTCAGAGCTACCGATTCACCCCAACTGGGCCGAACTGGTAGAATACCACCCCTGCTGTAGATGCTTATGTTAATGCCCTTGTGAACTGGGTCCACTCTATTTGTGATTTATAAGCCTGCGTAACGGCCTCTGAAATTCTGACCCCCAGCGTCACTACTCCCTCTTTGTTGTTTTTGAAGGACAGCAAAACTAATGAACCCATGAATGACTACCACATAGTCATAGCCGGATCGAGGTTTGGTGGATTGAGGTGTGTAGGCCTACCTTATGATTTTGTGCCACAATCTTGCATATGAAGAACGGAACAAAAGAACACCTGGAATTTTTCAGGAGTATGTCCCAACATCTGCACAACAGAACAATGAGAAGACAGGAAAATAACTTACGCTTATGAATTTCTCATACTGGATAGCAGACTCCATGGTGTTCTTTGAATAGTCTAGAGTATCCTTCCAAGAATGCATAAGAAAAGCCAGCCTTAATTGCCGTGCTGTTGAGAGTTTTAAAGAAAAAAATGGAAAAATACTGCATAGTAGAGAATCATAGCTGGCAGAGGCCATTTAGGCTATCGATATATAGCTACTCTAAAAAAAAACAAACCCCAAAATACTAATTACAGAATAAAAGAAATAATTTTAAATGCAAATTATATAATGGAGATAAGCTAAGCAACAACTAGCAGCATTGTACCCACCAAAAATGAAATGTTTTTAAATTAATAGATCTTACCTGTATGCTGTTTTAATGCATCTTTTATTGTAATAAAGTTTTTCAAAGATTTGGACATTTTACAGCCAGCAATTGTCAAATGCCCAGTGTGTAGAAAATAGCGCACCCAGTGATCATTGTCAAAGTATGCCTACAAAATTAACAAGACCAAAGAAGTGTATTATAATATGAACCCCCATTAGATTGCTGCAACATTAAAAAAAGAAGCGTGATATCTACTGTAATTCGATAGGAAGCAATAAAAGAACATTTTAATGGTAACAAACAAGGATTAATTAGTAACATTTATTTAGGAAAATTATGGCTGCCCAACTTACTGTACATACCATGATTCTAGGTAGCTAATAATAATAAAAACATATAAGGAACAGTTAAAAAAACAACAACAACCAGCACTTAGCAACCATTCAGAGTTACAACTGATCCAAAAAAGGGAATTTATGACCCAGATTCAAACTTCTGATGGTTGGGCCCTCTCCACTGTCACATGACAGACTTTGGCCCCTTGGCAATAGAATCTCATTTATGGCCATTTGCAGTAACTCATGGACATATGTTTTATGATGGTTTTGCTGAAAACCAAGACTCATTCCATGTTCAGAAAAATTGTGTCCATAGCAAAACATTGGTTCGCTTAACAACTGTGGTATTTGCTTAATGGCCATGAGTTCACTTAATGACTGCTGCCCAAAAGGTCATAAAATAGGGTTGGTCACACGACCAACCCATTTTATAACCATTGTGGTATGTAAGTGTTTGTCAGCTTTGGAAGCCATATTGAGATCAATGCTCCAGGCTGCCACAATTGAGCCTGAGAAAGTGGGAGGGAGGAATTCATTTGAGTATATCTAGTTAGACAAAATACAATTCTTCTGTTTGGTTCAAGGTCATGGAGTGTGGCGCATAATGAATTGGGAATCTTACTTTAGGATGGATGGTGATTGGACCGTGTGATGTGGTGACAGCTAAGGAGGGATGGATTTGTATTTTTGACTTTTGCAAGGAAGCCTGGAACTTTCAGTTTCAGGGATTCCACAGAGGTGCCAATTATTATCCAAATAAAGGTACCTTTGAGATATGTCTGTCTCGGAGTTATTGATTGGAATGGAGGGTTGCTGGAACGCTGACAGTGTTCTCTATACTTATACATTTTCTTGGAAAAAGTATTTTTGTTCCCATCCTGGTCAGGCCCAGCTTTTTTTTTAACAGGGATATACAGGATGTCAGGGGGGTGGGGGAGGGGAAGGTTGAGAATTACTGGTTTAGTGCCTCACACCACTTACCTCAGATTGTGCTAACTCATTGTCATGGTGGGGGAAACGAAGATCAAAACCTCCTCCGTGAATGTCCATAGAGTCTCCTAGAATGGATCCAGCCATTGCAGAACATTCAATATGCCATCCTGGACGTCCCTATTAACATAGGTTGATAACTACTTAATCACGTAGATTAATATCCTTGATCATTTAATACCAAAGCCTAACATGCACCATATTCATTAAGTGATTTAGCTCAGTCAGTGAATTCCGGAGAAGTACAGAATGACGATGGGCTCAAAACTTGTTTAAGATGGTGTCCTTCAAACCATTGGATATATTTGCCTTTTGCTTAGGAATTAAAGACATTAGCAGAGAAATATGTCTAAAGCCTCTAATCAGCTGATGGCTTAGAAAACCATTAGGATGAACAGAATATATAATTGCAACCTAAAACTATAAAAACTGAAAAAGTCTGCTAAGACAGCTGTAAGGCCAAAGATCAAGGTTCAAGTTATAACCAATTCAGATGGGAAGACTGTTTTTTAAAAAAGTAAGCAAATAAATCTCATCTATAAAATTATTGGTTCACAGAGGAAAAATATTCTAAACTGTACCTTATTTCACAGCAATGCTAGACAATTTTAATCTGAGAACCTGATCTGTGTTAATTAGGTAAACACCACACCACATGTTATTTAGGTGCTTTCTGAGCTAGCACCTTATACAGTTATACAGGTAGTCCTTGACTTACAACAGTTCATTTAGTGACCATTTGAAGTTTCAACATCACTGAAAAAAGGGACTTTTCATACTGACAACCATTGCAGAATCCCCACGGTCATGTGATCAAAATGCAGGTGTTTGGCAACTAGTTCATACCTATGATGGTTGTAATATCCCGAGTTCACGTGAACCCCTTATGCAACCTTCTGACAAGCAAAGTCAATGGGGAAGCCAGATTCACTTAACTGTGTTACTAATTTAACACCTGCAGTGAGTCGCTTAACAACTGTGGCAAGAAAATCGTAAAATGGGGCAAAATTCACTTAACAAATGTCTCACTTAGCAACAGAAATTTTGAGCCCAATTGTGGTTGTAAGTCATGGACTACCAGCATTTCCTGAATTTATCAAATTAATAACGGGTGTAGTTGTTAAGCACTATTATTTATTACAATTAAATGGTACCTCAACATTCATTGTTAATTGGTTCTGAGAGGAGCAATGAGTACCCAAAATGATGAGCACCAAACAAATTTTCCCCATAAGGAATAAGGTAGTGAGTCACAAGTCTTGTGCACTGAGTACCAAACATAGTGAGTACCAGGACAAAATTTTAGTGTCAGAATGCACTGAGTACCACATTCAATGAGTTTCAAAGCAGTTGAGTACCAAGATACCACTGTATATGGATTAAAATGCATATTCATAACGTTTCATCTATTTCATTAAATTTAAATGCCATCCATCTCACCATTTCAAGTGACTCTGGGTGGCATAGGCAATAATAGTGCTCTAAATCCAAAGATTTTGTTATATAATTGAAAATCATGTACAAGGAGGGGCACACAGTAAATTTCCCTACTTTGCCTCGTTACAGAACTGGTATTGTAGAAATTTTTTTTTTAAAAAAAAACTTTCATCCTCTCCCAAGGGAGCAACTGTGTCTGCAGATCACACAGCTCATTGCTCAATCTCAGCTATCCTTTACCTTGCCCCAGGGAGAATCCCATGAAGGCTCTCCCGGCTTGGAGGACTTCCACAAAGCAAAATCATTTGGCGATCGCTTTTCATTTAAACGATCCACTGAGATACTCAGGTCGCCTAGGAGAAGCAGGAGGAGGAATGGTAAGAATCAGTAACCTTATCACTGTCTCCAAATAGTCTCTGGAAACTTACTTAATGAGGTTAAATTACCTTCGCCCTCCTGTAATGCTTTTTGATCTCCGACAGCTTCAGGGACCAATTTTGCATAGGTGTGTTTCTCAGATGCATCGAATTTTAGTGTATCAAAATAAACAGATCCATTGGATACATAACTAGAAAGTAAAACTATAGTTTCAGTAAACAGGAAGGTTGATGCTGTTTAATGTAAAAGACATTCTTCAACACTTTTGCATGGCTGATTTTGATACAGAATTCAAGAAAATTAGGCTACGCAGGGGGTTGATGTTTGCAATTATAGCTCGGCTCATGTGAAACGGGCTTTTTAAAATGCAGCTGGAATTTCTTGCTTTTTATTTTTTCCTTGAAAAACATTTTGCTTTTCATCCAAGAGGAATCAGAGTACCAATAAATGTAGACTGTCTTTGAGCAGTCCCGAAGCAGGTTCCACACCCATTTGCACTGATTTGGGTGACCCTGAGGGTACAGATAAAGCCCCAAACAGCTTCAACAACTCTCGGAGAGCTAAACACTGAGTTTCAGATGACTGCAAAGAATATAAATACTTCCATTCCCCACCAGTCAGAACTGAAGAAGCGTCTTTGCTGAGAAGCAACATGTTTTTCAAGAAAAGAACCAAGAAAGTCCAGTTGCCTTCTGAAAAGCACTTGTGGGACAATCATAACCTGGATGATTGAGAATCTCTATAGACAACTCATCTGGAAGCATCAGGCTGGGAAAACTGGATAAGGATTAATTCATGAGCACTTGTAAAATAGACAAAGAACCTTTATTGTAATTCTTTGCTATATAATGTAGTGTAAAGTTAGACTATCTTAGATAAAAAGGACATTGGAAATATTCCTTTATAGGGAAACCAGTGAATTACTTATCAGATACTCAAACTATTACTCTCAGCACTTTCGGCATAGTACAGAGATCAGTGGGAAAACGTCAAGTTATACTCACCCATATCCATTATCTACAATCTTCTGAACGAAATCCACAATTTCTGGTACATATTCACTTACACGAGTTAAAACATCTGGAGATAATACCTGGGGGGCGGGGGAGAGAAACCAAACGTTTTCCCTTTCCATATCACACCAAGATCTCAAAATATATTCCACTTTACAATTAAAATTATATAGCAAAATAATAAAATTTGGCAGGGAAATCCAACTTAAACCCAACTTAAAAACTGATAGGAATTGATCTCTACAGACTGACTATTCTTGGGCTTTTATTATGCTTAGTGAAACCAAGCAATATTTAACTACCAAAAGCTAAACCTGAAAAATATCCTTCAAGCTAAAACAGAAACTAACATTGCTGCAACTTTGATGAAACACAAATGACTCTTGTTATAGATCTAATTATAATTCTGATTTTCTAGATGGGAACAAATGGAATATAATGCTACAAACAGACTTTCTGAGGATTTTGCCTAAAGATCTCAGTTTATCATTTTAATATTTGAAATCGTTTCCTAAATTGAAGCTTTTAACTACATATATGACACATTTCCTTTCTAGTCTTGAAAAGAAGAGGAAATTTGAAACAATAAAGCATGAACAATACCATTCAGAGGGTTTGTGCTTGAATAAGCAATGTCTACTTACATTGAGAGCTGCCATATCTTTATGATATTCTTCTTCCCAAAATTTGGGAAGTTTGGAAAATATAGAGTTGTCAGTCACTTGGCTACCCAACTTCGTGTCCAGCCACTCAGAGAGTGTATCTTTTGCTTCTTGCAACAAAGTCTGAAAAATAAATGTTATTCTGCTCAGGAACCGGATTAATCGGGTTTACCTGCTCTATCGTAATCGAGGGGATAAATACCCACCAGAGGACTACTATCGCTTGAAGCGGGAGTATAAAGAAAATAAGAAAAATGTTATTTAACACAAGCTGTTCATCATAACACACAATTTCCACAATTCTTACAAATTCCCCAGGGGCCCATGCTCAAATGCTCTTCAAGATTCATGGGAAAGACACTTCAGGGGAACCTTACTTTGGGAAATGAATGAGTGACTGAGAATGTGTGTATGTCATGTATGATGTCTGTGTGTGTTTTGTGTGTGGTAATGTATCAGAAGGCAATGACTCTCAACCTGTTTCAAAGAAGTGTACCAACCTCAGCATACTTATTGACTTCTCCCTCAGAGAGGTTCTTTTGAAGGCCATTCTCTAGTGGTTCCAGAGCAGCTCTCACTGACTTTTGCATCCTTTCTAGCATCTGTTTCTTATCAGGATCAGAAGTTTCTTCCAGCTTTGCTGAAAAATGCTGAATTAAGAAACATGGATGGAAAACATAAACAAAACCAGGTGAATATTTCTGTCAGAGCACAAATAATCATGAGCATGGAAAAAAAGAGAGAGATAGAAGTAGCTATTGAAAGCCTCCTTACATTTTCATTCTCTCCCCCCCTCCCCCCCCGGTGTGTGCATATGTGTGTATGTGTGTGTGCGCGCATGCAAACAAGGAACATGGATATGTAAAATGAAGAGAAGTCCTGCTCCCTTTTGGTTGTGGTCTCCCCCATTGTTCTTGTCCAACCTCTCTCCTCCAAGAGACTGTGACTATCTCTCTAACCCTATCCATTAGTTATAAGGGTAAAATGCTAAAAATAAAACTATTATGTAACCAATCATGCTTTAAGTAAGAAAATCATTTGAATTTTAGAAGAAAGTGGAATTTCTCATTAACATCATATTATAATAGCAATCACAGCCAGTCTGGCCAATGCAGGAAAATACATACATATATATATACATACATACATACATACATACATACATACACCACATAAATTATTAATTGGGTCATCCCGATGAAGGACCAACTAAAATAAGTGTTTTTTCCCCAGTGAGACCAGTCTGCTTCCGCTTTCACCTTTTAACCCCAATCCAGGAACCTTTGCAGGCAGTTGCTTTCGCGACAAACTATTTTTGTGTTGAAAAATATTTATTTCGTTAATTTCTTGGTTGGTAAATATAAATTCAACACATACAAAAAAGACCAACTAAAATGTTACAGAAGAGTATGCCTGTCAGTTTCTGAGTTCTCTGAAGTTCTTCATTAAGCAATTACACTACAGAAGTGGAACTTCCAAATCAAGCATACCAATTGTGAATATTTGCACATTTTCCATTTCATCATTTACTGAATTTCCAAACCCCTTTCGAAAATGGTTTTGCAATGTTTATGACAATTATTAAGGGAGGAGCCGAAGGCCAACAAATGCAGAGATTTACACTTGATTGGCAGCAGAGGAGAGGGTGACAGCACAAATCAACCTCAAGGTTAGGAAAAGGAAAAGGGAGCTGAAATCAAACACTGGACAAAAAGAGGTGCTTTCAGACTGGCTCGGGAGCACTGAGAGGTAAGTACATATTAGGATCTGGCTATAAGAAACAGGGCTATGCAGTGATTTGTATTCCAAGTGGAAATGATGCTTTGGGACCTGTGAGTATGCTCTGTAGCATGTGTCAGTAGCTACTTAAAACAGGCACATCTTTTTGTAGGATGTTACGGGATCATGGGAAAAACACATAATTGAAGGACTTAGGCACTACTTATGTAAATGTCTAGGGTTTCCCCTTCTAATCCAAAAACTCTGTAACTCTTAATAGGGCATGTTAGCAAGGAGAGAAGGTGATGATGGAAGCACTGAACAGCAAAGCCTTGGTACTTCTCAGGCATAAGTATTTTGCAGGCTCTGAAGGACCAGTTACAGCAGGGAGGATGAAATCCTCAAAGAATTAAAGGGTGTGAAAGGGAAGAGCAGGAAAAGAAAAAGGAGTAAAACGGAATAAACAAGTATCTGAATGGGTGTTCTAAGAAATCCCTCTTATGAGACTCTCTCATTGCTTTCCCATGACTCTGGAGTCTGGCTTCTGGGCTTTATCTTGGGTCACTGATGCTAGTCCTTGCAAGGCAGAATGGAAACCAAGCACTTAGTCCTGTTAGAATACCAGGTGGAGAACAACAGGCTGTTTTCCCCATCTTGCTTGTTTCTTCAATTGCCAGCTAAACAGTCAGTCTCTACAATGAATAAATAAATGACCAGAAGACTTTTCAAATCAAATTACACACAAAAGTTTAATTTTATGGTAAATTATTATTTCCTTTTTAAATAAATGTATTAACTCTCCCCAGTATAAGAACTAAATGACAGCCAATTGGACTGAATTTCACCTAAGAAAAGAAAGCAATTTGAATGTTTAATAATGATTTGACACTAGCTAGGAGAAAGTTTCAGTCTGAAATACAAGCCCAATGGAACTCATTACCTAATCCTAAACTCACTTATTTTTTCTTGTTTTCAGCAAAATTAGCTGGCTTGTCATTCTAACAGACAAATGCCAGTCACTTCAATCTGCTCCTTTGTTTAACTCTCACCCTAGTAACTTGGAACAAGCCCAAACTCAGGTCACTGGTTTAGTTAAATCCTACATTGGTTTATAACTCACACTAAGCTCTTCTCGGCTAATCATTGGTCCAATTTACTCCAGCAACAGCTCCTAGGAATTTACTCTTTGGATGAAGATTCTCACTCACCCATTGTCCCATTCTTTTTTGCTCTAGAGGAAGGGGAGAGAGAAGGCAGGCCATGAGCTTACCATAGAAGCTAGTTTAACATTTTCAAGCAGCTGCGTTGCTGACGGCCTCTGCTCCATGTATTGCTCAAAGAGGTAGTTTTGCCTTGCTCTTTTTATGATCTAAAACAAAAAACGAAGTATGCCTAAGAAGCAAGTTTATACATGAAGACGGAACCACTGCAGCTGAACATACACATTTTCATGACCACTGTCAACTTTTGATGATCAAACAGAAAGCTTCTTCAGGTAGACACTTGTTTATATTACCTTTTTAAAGCTACTGTATGTATTCATGGAGCCGTCTATCATAAGAATAAACTTTCAATTAATGAGAGATATTGTTAAAATGCAATTAACCATCACATTAACCTTAGCAAGAAGTCTCATTTCAGAAATTAATTGAATTAAAGTATTTTCATTTACCTTATCATCTATGTCTGTAATATTCATACAATAGAAGACATCGTATTTGAAGTAATCTTTTAAAACTCTTCTCAGGATATCAAATGAAATATATGATCTAAAATAATTTAAAAAATAAGTTAATTTTGTATATGTGCTATTTCCAAGCAAGTATACAGAAATGTATGTGTTAGTGAAAATAATACATAAAACAACTTTCTTACAATAATCATATATTACCGGTAGGACATGTACAAATAAAAAGGACTATTTTTTTTTCATACATTTCAACAAATAAAGCAATAAAGCAGAGTGAAAGTAAGGCTACAAAATGAACAATGTCATACATAAAAATCCTACTTTACCTTGCGTGCCCCATATGGGAAGCATCATACACTGTTGGGCCGCAGCAATACCATTTGACTTGGTTGCCATTTTGGGGTTGAAACACATCCTACAACGAAATAGCACACGTGGCAATGAATGAAAGCTGCTGAATTTATTAAGCTTGAAAACAACAACTTTGAATCAAAGTAACACTACTGATTCCACAGCAATCTCGGGGTATTGCTGTTTCAACAATGATTTTCAAGCCTAGAAAACTAAAATGATGTGAGGAATACGTTATCCAGAGATGAAAGAAAGGAAAACAAGTTCACCTTATTACGAGTAAGACTGTTGTATAGGCAGAGTTTGGGTTGAGCTGTCCCTTGGGGTGGCGCCCAGTGAGGTTGAGTACGTTTGTTTTTACCTGCAAAGGAATTTATAATTTCAGATGAATGATCAAGCAACAGTGTCATCAGAAAATAGTGTTAGAAGAAAACTTTCAAGGAACTGAAAGTCATTAGACATTTCAAAAGAGATGCTGAAAAAATGTCACAATAATTGTTTTGAATAGAGACCCGGTTTGCAATAAAACTCCCTCAATGGATTCCTGTTTTTACAAATGTTAAGATGTCTACAAAACTGATATTAAGGTTGGTTCATTTAAAAAAACATGCATGTTGATGTATTGGACTCCCCAAAGAATGTATTTGAAAGGATGAACATCAGACAACTGGAGGTATAAAAAATTTGAGGGCAAACCAACCTACATGACAGAGTCATGTGATCATTTCGTATATTTGGGGAAAAGTGTATTAATGGATGCTAGCAGATTTATGGGAAAATCTTTAAATGTTAAAGATACTAATGTAATCTTGAATGTGTACTAAAATTTGGGGATTTAACTGCTATCAGGAATTATGGTTTCTTGAGCATGGTGTTGTCTGCAAAAAGAATTATACTAAGAAATTAGAAAAATGATATTATTCTACATGTCAGGGAACAAATTATAATTTATATACATGTTTATTTTTCAGTTTACACACAATCTTTCTTTAAAATTAAAGGCAAAAATGAAATGACTAAAACAAAAGGGTTATATCCAGGGGTGGGATTCAAATGTTTTAACTTTGGGTCTTTGTACTGAGGTTCTGTGGGCATGGCTTGGTTGTTGGTGGGCGTGGCTTGGGTGTGGCCAACTCAACATCACTCATATCAAGGCATGCATCTCCTCCCCTGGCCTCTCATGACTGTGGGGGTGCTGCAACAGTTGTAAGTGTGAAAAATGGTTCTGTCACTTTTTTCAGTGCCATTGTAACTTTGAATGGTCACTCCACACAAGCAAAGTACCAGCAAAGGAGAGGGAAAAAAACTCCAGAGATGTTCCTGAGACAGGAAATCTAGTCCTGCAAAGAATGTAATAAGGGTTAATGGAGAGGCAGTTTCTGTAAGCAACACCAGAATGTTTCCTTCCTGCCTTCCTTACAGGATTAGGCCAGTAATTTCTTCTAACAACCAGTTCTCCGAACTGCTTAGAATGTTAACAACCAGTTCAGGCAAATAGGTGCGAACCTGTAGAATCCCAACCCTGATTATATCCCACCTTTCCTGCAAGAGCCAGAAAGTAAACGTGGTAGTGTCTCTACCAACTTTTTCACCTCAGTACAAAGACCCGAAGTTATTCAGTTTTTTTGAGGATGAAGCTGGACATGAAACTGGACCTCCCTCAGTAATTATATTGTATTGATGTATTCAAACCTAATTTAGATGTAAATCATGTTGAAATACAGTAATCAATACCAGAAACCCACTTAGAGAGCTGAACGCAAGAGTAAAAAGAAGTAAATCTAGAAATTCAAAGCTTTAAAATAATGCTACTCTCCCAAAACCAAAATAAAACAATACCAGTATACATTCCTTCATTGTATCCACAAATAGGTGTAACATATCTTAAGACTGGTAGTAGATATAAGCAATACCTTCCATGCTATTTATATTAAATAAACAACTCCTAAATAAACAACTCTAACCTTTTCAGAATTAATGGGTTTTAGTTTTCTACTTGATATTTTAACAGCTGAGAAATGAGAGAAAAGTATTTAGGAGAAAAACAAGGGACAAAATATATCCTCATCTACTTCAGCAAACAATGCTGAAAAGTCCTTGAGTGATCCAAAGAAGAAATAGAAATAGAATAGAAATAGAAATTGAATAACAGAAAAATATGAAAAAGTGAATCTGTACAGTCACGAAGTGCCAGGTAGGCCTCAGTCATGAAACAGAAACAGACCAATAGGAAATACAGTACAAACTCCATCCTATCTAGAGAGACAGATGCTTCTTCATATGCCCTCCTCCATCTCTATGATCACATTACAGCAAAAATTTGTATCTGCTGATCTCATCTCTCAATGTCTTGTTCATCCTGAATACAGAGGCCTGTTTATTTCTGCTTTTCTTTTCAGATTTCCCTCCCTTCCACATCTCTCACTATAAGCAAAAACATTAGAAGCTACATTACAAAACATCATTTGCTGGTGATGCTCGTGAGATTATAACAAAGTTTTTTCTGTCTCCAAAAATGTAATTAGGGAACCTCTGAATTGATTTTGGAACAGACTTCCTATGTCATTCTATTTATAAGAATTTTCCCCGAAACACTTAAAAAAATTAAAAAACAGGAACTGTTATTGGCTGCCTTGCTGAAGAAGTTCCTGAAGGCTTCTGACAGTGAAAAGGAAGCCGGGGATGATGCACACAAGTGAGGTTAGTCAGTGGATGACATCCCCCCAAAATAAGACCTGGTGCCTTTTTTTGTGGCCAAAAATATATATAAGACAGGGCCTTATTTTCAGGAAAACACAGTATGTTCCTTTCAGGATTTTTTGATATTATTGTTACACTGAATTATGCAAGATAAAAAGCAGGATAGTAATTTGAAACATCAATGAATTTATAAATGCATAATGGAGCTCGCAAATTCTACTACTTTTTAAAGTAGCTTCTTTATTTAATGAAGCCTTGTATAAAACTGTTCGCCTACTTCTCATATAATTACAGTATTTTTCTATCTTAATTATTTGTTTCTACTAAGTTACAGTTTTTGGTTAAGGAATGTTATATTTTCCTTAAGCTGAAAAACAGCAGATACATGTTTAATTCATTAGAAATCAAACTGGAGGTTCACTTGCATTTTCCCTACAGTCACTTTATAATGAATTCAAATAAAAAACACATGCAATTTTTTTCTCACACAAATTTTCACTCTTAACAAAGTGCTTTGTTTTTAACAGGGCTGTGCAAAGCTTTAGTTTAAAGGTTTGTGGCAATACTGAAGTCAATGTATTGAATTGAAACTACTAACTCTGAATCAATATGAAGGTTT
Organism: Pseudonaja textilis; assembly: GCF_049901715.1. Classification (NCBI taxonomy): domain Eukaryota; kingdom Metazoa; phylum Chordata; class Lepidosauria; order Squamata; family Elapidae; genus Pseudonaja; species Pseudonaja textilis. The sequence goes on from NC_141990.1 coordinate 236,459,785, forward strand.
AATGGACCATAACACCATTAATTCTAATCAAATTGAGTCTTCAAATCATACAGCAAATCTGAGCTGGATATGGGTGATTTACACACTCTAAATGTTGAATGAGATCACTGATCCATCTAGCACAATATGTTGGTAATGATCATTGCCCTCCATGGTTACAAGCTTAAATTGCTCCTAGACTCCACAGCATGCAAAGTATGCTCTGACATTCAGATACAGACCCCTCCCTTAATAAAATTTCTAGCCTTAAGAGGCAAAAAATGGATGCCACCAATAAAGTACATAGGTATAAAGACAGATAGATAGAAAGAAGGCAGTGCAAACTAAAATATAAAATGGTAACCCAAATCCAGCCAATAATTTAGGAATGTTCTGAGACGGGTGCTTCATTTTGTTTTCTGCGCTTCTTTAAACAGCATTTCTCCATCCTATACCAAATTACTTCCAAAACCCCCATATCCTGAAGTGCATCAATAGATGGCACAGATGGTTATTACACTTGGGAGAAATAAGTCAAAGTCCCCCTTTGCCCTGCCAAGGTGGCCACATTGCTACATAGATCTCAAGCTACAGAGAACAAACGTTTAACAAACATTCCTGATACAATTAATCTCTGCAGGGATTTCTGTGTTTTGAAATGTCTGACAAGTCCTATATATCTCCAGACTAGATAAAGAAAAAAAATCACAGCACTGAAAATGTTTCAGGATGCCTTTATTAAGGTACCTATTGATGAAGTACAAATTCTTGATCAACATAATCAGCAGAAATGTTTTATATCAATGTTTTATAGTCATGCCAGCTTGCCTTGGCTTGCATTCTAAAATTGGACATTGTTTAAACTCAAACATGGAACATTTGCTTGAGTAATGAAATCATAATTAGGCTTTGGCCTGCAGCTCCTTGAGAGAAACAGGAACATTAATTACAGACATCTAATAAAATTCTTACACATCTATCCTGAGAAAAATCTCTGACATAATCACAGATTATGACAAACTCTTTCCTTCTTGTACACATAACCTCTGAGAACAATACGAAGAGCCCTAAGAATGTGTTTTGGATTATGTTACTCTGGAACAACTTTAGGAGCATCTATAAAGGGAATTTTGATCCGGTAAAACTCTAAATGTGAAAACTAAAGTCAGTATTGGGGCTCACATCGCATTTCATTAGTATTTGTAATTAGAACATCTATAAATCCTTTGACAGCATGGCAGGGTTTGGCTCTCTTTTTAGCAATATTTTTGCTGCGCTTCCTGCATTTAAGGTACTCATTCATATCATATGGGTTTGTCCCACTATAGCTCCATTTTGGCTTAAACAACACCCAATTTGTTACTATTGTTTTATAAAGATCAATATCATTTAAAGAAGGGAATATGCATTGATGATGTTATCTAGTTTGGGTAAGGAAAAGTCTGCAGGAAAACAACCAAGTTCAGAGAGCACTAAGGATTCAACAGGCACTATGATCATCAACAATTTGGAAGTATTAATACATCAAAAATTATGACTGCCAGTGGAGAGGTTTGTAAGGGCAACAGTATGATTAGACTACTTTTCCTCAATATGAAAGCACAGTGGAAACCCAGATTAACAATCTTGCATTGTCATGTGTTTGCTTTTGGTTTATGAACTGGTTTTCTACTAATGTAATAGAAACACTAATCAACAATATTATGTGTGGTCAGGATTTAGAGCTGTGTTTAAAATAGTTGTATGTTTTTGTGTGTTTATAGGATTGATAATTTGGGGGAAATAGGAAGCACTGAATGAAAGCAAAATATGAATGTAATCCATGTTTTTAAACTGTAATGTAATATACTTTTGTGTTTTCTTGTTTTTTGTTCGTTTTTTTCCCATCTTTATAAATGAAAGCAAGAATGTATGTATGTATGTATGTATGTATGTATGTATGTATGTATGTATGCGTGTATGTATGTATCTCCATTCCCAGTTCTATTTGAAAAGCTTAAATCTGCTGTTGATGGTATCTTTTGCTAATCACAACAGTAATAAGTTTGAGGGGTCCTTGGTGCTCTCTGAGCCTGTTTGTTTTTTTTCCAGACATTTCATTACCCTAACAAGGTAACATCTTCAGTGGTAGACTAGTTTCGGTAATGAAATGTCTGCAACAGGCAAGCTCAGAGAGCACCAAGGACCCCTCATTTCAACCCTGAGCTACAAATATTCTTCTTTATTGGTAATAGTTTGGCAATGTCAAGGATAAAACATCAACACATATCCTGGGCCTTCCTACTGTTTCTCTTTTCCTGTCTTTTCCTAAGAGTAAACAGCTAGGAAGCTGTGCTATATTGGTAGATCCAATGTGTTTTCTCTCCTTTAAAATATGAGGAAGCAAGTCATGGTAAACAATGAATTTAATCAACTGGTTTTCTTTGTGTCAGATGATGATTAAGAAAGTGAGAAGGACTCAGCCCATATCCAGATTCAGCCAAAGTTAATCAGGCAAACTCTGTCCATGACTGTTCTAAAGAAAATGAGAGAATATACATACATATACACACATACATGTACATTCCTACATATTTGTGCTGGTTAACATGCTGCAGCTGTCTGTGGCCACTAAATGCAAGTCCTCATATAAATCAAAGTGACTAAATGATTCTTAACAGATGCTTTAAACAAAAGTGATAAGCAAATAGCAAGTTATTAACTCCCTATGGTTACTTACTTGTCTGGAGTTTACAGGAGATACGTTTTTCAAAGCTGCCATCATAGATTGCTTCTATGTGCCTGAACCAACGAACAACATGGAAATGCTGATCCACAGGTGGGCCCGAAAACTGCCTGAACACTTCCACATCTGCATGTGAAAATGTGAAGCCCTGGATATAACTACGGGTGCTGAGATACTCATTCAGAGCCTTCAGCCTGTGTTCCTCTTCACTAATGCTCAGAATATCAGTGTAGTCAGAAGCTGCAAAGATAGAGGCAAACAGCAAGCGGTCAGATCTCACTGCTTGAAAATATCCAGAAATAAAGCATCACTCTACATGAATTTTGCAGCACACTCTGGGGAAATGATGCAAAAATGAAAAATAAGAAGAAAAAAAGAAATAGAAAACAGGAAAAGGGGCCAGAAATCTTTAGCTTTGAAAGTAACTGTTCATAGCAACAGCACTTAGATATACCACTTCATATTGCTTTACAGCACTCTCAGTGGTTTCCAGAATCAGCATATTGCCCCCAACAATCTGAGCCCTCAATTTACCAACCTTGGAAGGATGAAAGGCTGAGTCGATCTTGAACAGTCAGGATCGAACTCCTGGCAGTGGAAATTCAGAGTTAGCCCACAATGCTACATTCTGACCAAAGTGCCACCACAGCTCTTTAAGCTAGTTATTTGAAGAAGTGGTCACCTCCAGGCAACCAAGAAGGAAAACTAGATGCAATTAAGTTAATCTCTCCTTTCAGGAAGCTGTGTGTGTGTGTGTGTGTGTAAACAAGCTAGTGACTTCAGATTTCTAGTATAGTATGCATCAACTGAATTGTGCGTGAATAATCATGGTTTTACATGACAGTATGTTTCAAAGGAAAGATATACAAAATAAAGATATGTCTTCTATACTAATGGGCTAGGGGGAAATTGTGGATTTAATTCCTAATTAGACTCACAGTGCTCGACATCTAAAGGCTTGAAAGAAAAAAATCTAAATAAATTATACCTTTTTTAATATGGGACATGAATACCTAATCATCATGCAATATTTCTTTTGAATAAGCAACATTATGCAAAGCACAGAAAAGCAGTAAAAAAAAACTTGACCTGAGAAACTGAGGAATGGCATTTTTTAAAAAAAAAAATTAGCTAAATTCAATACCATTCACATATTTATCCGTACCTTTCTATTTTTACAAACCATGCGTGTTTCCATGATATCTATCCTCCACATCACACCTTGCCTTTTGTTCTTCAAACTTTTTACCTCTTTTTCAGAATCTTATCATCCAACCACATTTTTGATCTTCCCCTTCCTCTTGACCCGTCCAATCTTCCTCCATATAGTTGTTCTGCAATGTGTTCCTCAGTCAATCGCTTTATATAATCAAACCATTTCAGTGTACTTCTTTCATACTTGTCACTCAGTTCTAAATTCAATTTTGGCACTCAGCAGCCATTTATTCTTCTCCCTCTTTTCTAGTTGCACACTTTTTCCCCACTGCTTCCATCTTACATTTATGTTTTAACACATGCAATTCTCATTTCCATATAAGCGAACCATTTTTGCTTCTGTTGACATTCATTCTTTTGAATAGACATACTATCCACTATCTTGTCTACCCGCATTTACACATCTTAAAATTTCTCCATTTTCCCTTTTGTAGTAAACATTCTACCAAAGTATACAGATACACTACTTTGTCTAATTTGCAATGTTTTGTTTCATTTTTCCCATTACAGTATGTTTGTTCTTTAATGCATTTATTTTCAGGCCCATGCCTCTCATTGTATCATGCAATCTAGGTAATACTTGCTTCAAGTCATTTACATTCACAGCCAAAGAGGCAGCATCACTGCATACACAAATATCACACCTATTCATATTAAACTAAAGGGACATGACATTTTGTTTTCTTATTCCTTGCTCAGAGCTGAATTATTTGCTACATATTCCATTTATTCTCACTCACATTTACTTCCAATCCTTTAATACCCAGTTAAATGTGTTTCTGATTTTTGACCTAAAACAATTAAATCTACAAATGTCTTTAGAGAGGCTACATACAGATACTCCTCAGGTTACAAGTACTTTGCTTAGGGACTGTTGAAAGTTACAACAGCCCTGAATGAGATTTACAGCCGCTCTTCAAAGTTGTGGCCATCACACTGTCCCTGCAGTCAGTTGTTGTTATCACAACTTGGGCACATGGTAATCAGTTCACAATTATGATGGTTGCAGCATCCCACAGTCACAGGGTTACCATTTGTAACTTTCCCTGCTGGCTTCCAACAAGCAAAGTAAAACGGGGAAGCTAGCGAGATCACAATTCGTTCCTGCTCCCACTGCTTTTTCTCCCAAAGAGCCCCCAGGGGCATCCTGTACTGCCACAGCACCTGCCTACAGCTCTCGCCCATCAGGCGGTTTGCTCAGGATGCCATTTTAGTGCCTCTTCCCTTATTGTCAAGGCTCCTCCCTCAGGCCCTTCTCCAGAAGCAAGTTCAGAGGAGGAGGGTGAGTTTGAGTCTGCAGAAGAAAGTGTTGGTCAGGATCGGGGCTCAGAGCATGCTAGCCTGATGGAGCAGCCTCAGCTGGGTCAATCCGAACAGCCACAATTTTGGGCTAGACTGGCTAGGGGTGAAGGAGGCAAGCCCACAGCTGCAGCAAGTTAGCCAGGCTCCAAGTGAGGACAGGGAGCAGTTGCCACCTGTTAGTAATGAGGAGGAGGTAAAATGCACACCTCCACCTCCTCCTGATCCAAGGACAGGTAGAGCAGAGAGGACACAGGCACAATGCCAGTCAACTAGATTACTCATGAAGAGGCAACCTCACCTCTCATGAAGGGCTGCACCACACTGCTTACTTAACCCCCTTCTGAGGACTTGTGTTGCTGGAGCAACATGCTCAGTTCTGTGCCTTGTGTGTTTATGCCTGGCCTATCTGATCCCTAGCCTGCTTTCCTGGACCTAGTTACCTAGTGACTCTTGCTGTGCTGAGCTTGGAATCAGAACCTGTGCAACGGGATGCTTTCTGAGCACCTGTTTTGGGGGGGGTGTTGAGTAAACACCTGTAGAAGTCTTGCTTGGGGGGGGAGCATAACACACCACAGAATTCTCATTTGGATCAAAACCTGGGAACTGCTGGGATTGCCATTACTAAGCAATGCAGTCAGGTGACATCATGCCTTATGAGTGCAATGATTAATGATGGAAATTTATTACAGCTGCCATCAGAACCAAGGACTGCACATACCTCTATAGAATTTTAACCCCCATACTGTATATCCATGGTGGTATTCTACTGGTTCGGCCCGGTTCTGGTATACCGGTAGCGCTGAAGATTAGCGGAGACCAAACTGGTTTTTCTGAGGAGCTGATGTTGAGCCCACCCACTAGCCTGGGCTCCCATACTGACCGTTATTCCCTGCTTTTGAAGCGCAGCTACTTTGCACTGCACAGCGGATTGTCGCGCGTCAACTGCTGAAGCGACAGGGGGAGTGTAGGCTTGCAAGAGGTGCATCGGAAAGCCTCTGGCGCCTGTGCAAAGTGCATGTTTGGCACACGCACGTGCAAAGTGTGTGCATGCAAAGTGCACCCACCAAGCCATGCCCACTGAACCGGTGGTAAACTATTTCGAAACACACCACTGCTGTATATACAGACAAATGGGGCTTTAAATATCGTTATCACTCAGCACAAGATCATCCGGTAGCATGAAAAATCTGCACTGCAAGATCTAGAAAAACTAGATTACATCTATAATTAAATGGAGTGGGTGGTTCCAAAAAAGGATTTTGAGTAATTACTATAGGGGGCCCATAGGGCAGATGTTAGATAATATTCATCTTCTTAATAACCAAAAGTCTTCTAGGTTATACCTGTTCTTCCTGTTATCATAGTTTCGAATTAATTTAAAGCCAGGAAAGTTTATAAGTACAAATATTTGAAGTTTATCTAAGGGGGGGGAGTGGAGTTTGTGCTAACACAGACCTGTTCTAGAACAATTTCAGATTCTGAACTTATATTTCTTCCAAATCTTCTAAATGCAGCTTTAAAAGTACCTGAGATCTCCAGATGCACTGAACACATCTGTTTGAAAGTCTACAGGTGTTACAAAGAATTTCAATCAATCTATGCTTGCCATCAACGGGAGCAGCATGGTGGCCTACAGGTGAACATGCTCACCTCCCACTTGGAAGGTTGAGAGTTCAATCCTAAGCAGCAGCAGATGTTTCTCTATCAGGATGCAAAGAGAAAATATCTGCTGCAAACTCCAAGTTGGGAGTCAGGAAAGGCACCCGGCCAGTGTATGCTCAGCTCCATTCAGTTGCCCCAATTCCACCCCAGATAAAAGGATTACAGGATGGTAAAAAGAAAAAAAAAACAGTGCTTAGCATCAGCTAATCAATCATTTACCATCCAAGAAACTGACTCAGCCTCTCAGATTTACGAACCCTTTTTCCCACCTTACACAATTTAGAAGGCTAAATTGCTATTGTTCCCCCACATCTCCATCCTCTCCATGCTGGCTAACATTTATTAATTTAAAAGGCCTCAGGCTTGCATGCTGGTAGTTCTGCATTTGGCCTCATTACCCAATCAACCCAGCAAAACCGCACTACAATTAGTTTCCAGGTGATGCAATGCACACAAAGCTGAATTGCTTGCATTCTTTCTCAAGTGCATCTCTAAAGGCAAACGGTTAGCAGATGCATGCTGACTACTGGAAAGGAAGAAGTATGTGTAAAGACAAGAAACGAATTAGTCTTTTTAGACCTAGAATTCAGCAGCTACTGTGATGGGACAATACTGACAATTTGTTATTACACCTATCTTTTTCTTTCTATCTACAGGAATATTCTAATTGCCCTCCAGATTTGTTTGACTCTATCTCCCCCAGGGCTATATTAGTAACAAACTTAATATAACAAATCAGTTCAACTTCTCTCCCAGCTCTCCAAATAAATGAATAAATAATGAGTCTAGATGGTTCACGACAATCAAAGAAACCAGTAAAAGCAATAAACTATAAAAGGTAAAGAAATAATTTCTACACAAGTATTGAAATTAAACAAATTCTCCCTTCCCTTTACATCTAGTGTCTCTCATTTATATTGTAAGAATTGTTGAAAGCATTATCAATGCAAACTTAGTGCTTGAAGGCAAAAGAGACAAGTGATTGTTATAAAATCCCCCTCTGGATTTATACTGTATCAATCATCAATGAAATTGGCCCAAGAAGTAATGAGAGAAATCGTGCTGGATATTTATTTAATTTATATGGCGCCTGATTCCCAATGACCCTGAGTGACTCAGAAGTAAAAACATTACAAGCAAGAAAACAAAAACCCAGTAAGAGACACAAATGCAAGAAAAAGGAGGACAAACCCCAAAAAGAAATGAGAGAAACAAACCCATACAATCCAAAGGGGCTTCACTCAACCTCACCAAAGGTCTGGCAAAGAACCAGGTCAAGGCCCTTTGAAATATCAGCAAGATGGGAGGGGGGAGGCGAATCCAGAACCTCATCCTAAAGGAAAGGCACCACTACAAAAAAGCTGTGCTTCTGGCATTAAAATGAATGTTTAATTGAAGGAACCCCAAGTGCATCAACCTTGCTAGACAGAATTGGCCAGATAGATACTATGGGAGACAGGAGGTCACTCAAGTAACCAAGCCCTATGCCATGAAGGGCTTTATAGGTGACAACCAACTTTGAACTGCACCTGAAGCAAACAGGCAAGCAGCTCACAAAGCAGAGGTTTTATATGGGCATAGGGAGGCATACCCAACATTGCCCACATTATATTCTGCAGCACCTGAAACTTCTGGGTGACCTTCAAGGGCAGCTCCATAAATCATGCAGTAGTCAAGCCATAAGGTGACCAGGGCATGAATGACTGGGGGGCTCAGTCTGCAAAAAGGTATAACTGAGTCTTTTAGCCTCAGCTGCTACCTGTCCATGATCAGGGCTTATGAGTCCAGGAAGACTCCCAAAGTGTGCACCCCTTTTGAGTGGGAAAGTACAAACAATAAGTAGGGTTGAGTCAGAGATGGTTCCTCCCCATCCAAACCCATATGACCTTATCCAATGTTTTCAGGTAAATGTTGAAAAGGTGGGAAGAGAGAGTAAAACCCAGTGGGATGCCACAAAGGATAGGACGAAGGAGTGATTTCCCCTTGTCAACCAAGACTTCCAGGAACTGGCCCCAAAGAAAGGAAAAGAACCACCACAGATCAGTGCCTCTGATCCCTAGCCCATGAATACCATAGCTGATGGTATTAAAAGCTGGTAAGAGATCAAGGAGCATGAGGATGGATGCATCATTCTATCACAGCTTTGCCATAGATCCTCTATAAACGCAACCAAAGCTATGTCAATACTAAATCCTGGCTGAAATCTTACTGAAACATAGAGTATCTAGAAAATCAGTTTACCCCCAGCAAAGGAAATGGACTTCACCCAGCAAAGAGAACTAGCTCTACTTGCAGCTTTAAAGAGATTCTGTTTTTTTGCTCCGAAGTCTAGGTTATATCTTTGAAGATATCTAAGTTGCATCTTCCAAACACATGCACATATGAAGGGGTTCACAAATGCACACACAGCTTTTTAAGGGAGTCTAATGATGTTAATAAAATTCTGTTGCAATGCTACAATATATGGTGTCCCCAATAAGTACATTAAGCTCTTTTGCCCCAATAGTGATAGGATTATTATTATGGCTAGGCAGATTATTCCAAAAGGTACTTCAGTTGCTGCATTGCTCTTTGAGGTCACTTGGCAATAAAGTGGCTGCCATTTCATTTACGTGCAATCCCATGCAACAGAAGCATTTTCCGTGTATGCAACAGTCATTTTTATTTCACAAAACTGAAGAAAAATAGTTCTTCTTTTAAAATCAATGTTCTACATATTTCCTTTATGTCTTAATAATATATTCAAAAGTACCACTCCAGAGGATTTTCACAGCCCTGCTAGGTATTACAAATAGGAGCAACCAGTCAAGGCAGAAACAACCAGATCAACTAGTAAAATATTCAAGTCAGCTACTTTAATACATTTCCCTATATTACAAGAATTTCTCCAGTCTTCTTGGGAACAAGTAGATAAGAACCCAAAGAACTTAAGTTGCGCAAGGACTCAAGGATAGTTCCCCGCTTGACCCCTCTTCCCTGCCTAGCTGGTAATTTCCCAACAGAGCCAAAAACATTTTAATGAAAAATGCTATGTCTTTTTGCTTTTACCCAAACTTGCTATTGCTCTCTTTTATGCACATATGAAGGGATCCTTGATTAAATGAATTATTAATAAAGCATTCCACATGATCCCTTGATATTAGGAAAGGGATCTAGTATGTACAGCCAGAAATATCCTGTATAATATTTGGCACATCAGAATTTTTCACAGCTCTGTAAATTATTTAAATCTAGTTTTATATCTATTCCAGTGTACAACCAGTTTAACTCTAATAACACTATCATGCACAAAATAGAGGCATTGCTGTTTCTAGAACAAGGGATAAACTCTAAATAAAGCCATGCGAAAAGGGCACATTTCTAACTAAAGAGGGAAGTCAGGCAACTGCTTGAAGTATAAATGATCTAGGATATCAACAATACTTGCAATTCTCAATTTGCTACCTAATAGTTCACTTACATATATATTATGGAATGCAAACTGATAACTCCTTTCATTTTTAATTAATGCCCTGTACCTTTTCTCTGAGGCCTAATTATATGTTTATAAAGAAATGGTTAGGTTTAAATATAAGGGCATTAACTGTATGTTTACTTATCAAATAGAAATGCAAAGGGAAAACATTAGTTATTTAAACAAAACCTCTGTAAATAGAGTTTCAAATGTATATCAGATCCTTAGGAATCAGCCCTGAAGGATCTATTTATACAGAAAGATGTTTTGAGAGGAGTGAATAGCTCTGATGAGCTTTAATGTGACTTTACTTAACATTTCAGGCTTTCAACTGGTTGATTTTTGTTTGTGTCTGCTAAAATCCTTATTTTATTCATTGGCAATTGTTTAGTCAGGAGACATTTCTCATCATCGTATGGTGAAACCTATGACGTACAATATTACTATCACCACTTGAAATAAGGTGTATGGTAGTCCTTCATCACTAAAGGATCTGAATTATACTACTGTTGGTTTTAAGAATATTGTAAATTCTGTTTGGGACATAATCTCAATACAGTTAAAGTTACATTTAACCAACAAACATATATGTCAGCGTGACATTAAACATAGCCTATATCTGTTTAATAATTGTCTATGTCGGAGAAGTATTCTGAAGCAATTTCATAAACTTAAGTATTTGCATAATCAATTGAGAAGCTCTAGTTTGTATTGTATCAAGCTGACCTTATGACCTATTCTTAAAATTAAAGCTTTTTCCAGCTATCAAACAAAAATCATGTCCTGAGATCTTTTTTTTAATTAGGACACTTTTTATAAGTACATTCATCACCAAGGTGATATGAAAATGCATTTAGAATAATATATACAAGTTTGATCTTCATTTAAAAAAAAAAACCCAAATACTCCTATCAAAAAGATTAAAAGATTTGGACATGCCACAGAACATGACTACTCCTTGGATTTGTAAAGCTTCCACATTTTATAGCTGTCTTAGCTTCACCTTGTAAGACTTCCACCACTCTTTAAAGATATCAACAGCTGTAAATGGATAACGTTTGTTGTCGAGAAGCCAGCGATAAAACAATGCCTATATGCCCTGCTTTTATATAGTTCCCCAAAGGCACTCTCGTCGGCTACTGACTTTCGATTTACTCAACGGGAGGATTTTTATGCGTTTACTACGACTTCGCCGCGAAGAAAATGGAAACAAAAATGAAAGTGATTCGGGGGAAAAAAATATTCCTTAAAATCAGTGACAGTACAATTGCTATTCTGCAATGGCAATCCACTACATCATTCAACCTTATAAATTCATTCTGGGGGGCGGGGGGGGGCACGGAAAAAGAAAAAGCTACCTTTAAGACAGAGTTAGAATTAGCACAGAGCCTATCGATTAAGTTTCCGCCTCTGAAATCAGTAGACGTAGTCCCTACTCGCTGTCCGTTCACAGCACACATTACCTGCAGCCCTTATGCTTCTAACGATGCGGTAGCACCAATTGTACCGCCAACCCCCGCTTCAATCTTTATGGCCCTGCGACGCCTTTTCCATATGACTTGAGAATGGAATTCCGGGACATTTCTTTATTCTCCAGCCCCGTTTTATTTAGAAAGCTTGAAGCTTACCGGCTGCTGCCATTCTTCCTCCTTCGCCTCTTGTCAGACGATGCTCTCTTCCTGACAAGCTGATGCAACCAAGGCCGTTTCCGGAAGCATAACTCCACCTCTGATCGTCACTTCTGGTAGGAGCAAGGTAAACCTGACGATTCACGGGCAAGGCAATCTTGAAAAGGCAGGGAAGCACCGTATACAGACAATTGCAAATAATATGCGAGGAGGGGCACACACAAAAAAGTACGTCAGTATACAGTAGGCAGATATATTTGTTGCGAGCCAGGAGTTTTTCGAGAATATAAGCTGAAATAAATGGAGCCACCATTATAGGCACAAATTGGATTGATTTGTTAGCTTTTATAGGATCTCATTTGTCTATTTTTATTGGTATTCCACTGTTCTTTTAAGAGAGAATTTAAAACCTATAGCAGGCAAGTTTATAAGACGTTTGCTTTGTATTTTGGGGTATTCAAGCTCAACTGATATTCCTTTATGCTCTCTACTTATGATTAGGCCACACAGTCAGCCAGATGTCTTTCTCCATCTGAGTCCTTCCGAAGAACTGGGATAAGCAGATGTTGTTTAATAATGTTACAGGTATCATCTTAAGATGTAAGCTGTTCCAAGTAAGGCTGCCTTTAGCAATTGACTGATGGTGATTTTGTCAATGCTGATGGTGTTCAAGTGCAGAACCAGATGTTTTGGAACTGCACTCATTGTGCCTTTCGCTATTGGGGTTATCTTTGTTTTCATCATTATTATAATTGGTCAGTCAGCCAGATGACGATTTGGTATTTTTATCCACCTAGTTAGCCAGTCCTTCCCAAGGATTGGGGATAGGCAGTTGTTGTTTGATGCTATTGATGTTAAAGGTATCATCACAGAATACGAAGTGTTTGGAGCAAAGTTGTCTTTTGCAGTTCACTAGTGGTGATTTATTATATTATTAAAATTAATTCAAATGCCTAGTATCTGGGAAAATCAAGTCTGCAGATTTCCTCTCCAAAAGATGAAGCTTTTTTTCCAATAAATAGATTTTCCTTTTCTTAAAGAAATTTTTATGAACATATACCTTAGCTTACCATAGTTTTATACATACAACCTGGATTTCTTTTATCAGCATTTACTATTTTTTGACTGATTGAACCATGATCCAACTTCAATCTTCTCTAGGCAAGCTCACAATACAAGCAATATAAATATAACAATTTACATGATAGATGGCAAATCTCATCAATAATACCTCTGTACACTGTCTGGGGCTACAAGCACAGTAGCCCAAAACATGAGAAGAAACCTGCTTTTAGGCACAAAGAATTTGTTTATTATTTTATGCTTTTCTGTGTAATACTTTGAATTTTCTTCCACATAGTTTTTATATTTACAATTTATTACAAGTTTAAGCTTACCTGGCATGCTGTTCTGACTTTAAAGGGAATTGTTGGGATTCAGCTATATTTTACAGAAACCTCCTCAACCACAGCAAATATTAAAGTAGCACCTCTGCTTACCTAGACCACAGGTTTGTTATGATCTGAAACTTGCAAAATATTAAGTCTGTGTTTACTCAACACATGTATCCTTTCTTAATATAATTGTGACCCAGAATAAAATTGGTGGCATAAACATTTCATTAAAAAACATTCATTAATCCAGTATTATAGGCCTGGATGACATACTGAAGCATAAGCTAGCCGTACAAGCTGTGTTTACATAACACACTAAACTAGAACATGGCTGGCTAGTTTGTTTCTATGTGTTATGTGAACATTGTCCTGGTAGAATCAAAGCCATTTAAGTCATTTTTTTTATGAGAAGTAAAAAAAGAGCAAGAAATATTAAGACTGAATGTATTGAAGGTGTGAGATTAGTAGAAGAATGTTAAGATTAATTTACATCCAATCTCAGCTTTCTTCATCACGCTCTTTATGATCTGTATCTGGGGCTGTCAAACTCCGGCCTATGGACCGGAAGCATTTAGCGAAGGGGGAAACAGTCGTTATGTCACGTGATGCTGCTGTGATGATGCAAGTTTGACACCCCTGATGTTCAAACAAATCTATTCTTCTGACATATGAGTGAAAGCGAATATATGTCCCATGATGTGCAATATGCGAACTGGGTCAATCACCAGGATCAGAGGTTTAGTCTTCCAAGCTTTCAGATTCATGCTGGAGCCCATCCTCAGGGAACTTCTCTCTAGCATGGTGTGTACATGTTACACGTTACATACTGTTACTCGTGCTGGAGCCCATCTTCAGGAAACTTCTGTGTAACAATGTGTAACATGTACACACCCTGCTAGAGAGAAGTTCCCCGAGGATGGGCTCCAGCATGAGTCTGAAAGCTCGGAAGACTAAACTTCTTCCCAGTGACTGACCCAGGTTGGATCCTGTAATATCAGTACCATGTCCAGACAAATCTTTAAAAATATATCCCTTCAACCTCCATCTCACTTCAGCTTCATCCCAAATCACTTAATGTTTATTTCCCTTCAGGCAATTATTCCTGAAACTCACCTGTAGTTCTTCAGTGGAGTCAAACACAACTGTTATAAGCCTTATTACAAAACAGGACACTGCAAAATTAGCTTAGCTTTTTTTTTGCCACTGGTTAACTTTTAATAGCGGTATTATCTAACAAGACTGAATTTTTTTTCTCATAAATCAACATTGCTTACTTTGTTTGTGAACTATGCCATAATGCACCTCTTTTTTTCTAAGTGAGAAGTATCTATTGTTTTGATTGTGTTCCAAAGTAGTAAGTTGAAACAAGTTAGCTCTAGGAGTAATCATTTTTTTTATGTTCAGAGGTCTACGTAGCTTTAAATAAGCATATTTCTTATACAAGTAGTCCTTGGCTTACAACCATAATTGAACCTCAAAATTCTGCAGCTAAGCAAGCCCATTGTTAAATGATTTTTCCCCCCATTTTAGTCTTTCTTGCCAGGTGTTAAGTGAATCACTGCAATTGTTAAGTTAGTAACAAGGTTGTTGCTAAGTGAATCTGGTCTCCCTGTTGATTTTGCTTATCAGGTCACAAAAGGTAATCACGGCTCCGGGTAAGTGCAACCATCATAAATATGGATCAATTGCCAAGCATCTGAATTTTCATTGTGACCAAGGGATGCTGCAAGTGAAAGACATTCATAAATCTTTTTTCAGTGATGTTGTATCTTCAAATGGTCACTAATTGTTCTAAGTCAAGAACCACCTTATTCAGTGCAAGTTTTAGTTTTGTTCTATCACCTCAGTTCTGATTCAGGGGTTTTCCCCGGGCATTCAGGATAGTTTTCAATCGTATGCAGAGTATTTATAGGCATAATAATGTATTCTGCTGGCAGAACATCTGTCAGTGTTATGATACAATTGGACCAAAATAATATCCCATATATGGTATAATAGTCTAAAAATTTTCATATTGTGCATTTTTTGGTAATTGGTATAATTTTCTTCCAAAATTAAGAGTAATTATAAAAACTAACAAATGTATGGTCCTTAGTTTATAAGAATGAAATTGTGTCCTAGTAATAAATTTAATAGATGACAAGATTAATACTAAGCAATAATCTGGTTTGTTTTAGCATATGGTATGAAGCCAATGATGGTGACTATGCAGATCACTACAGCTTATTCAACAAACCATAGCTTCACATGGTATGTGAAGCTATGGCTTGTTGAATAAGCTGTAATGATCTGCACATGATATGTATTCCTAGGCAAACTATGTGGAATTCTTGGAAATGTACAAGTGCTATCCATACTATTTAAAATTATTCCTTGCTCCACTCCATTTTCATTTCATTCCCTGGCCCGTTTCCCATTGACATACGCAATAAAGGAATCAGAACTATTTTTTTTATTAGAAAATACATACAAAAAGTACAGAATATGACACTGTTCACATTTGTTGTCTCTTTGGATATAAGATCACAAATGAAATATTACATTTCATACTATAGTAGCAAATGCGAACACAGTTCCAGCCTGATTCCAGTGGATTATATTTCAAGAAGTTTTACAGTTAAATTCCACCTACCCAACAGATTACCTGATTCTGATTCTGTTGAAAACTATTATATCCAGCTTCAGCCTGCTGTGAGCAGTTCACGTAATATTGAACACTGAATTTTGGTCACAATAGCATTTTTATAGAGGACAGTACAGAATCACATAAACCTGTAATTTCCAAATACTGACCAAGCTCCTATTGGTTCCTGCATTATCCATTGTAAAGTTTTTATGTTGCAAAATTCACCCACTCAGATATGCATTTCATTTCCCAAATAGGATCCATATTTCTTTCAACAACTGTGTTGTCCATTTACACATCCTCAGCCGAGGATACATGTGCTATAATAAATTGATGCGTAAAAAGACAGACTGTTTTCTGTCCAGTTTTTGCATAGTCAAAAAGAAAGAAAGAAAAACTAAATTAGTCTTCAGCTTCCTTTATTATTAAATCTTTGTGTTTTAGTTCTTTTATTATATTTTCATAAATACCATAAAGGTTCATTTCTTCCAGTCCAGCAAATATTTTATGAAAAGCTGCAACAAGTCCATTCCTGTCTCGCAAAGTTTTTAACATCTGATGATGCTGTTCATCAAAATGTTGAGCATTATCATGCTTTATGTTATCTATGTCATTGTCTGATAAGCCGCATTTCCTCATAAGTTTATTCCAATAATCTGATCCCACCAGGTCCTTTATTTGAAAATAAGCCTTCTCCAATGCTGCAATGCAATAAAAATGTATGTTAGATTTTTTTAAAAAATGAATTTTTACATGGTTCACAAGCTTATATACTTATGCTGCAGTTCAGATTTAACGACCTTCAGGACAAACGTCACATTTTTCTTCAATGTATATATTTGGCTTTCGGCTACATTGGCTGAATTTTTAATTTTCGAAAGCATGCATTCCTTCTTCTTTTTTAAAAAAGTACAAGTAGTCCTTGAGTTATGACCACAATTGAAATGAAACACTTGTTAAGTGAGTTTGTCCCATTTTATGACTTTTCTTGCCACAGCTGTTAAGTGAATCATTGCATTTGTTAAGTTAATAACATGGTTATTAAGTGAATTTCTAATCCCCATTGACTCTGCTTGTCAGAAGGGGGGATCACATGACTCCAGGACACTGCGACTGTCATAAATATGAATCACCTGCCAAGCACCTGAATTTTGACCATGAAACCATGGGGATGCTGCAACAGTTGTGAAAAGCATAAGTCACTTTTTTCAGTGCTTTTCAGTAACTTTGAATGGTCACTAAATGAACTGTAAGTCAAGGACTACCTTGTATGACAAACAACTCCCAAATCATGCCATTTAAGAAAGCTTACAACAATTGGGATAATTATAACAAACTGCAAAAAATACTTTTAAAAATGCACTAACGAGATATTAGCTTGTTAGAATAAAAGTATCTTTCCTTGCCAGAGAGAAGACAAAGAAGGGGCTATTCAAATACTAAAACCCTTTTCAGAACTTACAAAATTAACAGAACATTTTTTTCCCACCAGTTCTTAAAGTGATGTTCCAGCACCAAATATTTATTTTCACATTGAGTTATTTGAAATTATATATTTTGGGTAAATAGCTTTAGCAAAATTAACTACATATGATTATTAAGGTGAATTCTCACCCTAAATTGCAATTATAATTTGCAATTAATGGATACTACAAATTTATTATAGTTAGGAATGTGCGGTCATAAATTTGGCTGAGATTATCGCACAAGAGCAGCAGCTGCAGCACATACACATACACAGATCCACATAACATTCCACTACACAGTAAAAATCAGAGAATGCACTAAGTGAGTGTACTGCTTTATCTCCACATATACAAGGCAGGATGCAGAAGCTAATCAAAGCTGGTATTCCATCTCAGTGAAAAGCCTCTTTGCCTCTCATTGCTTCTATGTATACAATTCTCAGCATTCAGACCTTTATATCAATTTCTACACCATCATCATCATCATGATCTGTTCTCTAAAAAGAGGCAAACTGAATACAAATTTCAGCTTCTCATTTAGTTCCCAACAACAATCTCCACTATTCTGGAAGATCCTCAGACTTCTAAAACAGCTTTTAATGGGGAAGTATAGGAGAAGTTTTAAAAAAATGCAACAGTAAGGACATCCTATGAGCAGAGTTGTACATATGGCACAATCCCTCAACCTTTCTGGTTTTGCAGACTAGGAGGGGGACAGGGAGAGTGGATGGTTCTGCATGAGCCACCAGCAAGTGCACTGATCTCCATTTGCACGTTTGCCACTTGTGCAAATGGAGAGCACACGCACACATGCGTAGTCACCCATCACTTCTGCAGCCCAGTTCTGAACAGCTCATGACTCTGTAGTGAGCCAAAATCCAGGGATTGGGGACTCATGACTTATGGGAACTGAGAATCCAACTAGTAGCATGAACACTTTAAAACTACTGGATGGAATTAATACTTCAGGAATATTTCAAGAAGATGATTGAGACATTTACGTATCCCCTTACACTCAGAACAGAATCGTTATGACATTCTTAATATGATGTCCAATGAATGCATCAATTACATATTTGCTCAAGAGGCTTTTGCTGTTTATTCGATTTAGGAGATTAATTTAAATTATCAACAATTGAAAATATAATTTAATTGTCAATGTTAACATATTTGTTTGCGCTTGAATTACGATGTGTTGTTCAATATGACTTATTGGATGATAATCTGTAAAACAGTTATTTGATCTACTCACTTTCCATATGAGAAGTTTTAATCCTTACTGCAGGTTTGTTCGAGCTTTGTACCTGAAATTTTTTAAAAAGGATGATCTGTTGTAATTCAAAGTATTAAAAAAACATAAAATTTGACTCAACACAGCAAACTTGTTTTTTACAGATTAAACAGATAATCAGAGAAACATAGTGAAAATTATTAAATGGATTCCAAAGTATAGCTGACAAAATTTAAGCAACCTTTCTGTTTCTCAGATTCTACTTAAACTTTAAATTTCAACATAAGATGACGCTTTTTTTTTTTTACGCTACTAGAAAAAAGAGAGAAAAAGTACAAAACATGTATCACATGCTAAGCTGAAAGCAAGCAAATCACATCATAGCGATGAATGCACAGGCTAATAGGCTGTGGTCTAATTATCTGATATTCTGACATTTTGCCAGCAACTGTGACTAGCATCTTCAGAAGTAAAGTGAGCTCATTCAGTTCCTGCGCAGCTGCCTGTGACCTGACAAGAAGTGCACTGCACAGCAGATTACTTTGCCTCTGAAAATGCCAGACATGGTTGCTGGCAAAACATCAGGATATCTATTAGAT
The DNA here is from genome assembly GCF_049901715.1 of Pseudonaja textilis. Taxonomy (NCBI): domain Eukaryota; kingdom Metazoa; phylum Chordata; class Lepidosauria; order Squamata; family Elapidae; genus Pseudonaja; species Pseudonaja textilis. The sequence goes on from NC_141990.1 coordinate 236,479,066, forward strand.
CACAGCCTGTTAGCCTGGAACCTTATTGCCACAACACTGACAGCGGCCATAAAAGCCAGTATGAAAAAATCATATTATAGTTGAGTGTTATTTGTTGACCAGATCTGTAAGTGGGAAATTTACTACTGATAAACAACTTTTAAGAGGGCTCTTCATCTCCTTTGCTAAATAGAAATTTTAATTATTATCTCCCTGGCACCCAGTAAGAAAGTTTGTGCAATATGTTTATTTATGAAGCTCATCCAAAATAGCATGCAAATCCCATGTTACAAAAATAAATGTGTCTTTCCAGGAAACCATGGAGGGGAAGAGTGTGAGGCAAGAATGTTCTTCTGAAATGTTTGTATTTTTTTTTTCTTATGAAATAATTGATGGTGTGGAATTAATTTGCATTCTGCTGGAGAATTCTGAAGGAATCCTTAATGGGAGTTGCAGAAGATGCTAGGGCCAGGGCAATGCAACAGAAAATAATAGTTTTAAAATAGTAACAGTAAAAGAACATTCTACCAGGAATTTTTGGGCAGAGGTATAAGGTTTCCTGCTTTAAGCTGTTTTGTACTTTGAATATACTCTAAAAGGAATATACCAATATTTCCTGTCCTCAATGAAATCATATTTGGGAAGGGGGTAACCTTTAAAGGCTGCAGTTACTATATAAAGCTCACTTTAAGGGATAGAATGGCAAAAAAGCAGATAATAAAGAGGCAGGTATCAAGATCAGAAGTGTTTTCCTACATTCTAACTATGTTTCAAAACCGTGTTTCTTATAGCATCTCTAGGTCCATTTTGACTACTAGAATAACAATGGCGAAGCACTATTGTGGAGGCAAAGGCTTGGGTTAAAGCATAGAGTGATAAGTTACAAATCCAAAGTATGAAGGATGCAAATGTTGCTATTAATAACACAGTTCTAAACAGAAATATTGAAATTGACTTTGAGGTTGGGTGGCCATTTTGAGGCCAGAATACCTCAGGAAATATCTCTTCCCATAAAGTTGTTCAGAACCTGTCAAAACTGATCTTAGTCATCATACTGGCACACACTAGAAAAACTGGGTTTGAATTTCCTTTGTGAACCTTTTTAGCTAGCAGTCAAAATAGCAGACGAAGGCAAGCAGTTATCGTTTTTACTGCTTAATGTCTGCCTATATCCAGTTATTTCCGGCCATGGAAACACAGCAAATTCCTAATGTGGCAAATGGCTTTGCAAAACAAAAGCATCTAAATCCTTCCACATCAATTGCTAGAATTCTATTATTTAAGCAGGTCCTTTTGCTATAAGTTACTGTATTCCGCCCTCTGCTGCTATTTCAAAATACTACAAGTTTCACCCGGTATTTTTAGATGAAATTCTACCTGCTTATGTTATAATTGTCTTTCTCTAACCTATCTTCTTTCTCTAACCTATCTTATATGTTTTTATGGCTATATAAAATTTCAAGGGGTTGCTTTCCTTCAGTGAATATCTGTGTGAACCAACATTTTTAATTTGCTTTAAAAAGCCACACATCTCCACTGGCATCTAAAATTAGAAGTAACTATGCTGCTTTGCCTCATTTCTAAGCCTTCATCCAGCAGTTTCAGTAGCCTAAAGAGGTTTGCCCACATGTGCTGCTTATGCACTTCTTCAGGCCATCCACCAGAGGAGACCACTAAACAGCACAAACCACTTTGAGGAGAACTGTGTTGTTTCTGTGACGCATAATGTTTTCTCAAGACAAAGAGTTTCCTCACATGGGCCTAATATATTCATAAAAGGTCGCACTGTAAGTGAACACATACTATTTCAAACTGTTCTGCTTTGGAAGAACCCACAGAACAGTAGTAATTATTAATTATCTAGCAATTTTCTACTGAAAAATACCTACATCATTCCTTCCACTGGACTGCCCACTTGAACAAACAACCTTGACTGATGATGACACAGGTGGCCTATTTGGAAGGTCTTGTTCCCTATTGTCCATCTCCAAATTCTCTCTCTTCGCAGTTTCAGGCAGTCTGTCCTGAGAAACAGCAGTGCCTTCAATTGTAGAGTTTACATTCTCGTTGCCATCAGGTATCTGCAAAATAAAGAAATAACCCTTTTGGTAGGAAATAGTAATTGTTGTTTTTTTTTAAAAAAAGTCTGAATTTCTAGAAATGTTCAAAGGGAGCTGCATGTTAATAATACAATGTTACACATTAAAAATGCCTCTCCATTTAATTTAGTTAAATTCTCTTCCACCTAAGTGTTTATAGCCTAGGTCAGCAATGAAGTCTCCATTGTGCCCCAAGGTCAAAAATTAAGACACAAATTTTGACACTTGAAATTTCCCCAAACTGCAAAAAATGGCCTGAATATTTTGGCCCTGACGACTCCATTATGTCAGGTTGTTGCTGAGCATACTTCTTGCAACCCAAGGCTGAAAAGAGCAGTGCTGTGAGGCATCTTATTTGATTTTAATGTGTCTAAACTAATAGCCACCTATTAAAAGTCATAGTTCCAAAGTGTAATTGTGTAATGTGTGCAGCCAGTGATGTATCTTTTTAGGCATCGTGATTCAAAAGCTTGGAGATCAGACTTGGTTCCTAACCTGACATCATCCAAGAAATGGACTTGGGGTGGGAACGGTGCAAATTTTCTGACCTCAATTCCTAATAAAAAGTAATTGTAAAAGGAGCCAGACAAAACACAAACAGATAAAAAATAGTCTGAATAATGTGGCAATTAAAAATGTCAGTGGAAATGAAGTGCTCAATTTCTCAAGTCAAATGAAGATATCTACACTACATGTCTGGAAACGATTTTGATCCTGAAATGTTTACCACAAATAACAATGACAATCTGAAGAAAGGACCAAAGTATATCAAGGTGTGTGCATTTCAAAAGGATAAATTATTTTCCAAAGTCCGTTTATTTGTTCTTGAGTAAGTAAGTAATAGTTTATCTGTATGCTTATTTTAAAGTCTGTACCTTGAAGGGATTAAAAAAATCCATAGAACTATAATTCATGCTTTTACTTGCTGAAAAGAGGTCATTGGCCACGTCTCTATAAGTAAAGAGTAGTTGGCCATCTATGAGGAACATTGTCATTCAGGTATAAACCCCATTTCTGGAGCATGTTAAATGATCCAACAAGCAGTTGGGCCAAAACAAAAATCAAATACAATTTGCTCCACACAATGAATAAAATTAAAATTAAATACATTGCTCTCCCCAATTTCATCTGCCTGCTTCTCCAGATCTAATAGAATGGACATGTCATGGGTTCTGTTGTCCAGGGAGCCACCTTCGTTGGGCCTTGGGTAGCAGGCCTCTTCTGATGTGTTCACCTTGCGGAATCCTCCCCCTTCCATCCCACCAAGAGATGAGATCAGCCTCATTACCCCTGAACTTCCAAAGATCCCTCAAGATTTGTTATGTCAGCAGACCTGGGTACCCGGGGGACTGGTGAACTCGTGAGGTGGTTCCATTATTACTTCCTACATCTATTGTTTTTTTTTTTCTTGTTTAGTTCTGTTTTTAAAGTTTTTTTTAACAATTTCATGGTTTTAGGTAACTATTGTTTTAGAAGATCGTTATATTCCACCCAGAGTCATAATTTATGAGATGGATGGTCACATAACTTTGATTAATTAATAAGTTAATGCAATTACAGTTGCTCTAATCTGAACATCAACTGAACATCTAATAATCAGCAGAGACCTGCTAAAACTGGGTCATTTTGATGACTGCAGAAAAATCAGTGAGGAAAGTATGAGTACTTTGGCGGAGTACTCATGGTGGCGGGAGGGGGCTGTATTGGAAGGTCTGGCAGCGCAGGCGGCTGGAGAGTGGGGGAAATTCCACAGCTGCTGCTGGGACTGGGGTTCAACTACCTGACCATCAGCAGTCTGGTGTGGCCTCCTGGGGACAAGGGGCCTCTCTAGGCTATTGGCAGCCGCAGCCATGGGCCAGGAACCCACCACACCTGAAGGCCACCCATGATGGGGACCCTGCCAGACTGGCTCTATTCATATGCCAGGTAATTAGTCCAGCCAGCAGTGAAGATTGAGGTGGAGCAACAAGCCAAGGGGGGGACCAAACTCTGTCACGACTGACCTGACCCAAACCCTGAAAACCACCTTACTGACTGACCCCTGGTTCCTAGAGAACCAACAATGGTTAACCCATTGGGTGGGGATTGGCATGGAAGTACACAGGTATACTATTGTGCTATCATACTAAGAAAGTATGAGTATTTTCTGGATTAATGTTCCAAAACAGAGGGACAGCTACAGAGGCTTACATATCCTTTTTCCTTTACTCTTTGAAGAGGTGGGTTCCTAAGCAATCACTTCCTCCCCAAATGCATAGGCTAGGCAGATTTCACCTGGACAAGATGGGTCCTAAGATAATATGGAGCTAAGCCATATAGGATTTTATCAATGACAAACCAACACTTATTTGGGGGCTGGAATCTAATGGTTGGAATTGGTCGCCAATGCAGTGACTGTAGAATTGGTGTTGTGACAGCAGAGGCATTTGAGTGCTGATGTTCTGGTTATTCCCCATGTGGCATTAAAAATTAATGTGGAGGGAAAATACACTGGTGGGGCACAAAGAAAGCTAGAGGTCCATGTGATATTAGAACCCGCTGAAGATGCAGCTTGTAGTGAAAGATGAAAAACAAGGCTGTTTTTCTCATGCGCATCATTAATTGGCCTTGTTATACATGAAAATAAAACGTTGATGTCTTCCCAGTAACTATTCATACTATCAGTTTTACAAAACTACTATCTGAGAAGAAAAGCTGGCTGTATTGCTTCTTGTAAACTTCTCATCATTTTGGCAGGACAGAAGCAAGCTAAAAACATTAGTTATACTCCCTTAAAAATTAAGTACACAAATGCTTACCAAATGGTCTGTGAATTCTTCGTTTTCTGGAGAGAAAAGTATAGGAAAAATACACATTAGTATACAGATAGTCCTCACTTAACATTCAATCATCCAGAAACTATTTGGTTACCATGGTGCTGAATGAGGGGGATTTATGACAGGTCCTAGCTGCAATCATCACAGCATTCCTCCGATCATGCGATGGCCATTTGTGATCTTCATGGGCAGTTTCCAACAAATAAAGTCAGTGGGGAAGCTGGCAGGATGTCAAAAATGGGGATCACACGACTGTTGAATACTGCAGCCTGATGGGATTTGCCTAATAAAGGTCACTAGGACTACTCTCAAGGGGACGTGGTGGCTCAGTGGCTAAGACGCTGAGCTTGTCGATCAGAAAGGTCGGTGGTTCGAATCCCTAGCGCCGCGTAACGGAGTAAGCTCCCATTACTTGTCCCAGCTTCTGCCTACCTGGCAGTTCGAAAGCACGTAGAAAATGCAAGTAGAAAAAATAGGGACCACTTTGGTGGGTAGGTAACAGCTTTCCATGCACCTTTGGCACTTAGTCATGCCGGCCACATGACCACGGAGACATCTACGGACAGCGCTGGCTCTTTGGCTTTGTAACGGAGATGAGCACCGTTCCCTAGAGCCGGAAACGACCAGCACGTATGTGTGAGGGGAACCTTTACCTTAGGACTACTCTCATAAGTTGGGGTGGGGCCATGTTTTGCCTTATGATTGTGTTGCTTAGCAATGGAATTCCTGGTACCAAATACAGGTAGTCCTCGACTTACAACAGTTCGTTTAATGACTGTTTGAAGTTGCAACATCTCTGAAAAAGTGACTGAGGACTGTTTTTCACATTTATGACCGTTGCAGCATTCCCCCAGGGTCATATGATTTATAATTGGATGCTTGACAACTGGTTCATATTTATAATGGTTGCAGTGTCCTGGGGTCCGGTGATCCTCTTTTGTGACCTTCTGGCAAGCAAAGTCAATGGGGAAACCAGATTCCCTTAACAGCTGTGTTACTAATTTAACAACTGCAGTGATTCACTTAACAACTGTGGCAAGAAAGGTTGTAAAATGGGGCAAAACTTACTTAACAATATAAATGTTGGGGCTCAATTGTGGTCATAGGTTGAGGATTACCTGCACCATCAGTAAGCGAGCAATATCCATATCAAATCTTTGTACGGGGAAAATGGCAAGATTTCACTGCTAAATAAGGGATCACTTATTTAAAGCTAGCTGACTTGATAACCTGATGATTCCTCTCATTCCATTAATACTGTTATCAGCCCTGGTCTTCCAATTAAATGTATAGCTGTTCATTATTCAGCCATGATATTCCCCTCTGAAAAAAAAAAAAAAATTGGGGCCGGCCAAAAGAGACCCCGTGCTGCGTGCCAAGAAATTGCACACACAACACCAACGCCACACACCCTTCCTTTCCAGATGGTCAGGTGTGGATCAGCTCCAGAGCTGGGCAGCTGCTCCCCTGGTGGCGGGGCCGAGGCTGCCACCCGGGGAGCGCCCACTGCTTTCCCTCTCCAGGGCTGGGAGGTGGCGTGTTGCCCTGCCCCATGTGGCCCCCGCCTGGCAGCGTGCTTCTTGGCACGAGACAGCCCGGGTTGCCCAAGGAGCCCGGCCGGCCAAGCGAGGGGAAGGCAGTGAGGGCCCTGTTGGACTGGGGTGGAAAACCCGCTTGGCAAGGGGCCGGGGAAGCCTGCGGGCGGACCAAGCACGCTGGGAGGCAGAGATTCAGCTGAGGCCGTCAGACGGAGAGACAGCTGGTCTGCTCTGGTGCCGCTGCTGCCGTTGCAAAGCGCCACCGCGGCTCTTCCTTTTCGCCTTTCCCTTCCTGAGGCAATGCGGGACTGGAGCCATGCCGGCGGTAGCAACTCCTGACTCAGGGGGCCTCCGAATGGGGAGGGGAAGGAGGAGGAGAAGAGGGGGTAAAAGGGGGGGGGGCAATTCCCCCAAAAAACAGAATTCCGATTTTAATAGGAAGAATATCATGTCTGATTATTGTACTTCTTCCTTTGAAATTTCTGATCCTGCATTCTGCAAGAACTTTGGACAGGATTGCAACCTTATGCAATGGACCATGGGTTGGCACAAAGGAGGCTAATGGGTAAGAGGAACTAAGCAATCTTTGTCCCATGGGTGAGGATTCTTTAAAAGAAAGGTTTACTTTATGTTAATATATCCATCCCAATAATCAAGTTTTGAAACAAGCATTTTCAGCTTCCAGTTTGTAATTCACATATGTTTTAACCTCATAGGCCTCCAGCAAATATGTACATTTCTCCAATTGGCTTAGCATGTTGTGTGAAGCCAGCTATTACATCTTATATGCACATTTTAGTGCAATCTGAACATCCAGCCAATTGATACTTATTCAGCCAACCTTAGTTAAGCAAACTACAGCTAAACACAATGTGCAAATCCAACTCACAAATTAGCACACACAGTTTCCTGCTTTGGGTCTCCCAATTTTTCTGTACTTTGGTTCATTTAATGTTAGATAGCTAAGTATTTCATATTTAGCAATTCATCAGGAAATTACCTTTCTTCATTACAGAATTGTGTTTTCTCCATTTATATATGATGCAAACCACCAAGGGAACCAGTGCAAGTAAAACAACAGGTATGATCCAAACCCATGGAAATGAGGCAGCTGAAGCTTCTAAAAGACAAAATAGGAAGCCTTTAAACAAATTAAAGATAATGGAACTCTTCTACGTATGCACTCATAACATGCCAAGAATGGAGGTTAGATTTATAGATAATGGTACAGCTATATGAACCTTGCCATTAGTTTGAAGATTGTTTATGGCTAAGCATGTTGCATATACCCAATGTATTCTTGTTTATTCAGGAAAACGTAATTTTGCAAATCATGATTTACCATAATGAATAAATCCAGGCAACTGCTTTGGGAAACAAAATTAGCCAGAGCTTTACAGAAACTTACAAAATTATTTCTGGAGCACAATGTAAAGGAAGAGAAGGCATGCCCACGTCCATACAGAAGATAATCTGGTGTCCTCCAAATCATTTGACTTACAACTCCAATAACCTTTTGCCACTGATCATACTTGTTGAGGTAATTCCCCGTTAGGAGAATGAGCGCATACAGGGAGACGTAGTGAGAGTAATGTTGAATAATATACACACAGCACACAGATACACTGTACAGTAAATGTAGGTTTTTACTTCCAATAAACGTTTAAGCACAGTCCAAACAAGCAGTCCAAGTCATTCACAGTTTTCAGTTCAGGGATAATCCAAATATCAAAGTCCAGTATCAGAAACAGTTCAGTAACAAACTTATATCAACAATCAGTAACAGTCATTAGGAGGAACGGTAATACTCTCCAACAGAAAGGAACAGAAACTCACTGAGACAGACTAAACAACCCAGGTTTCTGGCTCCATCTTATGGCCGTTTGAGAAACCACACCCAATTACAGATTTAGTATTCTCTTAAAGGCATAGTATTAAAATGTCTATCCTAGTTTATATATTTCCAACCCAAATAACTGTTAGGTGACTTACATTTCTAACAATACTAAGGCTGGTTGGGGTTTAATTCCAAAAAGGTAGCAGCTTCTTCCCAACAGAGAGAAAACAGAAGTAATGTACTAATAACGGGAAGGAAAATATCCTAGCCATACTCTTTTAATGTACCAGATTAAGGAACCTCTCAGCCTGGTATTTTTCCAAAATAGACTGCAGCAAGTGTTTGGGTTATGACTCTAATTGGGGCTAGAATTTTCACTGATAAACAAAGAAGTCCTTAAGTGAAACATTGACCATACTGTTTAATGACAGTAGCCCCAGCTATCCAGTCATTAGGTGGGGACCTCACACTTCTCCTGTCCTGCATGAGCTGCTTCTCCTTCAACTCGGACAACTGCAAAACAAAATCACTTGAAGTTGATTTTGCAGTCTTCCCGTTGTTTGAATTATAATTGTCAGCTGGTGCTCCGTTCAAAATCCAAGAAAGAAATACTTAGACTCTTGTAATTAGAGAAAAGATACCTTTTACTGGAAGTTAGTGGTAGCAACGAGAAAATTCTGAATCAGGGGAAATAGGCACGTACATCACATATATCAAGGGAGTGAAATGTTCCCACCCCCAACAGTTCAAACGGTTCTTCCAATTAAAAGTTGTGAACTTGATCATGTGAACATCTCCAGGTGGTGATGATTAGTTGACCTTGGCTTACTCAGATAAAGGTTTGCAATTGCGCAGAGAAGAGAAAGCTAAGCAGGAATGAGAAATCCTCCCCAGTTTATACAATATCAGCTATTAACACTTGCAACACTTTCCACCCCCCGTTACTCATGGCAGCCAGAAAGAAGCAAAGGAAAGGAGGAAGATCTTGAAGGCTGACATTCGGCCCTCCTAGAAAAAAGACGTTAGTCCTGTAAAAGAGGGAAAGATAAAAGGCACAACTTAATAACCCATTAACATAAAAGAGACACGTATCTAGGGTTTATCAGGATAATTAGAATGAAATGCTCTGACAAGCTTAGGGGCTCTAACATCTTTTTCATTGACCCATTCCGCCTGGGACAAAGGAAAATGCTTCCAAGCAACCAAATACTGGAGTTGACCCCTCCGTCGTTGAGAGTCTAGAATTCTCTTTAACTTCAAAATGTTGTTCACCATCAATAAGCAATGGTACAGGAGGGTCAGTCTGGGTTGGTCTCAGATCAGAAGTATGTTCAGGTTTTAGTAAACTAACGTAGAAAACCAGGTGAATTCGTTGAAGGCTTTTAGGCAATTTCAATTGGACTGTCACAGGGTTTACAATTCGTTCAATCGAGAAAGGACCAACATACTTAGGACCAGTTTCTTTGACTTTTGAGTGGTTTGTAGAAATCTGGTGGACGAAAAGACTTTATCGCCCACTTGATATGGGTTTTGTGGAGTCCTCTTTTTATCTGCAAATTTCTTATGAGCGCGGTGTGCATCATCCAATGCTTTACAAATGACTGGCCAATTAAGCTGGAGTTGTGTTATCCATTCATCCAATGACTGAATACTAGGCCTCTCACAAGGGAGCTCAGGTATGGGTACAAAGTCTTGTCCCGACGCCACCTCGAAGGGGGTAAATCCAGTACTACTATGGATAGAATTGTTATATGCCACTTCAGCGAATGGCAATAGGTCAGTCCAATTATCTTGCTGATAATTTATGTAACATCTAAGGTATTGCTCCAATACCGCGTTAGTTCTCTCACAGGCCCCATTGGTCTGGGGATGGTGGGTGGAGCTTAATCCCTGGGCGGAGCCTAATAACTTCAGGAACTTCCTCCAAAAGTTCGAGGTAAATTGAACACCCCTGTCAGAGATTATGCATTCAGGAACCCCATGTAATCTATAGATATGCAATATAAACAGTTTAGCCAACGTTTTTGTAGATGGAATCTTCAAACAAGGTATGAAATGTACTTGCTTAGAAAACAAATCAGTTACCACCCAAATAACTGTGTTTCCCCGCTTTTGGGCAATTCCACTATAAAGTCCATAGAAATTTCCTTCCATGGAGCCGTTGGTCTAGCCACATTTTGTAACAACCCTGCTGGCTTACCAGGAAGTCTCTTGGCTGATGCACAAATAGAACAGCTAGTCACATAGGTTTCAATGTCCTTCTTCAAAGCAGGCCACCAAAATTGCCGCTTAACTAGGTGTAAGGTTTTCACGAACCCAAAGTGACCAGCTGCTTTAGAATCATGAGCCTGTTGTAAGATTTGGCTCCTCAGTTCCTCTGGCACATATAACTTGGTTCCCACCCAGGCCAGGCCATCTCTAACTGTACAGTTATTCGAATGAGCCAGGAACCAATCATCGAGTTTTAGAGCATCCTTTAATTGCGCAGTCAAATCATTCAATAGATCCACTTCCTTCTTCTTCTTTTGGGCTCTAGTAACTACTAGAGCTGTCAACTGTTCGATTGGGACAATCGGCTGTACTACTTCCTGGCAAGCACTATTATATTGAGGTAGTCTAGATAGAGCATCCGCCATGAAGTTCCTCCTGCCTGGAATGTACTTCAATGAAAAATTAAACCGTTTAAAGTACTGAGCCCAGCTAACTTGTTTGGGGGTCAGCTTCCGAGGCATTTTCAAGGCCTCCAAATTCTTATGGTCGGTCCACACCCCAAACGGGTGTTTTGCTCCTTCCAAGAAATGTCTCCAAGTGAGTAGTGCCCAACGAACTGCAAAAGCCTCTTTTTCCCACACTGCCCACCTTCTTTCAGTTTCAGATAATTTACGGGACGTATATGCACAGGGTTGTAAAATCCCCTTCTCATTGATTTGCAGCAATACCGCTCCAACCGCCACATCACTCGCAACGGCCTGGATTACGAAAGGAGCATCCATGTCCGGGTGCTTTAGCAGTGGTTCAGCAGAAAACAGTCGTTTCAGCTTTTCAAAGGCCGCTTGACATTCCATGGACCACTCCAGTGGCTTACTAGGTTTTGGTTTTGCCTCCCCTTTGGTTTTTAGGAGGTTTGTGATAGGCAGTGTTATCTTTGCAAAAGCTGGGATAAATTGCCGGTAAAAATTGGCGAATCCCAAGAAACTCTGAAGTTGTTTTCTGGTGCGGGGGGGGGGCATTCCAACACGGCACGCACCTTCCCTGGATCCATTTCTATGCCCTCATGTGAGATGCGATACCCTAAATAGTCAATTTTCTCCTGATGGAACTCACATTTGGACAATTTAGCATACAACTTAGCGGCTCAGAGTTTCTTTAAGACTGACCGCACTAGCTTCACATGTTCATCCCAGGTCTCCGTGTAGATAAGGATATCATCAAGGTAGACCAAAAACCCCTTATATAAATGTTCATGTAAAACCTGATTAATCATCTGCATAAATACTGGAGCCCCCTATAGGCTAAATGGAAGAACACGGAACTGTAAACAACCTATCGGGCAGTTAAAAGCGATTTTCCATTCGTCCCCTTCCTTAATTCGAACCCGGTAGTACGCTTCTCTCAAGTCGAGCTTCGTAAAAATCTTCCCCTCGGCCAGGTGGGCCAGCATGTCCTTCATCAGGGGGAGGGGGTACATGTTTTCTACGGAAATGGCGTTTAGGTTTCTGTAATCAACACATAAGCGAAAGGAGCTTTCTTTTCACGGAACAGTACTGGGGCTGCTACCCGGGGTCTAGCGGGCTGGATGAAACCACGTTTCAAATTTTTATCGATAAAAGACCGCAGCTCTTCTAATTCCCGCAGTGTCATCAAGTACAGCTTAGGTTTCGGGAGTTTCACCCCGGGTAAAAATTCAATACTACAATCTGTTGAACGATGAGAGGGAAGTTCATCCGAGGCCTTTTCACTGAATACTTCCTTTAAGTCCCAATATTCCTTCGGAATTTTCTCCTCCCCCTTCAGTTCCTCAGTGCCCATGAAAGCTAGGTCAATAGGAGTCTGGAGTTTTGGTTGAGAACGCCCCTCCCCTTCCAGGCGCTGTTCGGTACATATACGTAATGACCCTCTTCTCCAATTGATGTGGGGGTTCCATTTCCAGAGCCAGGGAAATCCCAGCATTAGCAGCTGTTCCATCCCAGGGGCCACAATAAAACATAGAGTCTCGCTATGCTTCCCCATTGTCATTTCTATGGGTTCCGTTATGAAATGTGCAGGACCACCCCCCGCCACTGATCCATCCAGGTTATGGGCGTTTTTAAAGGTTTTAGTCTTAAGCCCATCTTCTGTACTACTTCCGGGCTGATCACACATCTTGTGCACCCAGAGCCTAGCAAGACCGGCATTTCCCCCTTGGCCCCCGATACAGGTACCGTTAACTGCACTGGAATGGTCATAGGGCCCTTGTTTGGACTTACCAATGAGTCATCTTCCGAATTGACGTCACTCTCTTCAGAGGAGGTCGGAGTTCCCAGCCCGTCTCCCTTTGGATGGGCGACCTCTACAACCTCCCTCGTCTTAAGCGCCGTTTCGCGATCCTTCGCTGAAGGTTTTCCAGTTTTTTTCTCTCCTCTTGGCGCCCCCTTCGGTTGCCAACTTGGCCCAGCAGTCTGCAGCCCGGTGACCTTCCTTCCCACATCAGAAGCAGACAGTAGTCTTGAGTCTTGCTGCCATCCTTCCCTTTTGGGGTTTGAAGGCTTCTTGAGGATGTGCAAGGGAGGGCTTGCTCCAACCAGAGCCTCCTCACGTCTGTTTCAGGTTAAAACAATTTCCACCTCTGCTGCCATCACGTACCACATCTGCAGATCATTGGGGTCTCTTCTGGCAATGCAGCTTGGTATATATCTTCATTTAACCCATCTTTGAATGCTTCTATCAGAGCTACTTGGGACCAGCCTCGAATATGACACACCAGTTCTCTAAATTCCTGGGTGTAGTCGGCCACTGATCTCCGCCCCTGATTTATGGTCTTCATCTTAATCCTGGCCTTATGTTCTGCCAGTGGGTCCTCAAACCTTGACCTCAGCGCAGTCATGTACAGGTTATAATTCAACAGCTGGGGAGCATTATCATTATGCAAAGTCACCATCCACTTTGCAGCTGTTCCCTCCAGAGCCCTGGTAACACATCTAACCGTGGCTGCTTCTGAGGAAAAATCCCCTCCATATAGCTCCAAACTTGTGCTAGGAAAAATCCCAACTCTTTGGGATCCCCCCCATATTTTACTTCCAACAGAGGCAACTTTGGAGTTCTACCTCTTCTGGCAATTACTCCTTCCCCTGAGGACCCCGGGGTTGCTGCTTGCTGTTGCGCTAGCCCAGGTTGATTTATGGGGATGGCTGTTCGGCTTCTTCTGGCTGGGGCTGTCTCCCACTCCTCTCCCTCATACCTTTGTTCAGCGTGTGGTTCTCCGAGGGCTTCATCTATGAGGCGTCTGGCTTGATTTAGTAAAAAATCTTTCCTTTCCCTCTCTTGCCTTGGCTCCTCTCTTCCACGCCGACGGGTAATGGTGACTCCTGGGGGAGGGGGGCTCCTCAGGATCCTTCCAACCTACTCCCAATGACCATTTGGGTTTTACAGCTGGTTTTTCCTCAAGGTTGAGCTCTGCTAACAAGTCAGCTTCTCTTACTTCCTCTAGCAGGAGCGAGTCGTGCCCTCCAATGGCACCCAGGTCTTCTTGGTCGCTGGCTGGAGTTGACATGATGTTCAGACCTCCTCGGAAGAAATTGTGTTATCTCTCCGGGTGGGCTGGTAGAGAGTAGATTCAGAATAATGTCAGCTGGTGTTCCGTTCAAAATCCAAGAAAGAAATACTTAGACCCTTGTAATTAGAGAAAAGATACCTTTTACTGGAAGTTAGTGGTAGCAACGAGAAAATTCTGAATCTGGGGAAATAGGCACGTACATCACATATATCAAGGGAGTGAAATGTTCCCACCCCCAACAGTTCAAACGGTTCTTCCAATTAAAAGTTGTGAACTTGATCATGTGGACATCTCCAGGTGGTGATGATTAGTTGACCTTGGCTTACTCAGATAAAGGTTTGCAATTGCGCAGAGAAGAGAAAGCTAAGCAGGAATGAGAAACCCTCCCCAGTGTATACAATATCAGCTATTAACACTTGCAACACTTTCCACCCCCCGTTACTCATGGCAGCCAGAAAGAAGCAAAGGAAAGGAGGAAGATCTTGAAGGCTGACAATAATGCTAATCTGTCATTAAATAAAAGTATAGTAGTCCTTGACTTACAACTATTTGGTCTATTATCGTTTGACGTTATAATACTAACCGGGATATGGTGGTCCACATTTCATATCTGTTGTGGCATTGCAGCTTTCCATAATCACCTGTCCTTCAGGACACCTAGAAATTAAAATGTTTTTAGAAATTAAATTGTTTATTTAAGAAGGCATATCTTCCTTCCGAATGAAAAATAACAGAGTATTTGTACAACTGTATTTATACAATTCAGTTTTGTATAATGGGATACATTTTGCAGGCAAGCTTGAGACCTGAAGGGTTGAAATATGCCAAATTTTACAGAAACTGATACAGTTCAAATCTTATTGTTTTTTTTTGTTTACAAAAGCTTAACTTATTTTAGGATAATGATTTTGCCCATTCTAAATCACAGTGAGACTGATTGCTGGAGGTCAAAGAGGAAGAATAAGAGATTTAGCAGAATTTCCCCCAAAATAATTCAAGAGGCCCATTCAGAAAACCTTACCCAACTCTCAGGATGGGACATTGGTAAAAATTAGGTTTGTTCATTAAACCAATTCCTCCCTCCCCAAAATTGCCTCTAATGGCAAAAATACCATAAATGGAATGATGAAAAGAATGACAGTGCTAAAATCACCCTGGTCTAACAGGCAGAACAGTCGGTTACAGTATTGTTATTTATTATGGCATTTTATACAAATCAGAAATGAAAATATTTAAGATCTGGAGCTATAATTCATTGCCATTTTCCAGAAATCTAGTAAATTCATACAAGATGTGGGCCCAAATTTTTGAAGTCTATTTTTAAGGATAGGAATAGGAAAAAAAGACTCAACGGCAAAGTACCCTCACCTCCATCTCAATTATTTGGGCCCCAGATAAATTTTGTCTGTTTTTAGGACTTGATAATTTTGTTAAGCACCACCCAAATTTTGGCCATTTTAACAAATTTCAGAGGGGCCTCCTGCAGCTGAGATTGTCTACCCTCTATAAATATTGAAACCTGATATTTTGCTTTGTTGTTACCATATATATAAGTCAAAGGACCCAGAATCAGAATTATGTTCTGAAAAAAGAAAATCTTTCATTTGCAATCTAGGGATCACCTGATTTTAGATTTATAAAATATATATTTTATAAATATCCAACAGAAAATATATAAGATCTAGAAACAAAGGGAACAGTCTCATGAATCTTTATTAACTTTCCACAAGATATAAGTTAAAATATTTCAGAATCTCAGTTCTAATTTTTCTAAGATTTTAATTCAGTTTCTTTAACAAGATATGGAGCTGATATAAAACACAGGAAGAAAACATTTTTGTGTGGGGAAGCTATAGTCTGAACTAATGATAATTAGTTGTCACATAATCAGGAATCTGTTAGCACCTCTTTTATTTAAGAATTTTTTATTAATTGGAAAATATGCTATCAGACTCCTGATATTTTTTGCCATTATAATTTACTAAGGTGCTTCTCTTACAATATTGGGAAATACATGTAAATTATCTGAAACACTTGAGCTAATCCTTAGTTCCTCATAAAAATCAGTAGTGCCCAATGTGGCATCCAAAAGACCCAATGTGTCTATAGTCACCTCCTTTGATCCCTGCCAACTTCCCAACCCTACCAAGTTTTTATATGTTTAATTTTAATATTCAATTTTTTAAAAAACAAGGAAAGCTGAACTGCTATAAAGAAAAATGTTACTCCATCATCATCATCATCTCCAAAAGTATCTCTGGTCTCCAAAAGAATGCCTTAAACTTTCTTAGAAAATAAAAATGGTATCTTGCAGGAGTTAAATGTTTTGTCTGGACATGAGCCTAATTTATTATTCTCCACACTCTCTTGTATCAGGAAATCATCACTTCTTGTAAAACTCGAGTTAAACTGCTGACTTAAAGACTGTATTAAATCTTCAGCAAGCAAAACAAACTGTAAACCTCTCAATCCCTTTTTTGAGATGTTGAGGAAGTGGCATTCCATATATGATAAAGACAAGTATCATACTCAATACCAGGTCGCTTCCAAATAAAATATTTTTGTTGTTTGTTGTTTTGAGATTTGCTTAGTTTCTAAAAAATGACAATTGACCTCAATAAATGAATAAGATATACCACATATCAAATACACTGCCCAATTCCATACTAATCTTTATTTTTATTGCCTTCTGAACTTCTATTTGTCCTTAAATTTACACATGCAAAGACTTGTGACCAAATTCTGTAGACTACAGCGATTTGGTGTGGTGGTGATTAAGCAAGGCAGGAAAGTAAGCACTATTAAAAACGAAACAAAACCAACAAGCAAGTAGAAGTGAAACAGAATGCAGGAAATTCATGGCAAAACAATACAACCCTACTGCCCTGGCACTATGAATTCAAAAGCGTTGGGCCTTGATGACTAGGAATTCTCTGGACTGTAGTCTTCGCACATCTAAAGGCAACATTCACAGAGTGCTACATTAAGTCAAGAGCCCCCAATTATTGTTAAATCTGCAGCAAAAGCAGATTTTGTGGAATGTGTCAGAACTGCATGTGCAAAAGTGAACACTGCAAATAAGAAAGCCAGTAATTTTTCAATATGCCATTCCTGCCATGTTATCTAGTTTTAACATCACTAGGGCCAATTTTAGCACACTTATCCAAAAGTTAATAGGCTGAGCTATACAAAAGCTTTAGGAAATAGCACATGTTGTACATTTATGAATTAAATGTACAATTTGATATTCCAAAACATAGTAGCCTTAGGTACAACTTTTAGAGTTTTACAGATGTAGCAACTGATGGATTTTTTTTTAATGCAGCAGAAGTAGAATTAAACATGGAGAATAATCCTACAGTATAAATCTATTAAACCAACATTTAATTCTGGAATTCTTGGCATACTGCTCAAAGGCAGTGGGTTTTGCCCAGAAAAGAGTATATATAAATTTCTGCTTTATATCATCATTAAAAGGATATTGGCTTTCAACTTGATTTAAAAAACAACAACAACCTATGTTTGAACATAATTTTTACATATTATTTTTCATCAACTGTTGGATTATTGTTTATATTGTATATGCTGTTGTTTTAAATCTGAGTTACAAAGATGGGAATTGTAAACTGCTCAGAGTTGGTTTCAACTGGAGGGACTTATTAGCCCAGGAAAATGAATGGATGGATATAATATAACATATAAATATCAACTTAGTTTAAATGCAATCAATTTACTGCAAGTATTTTTATGTGTGCAACGTACTCTCTATCATAAAAGGGAACTGCACCATAAGTGTACATACCGCGTCTTGCATTTCACACACTCCTCACAGCCTGGAGGGCAGAAATAGCCATCATTGCACTGACACTCAGTGTCCTTCTTCCTGGTGCAAGGTGCTATCATTTTGTAACCTGAAACAGAATTTCCTAAACTTATCAGCATGGACAATGTTTTCTTTTTAAAGAAGCAGAAATATACACAATGTTCTTTATCAAACTCTACAGGAGACACTAAAAATGAAACAAAATAGAAAAGGACAAAGATTCCTAAGGGGTAGATTACGAAGGAGTTGCAGGAGTAGTTTTGAGGCAGGGAAAAATGAAGTTTGAGACAGTGGGCAGCAGTCAGGTTCCTAAACACAGTCCTGAGCCTAAAATCAAAGATAGAAGAGATCATTTAGATTAGTGACTCCCAACCTTTTGGGCACCAGGAACCAGTTCCATCCACCAGAGCGGGTGTGGTTACACATGCTGCCTGCATCCCACAGAGGGGGCGTTGCTTGTTTACAGGACCAGTTGCTGGCATGCCGCGGACTGGTGCCGATTCACAGACTAAATCAGGGACTCCTGATTTAAATGACCCAATCAGTGCAGGAATCCAAACTAATGTCTAACTTCTGCTTGAATATATTCAAGTAAAGGCAACCAGCTACCTTTCAAGGTGATTGGCTTAATTATAATTTAATTTCATCCCTGTGCAAATAGATGAATTCAGACCTCAAGCTGACACTATACAACTAAGAGGCGGGAAGAGAAGCCTAAGAAAAACAAAGTTTACTGCCAAGATCAGGTAACTTTGGATTTTAAAAAAAGTACTTCAACCTAACCCTTACTCAGTTTAAACAAAGTAAGAACGGGGAAGTAATGTGGTAAAAGGCTAGCAAAATTCTACAATATATAATGCACTATAAGATTGTGGCAAAATCTTATAAAATCCGATGCTGAAAAGTAACACAATACAGGAAGAGTGTCCAGAATGTAACGTACCAGGTTTGCATTCAGTACACAGTAAGCAGCGATGTAGACCATTGTTAAATTCAGTGTAACTTTCTCCATCTGTACAGGATTTACATTTTGTTGATGTACTTGGAAAAGTACAGTATTCCTCCACATGGGTACCTAAGATATGGGATAGCAAAAGTTAATGTTTAAATATATGTAGTTACACACTTTTGGTTTGTGCATGTCAGTCATATGCTTATACCACCAACTGTTTTCTAACTACATGTTAGAAGACTGCCAACTAATGAAGAACTTTCACAATGGAACCATGGGACTTACATCTGAACTAATATGGATTAATTACTGATTGTTAAATTACTTCATATTTAAATTCTGCATTGTTCTGCTGTTTAAGTCTTGTGCAATTAAGCAGCCAAGCAGAACTAACAAATCATTTACATTTGTAGTCAAAATCATCCAACAATTAACACCTGAAGTATCGAAGCATAAAAAATACAGATTTCTCTGTTTCCTATTAGAGATTATCATATTTGCTGAACACAGCAAATGACTTTTCACCCCCCAAATAATGTTTTGCTTGAATCAGGATAGTCACAAAGATTGTTACAATTATATTGGCACTGTTGACAGAGGAAGTAGGGCATGATGACAACATGCCCCTGAATAGTAAAAATGAGCACTCCAAATTAAGTTTTATAAACACATATTAAAAATGAATGAACAAAATCCATTTTATTAGTCTTGCATGAGATGTATGAGATTTTCACCCACTTGATTTGCTTTTTAAGAAATCTTTAACTGCTATGCCATTGCTGATTCTGATCCCTGGGACACACTGGAATTCAACCATACAAGTGATCAGGAACAAACTATATACCTTGATGCCTTCACTACAGGACATCACAAAGTCTTACTGGAAGGACATTATCCATGCCCTATAAAAATGATGGGCTGACCAGATACCAACTCTAAGTTCTGGGAATGTATTTTTGCTAGAATCTGTTGCACCGTCAAGCTTATAAAATTGCACAGAGGAAGCAAGAATTAATCATCCCATCAGTCAGCAAGGAAGTTTTTGCAAATTGGAATACATTTGCTTAGTTTTAAATGAGTACTAGGATTATTTTAAGCCAGTATTCTACAGCAGCCCCAAGCTTTCTGGCTACATGGACTGATGGTGGAGTGAGCGGGGGAAGGTTTCACACACACAACCTAGATCCCGCACATGCACAAGTAAAGCTTCGCACGCTCGCTACTGCTTGCATGGCCCAGTTCCCAACAGGACCAGGGACCCCTGTTCTATAGTGATTAAATTGCCTAAAAGGATTTGGTGGAATATCCATTAAGCCTTTGAGATTTTAGGCTGTGTAACATTGATAAGATGCAAGAAATTGCCTTACAGAACTTGAAAGGCTATGGCCGTGATGGAGAACCTATGGCATGCGTGCCGAAAGTGGCACGCAGAGCCATTACTGCTGGCATGCAAGCCCTCGCCCAGAGCAGATCTTTCATGCATGCGTGCCTGCTGCCCGCCCAACAGCTGATTGTCGGGTATCTAACGCGCATGCGCAGGGTGCACAGGAGACATGTGTGCATGCGCAGAGATGCTTGGTGCATGTGGGGGGGTCATGTATGTATGTGCAGAGATGCATGGTGTGTGCGGGGTCATGCATGCATGCGCAGGGGTGTGGGGGGACCCACGCGCATTACCTTCTGGGTAGTGGCATGCGAGTGAGCGCAAGTGCGCAATTATCGCGACAGGAGCCCAAAAAGGTTAGCCACCATTGGATTATGGGATGGGAACATAGACTTCTTCTTTGGAAAAAAGGTGGGGTAAAATGAAGTAGTTGGGGAGAAAAAAGCAGAAATCTATATGACTTCTAGTACCTTCTGTCTCTTTTTAAATGTATCAGGTTTTGTCAAAGGAACTATTTCTGGCAAACTGCCACCCTAGTTATTTTATTGAGGAAGCACAACTATTTTCAAATTACGCGACAGGAAAAAGGATACTGTAGTTAGCAAGATTGTCATGGAGAGAACATTTTTCAAGACATGGTACATGGACTTTGTTAAAAGAAGAAAATTCCATTCAAATTTCACAGTTGTTGTATCTCAAGCAATTGGTGGTATAAATGGTCAAAAAGCGAGTAAAAATGGCCAGATCAGACTGTGTATATTTTCATTAAGTGCAGAAGCACTAGATTTCTTAGTTTGAAAAGAAAATCAATTGTAGAAGGAATGTAAATAAAACTTACGCCCTCCGTGATTTGATACAATTCTCCTTCAGTGTGCCTTTCATTCCAGAATTAATTTAATTGATTTCAGAATTAATTCCAGGCTTCAAACCAGAGTACAAGGATGCCCACCTCTCCCTATTCTTTATTTGTTCCTTAAAAGGATTACTCATTTTTATTTTTTAAAAGAACAGGTGACAGCATTTCGTGACTTTTGGACAATCCTTAAAAAAAAAAATATAGCAGAAGTAGCTAAACAGGATCAGACAAGGTTAGAAATTGAGTGAGGATACGCCAGAACCTCACATGACTAAAGGCTAGGCTTGAAAGTCAAAGGACATTTCAGGAAGTGGTCATGGCAAATGATTTCGACATTACTGTGAAGAAAACATCAATACATCCATGTAATACCCACCCAGAATGTTCTACTTGGGGGAACCTCTTTCTTTAGTACGTCACATGCCAGCAAAATGGAACTACAACTATCAGAATTCATAGCTAGATGGCAATATTGGACACTGCAAACCAACAAATACAAGTAGTCCTCGATTTACAATAATTCATTTAGTGACCATTCAAAGTTACAACGGCACTGATAAAAGTGACTTACACCATTTTTGCACGCTTACGAACTTTGTAGCATCCCCATGATCATGTGATCAAAATTCAGATACTTGGCAACTGGTCCATATTTATGACCACTGCCGTGTCCCAGGGTCATATGATCCCCTTTTGCTACTTTCTGATAAGCAAAATCAATGGGAAGCCAGATTCACTTAACAACCAGGATACTAACTTATCAAGTGCAGCAATTCACTTAACTGAGGGAAGAAAACAATTAACAGCTGAGGCATAAAATGGGGCAAAACTCACTTAACAAATGTCTCACTTAACAACAGAAATTTTGGGCTCAATTAAATGTTGGGCTCAATTCGGATTAACTATATAGAATAGCCTAAAATGAGAAAGGTTTTCTTAGATTCAAAGACACTACCTATTGACACTAATTGTTTTACAGTAGCTTCTGTGTTCTTTCAAAAAAGACAGCCCCAATTTCTTTCACCGGAATATAAAATCATATCATCTTATTATGAGAACTTACCCGCAGGACAGCTTTTGCAACAAATCCCAGAATATAGGAATTCTCCAGGATCGCAGGAGATTCGAAGTGCTGGAGATTCGACCTAGGGGGTTTGGAAAGGGAGAGGTTTCTTCTAATCATTGCACTTTTCCAGCAAT